>NW_028301615.1:24740000-25365000 GCF_987345545.1 Pholcus phalangioides | reverse complement strand
TTCATCAAATGTATCAAATTCTTATGTATAACATGCAAGATTTGCTCATACTGAAAAAATTTCTCTCTGGCGCTAATCAGGGAAGGCACAAATTTGGACCCCAAAGCAGAATATAGCAAAACATATGACATAACGTCACAGAACAATCAGTACTGCTGTAGAAATATTCCAGGAAGAATTTTAAGGCAAAAGAACTTTTTTAAAAAATCACTATTATATGGCAAGTTGGTCGGCTGAAAGGACTCATTGTATAACAACATAAAACACTTTTGTTTTGGGGACACTGGTGTGTGCATTACAACACCAATTGTATCTCTGTTCCCAGAGCTGAGCTCTTGTGCCAACACTTGGAAACTGTGCAGTCCGCCCCCATATGTACACATAGGAACCGAACATTGTCCTGGGGCGATTAGCATTTGAAGATTTACAGCCGATTACAGGAAATGCAGGGAAGTCAGTTGAAATGTATTGTTTTTTCTATAACTGAAAGATAAGGCACAAGAATGGTGTAAGTTCGGATGCGGCCACGTAACCGCATGGTTCACATGCTGGACCAGTGCCACCTTGTTTGTGTCATTCCCATACCACATTTTATAATTTTATAACTGTGCAGAATGGCTGATAGCAAAAAAAAAAAAAATTTTTTTGTTATTATATCTGATCTCTTTCCCCACCATTATCCCAGATAATCAAGGTTCGACTGCATTTCTGCCATCAATGAAAACCCAGTTTGTTAGTAATGTAGCTATCCTTCAATAAGTGTAATTTTTTATTAGATTTCCCCATGTATAATATGCAGTAGATACTCATTTCAAACATGTAAAATGTATAATATGTTTTGTGATTATCTGTGTTCACCTTCCCCCACCATTAGCATGGATAATCTAGGTTTTCTACTGTCTTTAACTCTTTCCCCCACATGTGGATCCTTGCAGGAGTTTTTTTGAGATGTTGGTGTTTTCACAGTGGTAATGGTTGCAAAAGCTTGATTTGTTGAAGGAGTTAATATGTATCAATGCTCACTGTTAAAAGACCATTCAAGTATTAAATCAGTATCGATAGGGGGCATGAGGGGGATTTCCTATTTGCTGACTTTTGATCATAAAGTGGAAGGGGGGAGGTTAGATGATGTCATCAACTATTGTTTATAAGAATATGAAATATTCTTAATGACATCTTACTCGGTACGCCAAAAACAAGAAAAACCTTTCGCTAGTTTGTGGGAACCTGATCTGACATTCTACCTATTGATAAGTCCCCTACAGAACCACTTCAGCGATCTCTAAATGTTTCGCGGATTCAAGCGGAAATGTGTCTAAACCGATTAAGTGCTCTGGAACTGGGCCCGCATCACTCAAGTGATTCATAATTAAGCCGCAGATCATTTAAGTAATCTGGGAATGTGCTGCGGGTAATTGAGTGATGTAGGATTGTACTGGGGGGCTGCTTGTCCTCTAAAATTGTGCCACATGTCACTCAAGGGATCTCAAAATGTGCCATAGATCGCTTAAGTGTTCTGAAATTGTGCCACTGGTCACTTAAGTGATTTGTAAATGCGCTGCTCAGTTCATTTTTATAAAATTAGGTTCGAGGAGGCCGGCTACATCAGATAACCCCTAAGGCCTGATCTGTTCTACCGGTGAAGGGTTTAGCATATATGGCTTAGAGAGGGTGGGTTGCAACGAATTTCTTAAAAAGAAATTTTGAATGCTTAGCCTTCAAATAGCATTAAAACTGACAAATTGATTATAATAACATATGAAGGTATTTTCTTTCAAAACTTCAATTTTGAAAAAAAAAAAATTTTAAAACTACATTTTTGATTGTCGGGGGGCCTGTATATCTCTGATCCTACAAATATGCGTTAGGAGGTAGCGCTGACAAAATTTTGCTGACGGGGGAATACAGACTTTTTTTTTGCTGAAGGTGGTTTAAAAATGGCTAAAAATTTGCTGACATAATACTTGAACAGCCCCCAATCAAAATCCAAGGTTCTGAACCCATAGCTTAATTAGTGTTGCAGTGAAAATCCTACATAACGATAACTGCCTATATAATAATATTAATGTTTGTTCCCTATGCACTTTTCATTATGTTAATACATTCCGTCTATAACGATAAATCCTTTATAACAATATATTTCTCCAGTCCCTATTTCACTTACTCTATACGGATCTTGTCTAGCACATGAGAATTTCTGGAGAGCTTCGAGGAAAGTTTATAGGTCTACTTTTGAGGTATTCAATTTGAAAGTTTTAAATTTATTTTTATCACAAGTTACACTCAAGCATTCATTATTTTATCCATGATGCCATCCATCTGTATTTGTTCAAGATCTTAATTTTTTATGATTCTATTCATTTCAGCTACAAACATGTCTGAATACTGGTTGATCTCTGCCCCAGGAGATAAAACTTGCCAGCAAACATGGGAGAAACTTTGCAATGTCACAAAACCGAATAACTTATCTCAAAACTACAAGTTTAGCATGCCCGATTTGAAGGTATAAAACAATTGGTTTGAAGTGAAAAAGTGGTATAATTCATGATTTTAATTGAGTTTTTTTTCCTGAGGAAAATGAGCAATTGTGATGAACGATGTGTATGTGAATTTTAAATTATTCTTTTCAGGTAGGCACTCTCGATCAACTTGTCGGATTATCTGATGATCTGGCGAAACTAGACACATTTGTGGAAGGGTGAGTATGGTAATTGGAATGCATATTAATCATAATCTGTTGATGTTTTTAGGCAGTTTTGTTTGTACAAAGTTTCTGGGCATTTTTTTTCTCATTTTCACGGAAAATAGTGGATTTATTTTTTAATACAGTGCATCAGGGCTTGATCAATTTCAGTTGTCAGTCACCTGGCGACTGAAAAATTGCTTCTGGCACCTAAACTTTTCCATCTCTTGATTGATAAATTAGAGTCTGAAGACACCACAACATTTTTGGAATTTATCTCAGTGTATGTACAACAACGAAAACAGACTCAAGTCCCATACAATTTTTAAAAGTATTGTTTCAGATTAGTGTTTTCCGTGGATTCCACTAAATTGTTTTCATTTACTACCACTGCATGAATGACATATTTTGTGCTGAGAAGTTGTAATTCATCACTTAAATTTTTTATGGTATGGAAATTATAAAAAAACAAAGATGTTGGGTTTTATAGAAGAGTGGTGTTGAAATTATAATTTGAAGAGAGACAAACATTTCCACAGTAAAGGGAAAGCCATATGTGTGTGAGGTATGCGGAAAAACTTTCTATTATTCATCGAGTTTGAAGAATGGAGAAAAATCACACTTTTGCTATTTTTGTGGTAAGGGATTTCTCTGTCTAAATATGAATTAGAGTGTCATACAGAAATCGCATTGCATTTGTATACATTGATCTTCTGATGCCAGGTGGGGTCTATGGAAAAAACAAGTCTGTTGTCCCCTAGCTTTAAAATGCACTCCCCCTCCCCCCCTGTTTGATAGAGGAAAAAATTGATAATATAAATTGAAGCCTGATAACTATAAAGTTGGAATCCCACAATGACTGGGTCCTGACGCAGGGTAAGATAATTAAGATAAAAGATAATAAAAAGTCTGTTGGGCATAAACTGCAAAATGATATCTGCAACCGCAGCCGGCATCAAGAAAAGACATACTTTTTTGGTAATTTCAAAAGAAGATGCTTGGTGGGGAGAAAAAATTAAGGGAGTGTACAATAGGTTCAGTATGTTAGCTGTAGGACAATTTCTTTTATCTTCACCTCTAGCAAATGAGCAGTCTTTCTTCGCTATACATTTCGAAATGTCTGAACGTTCCCTGTTGTTGGCTAGTTGTACCTCCCGTTCTATCATTATTCTATGGCTTTTGTATTGAAAGCCATAAAAATTATTGCTATCCTGAGTCCGATGCCTGGACCGTCATTGTGGGATCCCGGCTTCAACAAATTTTTCCCCATGTTATGATACTTATCTGTTCCCCCCAAAGCAGAATGTTTTGCGTTGTTCTGCAATGAGCCCTCGGCTGACTGGGAATGTTCTTTGGTAAAATTTCCCATAATAGTGTTTTCTACACCACTTTTCTTAAAATTCTTCCACATTGTTCTGCGCCAGCGCTGATTTTGGCATATTCTACTTTTTTTTTGTTCCTTGTAAAAGTGATAACAATACCCAAATGATAATATCCATGATTCTAATTGGCGGCGCTTACTATATTTTATGTTTGTTTTCATGTTTCTAGAGTGACAAGAAAACTTGCCGCTTATTTATTAGAAGTTTTGGACGATCAAAGAGACAAGGTTGAAGAAAATTTAGAAGTAAATGGAGGTAAGGTAAATATTTTTATCTCGTCAGTTGATTTTAAGCTGTAAAATTTTTCTTTCTTTTTGATTGTTCATTAGGTTTTTGCTTGTATTCTATGTTTGTTGATCACTCTAGCAAGTGTTACAATTGTTTTATGCTTGAAATTTTTTGCAATTTTTTGAAAATATGTCTTTTTTTTTTTTCCCCATCTCCAGTGTCAGTTTCCACTTATTTGACCAAGTTTACCTGGGATATGGCGAAATATCCAGTTCGACAGTCCCTGAGCAATATTGCTGATATTATCAGCAAGGTATGTAAACCTTACTGTGTATGTCTGAAATTTATGATACAGTTCTTGTTTTGGGTGAAATATTATTTTAGCTTACTTTCATAGTTCTTCACAAATAGTTTTGTGAATAGTTTGTTATAATTTTTTATTTCAACATTCCACAGTGCTGGATTGTAAGAGATGTTTCACTTTTTCTGTGATGTGACCAATTTTTAGTTTTCAATTGAGGTTAAAGATGGCGTTGAACTCACGTAAAGTGATTACACAATGTGATTTTATAATTCTTCTTACTGCATTTTACTGGCAAACTGTTTATGCTCAAGGCATATTTGCAATTACAAAAAGTGTCCAATAAGAATGTGTAGAACTCAGATATGCCATTCATGTTGCAAGAGGGTTGTATAGTTATTAAAATATTATCTATATTGTTAAAATCTTAGGTTTCAGTTATCCGAGGTAGGTCTGGTCTATATTAGCTCCAATAATCGGATTCTTGCTGTATGTGGTAGGATCCAAAAGTCTGGTGACTTGACTTAGAATATCTCCCCTAGACAAGTTTAAACTACTGACCCACAACCATCTTAAAGATAATTATTTTAGCTTGATGATACACATTTGCTAGCACTCATATAGCTTTTCTAAATTGCACAGGGTAATTGTTTTCTGGGAGTAGTTATAATTCTTGAAAGCCATCTTTTTCTAATCACTGGTGATGCTTAATTCTGTACAATCTTTTATCCCATCTTCTGACACAGAACAGCATTCCTGCAGATTTTGTTTTACCTTAAACTGCTCCCATTACAAATTGATGACGAACATAGTATGTTGCTGAATCATTTTTTGATCATTCGTGATACAGTGGTAAAAAAAGGGGGGGGGGAGTCCCCCTTGTAAATACAGAAAGCTATGTGTACAAATATTTGCAGAATTTAAGGGTTGTTTCAACTGATCAACCATATAGTCCAGTGTTTCCCCAAAATAGGCAATATCACCCTTTGGGGGGGGGGGGGGAGAAGAACGATAGAATCTGTAGGTTTAGTACAGGGTCCTATAGATTGGCTTGAGTTGGAGGTGATTAGAAGAAAAAAAAATTCAAAGAAGGGGGTGATGAAACTATATGTGGAGTTTAGGGAACTATGATATACTTTAGTATCATTGGGTAGGGACCATTGTAGAATGTATCATTGCCCATGATAAAAATGAATTCCTGAAAATGATTTTAGATGTCTAGATCAGTGTTTCCCCAAAGTGGGCAATAGGCAATGAAATGATCCATGGGGTCGTAGAAGATATGGCCTAGCTGCCAGGTCTCCAGAATTTCTACTCCATCTTCCAGAATCCTAGAAAAATGTCCCCAAATTTCTACCGTGATTGTAAAAAAATCCCTACTTCTTTGGGGGTAAAAATTATTCCAGAAGAGTTTACCTGGAAAAGATTCATTTTTAATGTCTGAAATGATGTCACAAGCATATAATTTCTCGCCTTGCATCAAATCACAAAAAAAAAATATATTTCATTATCTGGGAGAAAAAAAATTTCCAATCAGCTCAACCAGCATTAATTCTTTTGGCATCTAAAATTGGCAAGATGGCCTGTAGCTGCTTTAACTATAATCCTATTCCAGGCCTGGTGGTGATTTTTTTTTTTTTTGACATGATTTTATTTGAGAGTAGTAATGACAGGTAATTTGGCCTAATGATTGGTAACTTGAAGCAAATCTATGATAGTTTGCACGATGTCACATTTTTGTAAAGGGGAAGAACCCTATATATCATTTTACTAGAGTTAATGAAAAATCTCTACATTGATTTACGAAAATCCCTTATTTATATTTATGTGTATAGAGAATTTGGATCCGTGCTAAAATCTTCCTAATTCTCATTCTTTAAAGTTGGCAGCTGTGCTGTGGGTATTCTATAGGATCCTATGGACTGTCTTGAGTTTTGTGGAGGTTGTTGTGATGAGGGGAAAAAATTCCTGAAGAAAGGGGAACGATAAAATGTTTTTTGCATTATACCGGTTTAGATAATGATCTTTGTTTATTGTTCTACCTTTGCAAATAAATGTACATTCATTGCAGGAGTCTATTTATCATAAACAACCTTATATGGGCCAAAGTAGAAAATGAAATCTTTTAAACAGTACAACAAGTCTGTAATGGTACTTACTGTATGGTTTACTTGTTTTTTCACTGATTAAACAAAATTTTCTGGGACATTGTTTTGTGTGATGCTGGGAAAAACAGCATCACAACATCACTCACATTGTGAGTTATTGTAAGAGATGGCTTTCAGCTATGTTTTTAGAAAATGTGAAGCACTAGCAAGTGTATATCAATAACAATTGAGAAATAATATTCTTTTCTTCATGGATTTGCTTCGCGAGAAACTCCATGACCAATTGCCACCAACAAGTGGGGCTAAATTGCAAAATTTCATCCTTTGTTCCAAAACAAAATGTAAAACTTATCTTTTATTTTTATTGCCAGCAAGTTTCGCAGATAGATGCAGAGTTGAAAGCGAAAGCATCAGCTTACAATACCTTGAAAACTACTCTTCAAAACCTTGAAAGAAAAGCAACGTAAGTATGGGGCTTTAATTCAAAGACTTGTGAATGCATGTATTTGATAAGTTTAAGACCAAATTCTCTTATTTGATAGACCAAATTCTGTCATTGAGAGACTGTAGTTGTTGTAGGCTATCATAGTTTAATTATGCAAAGCGATGTAATGTTCCGTATGCAAATTGTTCTATAAAAGTATCAAAGTGATTCTGTGTAAAAACTGCTTTGATTATCCTGTGATTATTTTTCCTTCAAGAATGTATTCTATATATATATTTTTTTCTTTTGCAAATTAAGATCAGCTCTTACCTGTTTATATATTCAATTTTTCTTACTGTGAATTGCTTGCGTAAACTGTTTCAATTAAATAAGAGTGAAGGGAAGTTGATGGCACCCATCAAGATGAACAATATTATGATGGAATTTAGGGTTATATTCCACTCAGAGTAAAGAGTAACTTTGAAACACATTCAACGAGTACAAGTCATTAATTAGGTCCCTGTCTAATTAGCCCTCATGTACAGAAAATGACAGTGGTGCGACAAAAATGATCAAATGATGATTTCTGACAATGGAAACGCCCAACTTTTTATCTCTTGCTCCCAACACAACATGGAGTTGATGTCAACTTTCGCTTTTCTTTTCTTGTGTATTTCTTATTATTATGTCTCTCGCCCTCTCTCTGGGGAGAAATGTGTGCGAGTGTATGCTGACAACTCTCTAGTTGGAGGTTGTCTTATGTAATTCCCGTGCATTTTATTGACGCATTATTGAATCACCCTTCTTACAGAATTAAATGTTGAGTTTAAAAACACAGGTGTGTGTTTGAATTCATGGTATTGACCAGACATCTTTCTGTCCTGCTGTAGAAGTACCACATCAGAAAATGTATGACACACCTGTGGACTCCATATGGGATCTTGTTGTTGCTGTAAGCAAGATAGAAACAACATCGGGAGTCTATGAGAGGAAGTGCCGGTCTTTTTCATTCGATGTGTGAAAGTGTTAAATGATGCCACTTTGAGCATCTACTTGGAGTCTTTCTCTGATCTGAATGGGGATTCAATAATTTATAACTTCATTGGTTTTTTTCACTCTTTAAAGTCCAACTTGGGCATTTAAATTAACATTTTTTTATGACACTTTGAATGAAATGCGGCTCCAAGTTCCATTGTAAATTTTGTTCCTCTGTACTTATCCCTCTTATCTTGTTAACTTATTTTTAAACTAATAAACAAGTTTATAAACACCCTATGTTATATGCATGCGTGGAAAAATTAGCCATTGGTATGCTTGCCCCTTATAATTCTTACAAATCTTGAAAGGTCTCGAGAAAATTTTCATGGAAAAAACCTCTATTATTTCTTGATACTTTTAATAAGCATTTCATATTTTTTTTCTTGATAGACTAAGTTGTTTTGGGCTGAAATATTTATTTTGAATATTTTTCCTATTATGTGCAGAGGCAGTCTGCTAGTGAGATCTCTAGATGATGTTGTCAAAAAAGAGCATTTTGTGCTGGGGTCAGAGTTTTTGACTACCCTTTTAGTCGTCATTCCAAAGTAAGAAAATTTTCTTTCCCCCCCCCCCCCCAATTAAACTACAGTGGATCTCACTTATAACGTTTTTAAAAACCATCATGGAAAACAGTTAATGGGAAACCTCCATGGGTATTAATGAGAGTTGAGACCATGAAAATAAGTCATGCTAAATAGGAAAACGTAAGTGGGATCTACTGTAATTATTTGTCATAGAATCTGCAGATAAGATTTGAAAAAATTCTTATTTTGAGGAAAATTGACGGCTCAATAAGGAGATGGAATTAGCTGCACTTCAGTTTGGATGATCTCCACTATAAAACAGATACTTTGCACTTTAAACAGATACTTTCTACTAAATATACATTTTATAATGGTATAATAAATCCAACCGAGTTTTTGTGATGACTAATTGTCTTACTACTAATAGTTAATTATGGCACAACAAAAGCAAAATTTTTATTTATGGTTAATTAACAATAATTATGTAACAATTTGTTAAATCCAAGTTTTTGTAACAATAAATATCATTAATGGTAATCGTTTGGCATGAACTTAAAAGTGTTGATTAATTAATGATTAATTAACAATGCCACATGGATCTTCTGGAGTGGCAGGATCTTCTGTGAATCAGTGTAAAGATAATCATTTTTGTGACAGCTGTGGTTGCTCCCTACAGTCGCAGCTCCGTTTTGGCACGTTCATGGTTGGGGGACTACCCCCTTAGACCCCTCCAACTAGTAGTCTAATAAGTGCACATCTTACAGAACAACACAAGAATTGATATTAAACTTGATAATATATTATCAATTAATTATGATTATTAATGTAGTGTCAGGAACTAATCAGTTCATTTTGGTTAATTGATTAATTAAAAACTGGCTTTTACTGTTTGGAGTAAACTAATTATAGTAGTTAATTAATTCATTAGCTAATTATTGGATTATAATAATGAAATAATTATAAACAGCAGACTCTTAATTTGGTTGTTGTTAAATTTTAAAGGGATGGAATTCAGGGTATCAAAAAACATGATTTCTATTTAAAAAAATCAAAAATCTGATTTTTTAAATTTAAATCAGATTTTTTTTATTAAAATGAACTGACTGCTTATTAGTTAAAACAAATCTTGTTAAAAATTAAGAATGCATATTTTCATATCACTCAACTGCTTTTATCTCCTAATCGCTCAAATTTAATTAATCATTAATGAATAAACTATAAGCAAAAAATATGAACATCAAAAATCTGTTGTATATGTGTAACATGAAAAGTCATTGAGCTGAAATTATCTTCATGTAATAACATTGTTTTTTTTTATAGAGAAAAGTGTTTTTATTCATGAGCTCCCTCTCCCATTAAAGTGAATGAGTGGTGGCAACTCAGTATCACACATATGATGCAGCCATTCAGTGCATTCACACCAAAGAGGCAGTTTTATGAGGCAGTGCATTCACAACCAAAGTGCCATTGTACAACCAAAGTACATCTGCACAACCAAAGGGCCATTCAGCATCAACTAAACAAAACAAATTCTATTGACAAGATTGTCTCTTGCACAATTAATGGATGTGCTTCCGACTTGTATGATGTTGCTCAATGGTTTGCAAATTTTTCTTTCACAGATTTAATGAGTTTTGGTAAAAAAAAGAGCAAACTCATAATTTTAATATGAAAAGTAAAGTTGAAAGGCCAATCATATTTATGTTGGTACAATATCTATTATTATTTTGAATCAGAAATTAGGGCAAGGCTTTATACAGAAAACTATTCCCCTGTTTTTTAATCATGGGAAGCCTAGTGCCACATTGCAATGCACTGCATATAGTGCAGTTTAGCTCCTTATATTTTTTTGTTTTCCATGCACAAAATCTAGAAATAGGGCAGCTTTCTTTCTGCACTGCTTCTAGGATTTAAGTTCGTCTGTATTTACCTCAAAGATCTTCTATACTTTTAATCACAAACCATACCAGGTCACATTTACTTCAATACCATTGAATTTATGTAAAGAAAAAATGAAATTTAAATTTTGTGATTCAAATCAATGATTTTTAAAAAAAAGTTGTGATTTAAATCGGCATATCTGATGGAATTAACTGCATTTTAGTTTGGATGATATCTACTATAAAACAGGTGAAGTGCAAAGTATCTGTTTTAAAATACAAAGTAACAAATTATAGTTCCATGTACCAAGTGCAAAGCATTCAAATTAAAGTATGCTTAATATTACCCTCTCAATAATTTTTTGAAAGTTTTTTTGAAATTTTTAGTTATTTATTTAAATTTGTAATTTTCAAATTTTTATGTTTCAGATCATCTGCTAAAGAATGGGAAAGCAATTATGAAAACTTGAGCAACCATGTTGTGCCTAGGTCAAGCATGTGAGTATCATTTATGATGCCATGATTGGCTGTTTGCCTTTTGTAAATACTTGGATCAACATTCCAATGTTCATTTAGTGATATTATGTGCATGTGTGTGTAGTGTAAAAGTGCAAAGAATCACTCTTTGTTTTTATTATGTGATATTTTGATCTATGTTAGAACCTCCCTTATACGAAATAACTACTGAACCCCAGTATTTGTTAAGAGCTGTAAAACACTAAAATGAGAGGCTTTGAAGCATTAAGTGGCTAAATATTGTAAAAAATATATATATATATACAGGGTGATTATAAAAAAAACTATCCCGACATATGGGCCCCTACCGTTCACAGAAACTGAATGAAATTTTGGCATAAGGTATTTTGATGTATGCGCTCAAGAATGATATGGAAAACAACAGTGTCACTCTAACAGTTACGGTTACAGTGAGAAAATTTCGAAAATATCAAATGGCAACACCAAGTTTTTTGTATTGGAATGTGATCTCCTGATGTAACAAAAGGTATAACAAATGGTGTGAAGATCACCACAGAACAGGTTACTGCAGAAAGTCCCCCCCCCCCCCCCACACCACTGACCACACAACAACTACAACCTCTTAACCAGACATTTGGGGGAGAAACATGTTGAATGAGCAAAAATATTCAAATACTCTCTCTCAGGCCACATGTAACTTTGAATATCCTCCGTATAAAAAATATTTTGGTGGCTCCAGATATTGAAGGTATTTTAAAAATCAGGGTGGTTGAAGCAATTTACACTATTTTATAAAAAAAATAAAACTTCATTTAGAATTAGATTTGATGATCATTATCTTAATTCTAGCTCATTTGTGATTGGCTGAGTGAAATTTGTATTTTCAGCAAAATCTATGAAGATCATGAGCACTGCCTTTATAATGTGACCATAATAAAGATGCAAATGGACAAAAGTAAAAAAGACGAGGATCCCATACCTAAATTTAAAGAAGCAGCTCGGAATTGCAGGTGAGTGTTTTTCTGATTTTCCATTCTTATCATTTTTTCTCGTGTTTTGATATTTTTTAATTTGAATTCTCAGTCAACACTATTGTCTGTAGCATAGTGGTGTGTATTCCGTCACATGAGATAAAATCCAATTAAACTATTATTGCATAAGTGGTACTCTTAAATTCTTATTTGAAGTAGTTTAAAAAATTATGACGACATCTGATTCCAATCAATTTTTACAGGTTTATCGTAAGGGATTTTGAATACAGTGAAGAAAAGTTGTCTGCTGGTAAAACTGCTCTCACTAAACTCAAAGCTGACAAAACTAAGCAGCTCGTGAGCCACCTTTTGTCATTCATTCATTGTTAATTAAAAGTTATACTGGAGTTTATTTCTTATTATTAAATGGTTTGTTTGTATTGTTTATCCTTGATAATACGCAAAGCTTATCAGTTTCAGTATTCAATTTCCTAAGCATTGTTATTTAATATTTATATCATGTGCAGATTTTATGTTCAACTTTATGTGTTTGGCGGAAAGTTATCAAAAATATGCAGGTATATAGGTAGCACGGGGTATGGCATTTTACTGGCGAGCCGTTGATCCTAGAGGCATACTTCCAGTAGAAATAGAATCTAAATAATGTGTAGTACTCAGATATGTCATTCATGTTGTGTAGTTAACATAAAAAAATTTATTTTTAACATGGACTCCCGGTACTCAAAAACCCAATTAGGAAGTTGTTGTCTTGTCTCTCGATGCCGCTAAAAAAATTCCATGTTTCTGAGTGCAATTTTCGCTGAGATAGTCAAATTCAAAAAACGGTACTGTTGGGGGGGGGGAAACAGCATTAATTGCAGGTAAAACAGTTTTCCTGCATTTATTGCAGTTTTTCCTCCATTTTTCGAATTCAAATGTCTCAGTGAATATTACCTTTAAAAACTGGAATTTTTTTAATGGGAACCTGGCGAGACAGGGCAACAACTTTCTAATTAGGTTTTTTAGTGCAGGGCTGTGACTAGGATTTTTGCTGCCCACACCTTTAAAATTTGTCAATTTTATACGTGTTCTTTGTTCCCACCTAAAAACTTGCTGCCTGGGGCAATTCCCTCTATCTGCCCCCCCCCCTTTAATTCTGGCCCTGGTTTCCATGTTGAAAGTAAATATTTTAATAACTATACAACCCCTGGCAACATGAATGACATATCTGAGTACCACATGTTATTTGGATACTTTTTCTAATTGGAAGTATGCCTCTCTTGGATGAACGGTTCGTCAGTGAAATGACATATGCTCGGTCAATCCAAGTTAAACTGTATTCAGTTTGCATTCACAGGCTACATGCTTCAGAATTTTCAACATAATGTTCCATACTTTGAATTTATAACAAAAATTTAATGTTGTAGAGTCTTCTTTTCCGATGGTTGAAATTGAACTTTGGCGAGGCATTTCATGCATGGATTCATGTTAAAGACCTTCGAGTATTTGTTGAGTCAGTTTTGAGGTGAGTTTTAATTTTTTTTCAATAATTAATTATTTTTAATCAAACGGTGGATTTCATAATGAAAGTTTAGATTTTAAAGGGAAGGTCAAGGCTTTATGAAGGTCATCTGAATAATATTGCCTATAAGGCTCCTGTTGAAACTATATCACCTTTCCTGTTCTGATTTGGATCATATAAAGTTGACACTCGTTATAAGGACCTCCTTTTTTTTCATTGAAAGGGGACATTGTATTAGGAGGTCATTATATCGTTTTTAGAAAATCTTAAAACTTAGCTTCTTCACTTTTTCCAACTATTTTGGAATATCCCTTCCCATGATTCACCGTACAAAGAAGGAAACCCCAACTCTTCTGCTTTCATAATTGAATAACGGTTTTTAATTATGGTGAACAAAGTACTCTTTGGAATATTCAATGTGATTCAGCTGTTTTGCCTTTACGACATCAACTTCTGCCAAGTGTTTCAATTTTAGATCTAAAGATATAGTGCATCATTTATTTAATACAATCCATGTCAAATAATTCGTTTTCAGAATGAAAACATAAGTTCACTTGCTTGTATATTCTCTCATTGAGAAATTATAAAAAATTGTGAAAAATCAGTGAGCTAACGTGTGAGAAAATAAAACAGAATGGTAAGCGGGGAGGGAAAAGAAACACCAGCACCATCCAGTCGAATTGCGTGAGCATAGTGTACGTATTACTGGGAGTATGTGATTTGTGCCATTTAGGGGAAATGCAAAAAACAATGGCAAAAAGGAAAAAATATAAAGTATTAGTTATGATACAATATGCAAGAGGATTGGCAACTCTCACAAGTGTTTCCTGGGGGTGGGAGGAACTTGAAGCATGGGAGGGGATAAAGTTTCTGTCACAGCCAGAATGAATGTGCACCTACAATATGAAAACCTTTAGCTTATTTTTGTCTACAGGTATGGCCTACCAGTGAATTTCCAAGCAATGCTACTCCAGCCAAACAAATCACCAAAGAAACTTCGAGAGGTTCTCAATAAGTTGTACAGCCATTTGGATACTAGTATTGCAGCTGGCCCAGTTGATGTGAGTAGTTGTACACAATATTATTAATTCTGGGCTGGAACAATTCTCTTGCCACCCAACTAAATGAATTACATATGCATTGAGATTTTTTTGTGTGTTTAACTGATAAATTTCGGTCTGAAATCAATTAAGGTATTACTGTTTACTATACGGTAATTACTGATGAGGTTACCACATTTTCTAGTCTTAAAATATTAATACCCAACACTGACCACACTTCATCAGACAAAAATGAGATATTGAACGTATAACTGCCAATGGTTTCTTGTCATTTCCACAATCAATACAAAATTTCACCAAGTAAAAATCACTGATTTGTGATCAAAAATAGGAGAAATGACTGACTTGAGTATTCCTAACATCCCAGACCAGGGAGTGCACAAACGTATCAGTTTTCAGTACAAATATGCAAGATGGTTACTGCTGTTGTGCTTCAAACTGGTGTAGGTTATTTATTATGTTGAATTTCTTAGGAGCAAAGCATGGTATTTCGATCAAGAAAATGATCCTAAATAACGTTTTGTTTTACTTTTTCTTATGTTAAAAGATGTAGCATAATGAAATCAGGAAATATTAAGTCGGGGGATGTTGCTCTGAGGGCCATTGCCATGGGATATTTTGTAAATGGGTTCTGTCGACCCATGGGAAAGTTGTCCCCTAAACTCTGTATAATGTATCTTTTGCCAATACTGATTTTCTAGTTGCCATGGTGACCTGGCACCTAAGATTTGTTCAACCCTGCTATAATCAAATACAAAAAATATCTTTAACATTAGATAATCACTCTCGTTATAACAGACTTTTGCTCACTCAATCTGTATAAGTTTGTGCTATAAATATTTTCAAACTTCTGAAATTTTGATTTATATTTTGAATAGGATATTCCCGGTCTGAACATCGGACAGCAAGAGTATTATCCATACGTATACTTCAAAATCAACATAGATATGCTCGACACAAGTATCCGCAGAAATTGATTGTGTCACGTGTTAGTCATTGATCAGATACTTTGTATCGTTGTATTTCAGCTGCCATTTGTTGCATTCCATTTATCGGAGCTATAATTTAGCGTCAAAAATAGTCGGAAATGTGTTTTGTTTTTTAAAATTCAATTATATTCATATATATATTTATATATATACAGAACTGAAAAATTTAAAAAAAAGTGTATGGCTGTCGTCATCGCATAAATGCCTGGTGATGACCATAAGTATATGGGAAATTCTTGATTTTTTTTCTCTGTCTTGACAGTTGATGATATCATTAATCAAGAAATATCAATGTGAACCAGGTTATAGCGGTGGCGGCAATAAATTATTCCAGTTTGTACATGTTCCTTTGTGCATGTGTCAATGTAAGAAATAGAAATATATATTAATGTAATCAAGAATATATATATTGTGTCATAGGATGTTTTGTTAGATAATTGTGTTAAAATATTTGTTATACATATATATGGAGATTTTTTCGTGGTGTTCACGTGTATGCTTCAAGTCATATCGAGAATCAAGCAATGCACAAAACTGATTCAGTCAGATGTTTTCCTGTGGTGAGATTAGTTCGAAGTATGTTGGTATCTGCACTTTACGAAGAATAAGTTTTACTCATGATTGTGAAAAATTCAGGTTTTGTTGAGAATGCTCTTAAGACATCGGAGCAATCAGTGTGAAATAAATTCTATCTAACACAGCACTAATTTCATATCTCATTCTGTTAAATCTGGGATTTTGATTATCAATGTTAATTTTTTTTCAGTTTTCTTGGATGAAGCATGGAAGTGGGATTCGTGACAATAATCAACATAAATTTATTGAATAGTAATACATATAAATACTCCAGAATTGTTTTTTGTGTGAACAAGTTGATTTTAAAATGTTTTTATTAAGAATAATTGATGTAAATATGATATGTTGGTCAATAAAAAAATGTTTATATGTATTCGCGGAAATACTTTTTGAATGAATATAAATTATTGGTGGAAAAGAACAGTTTTCTGTTGAAGGAGTAAACAAATGCATTGGGAAACAAAATGCTTTTTAACTGCCTTCTAGATTTATCCAGGGTTCAAGGGTGAAAAAAAATGTTTTTGCTTATTTTTTTTGAGATTTTCTAAACATAACAGCACAAGTGTGTTGTTAAAAAATGCCAGTAGAAGCTGTTAAGGTGAGCTTTTGAGGTAAAAAACGATACCATAATTCTCTATATATAATCTGTAGATTTTGCTACTTGGAGGAAAAATATCATTGTATAGCAGCCGACTGCAACATATAATCCATGTAAAAATTGCATTCATCGACATGAAATCTGAAGGATTAGAAAAGGTTATTTGTGGGGGAAAAATTTTTTATACTTGCAATCACACACTACAATAATTAGAAAAGACTTTCTCAAAGCACCTGAACTTTTATGTTCAAGTCAAATCAGTACTTTTCATTTATTGAAAGGGTTAAAGCGTTTGATTGCACACAAATGTTTACAACTCAACAACATACTTTGATTTTTTAAAACACAGTAGACTCTTGGTAATTTAACGCATATCAAACCAAGGTTGTCTGATTACTACTACAGTACACATGCGCACCTCGTACACATTCCTCTATGGAATTTATAACAAATTGGTGTGTGTGTATATATTGTGAACCTAACACAAAGTTTTGTTTCCATTTAATGCTTGTGTGTAGTGCCGCCATCAATTTTTCTGAGTGAAATATGGTTAAATAATTACACCCCCCCTCCATTGTATGTCTGTGGCGAGACTTTTTAACAGGGAGATCAGCTCATATTTGTGTCTTCAAAGTTATGTCGGATTACTAGAAGGTAATTGTAAAATAACAAACTTCTATGCACAGGTATACAGTGACATGTTTGGTTTTCTTCAAGCATAGAAGAGAAAAATAAGTCTAAAGTGTCAAATTACTGGGCAAGTCAAACTATCTCGTGGCCAGATTATCGAGTCTACTGCCTCTTGTAGTAACATACGTTCAGGTTTTTCATTAGAACCAAACTTGAATAAAGCCATCTATTTTATCATACTTTTTCTATACAATTTGCCTCTCTATAAAAATATCCATGGTGATGAATCGTAGTTGGGAGAAGTCTAATGGAAAAGGTCTAACTAGCAAAACCAGATGTAAAAACAATTGTTAACGATAGGCACGTTCTGCACCAAAATTTGTTTTAATCAAAATCTGCAAAAACATTTAACAAATCTTTATCATATACAGTACCTTGGTTAACAAAGATAATACAATTTGGAATCACATTCATTAACCGAAATCTTCATGAACTAAGACACAATTTCCCATGAGTTTCTGGGAAAATGATTTAATTTGTTCCAGGTTATGCCCAAAATTTAAAGATACGTTTTTGAAACACCAAAGAGCAGTATAAAAAAAACTGAACAAAGGCAAAAATGAATAGTTTCAAAGTTGGACGAATGATAAATTACAGGAAGATGAGATACCGAAGATCGTTTTATTTACAAATACAACGCCACAACATACAAAATGCCCAATGATGTAGCTGAGTAAAAGATGCCCATACAAGCACAACCAACACCAGCTATAGTCTACTAAAGGTGATGTTGACACAACCTAGTTGAGTTTGTGGGGGTCCCCATCCATTTGTGGTTTGGTCAGTTCATTTCTGTGTCTGATACAGGGGGAAAATATTATCGTCCAGAGTGTTCAGCTTGATGCTAAGAGTCTTTCACTGAAAGAATATGTGTTCTGAAAGCATAAGGTTCCCCTTTTTTTCAATGAATTTTCTAGCTGAATTTTTCATTGTGTATGAAATGAGAAGGTGCACTTGGAAGAAGATTCTGAGACGGATATGAGTTAATCAGGCTTGAGCAACAGTAATTTCGATGTCGATTGCCATTAAAATTCAGCTCACTATGCGACTATTTTATGTTAGCATGTGCATCCATATCCACTAAAATGTTTTTTAGCTGAGGCAGAAAAACCTCTGGAAAAAAATTTTATTAACTGAAAAATTTACAAGCCAAAGTATCACTGTACTGTGGGTCCTGTTTAAGACGTCATCATCAAAATCAACGTTCCTTCTAGTTTTTATTTTTTGTGTGCAGTATGACAATAAATCACATACAGCAATGGTATATTTGCTCATTTTTACGTGCTCGGATGTGTTTTCTTATATACATGCAAAATCTGAACATTGATCAGGACCAAACTATAAAAACGTTAGAAGCATGTGTGAGAAAACTTCTTAAACAAGATCCACTGTATCAAAGCTACTTTGAGATGGAAGAAAAGTCGTGTACAGTAACATCTCTGTGTTATTCAATTCTGATTAATAAAATAATAAAAACATATACATAAACAAGGTTCTGAAAGGACAGTCAACTAAACAAATAAATATTCAACAGAAGCTAAGAAAACGCTGAACCTATTCCCGGCTGGAGTTTCTCTGCACACCCAGTAATAGTCCTCAGATCACTGACGTCCTGCAAGTTTAAGAGAGTCATCATCTGCTTCTGTGTCAGGGATTGACCAGTAGCCCTAATTAGAATTAGTCATTAAAAAAATTAATTCTTAGTTTGTCTTAGCTATTGGTGAGAAATACCAAGAAAAACTAGATAAATAACAATGGAATACCTGTATTTTTCACACATTTTGACCAGAGCGACTGCTTTCATGTGTAAGAACTTTTTAAACACTTCAATAGCATTCGTTACATCGTGACCATTTTCTTCCAGACATACAAGCTATTAATGAAAATAAATTCAAGGCACGTGTAAACCAGGATAGAGTATAATGCATATATTCACTGAACCTAATGTCTGTTTCTTGATCTAGGCTGTATGCTGGTAAAGTATCACTAGTGGCATCAACCAGTGATTGACCGTTGATGCCATCAATTAAAAAACGTTTCTGTGGAGTAACATACTGTTATCAGAAAAAATACATTTTCTTACCAGCGTTTCTCCAACATTAGTGATTGATATCAGCAACTAGTACTACTTAACCGTCGTACATGCACCTCTTTAAAAATCCTTCAGAAAATTTATGACTAATGGGTACATACTAGAACATGTGTTCTGAGTGTATGTGAGGCCTGGATGTATTTATGTTGTCAGAGTTATGGGTGGTACTGCCATTTTTACTTCATATTTTAAAGTGAAAATGTCAGATGGCTGAATTTCTTTGTTCCCCGAGAATTGTGTTATGTCTGCCTGTACCGCTAACGCAATACAGTACTGATAATCTGGATGTGCGCTACTCCAGCCCATCCAGTAATCTGGCATTTTAGGCAGATTTTCTTTGAGTATTGAAGAATAGAATATGTTTGCACGCAGAAGTTTATTATATTTAAGTGAACTTTTTTAACTAACTTCAATAATCTGGCAATTTTGGTAATCCAGCACACCCTGGTCTGCTATGTGCTGCATTAGCGAGAGTCTACTGTACTTACATAACACTCATCAAGCAACTACCACTAGAAATGAACAATGATTACTCTGCCATCTCTCGTCTCCATCATTGCTTTACAGAATTTTATTCATGAGACATCAGTTCAAAAATCGACAATCTAATCAGGCCAAAAATACAACAAAAAAATCAGCTGCCGGAAAGTCTTGGACTTATAGACAGTGACAAAATCTTCCAATTCAGTTATGCAAACGTGTGTTCTGAGGACACCTAGTGATGACGCTAATAACCAATAATGCGGAAAATGTTGAGAAGAAAATGATTTGCACCGACAACCCTCTGCCCCAAGAAACACTCTTTCAATCAAGGTATAGACCAGTTTTTTTTCAATCGCCGGTCTGCAAAATGTATCATCCAATTTAGTAACTACATAATTTTAGATTTAACAGCTAAAATATCATCTCCATCTTGGTTTTCATTTGCCTCATCTGTCACAGCAAGTCTATGAATCATTTATCTTATTTCTGCTGGTCCGTGAAATTGTTTGACTTTCCACAGGTGCTGAAAAGGTTGAGGAACTCTGGTATATAGTTTTAAATAAATATTTTTCATATAGATACGGTGAAACCTCTCAATCACAGACACCATGGGAAAATTTGCTTCACTAATGGGGAGTGTCTGTTACGAGAGCCTCTACTGTAATATTGTAAACGTGACAAACGGCTATGTCACGAAACCCAAACACTTCAAGGGTCTTCAAAGCAAGGTGTGCGGGTTCCCTTAGAGCTTCCTGGTTGTGGATCGCCGATCTTTTTCAGAAAATGGTTAAAAACATTCAAAAACGACTACTTCTAGAATTGATGAAAAAAATAATTTCGGAATATTAATGAAAGCAATAAGAATAGTTGGAAGAAGTAATTCGGGAACAGATGAAAGAAATAATTCTAGAATACATAATGAATTCTCAATAATACAACTTACATCCTCTAGGAAGCGAGTAATTAGACTGCCACCATCTGATACTGTTCTAAGCAAATTACTGAAAGAGGAAAAAAAATATTTTTAATTAATCGGTTCCTAATATAAAGCTGAATCTCATTAAAGTAAAATGTGTTTGGTTCAGTCAAAGTGAATTTCTCAAAAAGTCTATCAAATAACATGGGTTTACAGAAATTTTGCCCCTGGCACGTTTCATCCCCATTGCATTTTGCTTGAATGAGTGAGCGACCATTTATTCATACAAACTGAGCACAACTCCGGTCTATTGCCATAGGAAATTTTTTCAGTACTGTCATTTATAAATGGAGTGTAATGATTGAATATTTGTACCATTGTAAGCCTGTTTGTGACTGACTGTGCAAATGACCAAGTGATTAAGTGTTTGATCATGAGTGAATGGCAGTATGAGTGATTGAGAAGATGAGTGAGTGACAGTTGTGACTGTAGGATAGCCCAAATGGTTACTCATGTGGTTACTCAACCACTCACTTTTCTTTCTTTCAAACCAAGCACAACTCAGGTCTATCACCATCTATGGGCGATTTACTACCTAGTGAGTTGTGCCGGAAGTGTGTGTACCTAACAGTCTGAGTGCATATGTAGTGTTGTGTTTGATTTTTCAGTGCTGCCATCTACATTTCAGAAGTGAAGTGAGTGATGTGTTATGACTGAATTACATTTGTACTGTTTGTAGGTCTATTGCTCTCTGTGGCGAGACTTTTGAAGGAGAGATCAGCTCACATTTGTGCCTTGAAGTTGGGAAGCGCAGAAAGCCAACTTCAGCCAACCACCACCGTGGCAACGGTGGGGTTCAAACCCGGGACCTCACAACATGAGTCTGTCACTAAAATGACCACTCAACCACTTAATAGGTCACTCATTCGCTCACTCACCTAATCACTTGGTCAGTCACTCATCTGGTCAGGGGAAGCAAAATTTCCAGATCCCGATAACATGAAACAATTTATGAGAATCTCGCTATAACAAGTGATTTGCAATTTTCTTTGTGATTGTGAATTGTCGTTATAACAGACTTTTATTGCAGGTCAGTTACAATTACTTGCAAATCGCACATTACAGTAAGATTCTCATTATACTGTACTTAATACCAGCAAAGATTTGATTAGTTCGGAGCAGGTTCTTGAAACCAGCCTGAGGCTACAATAGAGGACTGATGACAACGTTAGTTGTTCCTTGTGAATTTCGATGCAGATTGATGAAAGCGTGTAAACTTGTACAAAGATGTATACATAGACAACAGGACTAGACCAATTTCCAAAAATTTACATGCCCCGTACGTCAAGAATAAAACTAGAAATATTACATGCCTGAATCAACATTTCAGGGTGGTGTTAGGCATGTGGTTGGAAAAAAAAAATACAGTACATGCCTGGTACAGTCAAGCCCATTGAGATCATGTTGACCTTATGTCCGTGGTCCAGGTGTGGTTGTATTTTTAGCATGATTTTGGTTTGAATGTAGTAACATCATTACTACGTTAACTTGCAAAAATCAATAAACGTTTGAATGTTTTGTGCCTGTACTATAGTTTGGCTCAGCCTATCAAGAAATGTTTTGCTGATTCAGTTTTATTTAGGTATGGCAATGCCATCTCAACAGCATCGTGCACCCATGTCCCTACCAAGTCGGAATTATTGGCCTATAGCAATTAACATACCTACTCTCAACAACCACAGTAAGATCTCTTATTGTCACCCCCGCCTGTGCATTTCAGGTTGGTCTATGCTTGAATGAGCCCATGTGTCAAGATGGCTCTGATATAGTACAGCTAAAATGAGAAAATTAAAAAAATAATAATAATTCAGACCTATTGTATTCGACTCCTCCCTCAGAAAGAGTCTGTCGTACTTTCTGCCAGTCTGCATCTATCACAGATAATGGATAGTCTCGAAACACGACATCAGGCAGGAAAACAACTTTCCGACTCTGAAATTATAAAATATTCTGGATCAATTTTAATAAACATCAAAATCATCATCATCAAGCTAACAGCAAAGGAAATAGAGCTCTCAATACAGCCTGATATATTAAAAAAATTTAGGGGAGGGGGGGGGCCAGGTACAGTAGGTTCTCTAATTCTAATCCGACATACCATATATCAAGGCTGCTCAACCTTTGTGAAGACTGTGTGGGCCACTTCATTGGTTTGTAAACGTGTCACTGCCCACTTAAGTGATTTGGAACAGCATCACAGGTTACTCAAGTGAACTGTAAGTGTGAAACAGGTAACTTAAATGATCTGTAAATGTGCTATGGGCCACTTAAGTGATCTGTAAATATGCTGTGGTGCACTTATGTGATCTGTGAATGTGCAACAGATGTTGCTTCAGTGATTTAGAATTGTGTTATGGATTACTTGAATGACACGTGAATATGCCCCGGGTCAATGTCAATTAATAAATCTGGGAATGTACTGTGGGCCATTTAAGTGATCTGGAACTGTGCTACGAGTTACTTAAAAGGTCTGAATATGCCACAGTTGTCTCTTAAGTATCCCTTATAATTCTCTTTTACATCCCTTAAATATCTGGAACTGTGCTGTGGGTCACTTAAGTGATCTATAAATGTGCTGCTTAGTTTATTTTTACAAACTTAGGTTAAGACTCGAAAGGCCACGTGTTGAGCATATACTGCATTATACTAGTGCGACCACCACCACCCCCCCTCCTTACTTCAGGACCACCAAAACGACAGAAAATTGGAACCCTGTGTATAATCCTACAAAAATGCAACACATTTTAGAGGGGAAAAAAGTATATTTCTAGGCAGGGATGCAACTAAGATTTTTGCAACCCCCACAACTTTAAAATTTGATAATTCTATAACGCCACATTTTGTTTCCCACTTAAAACTGCCACCTTTTAAATTTTGTCACCCAGGGCAGTTGCCTCCTCCCCCACCCCCCCTCTCTAGTTCCAGCCTTGTTTCTAAGATATAACTTTTTTTTTTTACGAGAAATGATCAAAACCTTCCTAATATTTCTTCTTTGCCCATTTACTCACTCTACATTTTACGAGACATCATTGGAATGTTTTCTATTGTATCAATGGCTAAAACATGGACAAAAAGGCAGAATTGTACAAAATGTTCAGTCCGCTGGCCGGATATAAGAGATGGCTACCATACGCGGGTCACTGAATATTGTAATTATCACACTGTATGGATTGATACTTTTGTTTTTGGAAACCCTTTAACATAGGACCATGTAGGGACTCACCTGGGCACTGCCTGTGGGCCTCTTGGTTCATGGGGGGGGGAGGGGGGGAGCTTAGATGACCTTAAGCAATCACCATAAATTGTGTCAATTTGTAGGGGTCTCTGTATTTATAGGGCAGGGGGTCATCAATGATGCTGAAAGATGGTTTTATTTTCATGAGCTCAGTTGAACCCACTTCGGTATAGGGGAGGGGTTGATAAAACACTGGCTGAATTTTTTTCCTCAAAAACTAATGTGTATAAGCCAACCCTCCTGGTACAAGAAAGATTTTCTGAACAAAAAAACTCAGCTTATACATGAGTATATACGGTATATCAGATAGGGTGTACTGAGTTAACAAAACCGTCAGATTACTACTTTACTGCACATGAAATCTGGTCATATATCACCATACTGCAATTTCCAACCAGTGCAGTTGGGCTAGAAATGAAGGTGCCATCTATTGGTGGTTGCCCCAGGCTTGGTAGGTAAAGAAAATTGTTTCTGAAATTTTTTTGTCCAGATTCGAACCCGTGGACCTTGAGTGTAACCTTCATAGTGGAAGACAAGCATCTTGCCACTCAGGCACCATCAGATGACTGTAGTTAGTTGAAAAAGTCCATTTAAATAATATAAACTTATGAGCACAGCGATGCAGTAATATTTTTTTCTTCTATTAGCTTATTCAAAGAAAACTCGCCTAAAAATGCTGGATTACTGGACAGGCCAGATTATCAAGAATCTGCTGTGCATCTTTTCACCCAAAAAAAATAGGAAAGGGGATTTCCAATTTTTCTGGGATTTATTTTTCCCCTCGTGTTGGTAGAAATGCTGACATGAATAAAAAAAATTGCTGTCCCTATTGTATCTGACAATAGGATTCATTTTCAGTTGCTTTCGTTTTCTTACAAAGCTTCTAAAAAACTTTCCTAACCAGGAAGGTTCGAGACTATCTGAATGATGAAGGGAGACCAGACAAATAAATGTGCATGATGAACCACTCTCTAACGAGCTATATATAATTGTTAATGAGCTTATGCATGCAGTAGACGAAATTATTCACCCATTCTCCTGGCCTCCCTTGAACAGCTTCACAAATTTCACCACCACTCATTGCATTTTGACCTTACACTCATATATGAATTGGGGGGTTTCTGTACGAAAAAGCGTCATTGAACAATAACAACAAAAATGATATATTTGCATGCAATCTTGAAAAATATCGAACTTACTCTTGGTATAGCCTGAACATGCAATCCCGAAAAATACTGAGTCTGAGCAACCTGAACGTGAGGATCTGAGGACAACTTTTCTTGCTCGTTGTTGAACAGTAGAAGGATTTGAGCAAGCTTAAAGGAGGGGAAAAAAAGGCACAAATATATCAGTAAAATATAATGATGGGAAATAACTGATATTCAGAACTATTCAAGTTCATGTCAAAATCTCCCCTTGGCAGTGCCGTCTTAATGCGTGGACCTACCCAGGCACAGACCGGAGGCCTCAAGAGAAGAGAAGGGAGGGCCTAAAAAAAATCACTTCGCCTGAGGGCCCATGATACTCTTAAGACAGTCCCGCCACTTGGGCACAATTTTAACATTAAAAATCTTATACATACCACATTTCATACTTGTACACCTGGTACATGCATATTTATGAAAACTTGAATTTGTGGTTACTATTATCCTGTCCATGGGTTCGATTCCCTGCAAAGGCAGCTGAATTTTCTCTCTTTCCAAAAAATTCATCTTCGCAACAGCCAGTTTGTTAAAAAAAACCTTTATGTACAGTATTAGCATTTCAGCTCTGGTACTGTATGAGTTAAACTCACAGAAACCCCACGTTTTATCAAAAAAAAAAAAACCCCACAAACTTACTTGACATACAAGGAGCTTGGTGTCGCCAGTAACAACGGAAAAGCCACAAGTTTGAAGATGAGAGCTCACGGCTCGAGCAAGAAACTTCAGCTGTGCTTGGAATTGGGAAAATAAACAGGTAGGAAGCCGCTAAAGTAACAAACACAAGAAAAAAATCTGCGTGAGAATCTTGCACGATGTGAAATTTATAAGTCTCTAACACATGTGTGGCTAGATTCATCTCAATTAAATTTAATTTCATTTAAAATTGAATTTAGAAATTTTAAATTTAATTAAATGTTGTAATAATCCCATGTGAGGCAGATTTGTTCACTAAAAATTAATTGTGGTTGGCTTCAAATCGGGAAGGGGGTCTTTTTATCGGGACTTAAGTCTAGTACAGGAGTGAAGTGTAGGAAAAAAGCGAAGTGCTCTGGATGACAGCGCTGCCAATTAGGGAAGCTGACACTGTGATGTCACAAAACTTTCATGTGGCATCACAAACATTTGTGTGATAAATATACACTCGTGTGACCTAAGGGGTGAGAAGGTAATAACTCTATCCGACACAAACCGCCCCCCCCCCACTTTATTTTATTACATGGCCTTAATGTCTATTGACACCACCACAAACTATTTGCTTCTCGGAAATTCATCACACAATCAGCTATTCTCAGAATGGGTTTTGAGGAAGAAAGTGTTTCACTTTTTGTGATGGTTTCCTTTCCCTCACAAACTTTTGCTCTTACATAACTATAGAAGTTTCACTTTAAAAGTTAAAAGGAATGAAATGTAGAAACATATAATAGTTCTAACACGCAATCGCGTCTATTCAAAAGTTTTGAAATACAGACGACACCAATTATTAGAATCACACATAATGTTAACATTCGGGTATTGTAATTGCTCCCGCACAGATAAAATAATCAGACACACTGTGTGTCATTCCGTGAAACTCAAAAATTTTCATTTTCTAATAATTAAAACAAATTTCAATAACGATTGTTATTCAATAACTCGACCTCCATCAATAATATTTTTCACTAAACACTTCCAAGAAAGCACAAAAAGGGTTTTTGAACACGAATAATATCTTTTTTTTACAATGATTTTTTTCCTATGATTGAGCAACCTCAAGAGTGGTTCTTTTTGCAGAATGATTGGTGAACTTTTTCATGACTGTGTGACACAGATGGGTAAATGTAAATTTACAGACGGGGGGAGATAAACGGGCTATAGCCCAGAGTGGAAAATTTGAGGAATGAGTGGTCAAGAAAATCAGAGTAGATTGAGAGCAAAACCATAATACAGAACCGAACAGACCAATATCATAACATGGGGGGGGGGGGGGAAATGCTTAAATTTTTATTGGTAATTTAGATACTGTTATCAATTTTTGTTTTCCGTCAAAAGGGTTTTTTTTGCGCATTTTGATGTTAAGGTATAATGAAACTTTTTTTTCCTGTAAGCTATCATTATTAGGCTGCAAGACTATGTAGAAGGCTACAAGGTGTCATCTCTCTCCCCCTCCCCCCCATCTTATTCACAAACATTTCTGTACTTAATGTTATAATTTGTCCATAGCATTGATTCATGTACATGTGGAGTTGGTTCTCTGCCCAATGGCCTTCTTCCAGTGAAGGAAAATGTATCACGGAGGACAAAAAAAAGTGCTTTCACTTCAATTCTTGATCAGTTTCTTTCAGTTGACCAGATTCAAATTTTTTCTCCCAGAGACTTCCTCAAGGGATCCATGAAAAGCATTGTATGTTAAAAAAAAATACTATCATTCAAAATATGCATTAGATAGTTCAGTCTTAACGCCTTACAATGGCTGAATAACCAAAATGCATGATTTTAGCTCCAGTTTTAGAATAAAATAACAAAAATGGAATGATTAAACATGCTTGATGCAACCAACTATGTCAGAGAAAAAAAGATTCAGCCCGTTTCACCAAATGGGATGCACGATCATAGTAGGTTGTAAACAGCGCTTTTTTTTTTAGATATAGTTATCATTTGGTTATTGTTATCAGAAACCATGAGTCTCGATGTGATCACATTAAGTGTGTGGACTGCATTTTAAAACGAGCATGGTTTACGGAATTGCTTAGTTCGAGGTGAGATTTGAGAGGAGCGATTATGGGTATTGACAACGAGGCGTGCAACACTACTGAAAAAATATAGCTTTGAGAGTTCGAGTCAAAACATGTCACAAAGTAGAATCAATCCAAAATACACTTGAACCTTGCTTAGTGTCACTTATTTTCAACAAACAAATTTAACATCAGGGCTTGACGAATTTGAAAATAATTTAGGTGCCAGACCAATTTCTTAGGAGTCAGTCATAGGCTAGTTTTTTTATCCAGTAAAAAAAAATTGTAAATGTTTTTTTCAGCTTTTCAGAGAGAATGGCCTCATTTCCATGTCACAAGACTGATTTACTAACCATACATAGAGAATTTTAGGTGCCAATACAAATTTTATAGGCAAACTGGCACCTGCGATTTGTTGGCATATTTATTAATTAGGTTCTCTTTTGCTATAACCATACCGCTTGCACTTTTTTTTTGCTGGCGAATTTATGGCTCCTGTTTAGCGTTAAATAGCGCATAATTCAGTGTAGCTAATGCCGATAAATGTGTTTGTTTTTAAAAAAAAACAAAGGCGAGTGGAAGGAAAAAAGCTGAAATGCATCAATTTTGTGTCAAAAATGTGTGGTATGCTTATAACGGAGGAGTACCATTAATTACTCCCCTGGAGCCGAAGAACCCAAGTATGCTTTAGCGTGGACTCACCTTTGCATTTAAACAAACAAGTAGGCCGGACTTCCATGAATCGGTAAGAAAAATGACAGAAGGATTTTAATCAGACTAGATTTAACAATTCAATAGTGAACATGTTTGGGCATTTTACATTAACAGTCTAGGACAGGCATCATCAACCTATTGCTCGCAAGCACCTTAGTGCTTGATGCTCGTGTTTGATTTGTGCTCTTGATCAATATCCCACGTAAACACACTGTACAAATCGCATTGAAGGATTGAAATTATCCTGCTTTCATGCATTGGCATGTCAAACTTGCCATAAAGGTGCTCTTCTTTTGATGATGGGTACAGGCAGTGCTCGCGACTAGAAAAAGGTTGAAGATCTGGTCTAGGACGTCCTGAACTGGGGCTGCTTGTAGTACTGAACTATTGTAGGGGGACTACAAGTGAAAATCAAGTGTAAGGAGAGCCATGACAGGTGGTTTGGGGGGAGGAAGGGAGTCACAGAGACAAGTGAAAAATAATTTTCCTACTGTGTGACTATTTTCAAAATCCAGCAGAACCGCCCATAGAGCCAGGCCCTCATGTCTATAGAAGGCTAGGGAGAGGTCTACATAATGAGATCTGGTACTACAATTCTCAAAAATAACTATCAAATATGCAAACTTATATGTTACTTCCAGCTGCATAAAAGGCTCCCAGAGCAGGCGGGGATCAAGAGAAATCGGGGATCCAGAGAGCCAAATAATAAGGGAAAAATTGGTCTGTCCCATAATCCTGCCACGCAATAAGTTGCTTCTCTCAACACATTGTCATGTCTAGCCTGGGGCCCACAATGTTGACACAAGCCTGAATAGAACCAGGACAATAGGGAAGCTAGCTAACTTCTAGCCTGGGGGGGGGGGAATCCAAAAGTGTTTGTCAGGTGGTGGGGAGGTCCTAAGACACATATGGCTCAAAGATTTACAGAAAATTCACGCTATGCAATTTACTAATAGCAAAATTCACATGGAACAATTTACAGACTAGGTCATCACTAGTAAGTGACTGAATGAGTTGGTGAATGAAATGGCAGAAAATTTAGTGAATGAGTAATTGAATGAGTGACAGTATAAGTAATAAATCACCCAAGTGGCACAGTGGTAAGATGCTTGAAGGTCTACGGGTTAGAATCTGGGCCAAGAACATCAGAAACAAGTTACCTATCAAGCCTGGAGCAATCACAGAAAGATGGTGCCTTCATTTCCCACCTAACTCCCTTGTTGGAAATTGCGGTATGGCAATATGACTGGAGTTGGTGTGCAATAAAGTAGTATGAGTGATCAAGTGATTGGGTAAGTCACTGAGTAACCATATCAGTGATCGAGTATGAACCTCTGAATAGTAGAGTGAGCGATTGAGCCAGCCCGACCATGTGAATAAGTAATTGAGAAAGTCAGTCATCACATGAGTGACCAAGTTAGTGAATGACCATATGAGCAACTCATTAACTCACCTGATGAATCACTCACTTGCTCATCCACTAACTCCCTATTTCACTTTGTGAATTTCCTAGTGCTAAAAAGATTGTAATGTTGGAGAATTCCACTGTAAATTTTAGTTTCGGCAAATCGCGTGGCGAGAATTGTTGTTGGTGAATTTTCCGCATATGGGTTCAAAGGGGCCCCATGGGCAAAAACAAGTTAAGTAACACTGGTATAGAAGGTAGGTTACCTGGATTTCAGAGCTCTTAGAAGTGGAACATAGAACTTGACACATATCGTTCATGATAACCTTCACTTCTCCAATCAAAGATGAGGGTGACACCTGGAAAAACACCCAATGAAAACTATAATTAACAATAATTATTTTCAAATCAGAAAGTTAAGAGCGTTTCCAAATGTGCGACATTACCAATGATCTCTGCATCAAAGAAGCAGCTTTACGAAGGTGCAGATCAATTATACGCTGAACATCGAAAGTCACAGCGATGTCATCGTTCCTCAACATAACAGAGAGGCAAGAACATTGCGACACGTCCTCGGTGTCCCCAGTCAGCCAGGGTCTCTTGTGGAAGACTACAGAGCAGATGATGGAGTTCCCCATGACGTACAACTTGGACACTGTGTCTGTGCAAGGCTTCTTACCTTCCATCTCGCTTATCAACAACTTGCCGGACATTTTCAGACATTTGTCCACGTCGTGAACAGGAAGATAATAGTCGCGGGCGAAAGTTGTGGGGACACTGGACGCTTTCGACGGGGCAAAGTCCAGCATCGTGATGTATTTCCGGGACACGACAGGTTTCGGTGAATCACGGCCTTTCCCATATTCATCGCTGGTATGGATAAAATAAGGATGCCGGCTGGACAACCACAAATGCTCGACTTTCGGCCCGCTGATGCTATTCCACGTTGATAACATGGTGATTGAGACTTAAAACTTACACTGAGGACATTCAACCATGCTAATTTTCATATAACTTATTAGCAAATGGTTTCATTATAATTATCACTTTATTATTTGACGTAATTATTAAATTTTAGATGGCAGTATACATCTGTCGTCTGCCCGTAATTTTTGTTTACATACAGAAACGTCAATATTGGTTGATGGATGGAAAATATGGATTATATGTAGCATTTTTTACCTTTTGAAATTTTCTTGAGTTTATAATTGTTCCGATATTTTTCTAAAATTAATTCACGATGAATACTTTTGAGTTTCATTTAATTGATTTTTCTCAAATATATATGAGTTATACCTCATTTATAATGGAATTACACTCCCCTTTCTGGTTCATCAAGAAGCGACATCTATATGTTTTGTTAGAAACTATAAAATTTATGGAGCTAAATTGAAAATTTTTAAAATTTGATTAACTCATAATTTACGATTAAAATTTTTTTTAATGTTATAAAATAATTGTTTTTAAATAATTTAGTTAAATTGAGTGATAAAAATGCATTTTTATATCAGTCACTATTTTGTTAAAGTTTTTTTCTCATAGTATATAAATAAAACGTGTTCAATCAAGTTTGTACTCGCTTCGGCAGTACATATACTAAAATTGGAACGATACAGAGAAGATTAGCATGGCCCCTGCGCAAGGATGACACGCAAAATCGTGAAGCGTTCCACATTTTTTTGGCAACCCCAATTAGGGATTCCCAAAAAGTGTGCCACGGCAGTGAGGTGCCGCAACCAGTGCCGTCTTAACGCACGGCCCGGGGGGGCCTCACGGGAATCAGAACCGGCTGAAATTTTCGAAAATTCGTTAGGAAGGGTCTCTGGAAAATCACTTGGTCCGGGGGCCCACGACGCTCTTAAGACGGCCCTGGCCGCAACTAGGGGGAGCAGGCAGGTCTGGTGCTCCGGACCAGGAGGGGCACAAATTTTTTTTTTTAACCTGCCCCGGTTGACCGAGCATCCAGTTGCGGCCCTTATTTGTGTTTTGTGTGTGTGTGTTTGAAAGGGTTATTTATTATTGTACAAAACAAATGTAAACACGTTTGTGCTTCCCCCCCCCCCCCTCCGGCTCTTTGCCAATGGGCAGTGCTCCTGTTTCCCCAGCCTAGTTACGATCCTGCCTGGAGGAAATCGAGTAATTGGGTCACGGGTTTATGCCTGATTTGTAATTGAGCCCGGACCTCAATTTTGGAGGGCCCAGATTGATAGGATGCATTGTTATGGAAATAACAAACCGAAAATTTTCACAGCGATAAACTGTGCAGAGACACACTCGTCCCAATCTATGAACTCACGGGAAGCGGCGTAGGAGCCGCGGTTGTATGAACACCTCCTTAGAACTAAGTCGAAATCAAAATGTCCTATATAAAGGTCAAATCGAGCATCACCACACAGGGCCGTCTTAAGATGATCATGGGCCCTGGGCTATAATGATTTTTTCCGAGACCCTACCTGGGAAATTCTCGAAAATTTCAACTACTTCTCGTTTTCCGTAGGCCCCCCGCTTCTCTTGAGGGTCCACGGCTGTGCCCAGGTGCGTCCATGCGTTAAGACGGCACTGGCACTCACGGATCAAAAACACTTGCCATGGCGCCCACATCCTGTAGCGGGGACCCCTAGGCTGGAATCTTTTGCGGGCCCCTGGGTCAGACTTTTAACGGGCCCCTTCTGCAGTTAATTTATAGCGTGAAAAAGCAAAAAAATTATGATAACCGTCCCGGGCGCCAGGACTAGAGCCCTGTTGGCCCCCCCCCCCCAATGAACTCAAAATTTATCTTTAATAAATTCATTGCGACCCACCCTTTAAGCCATATAATGATAAATCACATAAAGGTCCTTGGCCCGCGGACCAAATATGGGCCTGGGGTTATTTGATGCGACCTGCCCTCTTCAAACCAAATTTTATAAAAATGAACTAAGCGGCACATTTACAGATCGCTTAGGTGTCCCGTGGTACAATTCCAGAACATTTAAGCGGCCCGTGGCACATTTTCATATCACTTAAATGATCCGGGACACGGTTCTAGAACACTTAAGCGATCCGTGACACATTTAGAGATCCCTTGAGTGACATGTGACGTAGTTTTAGAGCACTCAAGTGGTTCCCCCCAGTGCAGTTCTACATCACTCAAATTACCCGCGGCACATTCTCAGATTATTTAAGTGATGCGTGGCACAGTTCCAGAGCATTTAAGCGGCCCGGATCACTTGGATCCCATTTCCAGATCACTTGCCGCGAAACATTTAGAGATCACTAAAGTGGCTCTGTAAGGCATTTATCAATAGTGGGGGGGGGGGGAATGTTGCTTCAAGTGCCCCCAAACTATATATAGATATATATATATATAGTTTGGGCACAGTTATAGCACAGATATATATACATCAGTGATATTTCCCATTACGATAACAGACCGCGAAGTTTGCGTGAGAGTTGGTTATTCTATCTGGTTCTTGTTAGAATGAGTCATAGATATAGCTATATTGACGGTATGTATGCATGCCGTCAAAAATACGCAAGACCGAGACACGTCGATCCTCTGGTAGCGGAAGCGTTACCATTTTTTTGGCGATATTCTTTCGTTTTCCGATGTTTTTAGAACCGCTCAACAAGAACACTTGATTTCAGTTACTGGCGATGATTTGGCTGGGAAAAGTACAAACAACTGGCAACCCCCTGGATGGGTTTCACTGTTTAAATCCAACGAACATAACTTCCGTCATTCCGGCTGTCGTAGTCGACGAGCGAAGACGTGGAATTACGTTATACATATAATTCGATTTCTTTTTTTCTTTTTTTTTTGCGAATGGAGTCGATTGTTGACCGCAAAAAAGTTCTCGGGAAACTTCAGGTCTGTGGAAGTTTCCAGGGGACTTTCCGTTCCAGGTGGACCATCGAACATTTCAGCAAGCTGGAGTGGAAGAATGGACAATCTTACAGAAGCGAATTATTTGAAATCGAGAAGAGACGCATACAATGGCAACTGTCATTGCATCCAGGAGGGGAAGCAGAATATCCAAAGGGATACGTGCTTTGTTGTCCCATTATCAAAAAAGAAACGTGGAAGGACCTGGAAATCGAATTCAACATTTCTCTTCGCAACACCGATGGTGAGATTTTGTTCAACGCAGAACGCATAAGCAGAAACACTTGCTGTGGAAGAAGCCCTCAGAAAATGATTGAGAGGGAAGTTCTGATTCCTAAACTGGTCGACGACATTTTGATAATCACCATGGAAGCGACGTATTCAGTGACTAGTTTCAAAGGTGTCTCTGGCACTTACCTCTGCTCGGAAAAAACTCCGGCATTAAAAGTGATGAGTGACATGAAGAAGCTGTTGGAAAGTAAAGAAAATACAGACTGCGTCATCTCTGTGGGTGGAGAAGACATCCCGGTTCACTCTGTCATCCTAGGTGCGCGTTCGAAAGTGTTTGCCGCAATGTTCAAACACGACATGCAGGAGAAAAACACACGCCGAGTGGAAGTGACTGATTTTGGAAAAGACACCATGGACTCCTTCATGGAATTCATCTATTCCGGGAGTGTGCTCCTGATGGACTGCGACGTCGCCCTGGAACTCTTACGGGCCAGTGACAAATACCAAGTGAGTGACTTGAAATCGTATTGTTGTAATTACCTGATGTCTGTGCTGGACGATAAGAACGTTTACAAAATCCTCGTTGTAGCCGACACCTACCGCGCTAACAGACTGCGTGGCCAAGCCATCGAATTCTTCTGCGAGAACATGTCTATAGGGGATTTCGAAGCTCGACGTTCGTTTTTCAAGACGCGACCGGAACTGCTTTGTGACATCGTCAAGGGACTGATCGAGACGAAAGCTCCGAAATCGGATGAACAGGGAAACGGTAATCACAAAAGACCGCGCGTTGAATAATTTTCACGTGGAAGTCCTTAAAATTGTGTCCATTTCATCACATTTACTTTACATTACATAACAGCAGGACCGCCTTTACCAGACGCGGGGGTCGGTGCGAATATAATAGGGGTTCAGAGGAGCGTCTCAACAATTTCGGTTCCCAAAAATGTTTAGGACCCCCCCCCCCACTTTGCCGCTATTTTATATATTTGGGCAGGGGGGGAGGAGACAAAAAAAAAATCGGCACCTATTATTTTTTAATATAAACAAATCACAAGACACAAACACATATGTACAATACAAACATACACATAGATACAGACATAAAAACACATAAATACAAATACTTTGTGACCCTCAAGTGACTTCAGTCATAGCCGGATTAACCATTAAGCAAAATAAGCATGTGCTTAGGGAAAAGATTAGGCATCAGGAGAAAAGACACCACAAAAAATTAATAACTAATACTTTTCTTTTCAATGTAAAAAATTTCCCCAGTATTAAACCAATCCGGTAGAAAATTCGAAAATTTCACGAGCACTTGATTGTACTGTTAAAGATCTTTATCGACAGCTTGACTGGGACCACAACTAAGGGAGAGTAGAGGCGAGGGGGCGATGATGCTCGAACACTGGGCAAGAACGGCGCTGAGTTTACCCCTTTTTCCGTTAAAAACTACGGGTAGGGGGGGGGGGTACCAAAATGAATACAGTCGATTCCCCCCGAGCTACAGAGTAAATTTTCGTTCCTGAGTAATAACAGTAATTTGGGGGGGGGGGATTGCCTCCCTGGTTTAAAAAAATACAATAGAAATGGACAAACAAGGTGATATATGCGTATATATATATTGAGTACGTTATCTTTGCCCCCTCCCACCCACTGGAAAAAGTTGAAATGACGGGCCTGGGCCTGAGGGTGATGCAAAAACAGAGAAAAGGTAATTGCGAACAAGAACTCTTACGTTAATGCTCAGTTTTTGGAGTCAGATTTCGCTCAATTTCCATAAAGTAAGGAGAGCCAAGATTAGGCTCTATAGCATCATAGCCCCCCCGTCCGGGCATAACCAAAAATTTCTGCCCGGTCTTTTTCTGCGTAGCTATAAATACTTGCCTAACTTTCCGACCAATTTGAATACTCTTACTCTCCAAATACTGGAGGCTCCCGAGCTGTGGCATCGTAGGCTTCGGGTAAAATTATTTTTCTGAAGCCCACCCCCAAATAAAAATACCTGCTTACCAATTTGCATACTTTCTTTCGAAAATTGTAAACAGATCTAATTGTCATAAGGCCCCAGGCTATGAGTTGATGTTAAAAGGGGGGGGGGGGCACCAAATCACTTGAGTGCTTGCATATGGGTTAATCCGGCCCTGACTTCAGTAAGTCCTTCTAGCAGGTCTATAGGGGGGGGGGGATTATAATTGCATATGGTGCAGACAATAGCTTTTATAAAGATTATACTTGTTTTACATTGTATTTTTGTTTCTATATTTACGATAACACTAAACGTTAAATAATTAAATTAATCATTGTGAAAGCCATACTGTTATACATGCATGATAAAATTAACTTAATGTGAAGATTAGTACAGTACATTTTATGCACACCACACATACATACCAATCTATACATATATACAATTCTGTCTCTCTCTCTCTATTTTCTGTATATACAGTACTTAATGTAAAACTGTTTTTCTATCTGATTACAAAGCATTCGTTGTAATCATTTCATAATCAATATCTTTAACGAATGTCAAAAACTGTGTGATTTATGTATTTTTTATTGTCAAGTTGTTGATTTTCTGTGTAAAATAAGTTTAATTAATACCTTTGGGGGGCAATGTAGGAAGAGCTCTTTTTTATACAGTGTTTTATTAGATTTTGGCACTTTGTACGGTCGATTGTATTGAAAACAGAACCACTACCCGTGGTTCTATTTTGATTTTTTGTTAAATATGTTTCATTTACTTGCGAAAATTTTATAATTCTTTAAAGTGTAGTTTTGTCTTGGAAATATAGTATGGAATTGTATTTTGGTCCTGTCTATTATTATTTGAGTTCTTATTCTGTTATAAATGCTATGTAATTTCCGGATATTTCCATAATATGCTCCTCCCCAAAGGGGCCGTTCAAGTATTTTTTTTTTTTTGAAGCCGAGCACAACTCTGGTCTATCGCCATGGGCAATTTACTACCTAGTGAGTGTTCAAGTATTACGAAAGCAAACTTTTTTCCATTTTTGATCCCCTCCCCTTGTCAGCAAAATTTCTTCATCGGCCCAGCCTCCTAACGCATATTGGTGGGATCAGAGACATATGAGACCCCCACCCTCGACGATCAAAAATTAATTTTTTTAATGCAAAAAATATATATTTTTTTCAAATTGAAATTTTGGTAGAAAATACCTTTATGTGTTATTATAATCCATTTCTGTTAATTTCAATGTTATTTGAAGAACTCAAAATGTCTTTTTATTAAATTCATTGCGACCCCCCCCCCCCACCAACCCATATATAACAAGTCCTTGGCCCGCGGACCAAATGTGGCCCTGGGGGTTCTCTGATGTGCCCTGCACCCCTCAAACCTAATTTTGTAAAAATGAACTAAGTGGCACATTTACAGATAGCTTAAGCGGCGCGTGGCACAATTTCAGAGCATTTAAGCAACCCGTGGCACATTTTTAGCTCACTCAAGTAGAGTCGTGGCACATTCATGGATCCCTTAAGTGACCCGTGACGCAGTTCCCGAACACTTAAGCGATCCGTGCCACATTTACAGATTACTTGAGTGACATGCGGCACAGTTTTAGAGCACTTAAGCGGCACCCAGTGTGGTTCTACATCACTCAAGTTACCTGTGGCCCATTTCCAGATTACTTGATCCGCGACATAATTACGGATAACTTGAGTGACGCGCAGAGCAACCACTTAAGCGGCCTGCGACACATTTCCAGATCACTTGAAGGATGCGCGAAACATTTAGAGATCACTTAAGTGGCTCTGTAGAAGACTTAGGTATAATGTTAGTTCAGGTGCCTACAAACTACCGAAAGGTTTTTCTTGTTTTTAGCGCACTGAGTAAGATGCCATTAAGAATATTTCATAATTTCATAAAGGGTGGTTGATGACGTAAGCAGCATCCAAACCCTCATCGATGTGACGTAATACTTGAATGATCCCAAACACAATTTGCGTAATAAATGATTGAATAAATCCATGCATAAAATAAATCTTTCCAAATTTAATCAATTGTTTTTCAGAATGCACAAGTGAATGCTGAGATATATCCACACAAAAGAATTTAAACGCACATCCAAATGCAAATTAACACAAATATTCATGAAAAAATTCAACCCTGAGTTGAAATTTTGAACTGATGCCAGAGAAAAAAAAAAGTCCTAAGACTACTAAAAAAAATTTAAACTTTATGAATTGAAAGAAGTAATTTCAGCACCGATGGAAGTGCAGAATTAATGAAAGAAATAGTTTCAGAATTGGTGAAAATTGCAAAAACTAACGGAAGAAGTATTTCCAGAATTAAATTAATTAAAATACAGAATATATATTAACGGAGGGGGGGGGGAATCCAGAATTGAGAGAGATGAAAATTTAGAACTAACACACAATTAAATGTAAATTAACAAAAAAATTGATGAAAAATTCAACACAATGTAATTTTAAACTAATGAGGGAAAACTAATGAAAATTTAAACGTTGTGAGTTAAAAATAATAATAATTCCATCACCAATGAAAATTCAGAATGAATGAAAGAAATAATGCCGAAAATGAAATAAATTGTCCGCAATCGGAGGAAAAAATCATCCGGAACTGATGAAAATTTAGAATTAATGGGAAAAAAAGATTCCAGAATTGAGAGGAACATTCAGAATTAATAAAAATGATCATTCCAGATCTGATGAAAATTCAGGAATTTACGGGGGGGGGGGGGGGAATTCCAGAACTGGCGAAAATTCAGGAATTTACGGGGGGAAAAAATTCCGGAACTGGTGAAAATTCAGGAATTTACGGAAGGAAAAATTCCAGAACTGGTGAAAATTCAGGAATTTACGGGGGAAAAAAATTCCGGAACTGGTGAAAATTCAGGAATTTACGGAAGGAAAAATTCCAGAACTGGTGAAAATTCAGGAATTTACGGAAGGAAAAATTCCAGAACTGGTGAATTTACGGAAGGAATAATTTCAGAATTGGGGAAAATTCAGAATTAATGCAAGAAATAACTTCAGAATTGATGAAAGCCTCCAACAATTAAACGTGAGTGCAGTGCCCGTTGCGACCTCACCCCTGTCGCACATCCCTGTGTGGCTCTTGATATTTGCTGTTCATCCAGTTGGTTTTGCATTCATTTTCTATGTGTCAACCTAGACCAGACACACATGCACCTCGTCCAAATTACTCTGCGGAACTTCTAACGAATTGGTACATGTTGGAATGTGTGTGCATGTATACCGAACCTTCCGTGAAGTTTGTTTCTGTGTAATGCTGCCATCTGCAATCAATTTTCTATGAATTTTTCTCAACTCATAACCAGTGAAGTGTAATGAATTAATAATTGTGACGTTGTAGGCCTGCTGCTCTCTGCGGCGAGACTTTTAACGGGGAGATCGGCTCGCATTCGCGCCTCGAAGTTGGGAACTGTAGAAAACCCAACTTCAGCCGACCACCACTGCGGCGACGGTGAGGTTTGAACTCGGATCCTCGCGATGCGAGTCCGTCACTATGACCACTCGACCACCACAGCGGCTTCTATGTGTCACTACCTTATTTCAGTTTTAGAATGATGTTAGCCTTCCATGTCTGAATGATAACTTGTGTACGTACTGTACTATGTGTGTGTGTTGATTTGAAACGAACAATGGCAACGGAAACAAACTAGAGCAGGGAGTATTTAAATTTAACCTTGACCAATCAGCAAAATCACCGACTTTGCGATCCGTGGGCAAAGGTGGATCTACAGTTTTGCTGCCTGTGGGCTACCCAAATTTTGCCGCTTTTCTCCTACTCTAGTTTAGTTTTCTTAACCACCCATTCCTCCAATAAGTTATTCTTTTGGACACACGCATCCTTGCAAACTTTCTTGGTCGAACAAATTCTTGGTCAAACACATCCTTGCACATTTTCTTTGCCAACTCACATCCTTGTCTTGTTCAGTCTTTCGGTCGCTGACCTGGTCCCAGGATTTGTAACTAGATATTTTACCAGCCGGGCAAGCGCGCATTTTGGTGCCCCGTGTGATGAAGAAGGAGTAGTTAAATGTTGAATTCGGTGCCCCCCCCCCCCCCCACTGGGTACCGGACCTGAATGGTAAAGGACAGCGTTAAATGCGGAAAAACCGTTTTACCCGCATTTAACGCTGTTCTTTCCCAAATCTCCATCGTTTTTGAATTCGAATATCTCTGTGAATATCGTATTTAGAAACGAGGATTTTTTTTTGTTGGCATCAGGAGAGACAGACCAACAAATTCTAAATTGGAAGTTAGAGCACAGGGGACCGTATAACAGTTTAGATTTTTTTTTATTTTGTTACACACTGTATTTTCAGTCTCAAAATTGGTATAGGATAATTTTTGAACGCCTGTTGACCCCCCCCCCCCAAATGACAGGCCCTTTCAAAGTGAATTTATCAGGCCCGTAGCCAGAAATTTCGTTCGGGCGGGGAACCAATTTCATTTCGGAGAGAGGACCAAAGTGATCGAAAAATAGATTTGGCCATGTTCTTCCCCTTTTTCGGTCGTTTTCTTACATTTAGAGGGGGGCAGACCCTCAAGTTCCTTCCTCTCTCTCTCTCGCTACGGCCTTGGAATTTATAGTGTAGAAAACCAAAAATAATGAAAATCATCACGGAGCCCTGTCGGTCCCACCCTTGTGAAGGCCATACCAGCGCAGATATATTCTGCCTGGGGTAGAGGGGGCGTTATGACGGAAATGTCAAAACAAAAATACAAATGTATAATACGTCACCAGCGCACATCTTCGACTTTGTGGGAGGGGGGGGGGCATTGTTCATCCAGACATGGCCCTCACAAGAGTGAAGCTGACGGGGATCCAGCCCTGGATCCCGGAACAAATAATTTTTCATTTTTAATGCAATAAATTCACTATAGTGCAAAGTCTGACTTGGGGACCTGCCAAAGATCCTTACCCAGAAACCCTGCTCCAGAATGTGTGGTGCTAAGTTCCCCACAACTCCTGTATTTACTTATGCCTCATCGTATCCGCTCATACCGAAGTTCGGAATAAGTAGATATAGCTGTATAGACTTTTCAAAAGAGAGGGGGGGGGGGGGTGGAGTAGTGACGAATCACTGATTGTGGGCATAGGAGAAGGGGACGTAGTCAGGGTTTTTTTCATATTCAGGGGACTTTTTCATATAGGATACCGCACACACCAACCTGGACAATTTTTGCTACACCCAAGTTGCGTCTGGAACAATCGCCCCCATCGCATCCGACCTTAGTAGTTCGAGCCCTGAGCATGGGTCATCTCCACCCCTCACTTGTATGTATTATGACCTTTGGGTAGGAGCCCTGCTATGCCCCCCCCCCCCGTGTGGACGGGGATGGTGTGGGACCCATCGAGTTTCGATGTGCAAGCGCTATCTGTTGTGAACTCAGGCAAGCGACTTTCCCACAGAGCCTTGCGTGCACGTCCACCATAGGCGGAGATAGACTTGGAAGTCTGGGGGGGGGGGCAAGATGATGATGATGACAATTCATATATGCATATATACATTAGATCAGTCGACTCCACCTTTGACGCTGGGGTGGGGGGCAATGCCCCCACGCCCCCCGTATCTCCGCCCATTGACGTCCATATTTCCGGGTTTCTGAATCGTGTGACACAAAGAGCATAATTAAACAGTTTTGGGAACAATCAATCAATCAGCTACAATTTTGGCAGCAATTAGCAATGTCCAAAATTTACTTTCTCGAAAGTCCCTATCTGTTCTCAAAAAATATGGTCATTGAAGTTGTAACTTGGAAAAAAACAAAACCAGAACAATAACAAATGAAAACCATTCATGTTAATTCGCATTTATAGAATCAAAGACAGTATTAAAGTATGAAGAAAAATTATAAATCAACATTTATTTTATGTTTTCAAATTTTTCTCCCGATGTCTTCCTCTTTGAGTGACTCAATCTAGTCTAGTCTAGTCATGCGTAACAGTTGCCATTAGCAACGGATGTGACGTAAAAAAACAAACGATGGGATTATTGATTTTTTTTTCTTTGTGGGCAGGGATGAAGATGGCAGGGCACCATTTGGTTCCGGTAGAGTGACGGGTGCAGTAAACGAGGTTTTTTATTGATGTGTAAACACTCTCTGGTAGAGTTTGAATCGGACATCAAAATGGAAGATGAATCCGAGTCGTGCCTGGACGCACTTGAGAACGATCGTTACATGGAGGAGCACCATCTCCACGTCTACATGGAGGACGCGATCGCGCAACTGCTGTCACTGAGGCAAGAGAGCACCAGCAACAAGATAAAACCCGTGAAGTTCTTCAAGGAGTACTTCTGTAGCGTCCAGCAGGGGAACCACATCCTCTTTAGGGAGTTCTCCTTCATAAGCGCCACCCCTTACAACAGGCTTTGCGTGCTCAAGGCCGTCATGAGGATCTACAAGCCATTGCTGTTCAGGGTCGAGAAACTCTCCGCCAACGACTACCATTCCCTGCTGGAACTCGTGTGGCCAGATTTCCCATTCAAAGTCATCAAGGACACCTTCGGGAACATGGAGAACAAAAGCCTCGAGGACAACGTCTCGTTCCTAGAGTTTATCCCGGCATTCAGGAAGTCTTTCTGCTTGGATAGCTTCACCTATGAGGAGCAGAGGTTGTACCAACAGCTGTTGCATCATGAGGAGGAGTACGCGAAGATCGACGTAGAAGATAGGGCACATTTCGAAGGTTCCGATAAGTTCATAACTTACTTGTCTGAAGCTGATGTCATTGAATCGGCTCAGGAGAACGAATGCGAGTCCGATGCCTCATCATGGTCACTCCCCGGTAGTTTCAGACCAACTACAGAACTCCATAAGCTGTGTCTGAAGGAATCCAATTCCTTTTCGAACGACGAGACTTTTGACGCTGTCGGAAAGCTTTCTCACTCTTTTTCCAGTTCCAAAGACTCGTCAAAATCGGAGCAGGCGGTCATGGTACTTCGTACCTCGAGTGTTAGGGGTAGACTCAAGCAGTTATCGAACAGTCTGAATTTGTTGCAGCCCGAGAGCAAGGAGAGGCAGGATCCTGAAGGGCAGCACCCTATGTGCCGGCTGAGGTCAAAGTCAGCCGTTGCGATACAGCGGAACTCCCCGGTTTTACACAAGCCGTAGATTAGAATATTTAAACAATTTTTTTGTTTACATGATTGTATGTTCATGTTTCAATGTTGTTAACATAATCTTCCTGAGTCTATTTATGTTCTCATGACTCATAATAGAGGAATAACAGTAATTTCCCTGTTATAGTTAGTGACCTTGATGAGAAAATGGAAATGGCTCGTTTGATAATAGGTTAATAATAACGGTAACATAATTATTCATATAATACATACTTTTTATGCTGTAATGCATCAAATACTCTTTCTCGCCAATGCCGCTATTACCAAATTAAGAAATGGATTTCTTCAAAGTAGAAATAATAATGACTATTTAAAAACTTGCAACTAGGGCTGCTTCCACCAGTTGTAGGGCCCTGCATAGAAATAATCGCAGCACCCACTCATGGAGGGAATATTCAGAATAATTTTCTCTAATCCCTTATACTAGCGGTTCTCAACCTTTTTTTATTCTCAGAGTCCTGTTTAGTCTGTGAATTCTCTGGCGAAGCCTCGTAGGGTAAAATCCCCTTTTTATTTATCAAATTTACTGATTTAGTTTGTTATCCTGAAGTGGCTACGGAGCCCCTAGCAAGTGCGCAAGGAGCACAGGTTGAGAATCTCTGCCTTATACAATGGAACTTTCTGCAAAAAGGATTACTTATACCAGAGACACCGCCTGTTAACGAACACTATTCTGAGTCCAGTAGAATAGGTCACGGTAAATTCCCTACTATGACAGTGGTTCTCAAAGTGTGCATCATAGCTTCTATATGGGGTTATTTCCAACATTTTTGTCAGGAGCAATCACAGCGAGCTGGCCGATATTGATACACGCCTGTTCAGTGCTTGTAGCACTAGAAAGATGGGTTGGGGGACTATACCTAAAAAGACGGGGGGGGGGGGTCTATATGACTCCATAGGTTGTTTTTACAATTTTCAGATACCTTCATGTTTTAAATCATGGTATATTATTTTTTGAGACATAAATAGAGTTATAACACAAAAATAAAGGGTGAAACCACTGACCTGTTAATGTATTTTGTTTTTATCTAGCTCTCAAAGCATTCTGTACAAATAACCACTCTCAATGCGCATTTGCTACACACTGTTTTTTTTGCATTGCTTTTAAGATTGAAGCATTTTATTGTCTTTGCAGTTCCTACTTATTTGGAATTTCTGTCGCTTTTTGTCTCCATCAATGGGTGTTAATAATAATAATGTGATTCACACGTATTCCCAAGGGCATGATCCGTCCAGGGAATTTGTTAGTGTTAGTAAACATCCATGCCCGAACCGGGATTCGAACCCAGACCTGCACAGTGAGAAGCTAGTTCCCTAACCACTTTTATTATTAATTATCGCATTTTGAATTGTAGTTTTCAAGTTGAAATACTCAGCATGGAGTTCTTCACATAACTGCAATATGTAAGTTCGCAAAGTGATTTTTTTTCCTCTCACTTGTCTGTACAAAATTCAAGCATTTGTAGCTGACATATTCAAAACGTATAAACGTTTGATAAATTATTCAATCATTACACTTCACTCATAATTAGAGAAACTGATGGCAGATGGCAGCACTACACATAACTAGCATTACACAGAAGCAAACTTCACTACACGCACATTCCCGCATGTACCAATTTGTTAGAGGTTCTGCAGAGGAATATGGACGAGGTGGGGTTTAGCAGTAGCAAGTGTGTCGCACTGTTTTCTATGAATGAATTCCATAGTGAAGGTGCAAGAGCAAATTTGACAGTTTTCAGTCTTTCACACCTTTCCAGTTTCAAATCGAATCTCATGAATTTTAAAAACTTATTTGAAACAGTCTCATTGTTTGGGGGAAAAAAATGATGGACCCCAAACCAACGATGAATTCAGGGGAAAGTTTTTTCACCATGTACCTCTTGCATACATAATGAATATTATTGCATCTAGTTCAGGCAAAGAAGCGGACCAAGGAGTTTCATTTCGATGAAGATAAGCTTCAGCACATGTTGCATCATTTTATCGCTAAAAATAAGGCGCCACAAACTCAGAAAACCTTTCATTTATGTTTTTGATGCATAAAATGTGGGGCCTTGATTTTCTCTCAATGTACGTTTTCTCCCCATTTCTAAACTAACTGTTTGAAAAGATCACATACACTCAAATTTTATATGTCCCAGAATAAACAATTTATTGGATAATATGGCAAGAATGCTTGAAAAAAAAACCAAAAATGACACACCTAATGCTGATAAACACTTGCAGATAAGCATGAGGGAAAAAGAAAGGTCACACGGAAGATCAAATGCAAGAAAAGATTTTCAGGATTATAACCTTTTTTAACTGTGACGATGATAGTATTTACTGCATAATGTGCTAGAATATAAGGAAGGATCACTATGAATCCCCTTCGTCTTTCTAGGTATTATCCGCTTGTATCTTCATTGTTAAAAAATATAACGAAAAAAGCTAATTCAGGAAAAGCTGAGAAATTTCAGGTGGTTCGGTTTATTCTTAGCAGAGATATAAAAGCTTATACAGGGTGCAGGGTCGTAAAGACCCCTATCCGTCTTTCTAGTGTTAAGCAGTTAAACTTTGCGGCAGATAAACATTCACTACAGCAAGGGAGATGCTGTCTATAAAAGTTTGAGAACCACTGCCCTATGATAGAGCTCTGTAAAACAACTTAGGCTAAACTCAAATGAAATCATTCTTTCTATAACGAGAATTATATTGAATGGAAGTTTGTTTTGAACTGTGTTGAATATGTAATAGAATAGTGTCTTCTAATGAAATATTACATCGTCAAACTAATGTCAAATTGCTCGGTCAACGAGGAACTGTCATGACAGAATAATCAAATCACATCACCCATCCATTATCGCTGCTAAATCACACCACTTGGCGGCATAAAAAAAATGGAAGATGATACAATGCATTAGTACCGAGAAAAGAGTGTTAAAACAAAAGAAAAGAGTATAGGGCAGCAGAATCCTCGCCCCCCCCCTTTTCAAGGCATGGCAAATCCCAGGTTGCCATGGAGACAAAAAGTTTTTGGATATTATGTCAGCATGGAAAGGGGATTGTGTGTGTGTCAGCTTTTAAAAAAATGAAAAACATTTCTATGAACCATTTTTCTCAAATTTGTTTTTTTGGCTCGTTAGAAATTTAGCTGGCATTTTTTCCCTGATTTGTCAAGCCCTGTATTCATTCAGGCATTGAGTTGCAAGGCGCCACTCTAATATGCATATTTCTTGGTGCTTGTATACAATAATATGTGCTCTACAACCTCTATAGATATTAAATTTGAAAGTTCACAGTCAAACCTCTAAATCAGTGTTGAGATTTTATTTCAGAAATCACTACATAGTTGTATTTGAGAATGAATGGGAAATTTTCCATTTGGTAAAATATTTCACCATATTGAATTCTGGTTGGCGTATATAGTATGAAGCCCTCTAAAGCATGAGATTGGAGTCAGCCATGGTAAGTCACGACACTCTGCCATGGTAAGTCATTACATCAAACAATTCTATTCTCTTAGATAAAATGGTTGTGCATCGCGAATCGCTCGCGACAATGGTTGAACTTTCATGTTCATCATCTCCTTCTAGGAAAGAACCATCTGATGTGAAATAGCCAAGTCTCGTCTTTTGCTTAGTGGACTATAATAAGTAGGTTTACACATTAACCAGGGATTTCCCTATAGCAAGATATACCAAGTTTCACAGAATGATCAAGAGGGAAGCAGCAGTCTTATTGTTGCTGGAGGGGAAAACAATAACCTCCGGCCTCTGTTAGTCCTTCAAATTTATTTATCGCTACTTTTTTCATATGTGTTATATGGGCAAAACAAAAAAGTTCTTGTCTGCAATGGTTAGACCATGGTTACCGTTGATTGATCCTGCAAAAATTATTGAAAATATGTTTATTTAGAGAATACATAAAAGGCAGTGTTTACAAAATAATTTGTATTTTTAGTCGCTAATGTTAAAAAGTTGATGAGAGGTTATTTGGCTTACTTTTTTGCTGATTTGGCTCCAATTTTTTCCCCTGTCCAATTTGCCAAATCATAATAAAAACAAAACGAGAACCTTGACACACAACCATCATCAAACATTTTCAGTCCACTGCTGGATGAAGGTCTCCTCTAAAAAATTTTCCATTTTACTCTGATGCTTTTGCCATTCAGTTAACTCCAGCTACTTTTCAGGTCTTGTCAATCCATCTTGTTTGGGGAGACCTTCTCAGACGTTTAACGCCACAGGGTTACCAATCCAGAATACTTGTGGTCCATCTGTTGTCCTGTCTTCTTGCAATATGTCCAACCCATTTCCATTTTAAATGTTTAATTCCTCCCATGATATCATGCACCTTTGTGTAGCCTCTTATCCAAGTGATTCATTTTCTGTCTCTTCTTGCGATTCCTAACAGTCATCTTCCCATGTTCTTTTGTGTTGTCTGCAGCATTTGTATCATGTTGTTTGTGAGTGCCCATGTTTCAGTTTTATAATTCAGTGCTGATAGCACACACTGATCAAACACTTTTCAAGCATAATGGCATGTGACTCTTCAGAATTACAGTTTTTGCCAAAAGTGCCCCATCCAATCCCGATACCTCTCTTTATTTCATTAATGATTCCGTTGTCCATGATAATTTCTTGTCCCAGGTATACACAGCTTTTTACTTCTTCTAACTCTGTGTTGTTGAGCAAAATAGTCTTCTTCAATGCAAAGGAGTTGAACATAACTTTAGTCTTTAGCAGATTCATTTTCAAACCCGCCTGAATACTTGCCTTCACCAGTTCTTGTATCTTTTCTTCTAGTTCGTCTGGATTACTGCTGTTGATAACAATGTCATCTTCAAAACATAAATGGTTGAGAAAAATTCTCCATTTATTTTAATTCCTTTCTCATCCCAATCCAGTTTTCTGACTACCTCTTGAAACAGCAGTAAAGAGCTTTGGTGAGATAGTATCACCATGTCAAACTCCTTTTCCAAGTTTAATCTTCGCTTTTCCTTTATCCATATAAATAGTTTCAGTTGCTTTGTCATATATTTTCTTAATGATATTGATGTATGTCTTCTCTATCCCAATTACATTTAGAGCTTTAACAGCAGCAGATGTGAAGACAGAGTCAAACACTTTCTCAAAACCAATGAAGGCCATACACAATGGTAATTCGTATTCCTTGTGTCTCTCTATGAGTTCACTGTTTGTTTGGATGTGATCCATTATATACTAAATCCACTTTTAAAACCTCCCTGTTCTTTTGGATGGGCAGCGACCAATGTGGATTCAAACCTAAATGTCAGTACTTTGATGAAGATTTTATAAATTACTGATAGAAGACTGACTGGTCGATAACTCTTAATATCCTCTTTTTCACCCTTTTTATAAAGAACCATCATTGTGTTATGCCAATCTTCCACATCCTATTTTGGGAATAAAGCAGGTAGCATACTGGCAAATTCTCTCATTTCTTTAACAATGTCTATTGAAATCCTGTCTCCACCTGGGCATTTCCCTTTTTTCCATACATCTTATAGCCTTGTAGACTTCTTTCAGCACAGGTGCTACTTTTATAAATCCCACCCCATTATCTTTTCTTCCTGCTCCCTTTCCTCTTTTTTGACCCCTTTCTTCATGTCTGTACAGAGTGTATTATGAAATTTCTCAACAATACTGATAATTTCATTTCCAGCTTTTGTGATGGTTGCCATCTTTCCTTTTTAGTGCAAAAAATTTCCTTTCTTCTAACATATAGTTTTTGTTTTGCTGAGTTTAAGCTCTTATTATCTTCCAGTGCTTTCTTTACATTATTGCGATTGAACTTCCTGACATCTGTAATCAGCTTTCGTATTGTCTTACGAAGTTCTGCATATCTACTTTTGATTTAGAGTCATTCTTCTTAATCTGAAATTTTCTCCTTTCTTTCATCAGTTTCTTTGTTTCCTGTTATTTTCTTCACCACTGATTTCTTTTTCTCCAGCGACTTCTTTTAGGGTAGTGGTTAAATTTCTGTCATCATGGTGACATCTTGTCCATCTTCGGTGGTATTATATAACAAATCAAATCAGTTCTTCAGCTCTAGCTACACAATATACTTGTAAAAATGTTCTCAGTGCCTCTTCATCATGCATTGTGAATGCCTGGGTTTGATCCCAACTGGAGTTTTTGAATTCCAAGAAATGAATAGAAGCTTGTCTCCCATTCACAAGTCTTTCTACATTAGATCACCTGCACAAATCTTTGATATGCCCCCCCCCCCCTATGACAATAATTCAAAGGCACAATAAATTAACAGCAAAAACACACAAAAAAGGTGCAATAAATAAATTAAAGGCATAAAAATTTATTGGAAAATTGAAAATCTTTTACATAGAGGTCAAGAAAGATTCTAAATAATTTTGATGCCCCATCCAACTCGAGTGTGTAGGCATTTCAGGCCTATGAAAATCTTTCTCAGACACAAAAAAATGAGACCCCCTTCCCCACCAATTACAGGGTTCAAGATAGGTTTGACTAGTCACCCCCTAGAATATATGCGGTTTTAATTTGAGGTCACAGAATTATGAGGCCCCAGCACCAATTTCTTCTCACTCAGTTCTTGTGAGAGTAAATGGGAAGCATGCTTGCCCGGTTTTAAGTGGGACTGGGTTTGAGTCCTGGCAAAGACCAGATGACTTTCCTTTCTGAGTTCACCTCGGTATAATATGAAGAAAATGTGTTTCCATGATAGTAACCTCAAGTAAAAATATTCTTTTTGAGAAATTTTTTTTTAGGGTATTTGAATTTTTCTCACTGTAAAAACACACTATAACCTTGGCTCAAGGAGAAAGAAGTCTGAGAATAATTTTTTTCCCTCTACAGATTAATGCTATTGAACTTTGCTGACAACATCATGGAAGAATAATACGGCACTGCTTTAGGCTGGGATTACACAATAGAAATTAAAAAAAAAAGTTCTGTAAAATTTGTGAGATAGAACCCAATAAGCATATCGATTACACTTGAGTGAATGTAACCAGTAGGCTTACTGGCTGCCTTTTAAAGTTTTATAAAAGAACTTTTGCAATTTTTATAGAGTAATCCCGACCTTAGACATTTTTTAAAGACAAATTATTAGATACGAGATATGAAATATAACTACAGACATAAGGCAGGGATTACACTATAAAAATTTCATAAAAGTCCTTTTATAAAACTTGAAAAATGCTACCAATAAGATCATTGGTTTTATTTTCTAGAATGTAACCAATAACCTTATTGGTGGCATTTTTCTAAGTTTTATAAAAGTACTTTTATCAAACTTTTATAGCGTAATTCCAGCCTTAGAGATGAAAACCATTACATAAGCAAAAAAAAGTAAAATGATCGAGAAACTTTCACTGATTTTATTCAACTCAAAAAAATAAATCAAATAACAGTGGGTTTTGATATTTTGAGACATGTAAATTTTCAAAAAACAATTTCAATACATTCAAATATTTGCATTATTCATGAAAGTGCTACAAAAACCTAATCGCCTAACAAGTTTCAAGCAAAACAAGTGATTTTTCGGGGTGAATTTTTAATGAACATGACTGCGTAAAATTTACATTTCAAATGCATTCCAATGAAAAATTCCTTTGATGATAATTTGGCAACACATTTTAACATTTCTCGTAATGTTGCACATTCATTAAAAATTGCTGTAAAATTTACATTACTGTTTCGAACAGAATCGAATCAAACATTCCTCTGTAGGCAATTTGATAACACATTTTTCTCATTTATCATAATGGCGCATATTCATGAAAGTTCCTTACTATGTTGATTAATCAAAAGAGACAGTCTAGTTCTATGGAAAGTCAGCCAATTGCAGCATGTTGACCACTGCACATGCCATGTACAGGAATCGGGATGATTGCTGATACTCAGTATTACAGGTAGTGTTACTGAATAATAAACAGGAAATACATAACACCTAAGAGGCCATGTGTATCTTGACATTCAATGATTCAGATACGGACATAAAACAGCTTTTTTCTGCTCAGAAACCATCACATTAGGCCTGTTTCCTCGATTGCAGTGCTGAACCACTCAAAAACCTGTTTTTTATGGCAAAAATAACATCAGCCACATCTCAATAACAGGGTTTCGAACAATTTGGAAAAGCGGTGTGAAACTATCTCTAGATTCCTACGCATGAAAGCCTAGCATTTTTTCGCTGTTCACACAGTGATAATGTCCCCCTCACCATACCAAGGATACCATTGCCCTGTAAGTGCGAGATCAGACTTGACTACATCACATCTCTCACTTCAGACGATCCTATTCTTTTCTAGAAGGACAAGCGAAATGTGAAAGCTCAGTCATTGACAAGCCAAATTCGATGCACACTTGCTTTACCCAAAAGAAACAAACATCTTTCCCTCTTGATACGACTTCTTGTTGTGGCTCCAGTTTTTACTAATATGCATCCGAATTTCCTGTTTGAAGTATTTTCCTGTTTTAAGTTATTAGCTTGGTTAATTTAGCATAAGCATGGTCATTGACAATGTGGTGACCATGAGTACATTTTGCTTTGGGGCTGCGCCAAGCAATCAAAGATAAAAACTAGATCAAACTCAAGACAATGGCTGACAAAGAACACATACAATACACAAAAATTCAATTAAACGACATCAATCGAATATAGGGTAATATGCAAATTGAAATATGCTGGAAATGTGGAAACCCTACAAAAAATTATACACAAAAATTGAATTAACAAAATATGTAGTTAATTAATACAGTTGATAAAGGGTTGCCAAAACTAGCAAATACCGATTTGGAAATCAGGGTTGTGGATTTTAGAGCAAAAATGTCACCATGTTGTAGCCGGCCACGCTTATGAAGAATGAACCCATATTACTTGACCCTCCTTCCCCGAAGCAGAGCATGCTGAAATCTGCGATGTCACAGAACAAGTAGTGCTTCTACAGAACAATCTGGAAGAATTTTAAGATAAAATACAGAAAACACCATTGTGGGGATTTTTTACATCAGATCTCGAGTCAGCCAAGGGCTGATAGTAGAACAATGCAAAACATTCTGCTTTGGGGCCCATTAAGATGGGGCTACACCAAAATATTTATCTTTTCCCTTACACACACGCGTAAATTTGTAATGGGACCCACCATCTGCATAAAACACCTTTAGAGATGTGAGGTCCCACGCTCTAATAATTCACTCCTACATTGCTCATAGTCATATATATATATAACATAATAGCATCCTGGTACTTGTAATTCATTCTAGAACTCATGATGATAGTGGAGGCTTAAGAAAAATTCTCCACCCATGCGAGATCTTATTTTTGGTGCCCTCTGACCACAAGTATTGTTTTTTACTGACATAGCGTTTTCTTTGCCTTCAAAATTGGATTTGGTGCACCTTATAGAGCGCTGTGTGGCCGCACGTGTACTGAACTCATCCAGGAAGTAAAAAGCATTGTTTATTACAAACAAAGCCCTCATCCGCAGGTTGTCTTCACGTAGATAATGAGTACCAGAGTCTTTTCATTCAGGACATTGCAGTAATAGCATTATTGCATCTTTACAGTTGAAAACAGTTTGTTCCTAATATATGGTACACCTTTCCGTCATAAATTTTCGACGCCGCCAAAACAGCGATACGTCACCAACACAATCCTCATTCGCACATTTTTAAACGTTATTGGGTGTTCCTATCGTTCAGGCAGTAACTCTAGAAAACAGCGCCAAATCGGATCTGGCGACCAAATATTGAACAGTCACCAAGCAGCGGTATACCACATATTGGGAATTTAACATTGGAGTACATGAGCTTATCAAGAACTCGAAGAAGAATCCGATGAACTGCTGGAAGAAGAAGAGGACGATTCCGAACCGGATGAAGAAGTGCTTGCGGATGAAGAGTCCGAGTCAGAGGATGAGCTGTCGCTTTCAGAATCAGAGGAATCCGAGCTGCTTGTATCCGCGGAATCGCTGTCGGATGATGACGATTTGGTTCTTGCTCCTCTGTCAGGTTTTTTCTTCTTCGCATCTGCATCAGTCTCCTGTTTCCGCCTTTTCTCCAACATCGTGGTCCTCGTCGGACGTGACACGTATTTCCGCTTGTTTTTGCACTCGTAAGTGAAATGTCCTTTCTCTAGGCACTTCTGGCACGTGAAAGTGCTCGCGTCGTAGGTTTTGCGATGCTGTGGGTTACCTAAAGCGCACTTCATTATCAGGAACTGAATATTTATCGAGTGCACATACGCCGATTGGAGTGTTAAAGATATGTAAACATGATTTGTAAGGGACGAGGAATATTACGTAACTACGTTCTTTCATCCAAGTTGTATACCACGTGATCATATGACCTGTATTTCTCGAGACAGAATGATTTTTTTCCATAGAAATTGGTCAATTTGTCATTTTTGTGCAAAATGACAATTTTTTAAGCTAATCCTGAAATTTTTTAATTTCAAAATATGTCCCGTTTTATTTTTTTAAATGATGGTCATTTCTATTATATAAATCACTACTAATGATTTTCAGTGTATGACTTAAAAGCCAGAAGTCGTGTATAATTGAACCAGAACTGAGATTTCTAGGCCTTGAAACCGAAAAACCTGTATAATTCATCTAAAATTAAAATTTTAATCAGTTTTCGATAATTGTTTGTTAAAAATTAAATACCAAACAAAAGGACGGAAAACAAGTCAAGTCAAGTTAAATACCAATGTTTTGAACAAATTTTACTCATGGCGACCTGTTTAAAAAATTGTTTTTACTTCATCTTGAATTAGTTACAAAAAAAATAACAATAATAGATTTGAAGTTAAGGTCGTCCTATTCGGTAAAATTTCACGTGCTTTGCTGCTTGGGCGCGACTGACATATCTATATTATTTATTAAATAATATTTTTTTATTAAAGACAAACATATTTGACAGCAAATACCTTGAATCATGTCCAAAGTGAAAGTTAGCATCCGATTCTCTAACTTTTGAATTTGATTTCTAAAAAATTTCGACTAAAATAATTTATATAAACACTACATGTTAATGAATATATAGATAATAAATATTTCAAGCGAGTGTAAATTCATCATCAAGCTTCGATTATTTATAAGGAAGAGTTCAAATGTTAATTACTCGTATATTTTCCGATAATTAACTAAAAATTCAAGTATTGGCTCAATTTTTCTATGATAGTTTCGAAGTGGTTGTGTATAAAATGTATGTAATGATTACCATTTAATTTTTTTTTTGTTATAGAATGAATTATAACCATATTGTGATCATGATTCAAAATCCATGAGGGTTGTTGATACTCTTAAGTGACAGATAATAAACATATTTTGTTGATCCCGTGGGTCACTGGCCTATAATGTCAGTGATCACAAGTATAGGCGTATTTACAGGGTAGGGGTAAGTTGGCTATAGTCCTAGGCATCAAGTTCAGAGGGAGCGGCAAATTCGAGGAATGAGTGCTTGAGAGCGTGGTTTCTTGACTGTTAAAATTTGAGTGCTATTTTAAACTGGTCAAAAGCATGGTTTCTTAACTGGGGGTCCATGTGTCAATAGAGTCTTCACTCTATTGACACAAGGACGGGGGGTCTGTGGATCTGAAAAGGTTAAGAACCCCTGGTCTAGAGAGAGGGGGGGGACCCAGAGTGCATGAAAGGATGGGTGATGGGGTACAATAAAAAAATATTTTTATTGAGGCTGTCGGCAAAAATGTCAAGAAGCACTGACATTGTATTTGCCGACAGCCAAATGTGTATATCTACTTTACTGCACGCCAGCTCTGGTCATATATCGCCATACGGCGATTTCCAACGAGCGGAGTTAGGTGGGAAATGAAGGTTCCATTCATTGGTGGTCGAAGAACTTGCTTCTGATGCCCGGATTCGAACCCATGGACCTTGATGGTAACCTTCATAGTGGAAGACAAGCATCTTACCACTGCACCACTTGGGCACTAATGTGTATCTGGAAAAATATATTACTAACAGGGCTTAATGAACAGGGTGGCGGGGGGGGGGAGGGGGAGGAAAGAGCACCAGCCAGATTTCTTTAGGAACTAAGCATTCCCTTCCCCACTACGAAAAAAATAGTCCAAAATCAATTTATATCCCTCTGCCTTTTCGAGATTTTGGTGACATTTTTCCCCATTAGTACACACAGACGTTAATTCCGTGAATTTTGTATTGCCCTTAGGTTCCAATTTATTCACATACAAGACATTTTAGGTGGCAATTCCATTTTTTTATAGTGGTCATGGAAACCTGGCAACTGGGATTTGCCAAGTCCTGTCACTAACACATTTGCATTTTCCATTATTGATATTTGCAGCTTGGTGCATGGATTAATTGAGCCTATGTCTTAGATATTTTATGATTATATAATTTTAATGGGGATTCTATTTATCTTTTCAGATTGGAATAATAGGAGGTTCCGGCCTTGAAGATCCTGATGTCTTGCAAAACAGTGAAGAAAAACAAGTTGATACACCATTTGGGAAGGTGTAGTATGAGTTTTAAAAATGTTCATGTTATATTTTGTTTTAATACATGGCATAAACTTTTATATAGGGATAGTTTTATAATGTATTCTTTTTTTGCTACTAATTACAGTCGGTCCCGCTTATAACGTTTCCACTTACAACGTTTTCCCGCTTAGTATGACTTATTTCCGTGGTACCAACTCTTAACAAATTCTCATTAATATTTCCCGTTTGGAGCGTTTTCTCGCTTACAGCTTTTTTTTCATGACAATTTTTTGAAAAACATTATAAGCAGGATCCACATAAAGTCCACAGCTCTTATTGTGATCACATCATAACGGAGTGAGGTTTCTGATAATAGTGATAGAATGATAACTTATCTGCAAAAAGTTCTGTTCACAAGTACAGTGACCAAATATCCCATTCAGTTGATAGCAACATATTGTGAACAGGTATTGGTAAAACGGGAAAAAATGTTTTTCTTTCCCATATAATTTGTTTCGAAATGTTCAATTGTTCTATTTAAAAAAAAATTCTATTACAAAACAGGGTCTCTTTTTTTTGCTTTAAGATAAAAAATTTCCCAATTTTTGTTAATCTGCAGTGAAATTTGCATTAGAATGAAACTCTCAGGCAGCGTTTCTCAACCTGTGATCTGCGATGATGCTGTAGGTGGTCTGTCGCAGGCAGACTCGATAATTCAATTCTAACTGGATGGAAAATTAATGAATTGTTGTATAATTCATATTATACCAATATCCGTTATTGATTCACAAATGAAAACTGTACTTTCATACTTAGGTTCATGGCACCTTGTCAATTAAAAAGCGGGAAATCACTGATTTGCAGCCCAAAAATGCAATTTATGACAAATTTGCTAATTAATGCAAAAGGAGGTGAAGGGTGGGGGGAAATAAAAAGGTTGCTACAAATCACAGTAAACAAAACTTTGAAAAAAAACCCCATTCAAATGACCCGATTACTGTAAAATATGGGACGTGCCAGATGTCTTTAAAAACGCTGCCATAAGTCAGCAAAATCCCCAGTTGTAGATAAGATTGCTGAAAAATCGAGGAAAAACAGTTTAACTTGACAATTTGAGATGAATATTTGTATTTACAGTAAAATTTTGATTAGGCCTAACTGTCACTGTCTGGACCAAGGCTGTGAAGGATATTCGAATAGATGGATAACAGAAATATATTAATGTATATGTGCAGTAACATGATTTCACTGCAGGCTTGGGACGAAAATGAAAATGAAATCTGTGAAAGTGTCATGTATGTATATATAATACATGTGTAGGTATAATACATACATATTGTATTAAATTTTACAAAATGATCAATATAAGGTCAGCCCAGGCAGTGGCGACATTGAAAATAGTGTCCTTTATGTTGTATCTCTTCCAAAACTCTCTGACAGTCATCAAATGAAAGCAAGCCTCCGATATAAGATTTTCTGTAACGTTGCTTCACATTTTCACGTATGCCCTGGTTCATATCCTGGATTAGTGGAGTTGTATTCACTGGGAGAAAAAATTCATGTTAATCTGCCATCATCACAAGAAGGGTGTGTCGGGGCGTTATCCATTAACAGCAGTGCTTCCTGCAGCAACTGCTTTTCGGCCATATGAGCTCTAACTTGAGGTGTGAAAGCATTCTAGAACCATTCTGAAAACATTTCTTGTTCCATCTAAGCACTTTTGGACATAATAGTTCACAGGCAATGCGTTCATATTTAAATTTTTGAAAGCACTTGATTTTTTGGATTTACTGATTACAAGCAGGGGTAATCTATGATTGCTGGTGGCATTTGCACAGACCATAACACTGATTTGATCTTTTTGGACCTTAAAACCTGGGGATGTTTTTTTGTATATATATTTTTAGACTATGACAGATAACCAAAACTGATAGTTAAATGAGCGATGGTTAATCAAAGTTTTAATGTATACCCAAAATTATCATAAGCTATAAAAACATTGTTTTTTAACGATTTTAGTGAACACTATAAATGTATATAAACAAATATATAAAAAGAAATTCAGAACCACCAAAAATACAGAAATGTCCCGTAATACAGGACGAAGTGGCCCGTCGAATTGTTTCAGACATTTTACTGGTCCTTGGATTCAGAAAGGTTGAGAAACACTGGTCTGTTGTATATATCATTTATTACAATACTTTTTTCTGATACACACAATGTTTCATGGATTTCCTGAGAATGTCTCTCTGGGAAAGAAATTTGAATCTTGTCAACTGAAAGAAACTGACCAAGGAAAACGCTTATACTGATGGAAAGCATTATTTTTTCCGCCATACATTTTCTTTCACAATAGAAATGCCATTGCAAAAGCAGCTCCACAAGTACATGGATCATAGCGAATACTACAATCTGATTATGACATTAAGTACAGAAATGTTTGCAATAAGGGGGGGGGGAGAAGAACACATCCTAGCTTCCTACATAGTCTTGCAGCCTTAGAATGCACAAAAAAAAACAATGGAAGTTAACATAGTAGATCTTACAGGTTGGAAGGGACGGAAGCTGGCGTTCCTAGGAAAAGTAAAGTTGGAAAGTATTTGAGCTTGTCATAGTGTAAACAAGAGTGTTTTAAGGAGGCGAGATATCTTGTAATTTCATAAATACAAAGCATCAAGTTAGGCGAGACAACTCCTAAATGCCATTGAGAAGGTTAATACATAATATTTAGAGTAGATATTCCTCCTGTATTTATCTGTAAAATATTAAATGCAAAAATCCTGCTAATAATGTTTTTCAAAATGCCGTCATGAAGAAATATTGTAAGTGACATATTTGAACATAACACTTGTGTATAACACTATGAACATGAAATCTTGATGAGTGTTCGTAATAATTGGGAGATCATGAAAATGAGCCATTGTAAGCGGAAAATGTCCAAGTGGGAGCGCTATTAGCGTGATATACCATAACGGAAAAAAAAGCAATATTGACATCTCATGTTTTAGTGATGTACTTAACCCTCAGCCTGCTCCATCATCCTGAGATGATCTGAATTTTTTTTCAAAGAAATTTTTTCTACCATGAAGTTCTTAAGATGTTTAGATGGTATGCACGTTTGCTTGTACTGTGTGAGATGATTGTACGTTGTTGAATAGTGGTAGTGTCTGCCTGTCCCCAGTCACTATATTGTTGGTGATTGTGGGTTCGAACCCAAATTCTCTGTATCATACTTTTTTTCTGATTGTATTAAACAATGAAACTTGCACGAAACGGCATGACAAGAGACTAAAACAATATTTTATTTTAGACAGGTTTCCATTTTATAAAGGCATGCATACATTAATTAAAGAAGGAACTATTTTCCGTCAAAGACAGATTTCCATCTCATACAGTGTCCGTCTTAGATATACTAAAAACTTAGCTAACGAATACCTCGGCTTAGGAAGTTTTTGGCTAATGAACGGGATTCCGGAACAATTTATTTTCGTTAACCAAGGTATCATTGTATTTGCAACATATGAGTCTGAGTGCCATCTGTCTTTCATAGAAGTCAGCGGAAAAAAGGAGAATGTTTTTTACGCAGCCCTTTTGAGAGTAGCTTTCCTCTTGACTATTCCCCTAGGCTAGGGTTAACCAATACCGTTCTCACCTATCTCAACAACCTCTCACAAACGATCATTTTGACCAACAGCTGTTATTAATGTAATAAGAAATACAGGCACACACACTATATGAAGTATACACAGTAAAATCATATCAGTACTCAGTCATGTTATATCAATTTTGAGCACAAGGCACAATGACAATTATAAAGCAGAATATTGTATCTCTGAACCACATCTTTTAGCGACACATATTGATGTGCATTGCCTTTTCTCTATAATTTTTCTGAATTAAATGCACGCTATTCCTAAAATATTTTTTTTCCATTTCAGCCTTCGGATTCCTTGATTTTGGGTCAGATAAAAGGTGTGGATTGTGTTTTGCTATCGAGGTAATTTTTTGAACTATATTTTTCAGTCAAACATCAGTATCACTACGTATTTCTAGAAGTTAAGATGATTGAAGTTACAAACAAAGATTAGGGACTGAAGTTTGATATGAAATGACTTTGAGTTATCTTAAAATCACATTACAGAAGTTTGACTGCATAGTATTAGAGAATTTTACACTTTGGTCAGCATTAATTTCACTTATGACTAGGGCTGTCTTAAGAGCATCATTGACCCCCCCAGGCCAAGGAATTTTTATTAGGCCCTATCTAGCAAATTATTGAAAAATTCAACTACTCATTTTTCTGTTGCCCTTTCCCCCATGCCATGCCAGGGTGGGCACATGCGTTAAGACAGAACTGCTTAGTGCAGGCATTTTCTACCTATTGTTCACGAGTACCATGGGGCTCCCTGAAGCACCCAGAGTGCTCGATGCTCATGAGCAATTGATCAACATTTAAATGTAACACCTTGTACTAATTGCATTCAAGGAACAAAATCATCCTGATTTCATACATTTGTATGTGAAACTTGGCTTAAGGGTGCTCTTCTTTTGATTATGCCCAAAAACCTGCTCAGGCTGGTTTTTTTAAATAAAAACCCTGGTAACAACTGCTGCTACATAACCCCAGGTTTTTACTCTGGAGAATTAGTGCAGTTGTACAAAATTAGAGAGAAATAAAGCAGAGTTTCCGTGAATAAAAATTACTTTATTAATTCAAATTTATCAGAGTTATGTATATCCTTTTAAAATTTTAAGATATTATTTTAGTAACAAAGAGAGAAACAAAATTTTAAGAATCATTCCGCTTCAAGTCCAGATATTGCAAGATCAGAATACTCGGAATATCCCATAACCACCATTGCAGGTGCAGATCAGTGGTAAGCTTGCACGCACACACATGCGCGCGCACACACACACAAGAAAAAGTGACATCAGTGGAGCAGTTCGACCTCTGAGCGTGAAGGTCAGGCTACTGTTACATGAATAGAAGAGCATCAGATCATCCGGAAGAAGTCCACAGCAGTTTCTGTGGAGGATCATACTCGTTATATGACTTTTACTGTATAGTTCATTTTCTGATCAAATTCATGTTTAGCATAGTTTATAGTGAGATGCATTTATAAAAGTTCGAATAAATCATTCACAAAAATTTATTTCTGAAAAATTCCCCTATTCGTATCTTACCAATTACCATCTTATTCTGGATTAAACTTATTTTTTGTGGAACTAATTAATCGTGTAAGGAAAGTGACACCCATATTCCTCATATTTTTCAGTCTTATGCACGGCAATAAATTTCCAATTAATTAGCTTAATACCATAAATTTATGATACCTATATAAATTTCTTTTTATTGGATTACTTGTTAATGGTTTTTTTCATTTCATTCTTACAGACATGGTCGTAAACACGATATAAATCCAACAAATGTCAATTATCGAGCAAATGTTTGGGCTTTGAAAGAAGAAGGATGCACACACATTCTCGTTTCTAATGCATGTGGATCTCTGCAAGAAAATGTACAGCCCGGAGATATTGCTTTTCCAGATCAGTTTATCGATAGGTAGTTATGCATTGTAATATTACCAAAAAAAAGTTTTTATGCTACTTTTTTTTATGAAAAATAGATGGTATTGACGGGTCATGAATGATTATAAATTAAATTATAAAGTAGAAACATGCTCCCTCAAAATTTTTTTTTATGAAGTGTGTGTATTTGTGCAGTTTAGTAATAACAGAACCATGTGATTATGTTTGTTGTTTATCACAAATTTTTTGTTAGCTCACATTGTTTTCCGAGTCTGAACGCAATTTTTTGTTTTTGGAATTTATGTCAGCATGTCACAGTTTTTAGTATGAAGTGATATCTTGGCTAATGAAGATTTTCTTTGGGATTTTTCTGCCTCAGCTAATGAAGATTTTCTTTGGGATTTTTCTGCCTCAGCTAATGAACATTTTCATTGATATCGATGTGCTAACATAAAACGATCGCATCATGAGATAAATTTTAGCACCAATCATAATCAGAATTACTGTCAGCCTGATGAAGTCATGTGCAATTCAGAATTCTTTTCAAGATATTCCCCCTCCCTTTTTTGAGAAAGTTTTAGAACCATTTCATGTAAAATAAAAGATTCAGCTAATAGAAAAAGTATTGAAAAAAATTGTATTTTCAGACCACACATTCTTTCAGTGCAAGAATCTCCGCATCAAACTGAAGTGTCTGGACATTCTAGGAGCTTATCTATTTCATCTTCATGTAAGTATCATACCAGAAATGAGCTGAACTAAATTACAAAAATGGATGGGAACACCTATGAACTTAACTGGGTTGTATCAACAGAACACCAGCTTTAATCTTCTAATTTAATCTACTAGACATCACAAGTCTTCTAAAGCTGGTGTTGGTTGAGTTGCATAGCTTAAAAGAAAGAGATCTTCAGTATCTATTCTTCCTGCAAGCTCTTAATTTATCCAATCTTGAAACTGTTCATTTTACCCTTTGATCAGTTTTTGACTTTTTATACCACTGATTGCAGTTTTAAAAAACTTGTCGCTAATTTTTGGGCCGTTTCTAGAACGAGTCAAATGATTTTATATAGAAAAACCTAAAGAAAAGCATGTTTCGGCTAACAAACATGATGATTCCAGAACGAACTATCTTCGTTGGCCGAGGTATCACTGCATTCTGCTTTGAGAGCTGGTGCATACATGTTTTTTTTTTTTTAATTTTCTAATCCCTGTTTGAAATCAGTATACATAAATTTAGAGTTGCTGGTATGAAATGATTGTCATGTGGTTTTAATTATTTATTTTTCTATTCTAAGGACTACTAAACGTGCTAGCACATTCTATGATGGAGGTCTCAACTCACCCAAGGGAGTGTGTCATATTCCGATGCATACACCTTTTTGTCCTGAAACACGCAAGGTTAGTTAACATGCATATTGCTCATTTGTTTGCTTTACTCTGCATAGTTTAATAACATAGCTATTTAGACTACACAAATCCATTTATCAGGAGATTGCAGTTATTGTAAAATAATTCTTGGTACCACCAATCTCACTTAAAATGGGTGAGTGAGTGAGTGAGTGACGAGGGGGGGGGGCACTCAACAGTTTTTTTTTTATTATTCAGAATGCAACATTAATTGCATTCCTAGTGTTTTTGTTTTTCCAAAATGAACTTTTACACCTGGGTATCTATTACAGTAAATTTATTTTAGTTACACCAGCAATCAATCAATAATTCCCTGAAATAAATTTCAATAATCATAATAAGCATAGTGCAAGAATTTTCTGTTAATAAAAAAATATTGCAGTCATTATTGAAAGCTGTCTCATCAATGCAACGATTGGAAAAATATCCATGTCATTCCACATGACTAGAAAGTCAGCTACATCCACATTGAGGGAGCACTCGAGACCATTGCCACTTTTGGCACCTTTTGGAGACACCACGATTCACATAATCTACATTACAGGAACCCTATTACTGCAAGAATGGATTCAAGCAGCTGTCACATCATGTCATGGATACAATATTTTTTGATCTCCAAAAAATATCTTGAAATTTCCTGACCTTGGAGGGCCACCAGATCCAATCAGCTTCAAGAGATAACACCTGATTTTGCATTTAGCATAACCCTTACATACACACAGTTGAATGATCTTATCTCACAAATCTGGCAACAGTATGAATTGGCTGGGATCACTGAAACACGATCATCCAGACTAACCAACTAAAAGAAAACACAAAAGGTAAATACTACTAAATTGAGACTAAAATAAAAATTTCTCTGCTGAGGGTCCATGAATATGTTATAAGAAGGCTTCTATATTGCTACATGGGGGGGGGGGGGGGTGCATTATCTTGTACTTGAAAGTGATGAAACATATTTGTGAAACTGTGAAACCTTGTCAATTTTCCTGTTCTTTCTAATGCACTTTTTTCAATGGTCATTGGAAATTGTGACGAAAGAAAGGCAAACATTATTTTGTTCTGATACATGCATGTTTAAAGTAGACAATTTAATGACGTGGGTTTTTTGCTAAAATTTGCCCCATCCCTCAAGAATACTGCTTTGTGGGATTCTCCCATTTGTTCCCCTTAGTTCCAGCCCTCATCATAACAAGGACGTGATTAATAAAGGTATTAATTAAATAACAAGGAGTATTAAATGTGGTATTTTGTTATACTATGCCTTGTTGTATTGTGAATTTGGATATGGTATTCTTTTTATCAGAACTACTGATGGAAATTTCAATCAACATTGGAACTTCAACAGAATTTATGATTATTATGTTTCTTTGTATTAGCTGACATGCCATAAAAATCAGGGTACATCAGCTTTCGGAATGTTTTAGTCTGGTCCATTCCTGGCATGCTAGGAAAAGTGAGGTTCAATCAATATCACATAATAAATCCAAACGATTGATAACAATTCCTTTTAAACGCTGAATAAATAAACAAATGAGAATAAGATAATTTTTCATTGAAGCTAACATGTTTTGTCCAGGAATATGATAATGATAATGGGAATTAAGCATTTAATTATTGCTATAATTTAATTATTACTGACCTAATATGAAATTCAGATACTGTATTCTGCACGTTTTTCTGAATGTTGAAAAAAGGAAGAAATATGCTGTTGCTATTACATTACAATATTTTCCTGTCACATTTTTTGCTATGCTATTCTTTAGTTCTTTGCTCTGCTTATTCAAATTTTGATACACATGTTCAAGTAATACAAAAATGCTTTGCTACCTGCTTATGTTTCTTTTGAATTCATATAATCCATGGTAACAAATATGCTCAGCATCTGACATTTTTAATTAAATGAGGTGCACATGTGTGGTTTAGTAGTAGTAATACATTGCCCTTCCACACCTTTCCTTATGTGTCACACTTTTTCTTTCTCCACCACCTTGTGCAATGTAGCGGTATTATAGCTAGTTATAAATGTTAAGAACAACTGTGCTGAAATGAATGCACATACAAAATGCTTTGAAATCTGTGAAGTTATAATTTTCAGATTTAAAAGCATGTTGTGTGTGTGCATTCATTTTAGTAGTTTGTTATATGATGCCCCTATAATAATCAAATGACCTAATTAACTGTCGTTTTTTTGTCATGTTGCAAAAAAATGTATTTTGTATCACCAGAAGTTTTGAAATGTCACTTCTTAATAAAATTTAAGTTCTTTAAAAAGGGTTTTGTGCGTCTAATAAATTGCATTGTCTCTATTAAACTGATAGATGATGATGATAAAAAAAACCCATAAAAATCAGAAGCATAATTTAGTTGGAAGAAAAAATATTAATTTCTGCAAAATCACATAAGCATACCCATAACAATAATGGTGGCTATGGTAACTGACCAGTACAGTTAGACATTTATGGTTTAACCAGTGAAACATTCATCTTCATTCAAATCAGAAATAGAGGAAATATCTGTGCCACTGAGAGATTTGAGATTTTTTTCTTTGTTGATGCATAATGAACCATACCTACAGAGGGACACAGACTTGGTTGAGGAGGTGCAGAGATGAGCTACCCATGTCCTTGTTGGCACACAAGGCGTGAGCTATGAAGAAAGATTTGATTTTTTTTGAATGTATGTTTACATTGGAGGAATGTAGGTGGCGAGAGATATGATTGAAGTGTTTAAAATTCGAAGGGAGTTTTTTCTAATAGGGTTGTTAATAAATGGAATAGCTTATCCCCCCCCCCCCCGGGTCATAAATTCTAACACAATTGACACGTTTAAAAAGAAATATGATAAACATAGTGGGATACATCAAGAAGCTATCCCTACTTTGATAAAACAACCGTAATCTATTTTTTATGGGCAGTGTATTATATAGTATTACTTATTAGTTTTTTTTTCTTTCATGATACATGCTTTTATATTGGATTGATGGATTTTGGTTATGTTTGACATCCATATTTTTTATAGCTATCTTTTTTTCAGCCACCTCACTGGGCAATTTGCCTGTTGTGGCCTTTGTGTTTGTATAATTATACATTTATTTTTTATAAGCTTCTCATTGATTTACCTTTTCTTGGCTACATGGTCCAGATCCTTCTAGAGACAACAAAGGAATTAGGCTATTCTCACCATGAATCTGGTACTATTGTGGTCATAGAAGGGCCGAGATTTTCAACTAGAGCAGAGAGCAACATGTTTAGGAGCTGGGGTGCCAACCTTGTTGGTATGACAACTGTTCCAGAGGTTTGTCATATAGTGCTTATCCAATTATGCCAACTCTAATTTTTATTTTAATTTATTTATAAATTGTGATTGGTTGGTTTTTCTAATCCATAGTTTATTGCATTTTAGGTAGTTCTAGCAAAAGAGTTGGGTCTGTGTTATGCATCAATATGTATGGCTACTGACTATGACTGTTGGCGAGTTGGAGAAGAAGCAGTGAGTATTTCTATCGTTGATTATGCTTTTTTTTATGATGCTAGTGTACTCTGTTGTTTTCATTTTTTTTTTCAGTGTTTGTTTGTTATGTACTATAGTTACTTTATTTGTTATATACCTCAGCTAACGAAGATAATTTTTTAGCTAAAATCTTTGTTAGCTGAAACGAAAGATCTTGTATTTGGCATATTGTATGCAATCACGCTGCTTAATGTGATCATATCTGGACTTGGGGTTTCTGATAACAATAACCAATTGATAATCATATCAGAAAAAAATCCCAGTTGTGAGCATGATTACTATATATTCCATTTGATTAAACAGGACCTATGGAAATGGAAAAACACTGTTTTTCTTTCCCAAATAACAGGTTTCAAAGTATTAAATCGTGCCATTTTGTTCATGTTCTAAAATGGAATTTAAAAAAAAATTTGTTTACTTTTTAAATTTAGAAAGTGTGAAGAGTGGAAATGGAACTGTCGGTGTCTATTAAAAATTACAATACCTCCTTATAGACAATAATTCCTTTTATTGTATCGTATGCTCCATAGATTTATAGAGAAAGTCTTTGTTCGAGGCAGGGCTGGAACTGGGGGGGGGGGGCAGGAGGGGTAACTGTCCCGTGCGGCAAAATTTGGAGGTGGCAGTTTTAAGTGGGAACAAAGAACACCATTATAAAATTATGGAATTTTGAAATTGTGGAGGGGGGGGGGGTCCTAGTTACAGCCTTGGTCCAAGGAACTGTGCATATTGTCAGTTGAAAGAAACTGACAATGAACTAAAGAAAGGGACTTCACCTTCACATGCCTTCACTATAGGAAGAAAATTTTTAAAAGAAGTGCTACACATACATGATTATAGCAGCTATTTGGTCTGATTAGAATATTATGAACTGATTACTGAGATAAAAAAAAACTTTTGACAAAGAAAAATTATCACACAATCACATACAACACAGAACAAAATAAAAAAGAAACAATGAAATGAAAATGATACATACTTTGTGCAGTTCTTAGAGATCTATTCGGTCTGTCATGGAACAATATTAGCATGTATTATCTTCAATCTGTGACACAACCCAGTTGGTTTTTTAGGTGTCTCCTCATATAATGTGGTAGGCTCAGTTCTCAGCCTCATACACACAGGTGGAAAAGATAAACTTTTAAATTGTCCAGTTCGTTTAGTTGGATACTTGAGGCTTAGGTCTTGCGTCAAAGAATATGTGTATTGAAAACATTCATATCTCAGCTCTTTTTTAAAAAACATTTTTTTAGCTTGATTTTTAATTTTCCATAAAATGATTCATGGCTCTAAAAGAGAAATGGAGGTATATATGGAAAAAGATTCCGAGTTGGATGTAAATGAATCGGGCTTTAGTGACAATAATTGTTATTATGATTGGAGTAAAATTTCAGCTAGCTACTTGACCGTGTTAGTTTAACATGTGTAGTGATATCAACCAAAATATTCATTAGCTGAGGTGGAAAAAACCAAAAAAAAAAAAAATTGTTGTTAGTCGGAAAATTTGTTAGCTTATACAAGTATTCTATAATAATTTTTGATGGTGGTGTATTATGAGCGAGTACAGGGGGCTTAAGAAAGTTCTTTTGACCTGGAATATAGAGAGCAACATAGGAGAAATGGTATTCTAAAATGACTGGTCAATAATATGCAAAAAATTGCAAGACAAAAAATAATAATAAGCTCATTTTGATTCTGCATGTCTCCATGGTTGTGTTTAATTTCAAATAAAAATGGCTATAGTTTATATTCTTTGATGGTTACACCTCTTTTGTTTCATTATTAAGATTGTATACAAATAATTTACCTTTTTTCCACTGGTAATTGTGCTCAGGTGAATGTAGATTGTGTCATGGAAACGTTCAAACAGAATGCCCATAAAGCGAAAGAAATATTGTTGAATTCCATTCCTAAAATACAGAAGATGGATTGGACTTCTATCTTAAAATCATATTCTGTAAGTTTCAGTATTCGTTTTGCTGCTTCTTATTTTTTTAATCACAGATTTTTCTCACTTTTATGCGATTTTGCTTTAATGTGCTTTTGGGAAGTTGATTTTAAAAATCTCAACCAGTGAAGCTTGGCCTGGAGCTTGATTTTAATGATTTTAAATCTGAAAATGAACTTGCAAATTAAAAGCATGACATAGTTAGAGTGACAAAATCTGCTAGATGAAAAAAAAAGAAGTTAAGTTTCATTATATTAATCAGAAATCACCAACGAATAAGGCAAATACATGGAAAATACAAAACTCCTAATGCATTTCGACACACAGTGCGTGTTCTTCAGAGGAAAAAAAATTTATATAACCACTAATGGGGTTATATATTTTTCACCATATTAGAGTGGTTATATATTTTTTCTCCCTCTGAAGACGACACCCATCATGTCTCAAAATGCATTAGGAGTAACGAGTTTTGTATTTTCCGTGTATTTGCATTATTCGTTGCTGATTTCTGAGTATTATTAGGCAAAGTTTATCGACTCTTTGATAGTTTCATCATTTTCATGTCGTTATTTCACACAAACACCATGGTTTGAATTGATGGAGGCACAATCTTAGAGTTCTCATTTTAACCTGATCAAGGGGTTGCTCAATGAATTGGAAAGAAGATTGAGTTCCTAATGAACAACATCTGCATTCAGCAGCTTAACACGAGAACAATGGAAATTTTGAACTGCTTAGAACAATTCAAAGTGGTCATTTTGACTGCAATAGGAAAAATTGAATAGAAATTGTTTTTCTTTATCAAACTTCTTAAAACAGTATAGATGTTCAATTTCTTCAACTTATTTTTTCTATAAAAGTCTTATTCATGGACTAATGAATTTTGGACAAAATGGCTTGTTATGACAAAGATTAATCTTGTGTTTTGTTTACTGTAGAATGAGTCAATGCCTGATAGAACTGGAGAAAAAAAAAAGCAGCTCAACGTCCTGAGAATAGCGTTCTTTGAGGGGGATCATATTGATTAGATAACTTATGTTAACTAATCACAATGTTATGCAGGCACAATCACATCACACACATAAACACAAAAGTACACGCAAATAATTTTCCTCAAAAAGCACAGTATGAGTTGAATCTTACTTGATGATCTACTTACACTTCTATTTATACTATGTTCTGCATACTTATATACTTTCTTTTCTTTAGACTAGTAAATATTCAAAACCTTATGTGCATATATATACACACACACTATTCTTAATTACTTTCTCTGCTGCCTTTCTTGGACCGACCTACCACTTTGCTATTTCTATTCTCTCTCTCCCCCGGTACTCCATCAGCAATGCTCTCTGGTGACGACTTAGTTTTTCACTGCCGCTAATACTTATACAGACAAGCTTTCTCGTAGGTATAGCTTTGAATGGTACACAATGTGCACTAAAAACCAGCAAACAACATGATAAAACATTTATTATAATAATAAACTTATTTATAACAACCAAAATGACCATTACCGTTGTGAAGAACTTTATTTTGTCACTTATCTAAGAAACCTAGAATATTATAGGAAATAAAAAGTGTCAAAAAGATAAGAAAAGTCATGTAGACCCAATAACCTGAGATTCACTGCTTTGGTGCAATTGTATGTCAACATAGCTTTTGTCAAAATGACTGCATTCGTAGTGTTTTATTGGTTTTACAGGAATTATAGATCCGTTGAACTAGGAATAAGTTGGTCTGGACCTCAGTCATCATTCCAATTCATCCCACAACTGGTCAATTGAGTCGAAATCAAGACACAATCATTTTCAATCAAATCCCCCTTGCCTAGGATCTCAATGCACTTACCCCCTCTTCATAGTTTTAGGAACAAAAACCCTTGATTAGGATGATGATATTTCAAAAAATTCAGAAGGGACTCAGGCATACTTCATTAACATGTCTAGCTGTAAAATCATGTGGCTTATAAGAAAGAATATTTCAAAACTTGTGCATGTTATCCGTTATATAATCAGTTTAATGTCATGTTTTGTGTTGTCCAAAATACTCATAATTTTCTATGCATTTTTCAGGATGAAGTTAAAACTGCAGTTATGATTTAGAGACCATTATTTTTTAAATTTCCTGGATAATTTCACGAGCATAATTTTTCTTGATTTGGCTGGTCAAACGACTTGAAGAATTGATAACTATTTTTTATAATGAATTTTTATTTGTGTAAAATTTTTGTTCAATACTAGTGCATCATAATTCTCCTGTGACGATCAATTTAAAATGTTTTTTACATTGTTGACAAATGTATTGAATAAAATCTGTGCTAGTATGTGCATTTCTCATTAGCGTGCGAGACGTATGCATCTACAGATACTTTTAGACCCACATTTCCAGTCAAGAAGATAGTACAAAACAAATTTTGTTGAAATATTCACTGTGAAAAAAGTGTCTCTTCTAATGACATCGATAGAATTTCAGTTAGTAGTGGTAAATCTCCTTGAAATACCAAGCTCACTCATCTACCATCTTTGAACAAAAGTGTGACATCAGTATCATGCTGTTTACTGTTTGCTTTCTTCTGACTGAAACTAATGCAGATAGTTGCACCTTAAAGTTCACAATAGAAACAGTGAAAGGATGTTCAGTCTCGTGGTTACATTCTTGCAATTCACTGAAAATGTGTCACGGGCCGCTTAAATGCTTTGGAATTGTGCCATGGGCCACTTAGTTCATTTTCACAAAATTAAGTTTTAGGGGATAGGCCACATCAGATAAGCCCGAGACCACATTTGGTCCGTGGGCCAAGTGTTTATCATATATGGCTTAGAGGGCGGGTCACAATGATTTTCTTAAAGGGAAATTTTGAGCTTTTAGCCTTCAAATAGCATTAAAATTAACAGAAATTTATTATAATAACATATAAATGTATTTTCTCTTTCGAAATTTTATTTTTTTCATTGAAAAAATAAATTTTTGATCGTGGGGGGGGGGGTAACGAACATTCCCCCCGCGCGTGCATCTCTGATCCCACCAGTGCCATCTTAACGCATGGGCCCACCCGGGCTCTGCGGGTTCCTCAAGAGAAAAAGGGCCCCATAAAAATGAGAGCGGATTGAAATTTTCAAGAATTTCCCAGGTAGGGCCTCAGAAAAATCACTTGGCCCAGGGGCCCATTATGCTCTTAAGACGGCCCTGGATCCCACCAGTATGCGTTAGAGGGGGGGGGGCAGAGCTGACGAAATTTTGCTGACAAGGGGGGGAGGTCAAAAACGGTTAAAAATTTGCTGACGCAATACTTGAACGGCCCCTAAGATCTTTTTGTGAATGACAAAAATGGCCCTGATTCTAAGCATATATCGACTGTTGTAGAATTTTATTACATTATACGATACATACATGTACGCGGTGTTTCAAAAAGAATTACCCGATTTGAAATGCGTATATTACGAAAAATATTGAATACACACTTAAGACTGATTTTATATTACATGGCTAATCATAAAGTGTTTTTTTACAAACAAAATTAACGGTGCTCAATATGTCCACCTTGGGATGCACGGCATAAGTCTATATACGGTAGTCAAATTCGTCCCAAACTCTTGCGCGCATGCTTGCTTCCACGGCTGCTGTTACGCGTATCTTCAGTTCAGCTAATTTGGCTGGGGGGGGGGGGGGCACATAATCGTAATCTTTTATAAACCCCCACAAGAAGAAATCGCACACTGAGGGCCGGCGATCTTGGAGGCCAGTGATGTTTAACTGAATCGTCAGGTCCCGTACTGCCGATTCATCGTTTAAAAATGCAATTGTTCAAAAATTCTCGAACGTCCAAGCTCCAGTGTGGTGGTGCCCCGTCTTTGAAAAAAGAAGTCATCCGAATCGATTTCTAACAGTGGGAAAAGCCAATCTTGACAAACACTGAAATGGTGACCGAAGGAAGAGCGTTAGCGCTACCTGTCGGTAACTGCGTGAAACTCGAGATTTCCCTCTTTCTACCTATTTATTATTCGATCAAAACGAATTAAAAACTGAATAGTTATGATTTTATTTAATCGGATGATTCTTTTTGAAACACCCTGTATGTCAAGCCACTCAGTCAAGAGTTTAGACATTACATTTGTTTATTTACGTCAAGAAAGATGAGAATAAATTTGTTATCACATATGACGTTTTTATTTTGAAAATTTTCTCGTTATCCCCCTTAGTTGATTATTGCGGCGCTCTGGGCGGGGAGGGGTGCAGCGTCCCACGTTGTGGGAACCACTGGAATAGAATGATTCGAATTGTTTGTCCATAGTACCATCTCTGCAACTTTTACCTTCATAAGTGTACTTCCAATTAAAAAAAATATCAGCAGTTGATGAAACCGGAGGCTGGAGAAACGTTCCCTATAAATTCACTATGGGGATAAGGACTCGAGGCCCTTCTATAGGGAAGAAACGAAAATAATAAGAATCGTTCCGGGCTGGAGCCCTGTTATCCACGTACTTACGGGGGGGGGCGCATGATTGTAGAGCAATGGCTCTCAGCCTTTAAGTGACCGGGCCACACATTTTATCTCACTGGGCGGTAGGTACTATTGTTTTTATTGCTTTACTTTTTTAAAATTTATTGCCAAATGGCTTTTTTTATGTTCATATTATAATAGCAATATCTAAGTTTGATAGTCTTTCTTGTGTGTGCTAGTGCAAACCTGCGGGATGCACGCCGAAGACAGTTGAGGATTGAAAAAAAAAAAAAGCATTTTAGAGGGCCGCAAAAAAAAATACTTAAGCCCGTCCCTGCTTAGAATCAATTTAAACGCGTAAAAACAATAAGAAGCTAATCAAGAAAATTGACTGGTAACAAATGGGCCGTCCAGTGACTACTTCAGCAGCTTTCAATTTTGAATGAAGGTGATTATGGTAGGGAAGGAGGAGGGGGGGGGGGTCACACATAAAAGTCTTCTCAAAAGGAGGGTCACGCTTAAGAAAAAAGTTTGGGAACCACTGCTCTATATCCTATTGTTGAGCCGATAATTTTTTGAAGAATTAAAAGAGTAAGCAGCACCATCTATAATCTGTTACAAGAAACTTGAGACACATTCATCAAGTTTAAAAATTAATATCGATTATATTTTGATATAAAAATTAAAATAAATTCTAAAAATCAATTTTTTTAAATTAATCAAGTATAACTAAACGTTTTAATCAGATTCATTTATCAGTCATTTTTTCAACAGAGTGTATTTCTAACAGTATATAATAAAAACATGTTCTTATACGATTGTACTCGCTTCGGCAGTACATATATCAAAATTGGAACGATACAGAGAAGATTAGCATGGCCCCTGCGCAAGGATGACACGCAAAATCGTGAAGCGTTCCACATTTTTTTTTGGCAACCCTATTTCTTGATCAGAAATTTTAAAAGGGTTTTAAGAAATTTTAATTATAAGGGTTTTTTAAAATTTCAAGTTTTTTTTTACGGAAGTAAGATATTTAACCCCTATAAGACGTTTCATCCCCTTAACATTTCACCCCTGGCAGGACAAGTGAATGGGCTAGAGTGACCGTATAAGTGCGTAAGTGACCGCATGAGTGAGTGAGTGATCGTATGAGTGACCATGGACACCGGATGTGTTTGGACCTGTGGGTGTTTGACTTGAGTTTTTTTTTTGTTGGTGACTTTAATTTCTGAATTAATTCTGGGTTTGGGGGGGGGGTTGCTCTGCCGTATGCATGGCCCCCCACATGGGGTGGGCTGACAAGGCTCCAGCCCTGGGGCCCGGGACGATTTTCACCAATTTTTTTTCCTTCTCCACGCTATAAATTCACCGTAAAGGAGCCCGCAAAAGATCTCAGCCTAGAAGCCCTGCTCCGTGATGTGGGGGGCCCATGGCCGTATGATATATGTCGCATGAACCCCACCGGCTCTGACGCCACTGTGAGCAATGGCGTCGGATCCGGGGGTGCTGTTGATGCTCGAGCACCCATGGCAATTTGTGACACGGGTCTCAGCACCCTCAGAAAAGATTCAGAAATAAAAATTTTTTAAGTAAAGGCTCAACTCACGGATATATTCCGATACCCTTGTCTATGAATGGCCGAAAGAAGTAACCTGGGGGCAGTGGCTTCGAGGGCGGGGGGTGTTGGAGCACCCACGGTAATTTTTTGCATGGGTCTGAGCCAGCACCTCCTAGAGATAGAAGGCCTCTGCACTGATTGCCATAAACGTCATTCAGAGTACCTAGCAAGTTTGCCCCATTTTAGAACGCAGTATCCTATTTCGTTTCTTCTTATTTTGGCATAGAATCTTGACTGACTCACAAATACCGCATGTTGATTGGATGTGGGGCACAGAAATCACCAATTCTGAGCCCGATCACTTCTTCTCCTCACAACGATCGTACTGGCACGAGCAGGGAATTTTGTTTTCCCTGAATATTCTGAGGGAAAATTAACTACTTACTGACGTCAGAAGCAGAGTGCGGAGGCCTTCTATCTCTAGGAGGTGCTGTCTGAGCACCCTGAATCGATTCAAACGTCAAAAAATTTCCTATATAAAGATCAAGACAAGTACCTCCAAGTTCCAAACACTTCCAACGTCCCTGATTATGGGTGGCCGAGTGAGTAACCTAATGAGTTATCGCATGAGTGACCAAGTGAGTGGGTTAAGTGACAGTATGACCGACCGATTGAGTGGGTGGGTCACCGACTCAGTGAGTGAGTGCCCGCGTTAAAGACTCATTCACTCGCTCACCAGCTTTCTCACTGACTTACTTGGTCGCTCATGCAATCACTCATTCATTCGGTTACTCACTCACTTGGTCACGCATGCGGTCACTCACCCGCTCACTTGGCCCCGTCCGAGGTGAAATGTCAAGGGCGAATTGTGCTAATTGTCAAACTGCCTGAGGACAAAATGCCAGAGGTTAAACTTTCCGGATTTCTTTAAAGCAAGAGAATGCGGGTTCAACATCTTAGAGAATGCGGGCCACTTCGCTGGTTTGAAAACGTGTCGCAGACCGCTTCACGGATCTGGGACAGCGCCGCAGATCAGTTAAGTGAGCTATAAATGAGACGCGGGCCGCTCGAGTGATTTGGAACTGCATCGGGTAACTTAAGTGATGTGGAACTACGTTACGGGTCACTTAGCTGCTTTGGAATTGTGCCGCAGGTCACTTAGGTGATCTGTAAATGTTTCACGGGACACACAAGTGATCTGGAAATATTCCGCAGCCGCTAGAGTGATGTGGAACTGTGCCGCGGGACACTTGAGTGATTTGCAAATACGTCACGGGTCTCATAAATGATCTGTAAGTGTGCCGCCAATCGCTTGAGTGATGTCAATGACTTGAGCTATCTGAAATGTGCGACGTGCCACTTGAGTGATCTGGAACTGTGCCGCGGGTAACTCAAGTGACGTGAAACTTGCACCACGGGGCCGATCAAGTGCTCTGAAATTACGTTGCGGGTCACTGAAGTCATCTGCATATATGCCGCGGGTCCCATAATTTGTCTGGCAATGTGCCGCGGACTACTTAAGTGACGGGCAATCGCAAGGTGCGAGTCACTTAAGTGATCCGAAACTGTGCCCTTCTAAATTCAGAGATGACTTGAGCACTTCAACTGCTCTCTACAAAGTTCCGGCATAAATATAATTCAGAGCAGTCTTGTCAGAGAGGAAGAAACCTAACCCGGTGAAAAGGGGGGGGGAGCGGTTAACCATCCATTTAGGCGTCATTTATCTGTAATTTTGAACCAAAAACCTGCGTTCAACCCCCCCCCCCCATCCAAACCGGTCCGCCACCATTAGCACCAGATCCAAATGTCATTCGTTGTAATTTGTGTAGCGCTACTGTAGCAGATACTTCACGGACTCCACAAAAAAAGGAATTTAAAATGTTAAAAAACAAGAAAAAAGGGTGAGAATCGTCTTGGGTTCCCCCGGGCTGGAGCTCTGTCATCTCCTCCACCCTTGTTGGGGGTCCCATGAGCATGGCCCAGGCTCTATCGACTTTAGCCAATTTTAGCTAATTTCGATCCTGACTGGGCTCTTCTTTCCTCATCAAAGGATCCCTGTGAAACTTCGATGCAGATCTCGTTCTAAGACATTGGCTCACCCAGTGGGGTGGGGGGACCTCATGAAAATGCAATCCGGTTAAAAATTTCGAGGGTAATCATTATGGGGGTGTCCCATAAACAGGGCCGAAACTAGATACTTTTTCAGTCGGGGCAAGAACGCATTTTGGCATCCACATCTAATATAGAAGAAGCAGTTTAAGGGAGCATGCGGCACCCCTCCCCCCCCTTTCGTCCAGTGCCCGGGGCACAACACCCACCTTCCCCTCCCCCCAGTTGCGGCCCTGCACATAAATTCGTGGATAGTTTACATAAAAATTGAAGGAACTGGTGTATTAGAATCGGTTTGCGAAAAATTTATTCTCACGAAAGGGGGGTGTACTCTTTTATACAGGGGAAAAAGAAGTTAATTCGATACAGGGCACTGCACGAAAGCAAATCACTGGAAATGTACAAATCAGAGTCCTATAAAATACAGGGTGTACGATAAACATCTAATTTCTGAATCTTCCCGTTGCTGGCGTTTCGATTAAGTTTGTGGTGTTGACATTGGTGGATGAAGCACTATCGATGAAGTTGTTCTACCTCATTCGCGAATCGTCGGCTGAAGCTTTATGGGGAGGGAGGGAAGGGGGGGGGGGGTCGTGGTTTGTCCAGACTTTATTTTTGCGAAAAGGTCATGAATTTTGTGAAAAAAAAGTAATTTTGTGGTGGAAAGCGAAGTAATCACGAAAGGGAACTGTTTGGAAATGAAATTTCCAAATTTATGGTTTCATTAACTTGTATTTTTGTGAAGGGTCCGTTTTTCAAATCCAGAATTTCGTGAGGAGGGTCTGGGAAATGGACCCAGATTTTGGGTGGATGACCCCCCCCCCCCCCAGCGTTACGAATGTTTCGGACACAGCAGAGAGTGAAGAAAGGTTCGGGTACATTAACTCATGCCGGACTTTCGTGCAGCGGCCTCTGTTGACAAAAAATTCGAACTGAATACTTTCACCTGTTAAAAAAAAGAAGAAAAATCCCCTTTATGAGAATTTTTTTTATTCATAAACCACATTAAAATATAACAATTCCTTGAATTTTTTAACAATTTAAAATTCAGTATTTACGAATTTATGACACCCTGTAAATTGATAGTGGCAAACATTTCTAGGTAGGGCCCCAGAAAAATTCCGTCCGTGTAAGAATCATTTATGCCGGGGGTCCAGCCCAAATCGGGGCTGTCTGCCGGCTCAAGAATTGGGCCCCCCTTGAGGGACCCGTATGAAGAAAAAGACGAGGTCGTATGTGTATGTTTTGTGTGAAGTACGTCAGTGAGAGGGAAAAATTTGGTCAAATACGGGAAAAAATTTAAATCACTACAACAAAAATCCCTTTTTGCTCGGGAAGCGCTCATGATGCTCCAAGACTAATCCCGCCAAGAAGTGTCATGGGCACTTCTTGGCGGGATTAGTCCCGCTTTGGGCTGGACCCCCGGCATAAATGATTCTTACACGGCACGGAATTTTTCTGGGGCCCTACCTAGAAATGTTTGCCACTATCAATTTACAGGGCGGTCATAAGGTACAGCATCATGACTGTTTTTTGTGACCTCACAAAAACAGTCACGAGAGAGAGAGTGCCTTTTTCTTTCGATGTTTCGTCACTAGATGGCGGGCGTACAGTTTCCAAGATTGGGGAGGGGGGGAGGCGAAACGCGTGAAATTTGAAATGGATATAGTTTCTAATTTACATGAAACAAATAAATTTCAGGGATAACATCAGGTTGACCTCAATTTCTTAAAGGGTAAGAAAACCATTAAAGAATTTTCATATTAAAAAAAAAATAGCAGTTAAAATAATATTCAAAATATAAAAAAATCTTAAAAAAATGTTCCTCTTAATAAAGATCTCGAACTTTTTTTTTAATAAATTCATCATTTTATATTAAACTCTCTTTTAATATAATATTTATTATAGAGTTCATATTTTCGATATTAAATTCACTTTCCGCCGAACTCGCATCAATATTAACTGCGAGTAAAAAAAAAGTTTTATTTTTATGTTTATTTTCGATATTTTTCTTGCTGCCATCGCCGTTCCCCCCCCCCCCATTCCCATGTTTCTCGATGATTTTTGGCGCCAAATCGATTTTTTGGTGCCCCCCCCCCCTCTCTCTCTCTTGCAAAAGATTCATTGGCTGCAGTTGGCAACGATCGAAGGCAAGGAAGGAGATTGCTTAAGGATTGTTTGGATGGAGGAGAAGAAATGGCACTCACACACACATTCCAGCTTTGCCGAGTCTTCGATGTTTTAGGGCGATTGTTGGCGACCATTTCTTCACGCATGTATTTTTTGGCTCTAGCACTTGAGGATGTCGCTCAAGGATCGACGACATCCTCCCCTTAACTTGAAAATTACAGTGGATTCTTCCAGCGAAGAAAGATATGGAGATTATTGCCCTCTTTCCTATTCCTCCATTTTTTTTTCGTTTTGCTATCATACCGCTATGGTAATATAATATTCTGAGCATCGAATACATATTATTACTATCCTTCGCTTAGTTTTGGCTATTTATGTGACATTAACCTGGAGGGACTCAAACTGAAAGGGGTCATTGCAGGACTGTCTGAAGAGCATCATGGGCTACCGAGCAAAGTCATTTTTCTCGGGACCCTTTTGGCTAGAAATTTCTTCCTACTAATTTACATACTTACTGTCGAAAAGGTCAACTACATCTCATTCCACATGCCCCCTTCCCCCCTTGTACTTGATATCACCGGGCCGTGCCCGGGTGGACCCATGCGTAGAGATGGCACTGTGTCCTATGACTCTTGAAGAGAATGCAAACATTAGGGGCCCCACACTGATTTAGGTAAAAAATGCTGGTTTGTGCAAACCCATAGGGAGTGAATAAAACTGACTTTATAAACGGGGGGGGGGGGGCTTGAAAACGAGTGAGCCCAATTTGCTGATTGCGATGACAGGAACCTTTCAAACACTGACGCTATACGCGGGTGACGTTAAAAGGGATAGACGTTATACCCACACGTTTGTACAGACTTGTAGGTAGCAAAAGGAAAGAACTAAGATGAGGGATAATATGGTTACCTGAACTGAAATTGTGGAACTTAGGGGGGGGGGTGACCATTGAAAGGTTTTACCTTGAGTAAAACTGCGATTTCAAAGGTCAAAGGCCGGAGTGTAATTGCGCCCTTGACTTCGTAAATACGCGTTAACACTGTGAATATGTTAAGGGCATTTTTGTCCTGAATTTTGTCCGCGATAATTTCCAGTCGCGTAAAATTTGTAACGCCTGCCAAGAGTTAATAAAGGACCCAGTGAAGTAGACGAGGGTTGCCTTAGGAGAGGGCTTTGCTGAATTGTTAGCCCATAGTCATGAAGCGTGTTTAGCTGAAATTCAGCTAATAAACTCGAAATGTGTCTGTTGCTGACCTTGTCAGTTCACGCTGCCAAGGTGGGATTGCGGAGGGTCAGTTTGGGAGCGAGTTACACCCATGACCACTCCATTTGACCGCGCAGACTTCCCGTTAGGCCCAAGTCACTCTTGGAAAATCTCCCTTCGACCCTTACTTTCTTTGAACTTAAATCTCGAGTAGCGATTCACTGAGCCTCTCGCGCTGGGCTGGATTGCTTTCGCAATCGTCGATCCACAGAAAATCTTCCGGATGTCTCCACTGGTGAGTCGGTGGTGTGGGTGAGAGAGAGAGGTTTTGCAAGGCTCTCCCCGATCCTGGAGTAGGGTCCCTAGACTGGGATCTTTGGTGCGCCCCACCCCCAGCTAAATTTTTCACGGGCCTTAAATAGGGAATTTATAGTGTGAAAAGAAAGAATTGTGCAGGGCTTCCAGGAGGGGATCTCTGCCAGTCTCATCCTTGTGGGGCCATGTGTGATTCCACGAACATTCGTATCAATTCAATAGGTGAACTATTCACTGTGAAGGGGAAAAGGGATTGGAGCATTTATTTATGATCGCAATTTTCAATTTCCAGATTCTCCAGATATCCATAAGAGGTTACTAAGGGATCCTCACTACTAAGGAGAAGAGGTGGGACAACGCACCCCATTGAGTGGGATATGTTTCGGAAGAAAGCACAAATTAAAATAAAGAAATCTATAGTCCTAAAACTCTAGAAATCCACAGTCCTCTCGCGAGTGATTATGGCATATAGCCAGGGTCGTCTTAAGAGCACCATGGGGTCCCCAGGCCAAGTGATTTTTCTGAGGCCCTACCAGGCAAATTCTCCAAAATTTTAACTAATTCTCATTTTTGTGAGGCCCCTCTTCTCCTGAGGCGCCCGGGCAGTGCCCGGGTGGGCCCATGCGTCAAGATGGCACTGCATATAGCGCAAGAGAATACTGGTGCTATGTGTAATTTTACAATGGGTCCACAAATAGACCGATGAGTCTTTGGGTAACTGCTTATTAAGGAAAATAGACACTAATGTATGCTCATATTTCAGGACAAAGCAGAATTAAAATTGAAATATCTACACACAGAGAGGCGAAAGCGTGAAGAAAACATTGAAGAGGTTGGAAATAGCCATTCGTCCCGTATGTACGGGACACAAGCCCTCACGCAGGAGATAGAATGGGGCATTACATTGTATATTCATTAATTACTGGGGGTGGGGATTAGCCTTCCCTCACAAAATTTATTGAGAGGCTCAAATACCTTCAACGCCCCAGGTTAAAGCAGCAGCTTAACCCTTAACCGGTGGACCCTCTGTGGACCAAGTTCCGAAACAAATAGGGTGCCCTATATTGCTGGAGAGTTTTATCTATTCTGAGATTTTTCTATTAATTCTGAAATTATTTTTCATTAATTCTAAGATTATAGTTTGATTACTTCTGAGAAAATTTTAAATTAATTACGAAATTATTTTAATTAATTATGAAATTATTTTTAATTAGTTCTGAAATTATTTTTAATTAATTCTGAAATGATTTTAATTACTTCTGAAATTATTTTAATTAATTATGAAATTATTTTAATTAGTTATGAAATTAATTTTAATTAATTCTCAAATTAATTTTAATTAATTCTCAAATTAATTTTAATTAATTCTCAAATTAATTTTAATTAACTCTCAAATTATTTTTAATTAATTATGAAATTATTTTTAATTAATTATGAAATTATTTTAATTAGTTCTGAAATCCTTTTTAATTAATTATGAAATTATTTTAATTAATTATGAAATTATTTTAATTAATTATGAAATTGTTTTAATTAATTATGAAATTATTTTTAATTAGTTCTGAAATTATTTTTAATTAGTTCTGAAATTATTTTAATTAATTATGAAATTATTTTTAATTAGTTCTGAAATTATTTTTAATTAGTTCTGAAATTATTTTTAATTAATTCTGAAATTATTTTAATTAATTATGAAATTATTTTTAATTAATTCTGAAATTATTTTAATTAATTATGAAATTATTTTTAATTAATTCTGAAATTATTTTAATTAATTATGAAATTATTTTTAATTAGTTCTGAAATTATTTTTAATTAGTTCTGAAATTATTTTAATTAATTATGAAATTATTTTTAATTAGTTCTGAAATTATTTTTAATTAGTTCTGAAATTATTTTAATTAATTATGAAATTATTTTTAACTAGTTCTGAAATTATTTTAATTAATTATGAAATTATTTTTAATTAATTCTGAAATTATTTTAATTAATTATGAAATTATTTTTAATTAATTATGAAATTATTTTAATTAATTATGAAATTATTTTTAATTAATTCTGAAATTATTTTAATTAATTATGAAATTATTTTTAATTAGTTCTGAAATTATTTTTAATTAGTTCTGAAATTATTTTTAATTAATTCTGAAATTATTTTAATTAATTATGAAATTATTTTTAATTAATTCTGAAATTATTTTAATTAATTATGAAATTATTTTTAATTAATTCTGAAATTATTTTAATTAATTATGAAATTATTTTTAATTAGTTCTGAAATTATTTTTAATTAATTATGAAATTATTTTTAATTAATTCTGAAATTATTTTAATTAATTATGAAATTATTTTTAATTAGTTCTGAAATTATTTTTAATTAATTATGAAATTATTTTTAATTAATTCTGAAATTATTTTAATTAATTATGAAATTATTTTTAATTAGTTCTGAAATTATTTTTAATTAATTCTGAAATTATTTTCTCATTAAATATATGAATCCTCATCAATTCTGAAAGTATTTGTTTTAATAATTCTGGTTATTGATTGTGAAATTATTTCTCTCAAAATTATGAAATCATTTATCTCATTAATTCTAAAATCATTTCTTTTATTAAGTTGCCCCGTGGAGTCCCAAAACAGTCCTCAACTAGATCAATGGGTCCTCGGGTGAGAGATAATTTGGAAAATATGACCATAAATTATATTTCAATGAAGATATCAATAACCACACAGACACACTAAACATGGTGGATGTTGTTTTCACCTACATGAGGCTGTATATTTACAAAAAAAACAACAACAAAGGGTAATATTAAAAAATCTTCAAAAATGGATATTCATTCTAAATACATAATATCCTCGAAGATTAATCACCGAAATACAGTCGAATCCCGTTATAGCGAAAATCTTGTTTTAACGAACGCTTTTCTAATTCCCCCAGAAAGTTTACATAGGAACAATGCAAAAAACTTGGAATTCCTTTATAACGAAATGATTTCTCCGGGCTATTGGAGTTCGTTATAATGGGATTCTACTGTATATCATTTAGGTATGGATGATATATCTTACATGCATATACTAATTCCTCATTTGGCGTGTGAGTCCCGATTTCATCGCCCTGGAAAAATTAACTGCCCCCCCCCCCCTACCCGCAAAGACATCTGGGAAAATTCGTATCGCGTTTAATTTGCGGTCGACTACGATAATGATAAAAACAAAAAAATGCCAAAAAAAGAGGACATTGGCCTGTTTTTATATGCCAGCGTTTTTTTTTTAACGTATTAAAAATGTAATACTACGCGCGTCTCTTTCTCTTTCAGTTGTTTCCGTCCACCCTCGGGGGACATGTTAAATCTTCACCCTTCAGAAGCTGCAATGACGTCGACTTCAATTAGCCGGGATTGCCCAATCAGGTAACAAGACGTCATTTGAGCGGGAAAAGCCCTGGCCCAATCCTGAGACCCAGAAAACCGGGCAGCCATTGGACGTGCTCTGAGCTCGTGACGTCACAGTTTTTAGGTGTACGAAATTTATTTTTACATTTTATTTTATTTTTTTATTACTATTATTATTATTTTAAACGGGATGATGGTTTTCGGTGGCTTTCCGTTTGGTGATTTATCGCTCAAGGTGGGATCATTGCCATTGAATTTGAGTTAGATAAGGATATATTGCTGCAGATTTTTTTTTTTCCCCGAATTGATTTTTTTCTAGATGAGATATTATTAATCATCGTTATGGAATTTATCGTGGTTGTTTAGAAGGATTAATGTGGTCCACATGTGTGTATGGCAGCTGTATTTTATTACTAGTCTAAATGCTAGGGTTGTGTAGATTGTCATCTGGTATGTTGGTTTGTTTTCTATTTGACTTCTGATTGGCCATGTCCGAATCTAGTTTAAAACCAAACATTGCTGGCCAAACAAAAAAATTTCCATGAACCTCGTGGGCCAAAAAGTCTTACGACGATATCTAGATTCACACAGTGGCGGCTTAACCGGTGGGCGCAACGGGGCTTAGACTCCGAAACAAATAGGATGCCCCCCCCCCCCATATTATTGAAAAGTTTCGTTTATCCTGAAATTATTTTTTTATTTGTTTTGAAATTGTTTTTTCATTAGTTCTGAAATCATTTTTATTAGTTTTAAATCATTTTTATTAGGTCTGAAATCATTTTTATTAGTTCTGAAATTATTATTTTTTCATTAGTTCTGAAATTATTTTTATTAGTTTTAAATCATTTTTATTAGGTCTGAAATCATTTTTATTAGTTCTGAAATTATTATTTTTTCATTAGTTCTGAAATTATTATTTTTTCATTAGTTCTGAAATTATTATTTTTTCATTAGTTCTGAAATTATTATTTTTAATTAATTCTGAAATCATTTTTATTAGTTCTGAAATTATTATTTTTTCATTAGTTCTGAAATTATTATTTTTCATTAGTTCTGAAATTATTATTTTTTCATTAGTTCTGAAATCGTTTTTTCATTAGTTCCGAAATTGTTTTTTCATTAGTTCTGAAATCGTTTTTTCATTAGTTCCGAAATCGTTTTTTCATTAGTTCTGTGAAATCATTTTTAAAAATCAAATATTAATTTTCATTAATTCTCAATTTTTTTTCCAACAAAATTTTAATAAGTTTTGAAATTATTTTTGCATTTAAATACGAAAAAAAAAATCCTCATTAATTCTGAAAATATTTCTTTCAGTAATTCTGGTCATTCTATAATTAATTGTGAAATTATTTCTCTCAGTAATTATGAAGTGGTTTCACATATTAATTCAAAATGAACAAAATTGTGTTGTAGCTTTATTAGTTAATTATAAGACTACAGCCTATGAAACCAAACCCTAAGCACAATTACTGCCATATAATATGATATTCAGTTTCGGAATACCGATATGATGAACATGACATTTTATTTTATTTTGACGCGCTTTGAATTCCATTTCGATATCGGGGTATTTTGTTGAAATTGCGAAATTGCACCAATTCAAAATATTCCAAGGGATTTTTTAATACATCAACAGGAAGCGTGAGACACTCTACAACAAGAGTGTCCTCAATTGAGGACAATAATAATTTCCCCCTTGTGTAAAAAATGAATGCGTTTCAGTCCCCTTTATTAACGATCACCCCCACTTTCACGGAAGAATTTTTTTGTCCCCGATGTACACAAAAGAGATGTTTTACTGGATATGATGCCGATAATATTAGGTGGAAAACAAAAGTACACCCGCCGAGATAGCACAATAAACCAACTTTGAAGAGTTCATGTCTAAACCGGAAATGGTTTCTCGAGAATTTTTTCGATGTCAATCTCAGAGTAGGGTTGTCATCTACACGCGCTGAAAGATATGCAACATCTAGCTGCAAGGCCGAAATATTTATTATACAATGCCAAATCCTCGCTGTACTCAAATGAATACAGGGAGTACAAATCGGTTAATGTTGAATCTTTCATATCTCTTCCACCACTATTTCAGAAATAACACACACATGCCATCATTGACTTACCGATCGCAATTGGTGTCTTTTTTGTTTTTTTTTTGGCATTGTTTTTGAACTTTTTTGCATTTCTTCATTGTTTTGACTTTTTTTGCATTTATTCATTGTTTTAACTTTTTTTGCATTTATTCATTGTTTTTTATATATATATTTTTTATATCTATTCATTGTTTTTAAATTTTTAATTTTTTGTGCAATAATATTTTGTATATATGAAATGCTATGTACGTACATTTAATTGTGTAATAAAGTTTTCTCCGACATGGTTCCCGCCCCTTGACAACGGCAATGGCTAAAGCCGGTAGAGCCTGTACAGTGTTCGGTTCGAAAGAAAGAATTGATGTCAGCGGTGTAAGTAAAGATACATACATGACCATTTGTTACACATAGCAGTAAAGTTCTTATATAAGTAATTTGGCTGCCAGAAATGTTCACCAGTATTCGAAGCGATTTTATTGCAATGTCTGTGTTAAATGTATATTTTATAACTCAGTGGTTCTCAACCAAGGATCTACGGACCCCTTGGGGGTCATTGGAGAGGTTTCAGGAGTTCCGTGAGCTTGGGTGAGAAGCCAACTGAATTATTGTTTTGCGTAATTATATGCTGAATATTATTCTGTAAAGGTGCCCGCGGAGTGCATTTTTTTAGTGAAGGAGGGTTCCTGACTTTCGTTTTTTTGTCATAAAAAGGTCCATGAAACAGAAAAGGTCAAGAAACCCTGTTATGACCCTAAATCCTGTTACCTTGGACTTTTTAGATCGCTCCATATTCAACTATCAGGGTTTTTTTTTTCTCGTCACACGCAATTACAATTAAGTCGGTCAATATCAAGTTTTTTTATGCGTACTTTTACATTTTAATATATTACAACAAATAAATCAATTTGATACATTGTATTTATGAAGTATGTAAAAAATAAAATTATCTTTCGCATTAACATATTACAACTCATTAGCGAAAGTATCTTTGTTATAGCACGGGTTCTTAACTTTGTGTACTCCATGAACCCTTTGTGACAATAAGGTGAAGGCCATGGATCCCCTGAGTCCATGAAGTGAAGACTATGGACCCTTTAACATATATTAACACTCTATTTATCGACGGTACTTTAAAGAACCGGGTGAGATAATTTGTTTTGTACTAATTGTTTGAAAAACGATATTTTTTTTGCCTTTAATTAAAACCAAAATGACCCACCGAATAATTTACAAAATAATTATTTACTATCATTGTATTCATGTTTTTATTTATATTCATTATCATTGCCTTCTTATTCGACTATTCATAATGTATTAGATAAAGGGTTAATTCAAGTTGTTTTCTCATCCGAGCTCACGGACCCTTGCTTAAGAACCGCTGCTCCATAGTTATGAAGTAAAATTATGCAAAAACATATAAATAAAATCATCTTTAAAATATTACAATGTGTTAACCAATAAAACTTTACAGCAAGAGTGCTCAACCTATTTGAGAGTGCAGGCCACATAAGTGATCTGGAAATGCGCCGCAGGACACTTAAGTGATCTGGAACTGTGTCGAGAATCACTTAAATAGTTTGAAAATGTATTGCCGGCCACTCAAGTGACATGGAAATGCGCCGCAGGCCACTTAAGTGATATATAACCGCATTACGGGTCACTTGAGTCATCTGGTAACGAAATGCTTAGTTTATTTTTGCAAAATTAGCTTTGTGAAGTCACGGCCACGTCCGGTGACTCCGAAGTCTACATTTGACTCGTTGGCCATTGGTTGATCATGTATGATTTATAAAAATGACGTCGTCCGAATAATAAACTTTAACAACCAGAAACGGAAGTGCGTATACAGTTTTATTCCTTCATTATAAATCTTTTTAAAAACTGTGCCGAGGGTCACTCAAGTGATCTAGAAATGTGTCGCAGGCCACTCAAGTGATCTAGAAATGTTTCGCAGGTCACTCAAGTGATCTAGAAATGTTTCGCAGGCCACTCAAGTGATCTAGAAATGCACTACATACCACTTGAGTGATCTGGAACCTGTGTCGAGGGTCACTTAAGTGATCTAGGAATGCGCCGCATGCCACTCAAGTGATCTAGGAATGCGTCACGTACCACTTAATTGATTTGCAACTGCATTGCGGGTAACTTGATTTATCTGGTAATGAGACGTTCGTTTATTTTTACAAAACTAGGTTTGAGTGATCTGAAACTGTGTCGAGGGTCACTTAAGTGATCTGGGAATGCGCCGCAGGCCACTCAAGTGATCTAGGAATGCGTCGTGGATCACTTAGGTTATATGTAACTGCATTCGGGTCAGTCGATTTATTTGGTAAGGAGACGCTAAGTTTATTTCTACGAAATTAGGTTTGAGGTCGCCGGCCGCATCCGACGACACCCCCGAGGCCTAATTTGACCGGCGAGCCACGGGTTGTAAGAAATGACGACGTCCGAATATAACCCACACTTCAACAATTTTTTTCCTCTCTATTATGTCTTATTTTTTCTTTACAATCACAAAAAAAAACAAAAAAAACAATTCCCACATTGAATTTTTTTAAGAAAACAATAAACGTTTATTTAACTAATTTACACGTACTATTTAATTATTTTTCCAAAATCTTCTATTCGGAATAATATTGTGGATAACATCGAAAACGCAGACGACATTTGGCTGCTATAATTTGGTGTGCGTTTTCCTCTCTCCTGTCCTCTTTTTTTTTTCCTCTTCTTAGGGATGGCAACCCTCGATTCGCTCTCTCTCTCTCTCTCTCAGTGCCAACGGGCGTCGGATGCAAAGCGGGACAAGGAGAAGCCAGTGTGCTATAGAGCTTATAGGCTAGCTGCCATTTATATAGAGAGATCGGGCTTCGATCTCTCATATAAACCCGATAGTTTTTCTCGTGTTTGTGCGTGTGTGTGTGTGTGTGCGCGGAAGTTTTTTTTTTTAAGACAAAAAAAATCATCCCGATTTTTATTTTAATTTATTAATTTAGTTTTTTGAAAAAAAAAACCGAATTCAATAAGTAATTTTGAATATAAATTTTTTTAAACAATTTATTCAATTTTCCAGAAACGGATTGATTTTTTTCTTATGTTTTTCTTTCCATATATGTGTGCATAGTTTCCATCGTTTTGGATTTTAACCCCCCGGAATCTCAGGATTGTGGATAAAGATAGAAAAGAATATCGACGTTTTTTGGATTTACGTAAAACAAAATTGAGACCAATTTTTTAAGTGATGGTGGACTTTGAAGGATGTTGTGACTAATTTTTTTTAGGAGAACTCGGTTTTATATTAGAAATTCCGACTTACATCAAAGAGAAAATTGTGTTAAATCAGTTGTTTTTCTTTTTTGGTTTTATTTCTTCTCCGTGGAATTTTGTTGAGGAAAAGAAAAATATTGTGAATATATTTTTTCTTTCCTTTGGTCCCCTGAAAAGACTTTATGCAAGGCCCTTAGAAAATAACCAAGAACCTATTTTTGGGTAAGTTTTATTTAAAATATGTTTAATTAATTTTTCATTTTGCATAATATTAATGATTCATCAGTTACTGGTTTTCAAGAATATTTGAAAAAAAATTGGATGTATTTCAACCGGTAATGATTTGTTACTACAATAGGTATCAGGCATCATCTTGATGTATATATATGATTTGATTCCCCACCTTGTATTTCAGTTTTAAGTAGGGGTTGGTGCACGATCTTGGCTTCCCATGCTTTCCTACGGGAAAAAATGTCCTTCTTTTAAGGAACATTTAAAATTTTTCTGTTCACTTTTTAGGGATTCAATTTTCTTTCTCTAATTCTATGGACATTTTTGTACAATTTAACGAGAGTATTTAGGATTTGGACGGGTTAAAGTTACAGTGGTGTAAGCCAGTAATGCTGATTTTGAGGTTTTACTAGAATTGCATTTTCAGTCTTATGTTAAAAATTTTGTGATTTCGCAATCTAGTGGTGAACTATTGAAGCGCTGTGACTTAATTCATTTTCTTTCAACAGTTTAGCACATCTAGATTGCATTTCTAGACTTGGAATTGTTGAAAATGTGAGTTACACCACTGTAACTTTAACCCGTCCATTTTATAGTTTTGGTTATTTTTTTCCTCGAATTTTAACTTTAACAATATTCAGCTTTTTCAAAATTCATTGAAATTTACTCCTATTTTATGTCATAAAATTTTTAAAAAAATAATTTTAATAAGAAATCCTCTCCTTAAAGTATGTAACACCTTAGTGTTAAGAGGCACACAAAGTTTCAAGACATTTGAACAAGTGGTGTTTGAAAAAATGTTCCTTATCTGAGAGAAATTTCAGTTTTGAGAGAAGAGTATTTTAATGGAAAACATTTGCATATATAATGCCTGCCAGCAGTTTATATTAAAATACGTTAAAAATACTTCTAGTGCAGGGAGGACAAAAATTCCAACACAGACACAGAACATTTTGTAGTATTTGAAAATCGAAGAATTCGAAAATGTATTTTGTAGAAAATTTGCGTGCACCAAACCCTTTAATTTTTCTATTTGCTAACAAAATACATGTTGATTTGGGAAAAAAAATGTTTTAACTTCGAGAAATTTTTTAATAATTTTCCAATTTTTTGAACATGTTATAAATAAAGAGTGTAGAATTTATTTTCTTCCCTTTCATACTGCTTGTTTTTTCTATATAAAGTATAGCATAGCTCATTTTTTTTAATATGTTATATGCCATATTCATAATGAAGTGCCTAACCCTATATGGTTCACCTCCATAAAAATATAATGGATTTTTTAAACAAAAACAAATGTAAATTGGTGCTGCTCTAGCATGTTTTTAATTGAAACTTTACATCAGCAAAATAATTTAATTAATTGAAGGGAATTTTTTTAATTAGTTACAATGGCCAATTAAGCATAACATGTACAGTTTGCTTTGATTTTAATGTTATCTATACAAACAAGTAAAATCTTACTTGGTAAAGTTAAATAGTTTTTACCTTGAGTTTTTCCATTTCCAATCCTTTCTATTCGGTGTGATTTTATGAATCTTTGAACACGTATATAATTTCAGCAGCTCTCAAAAAATGACACCAAGTAGGAATCAACTTTTTCTAGATTAAAAAAAAGTAGTGTACTTATATAGCTGTATTTTGTGCAGAAATGAAACTAGAAGATGTACTTCCTAAAATATCATAAAAGATGAGAAAATAAATCAGTATAACGAGTTTTTTGACCATGCTTTTGCTATGGATGTTCAAATATACACCGGATCATAGAGAGTTAATATGGAATGTTTATGTATTATTTTTTGTCTGTTATGTGTCTTTTCAGCTTGGTATTTATGGGGAAAAAACCATGAGATAAGAAATTTTCTGGTTATATGTTGTGTATATAAATATAATTAAAGTATGTAGATACTTTTAAAATTTAAGTATATTTTTCTTTTAATATTTAAATTTAAATATATTTTTCTTTTAATATTTAAATGTAAATATATTTTTCTTTTAATATTTAAATTTAAATATTTCTTCTTTTTCTAAATTTTGTTTTGAGTGTGTTAACAAACAAAATTTTAAATACCACCGATTCACATGGAGAATAACCTAATAATGAATAAACGACACATTTGTTCATCACTTTTGCTCTTTAATAGTATCTTTTTTTTTTAAATTTTTAAAATTGTATCTCAATACATTGATGAATCGTTTGTTTATTTTTTCTATTGATAACTATGAAAATAAAAACAGGATACATTTCATTCTGGCCGTTACATTAGCGAAGTTTCTAGAAGTCGTGTTACTGATATGATTCTTTTTACTTTTTAGTATTCCCATTAAGTGATCAACGTACGTTGGTCCAGGGATCGCGATCTTTAATTGCGTTAAAAATCAATGAATTATTTATCTTTTTTAAGATTTTCCTTTTGATTGCAAAGACATTTGAAATTCAATCCGGAGTCTGCTTTCAGAAATACGCCGAAGGGAAATGCTCATATTTGTCGTTATATAACATCAGTTTGGATTTCGTAGGTGTGTTTTTGTACACAGATAATTTATCTAGGGGTGCTACGAGCTTCTTTTATTTCCGTATTATCAGGGTGAAATAGCCACATTATGAATTAACATTTCATAGTACGCACAGTAGTGTTTCCCAAACTTTTTGATGTCGCAGACCTTCTGTAGTGAAGTCTAATGCATCACTGACTCCTCCCTTCCCCCGTCAATGTTTCGCGGACTCTCTGAAGCGAAGTTAGATTTCAAGCCATCACCATTTCAAGCCCTCCACCCAAAATACTGTTGTTATACAAAAAAGATACATAAAAAATATTTTCCTGCAAAAAGCACATTTACACAATATTTATACAAAAAAAAATATTTGCAAAATATTTATATAAAAAACGAGCATAAACATCAGAATATGGATTTAAAAAAATTTATATCATTGTTGGAAATATTTATTTTAGACAACCAAAATTAAAAGAGCATCAAATATTACAGTAAAATCCCTATTAACTGACACCCCCTCAGATGCGGTCGCCCACTTTTCGGCCGAATAATAATTTCCTCTTGTGTAATAAAAGTACGGTCACCCCTCGTTTAAGGATGAATTTTTTTGTCTCAACGATGGACACCAAAGAGAGGATTTACCATATAATAAAAATTGACTTAAAAAAAGTTTTTGGTTGAAATGTAAAAGAGGGATTTACATAATTTAATTTGATGTTTCTTAGTTGTGCAGATAAATCCCTCGGCTGTGAGGATTTTTTTCGCTGTCACGGGTACCATAATGGATATAATTCCATCAATAGGGAAAATATTTTATGCCTTCACTGGTCAGTAAAAATTCGATATTTTGCATTTATAAGAGATGAAATATTCTTTTCTTTTTTCATAAATGAGAAAAATTCACGGATGAAAGAATATGGAAAAAGCATTAGAAAGGTAGTGCAATGATCTCGTTGTTTCTGTTATTATTTATTCTTCTGCAATATTTATGTATTTTTTCCCCTCTTATTTTGGATACAAGCCAATTTTTTTTTTTTTTGGTGGGAATACCCAACCTGAAATGATTTGATCCGTGACAAACACTGAAATCAACTGGACCTTCCATCATTAGTGATAGAAATAAGAGAACGGGAGGAAGGGGAGGGGAGAAATTGGGATCAAAATGGAAATTTTTCCTGTCATGTCACGTGAGCACGTGACTAACGCCACACGTGACCATGTTCGATTAACTTCTTTTTTTTTGTTTTTTTAATGGATGAATCATGATGTGTTTATATCATATTCGGCCCATATGTTTACAAGTACCAATGATTCCTCTGTGGAAGGAATATCATACGTTATGGCTTAATGAAACTAGGGTTTTTCCCCCTTCAAAAATGTTTTTGATAAAGAGTATAGTTTTGCCCACGGACAGAAAAAGAGCAGGGTGCACACTACGCTACTCACCTACGAGACATACATCCCTTGTGTTCCAGTAACATTGGAGTCTAATGCTTCACCACAGTGGTCTACAATCGATGTTATTGAAGGAAATAATTGAAGAACAGTAATCTTTTTTTTCCGGTATGTCCCTGACCTGCTTGAAATAGTTCCTGTTCGTGGAGCGTGACAATGTTTCGGTTTCAGTCAGCCAATTTCGTATGTCACACAACATTAACCGAAAGGGAAAGCATAACAATGGGATTTTTGATAGATACTCACAAGCCCTCGATATTTGCATAACATGAAAATGTGGGCATTTGATATTTTAACTTCAAAATACGAAAGATATAGATGCAGTACGTGTATAGCCGAAACATACATAATTCTGACAACATAAATACGCGAAGCGAAATGATGAACCTTTCTACTAATTATACGAAGTACATTTGAATAGATACCAAGCGAATAAAAGTCACATTCTTCCGTGGGGAATCGAACCACCAATCTTTCACTGTTGTTGAGTCAGGACGCTGTCTACTGCACAGTCACATTCAGCTTAAAGAAAATATTGTTCTAAGGTTGGAAAAATGTATGTTCTCTGTAGCTTAATGGTAGAGTACTCGCCCGGACATTGAGAGGTTGATGATTCGATTCCCCACAGAGGAATGTGACTTTACTTTCAAAAATGCATCTTTGCTTGGTATCTAGTCAATTGTACTTCGTGTAAATACGTTAGGCGTTATAGGTCTACACACACACACTCAGAATACACATTCTGGCATATACCGGCATTTCTTTAGAAATTCCCCAGAGGAATGTTTGTGGGGTGCATGTACACTTATATAGTCAAGTAGTATAATTACACCCTTTGACCTTTGCAGACCGGAACACCCAACACCATCTATTAAGCCTCCGCGCGAAGCTCGTGAAGTCACTGAAGAAGTCCATTTCACCTATAGTCATTGGATACACTGCAAAAAAAAGGTAAAGATATCGCTTGCGCTGGCCTGCTGTATCCAATGCCTACAGGTGAAATGGACGACTTCAGTGACGTTAAAGCTTCGCGCGGAGACCTTCTGCTATAGATAGTGTTGACACACCACACTTCTCTTGGAGATATCGAAGCGTTCCCGAAGGATGGGTGTATCCGGAAAGTTTTTTATGTACAACGAAACATATCGCCTCGGACGAAGGTAAAAAAAAATTACATTAAAAAAACAATCGTCAATCTGAAATGTTACAACAGATAAATAAAATCTAAACAACAAACGCCAGTGGGCAATCAAAATTATAAACAGTATTATAAGATGATGGCGTGTAGTCCATATCATAAAGAATGTAGCAATCGTCAATTAATCGAAGGGCTATCGATAATCTTGGAATATAAAATTTCGAATCATAGTGAATCAGCTAATCACAGTCATCCATTTTGTTATATATTGTCCAGCTTCCACATATCCGGTCGATTTTCATCATCGGGTCTTCAGTAGTCATAGATCCTTATCTATACCGTCTATAGGCCGCAAGCTGTACATCCTCACCTGACTGTTGCACTCTCGCGAGGGCGGATATGTGGCATCAAAGACTCCTCTCGGTCTTGGCCGCAAGTCGTACTCCCTCACCTGACCGCTGCGCTTCCTTGATGGCAAATACGTGTTGTCGGAGCGTCCTCTCGGTTTGCGTGCTCCTCTAGTTTTGTCATGTAAGTTCTGCTTCTGGAACCTGACAAGACCTATTAGGTGGCGGTAGTTCATAGGACTACCAAGGGTCCTTAACTTCCAGGCTAAGTTATGAGACTGGCATCTTACTAAAGTGGAACTGGGCTGTCATTGGACGCTGCGTTGCATAATGCCAGAGGGATCCAGAAGTTCCACAATTACAATCACAGTGACGTGAGCACTTAAACCGTTCTAAATAGACCGGAAATGGGCCATGCTCTTTGACCGCTATTATATTTTCCCTGGGCAAAACGTTATGGTACCAAGAGACTTTGGTACCTTGTCGATGGACTTTGTAGGCGTCTTTGGCAGCATTGGGATTCCAACTACATCGCCACGTCTTCAACAGATCCTCGCGAAAAAAACGCCAAAGCTCCTTGGCCATAGATGTTCATCTGGAGTTTGAAATATTAGTGGCTTTCTTCGCGAGTTTGCTAAGGAAGCCATTAAGCTTGCTCGTTGCCAGTTACTCCAGAGTGCGCCTTCACCCGGGCCAGCCGTATTCTCGGATTTCCACAGAGGATGCGGCAAATTTCTCTGACATTGTAATACGGCGAACGTGGATTTTTTATCGTCCATAGATTTGATGGACTGTCTAAAAATATGAGCACTGGGTGCTGCTTGGATTGCGCCCATTGAACTGCATATAAAATTGCGTATACCTCAGCCTGGAAGACACTGCTCTCAGTTTTGTAACCTTCTCTTCCAAGATACTTTACGAGAGTCATCCTGCCTCAAACCACAAATTATTGCACCCATAAATCTAAAAAAATCAGCTGCAACAACTTCAGTGTACAAATGATATTAGGATATTATATCGCCAAACTGATCAACAGCCTTGCATTCCTAAAACATTGATATTGACTAACTCCATCACTCTGTTCTCTTAAAATCTACGATGTTTAACTAACGTATGTAAAGGGGATTGTAACGAGTACCTTCTCCCATCCACACAATGAGTCGCTTTGCCATGGCTGTCGACGTGGTCGAGAAATTCACCGACTGGAAAATTCATTGACAAACGCTAGGAAATTTCACCGACCAACAGTTCACCGAATGGAAAATTTATCGGAAACAGTTCGTCATGAGTGAACGATTGAGTGAGCAAGTGAACGATTGAATGAGTGTTACCTCCAGACCAATCGTGGCCCTCTGTCAAAATGCTGTCTCCCCGGCGGGGAATCGAACCCCAGTCGGTAAAGAGCCCTTACCCCCTGGTAAAGAGCGTTACCAGGTCACTAACTTACAATGTCACTCACTATGACTATGTCACTCAATCATTCTTTCAGTATGTTGGTCACTTACTCTGTCACTCACTCCGTCACTCGCTCACTCTCACTCGCTTACGCACTCTAACCAGGTAGCTCACTCTATCACTCGCTCACTAACTTACTGGGTGGCTCACTCTGTCACGCACTCAATCACCGGGTCACGCACTCACTCGCTCACTCACTAGATCACTTAGTCTACCACCATGGCACTCACTCACTAGGTCACTTACTCAATTTCCGGGTCGCTCACTCTGTCACTCATTCACTCACTAGTTTGCTCACTCACAAACACTAACCACTTTGTCGCACACTCACTAACTACTGTATCATTTACTGACTTACTCGGTCATTCCTCGCTCACCTACTGGCTCACTCACTCGTGTCGAACTGTTTTCGGTGAATTTGTTGCTCAGCGAATTTTCCTAGCGGTGAGGTGAATTGCATGGATTTGAATTGTTGCCTTTGAATTTTCCGGCCGTGAATTGGTGTCAGTGAATTTCACGTAAACTTGCTGTCGATGATACATTAAATAACCTCATAAATTCTTTTTTTTAAATTCCTTTTTTGGTCTGTGGTTGATAATACATATTGTATTTTGTTTTTAAATAAATTCAAAAACTAAACTAAACCGAATGTATTACAGTTATAATGATCTTCATTGAATATCGAGTAGTGATTATATGGAAGAAAAAAAAACATATATGGATAATTGCTACGCGTGAAAACATATAGGACTTATCCTTCGGTCGTTGTAATGGAATGGTCCTTATAACGGGAGTCGACTGAATTACTTTAACATTTTTCGAAAATTGAGAGAAAGTGATTCAATGAATTTTTCCACATTTATTGATTCCAGCCGGAACACCAATATTACGTATGCCTTTTTAGCATTTGATAATTTTAAAATTTAACGTTTTCCTGTGAGTCATGCTTATGGCAGTATCAAATGTAAGTGCAACGTGCTAACAACACGAGGTACGAATGCAAACAAACCGCAACGTATGTATTTTGGGTGAAAAAGGTCACTTACTTTTTCAACGTGAATTTCGCATAACACATTTCTGCAAGTGACAGTTAAAAAAATCAGGTATCGAAACATTAATGTGATTCATGTTTTTCAAAGAATTGAAAAACTCAATTCTTCTCCTCATTTCAATTTTCCTGAAAAAAATCAGTCAACGTTCCAATTTTCTTTTCTCACCTCGCACCCCCAAGATGGCTTTGACACATCCCCGGTTAAGAACCACTGACTTGGAGTATATATACCCTTAAATAGAATTTTGGGATATGCAAAATGACCCTTCATCTCATTTATCATTTGTTAATTGAAAAATATGCTATTTTTGATGTCACAGAAAGAAATTCAACCACAATGAATTTATTTGCATATGCAAGAAAGCAACTTCCCAATCCCTTCCGTTTTATTTCATGCAAAAAAGGAAAGAAAAGAAGATATAATTTGTTTTTTGACCCTCTTGTATTCAATGTCGATATACTGCATATTCCGACATAAAGAGACGTACGTTGATTGTACAACATCATATTTGGCATTATAGAAAGCCACAATCATGGATAAAAACAATAGGAAGTTTACAAAAGAACTCGCACTATTAGCTATTTGCGCATTGCTCGACCTTGTTAGGATTTCAATTGCTCAAGGAGATCGTTGTTTGTTTTATCGGATGCAATGACCCAATACCAATGGGACGTTGCTCGTTTTTAGACGTATTGGGCCATCCGAAGAGCCTTGAGGCACGCCGCGTGTCAATAAGATGTTGCCGTAGATGCAATAAGCACTGACACTTCCTCTTGTTTGCAAATGACAGGGACGATTTCATTTGGGCGGCCTTGAACTTAGCGATAGAAGTTGATTTTCCTCCGACGAAGACGCCTTTTTTTACATGTGTGCATGAGCAAATTTCAACGAAGATTAGTCAAAATAGCCATGTAAGCAGTAGCATCATCGAGGCACGGACAACACCCGAGCGGTGCTCATTTTCCTATACGCATCTATATGCGTGATTCACCATCCAAATTCAGTTTTACAGCTCCAAATTTCGTTGAGGAGTGTAAATACGATTTCAAATTTTAGATAATTTTTTTAATAGAGTTATCTCACTCATAAAAAAAAAAACCCTTAAAAATTTGGAGGAGGAGTGAGAAATTATTCTTCAAAATTATATTTTCGGCTAACACTGCACCCGTGCAGTCAGGCCGGGATGAGGGCAGTGCACGTGGAGCTGGGAACAATATAGTCAACTATTCAGAATCACAGATTCTAATATACGCTTCCCTTAGCCTGTAACACCCCCCTTCACCGGGGCTTCCCCTTTCTTGTTCTTGGCAACATTGTGTCTACCATCTGTGTCCACATAGGTCTCCCGCCGCTACACTGACGTATCTATACGTCTAAAAGCCCAGTACGGCTGTTATTGTTGCGAATATTTTTCTTTAATTGTTACTCCGGGATATTGAGTTTATAACTCTGGTGCGACCGAGCCTGGTTCGTTCAGTTTAGTCAAAATAGCCAGGATTATGGGCGGTCAGGAAAGTCAAAATAGCCTCGCGTGGAGGATATTCTGGCAAAATTTCGACAAATGTCAAAGTGACTGTGAAATCTGTCCTCAACACAATAATTTCAACAATATCTTTTAAACGGTTTTTCACCAGTCAAATATGGCCACCAGATATTTAAGACTTTAACAATATAGGACGGCGCAACCGAAACCATTTGTATCCATTTCCCCGCTTTGAGAGTTTCGTTCATAATCAGAGCATGGCAAAAAAAAAAAAAAAAATCGATAATTTTAACAATCTATCGAAAATCACTGAGATTTTTATTCGCTGTGAAAAAGAACAGCAAAACTTTTCGACATAACTGAAGCCGTTGAAGTTGATTGCTTTTTACGCCACTGATTATCCGATGGCGATAATGATTTAGAAACAAAAGAAAAAAAATTATCATTTCTCCAATCGATTCTTTCTTATGTATATTTTTTGTATCGCGTGCCTTTCATTAACTTTTTTTTTTCCATCACGTTTTTCAGAATATATATATATATTATTACAATTTCTTCCACGGAATTTCCAAGGTTCGACACCCTTCTCCCGATGGCTACACCCTCTCTCACCGCACGATTCTTCCGAATCTTTTCACATATCGATTATTTAGTCAACTCTTCGAAGGTTCTGATTCGCCGTCCGGCCACTAGGAGGTCACTGCCTTTTTCCACCATTCTCTCTCGTCTCTCTCTCTCTCTCTCTCCGTCCGTTATATATATATATATATACCTTTTCTTTTATATCGTATATTATTATTTTTATTTCAATATATTACCTTTTATTTATTTTTTCTTTCGATGCAACGTCGCACCTGCGTCCCGTAAAGGTACTGAAGTAGCCGCCAGCGACTGGCGCAAGCGTGGAAAAAAAAGAAATATATAAGGCCGATTGCCCTTCGAAATACGCATGGCCGATCAAAATTCGATCGATCGATTCGGTCTCATGCTATTCAGTTTTCGTGTTGTTTGTGAAGTTTTCTGTGCTGCCTTCGTGATCTTCATCGATTTCTTTGAAATTTTTATTTTTTCGAAGGCGTGGTTGAGATTTATAGCCTCGGAAATGTATCCACTCCTCTCTTATGAAAAACGATTTATTTCCCACTTCCCCCTCTTTCAAGGGAAAAAAATTATTTTTTTGGGAATATTTTTTCCAAAAAAACGGGTCAAGTTGGTTGGGGGGTTCTTATCACAAACTTTTACGTTGCACTTGAGGATTAGGATATTGGTCATGTTTATACGATCAGACATTTGGTCATGTTTATACGATAATTTTTTGAATGCAATATCATTCATTCCTGTATCATTCATAGTTTTTTTGAAGTCATCAAGTTTTTCGTGACACTCGAAAATTTAGCATGGCACCGTCGAATGGGGTGTCTTTGCCCAGTTTTGAAAAAAAAAATGGTTTTCGTGGTGTAAAATTTACTTGGTTGATCGTTTATAGAGCTTCGGTCGTCAGTGCATTCACTTTACGTGCAAATGAGACGAACTGAGGTTTTGGGGCGTTTCCTGGTAAGGGATAACACCAATAAACCGGTTTTTCCACGAGGTTCAATGTTAAGAAAAAAATTTAAAGACCTCAAACTTCCATTTGTGCAGCCTTTTTGATAACGAGGTGAGTCCCATCAGTTATCATTATTATTAGTAGTAGATGCAATGAAGATTATAAAGCGATTGGAGTTTTGGTTTCCGCACCTTACCGGGAGATTTTTTTATTTCAGTGGACAATGTCAGCCCCCCCCCCAGTTTATACATAGGAAATTTGGGGTCAATTTACCCACTTTCTAATTTTCATTTTGTCTCACAGTCTAAATTTAAACGGTAAAATGGATGAAATCTTATAATTTAAATATGAATTGAAACTATTTAACAGCTTGAAGAAAACAAGTTTATCTTAAACACGGGATTCACTCTTATAAAGAAACAATGTACACAGAAAATAGCTCAACTTAATTCATGATTTGGTCCAGTGCAAACTCGTGAAATGTCTGGAATCATTCAACCTGTAACTTTTAATGCCTTTACTCGTATGTTTTCCTCGATTCCGGATTTTTCTTTTCCCTACTCTTTTAGTATTAGATTTAACTTATTTTCTAAAGATACATAATAAGTGCCTGGAGCTTTGAACTATGTTAAGTGGTTTTCTCTGTATATTAACTGATATTGTAGTGAAACTATCAGTTCGGTCGATTTCTTCCTCGTTGTCTCCGAAATTCTAATTTGAAATTCATTTTTTGACAAAGCTTGCATCCTTATAATAACAAATGAAGTTTTAATACTTATAATTTGTCTGATTTAAACTTTAGCATGCACTTTATCGTAATGTTTCGTGGATCCGCTTTAAGGAAGAGTCATGATTAAGTCATGTTTTGAAAATGAAATTTAATTGCATTGCTTTGCGTTATTTTTGTTGTCATTGCAGTTCTCTTGACACCCCAAGTTGATCAAATCGTCCCAATTCCATTTACATCCTTGTTATATACACAAATCAAGTGGTGAGCAAAGTCAACCCCATTACGCCTGATGACTTTGACTACCTTGTTTTTGTTTTTTAATAAAAAAAGAGGGGGCGGGGAATGACCGATCAAAATAAAAACTACATAAATCATATCTACCAACCATAAACCAAACATAAAAATTTCATTTTCGACTTTTAACCAACGGGTTGAATGGAAATTTTTAATTTCAATTTTAAAACTGGGCAAAGTCACCCCAGTTGACGGGGAACCGCTGTTTCGAAATGTAAGATGCATTTCTATGTCTAAATAAAAAAGAAAATCCCACCACAAACCAAGATGAAAAAACAGCTGAATACGCGAAACTGGAAATAATAAACTCAAAATACTCATATTACAAACAAAAAAACTTGATGAATTTTTCTGGAAATTTACATTTGAGCTCAACCACAAAAAAAAACTTGCTAATTTTTGAAGACGATTTCAAGAAAAGACCAGCTTTTCTTCCTATCACATTCCAAAAAAAAGAGATCCTGGAAAAAATCCTAGATAATATGCAAGAATTTAGCATGTAAATATATACCGTATGTACGTACACATACATCATATACAGAAAGATCGGGGCGGAGGGGGGGGGGGCTGCATTTGCATACGGAGCAGTGTAGCTCAATCTAGATATTCTCTTCGGAGGGAGGATATTCCTCGAAATATCCTCACCGAGATAAAGACGAGGCCTTTTCCTCTTTCTACCGGAATTTCACTGCTACATAACATCCAGGAGGCGGCCATTTCCTCCTCACTGTTCTCTTCTCGCATTTCTTGAACCACCATTTCCAACCAACTCTCCTGCTGCAACTCCATCATATTGATCGGAACGGGGGAAGAAGAAGAAGTGTCCGCTCCTCGTTTTAAGTTTTAATTAAAACGAGAACGGAACGTGGAATTCACCGATCCACATCCCACCCTCCCCGAACTGAACGCACATTTTACGAACACGATCCCCGAGACATATTAATCCGCAACGAGCAATGACAGGGACTGAGAAGCAGTTGTACGAGGAGGACGTATATATCTCAGGCAATAAAAACTATTTTATCCACTTCCCCCTCCCCGGTCTCTTTCCTAATATACATTACATAAATTTCTTTTTTTCAACATTTAAACTATGGCTATTCCCGTTACTTCCCGAAGAAAAAAAAAAAACCCTCATTAAAAGATATTTTCTCTCTCTTTATAAAATACCAATTACTCGTAAATTTCGCTTATTTATCGTAATGGATATCATTAATAAAAACAGTGATGGAGGAATATAAAAAGAAACATTATTATAATGTAGAATATTCATACTTACTTTGAAAAAAAATAATCTAATAGGTTAATTGCAAAAAAAAAAAAGCCTAAAAGCATTAGTTGTACGTATAAACGAAAGAAACCCGTTGTTATTCACAAAATGCGGAGTTTAAGGGGGAAAAAAATGTCTTAAAAATACGATTTTTTTTCGTGAAGGGATAAAAAAAAAAGCCCCTCTCTTGAGATATTCTGGACCATTAGCTTAACTACCGAATTGGTCGTAAGTCTAGTGTTTCCGGAATGATTCCTTGAATAAACTTTTCAGCAATGGATACCCTCCTCTCATAAGACTACTCAAATAATTCAAAGATAGAGAGAGGAAAAAAAAATGTCGTAAATTCTAAGGGATTTTTTTTTCGAAGTCTTCGTTCAATGTCTATGATTTTTACGACTTTTTTATTTTATTTTTGTTCTCCTGATTTTTACGATGATGTCTTAATTGCTGAGCGTTATATAGTGTTTTAGTCAAGGAACGATCGGTCTTTTAGAGACCTGTGGCTTTTTTTTTTCTTTTTCCTATTCGTCCTTAATGTCTTGTTAAGGATAAGAGAGGACTTGTTCGAATGGAAAGTAAAATGGGAATATAGTCATAGGAAAATACGGTTTAATCGAGTCTAGAAACGATGGTAATGATGATACTGAGTAGAATCTATGGCCTAAACCCATGAGAATGGTGCACGTACACAGTAGGGGGGGGTACACAACTTTTTCAGTTCGTAGGCCAGATATTATGCGGTATTTCTGAAACTCGCGGGCCAGAAACTTGTACAGTGTAGGCAAAAAGTCCGTAGAAACTTTAAAAATAAATAAAAACCGGAAAAATAACCGAAATAAAAAACGGTTTGCAGGGTTAGCGTAGCTCACTGAAATTTTTTTTAAGAAAGGGTCATTCAAGTATTACGTCATCATCGATGGGGGGTATTTCCGATTTACTGACTTTTGATGACAAGAGGGGAGGGTTTGGATGATGCTTACGTCATCAACCACCCTTTATGAAAATATGCGTTAGGATTCAGAGGGGAGAGCTGATGACGAAATTTTACTGGCAGGGGGGGGGGGGTGGAGATCATCGTTTTGCTGACAAGGGGGTCAAAAATGGCTAAAAATTTGCTTACGTAATACTTGAACGGCCCCGAAGGTAAAAAACAAAACTCAAAAACAGTCGATAGGTGGCACAAGTCGGTGGGAATATGCAAATGAGATGGTTATAAGAACTTGCGCTCCTAATCCACAAGCAGTTCACCGTTGTAAACCTTGTATGTGGACCCGCTGCACTCTTTGCCGTTGCTGGATTTGTGACATACTGCTGTAATAAATGATTTTGAGGCATTCTGTTCGTTATTTGCGTATCTTTCCTTTGACTTGTGTACGTCAGTGCCACCTATCGACTGTTTTTTGCTGTCTTAAAAAAATTCTCGTGACCTAGCGATGCTAATCCTGCAAACCGTTTTCTATTTCGGTTATTTTTCCAGTTTTTATGAATTTTTAAAGTTTCTACGGACTTTTTGCCCACCCCGTATATAAAGAGTGACGATATGTCCCGTATTTTGCGAGTATTCCCTTAATTAATTTTAGAACTCTCAATTTTTTGTAAAAAATTTCCCGTTTTTTTCCTTATTTTCAAGTAGGCTTCATTGAATTTTTGAAAGAAGATTATGCTTAAGATCGTTTTTGTAAGAAGATAGAAGATTATTTTTATAACTTATATATTATATTATGTTAGCCTAATACACTCTAATTATCATAATTAATTAAATGTTAATGGTGTTGTTATTCACAAAATAAAAGGATTAGGGAAAAATTTCTTAAAAATACGATTTTTTTAATGAAAGGATAAAAAATTCCCCTCTTGAGGTGTTCTGAACCATTTATCAAATTCGTAAAAAAAAAAAAAAAAATAGTGTCCCATAAAATACTGGTCATATGGTCATCCAATATTCGGAATAGCAAGCGAGGGTCAAGCGCCGAAAGAAAGAAAGAACCGTGGTAATTAGAACGCGGAGGGAGGGAAAGGGAGTGGTTTGTTACACGGGTTATGATACATTACTTCTGACTAGGTTTACCAGACGTCCTCCTTTTTGATGTCATTTCAAGTGTCGTCCTGCGTTTTGGAAAATTCAATTCGCCCTTTTGTCCTCCTTTTTAGGTTTCTGGAATTAATTTTTGTTTTTTGTCTTGGGAAAATTTTCTTTTTTCAATTTGAAATATTTCTCTCTTGAGTGTATTTTGCACGAGTGCACAGTGCCACGACCAGCTAGATAACTAGGTTATATAGGAGGTCGTGACAGTGCACGAGTGGTTTTCCCATGACCATCGAAATTCCCAGAATTTTTTATGTTTTTGTGGTTCTGCTTTAGAGTTGGGAAAAAGTTATTGAAGTGGCCAGTTTTTTTTTATTGGTGAGAATAGTAGTGTAGTGACCGATCATAAACGATGCTCTGTGACGTCACGATGTCACGTTTTCTCGTTGTAGCGTTTTTCGCCTTGCGATGGATGGTAACCTAGCAACGGATCGCCAGAGAGTTTTCGAACGTTTTAATGAGTTGATTGTATTTCGTCGTACAGAATGGATGTCGCGTATAACTTGTCCGTGTGTGTAAATAAAATGTTCATGTCTTTAAAAATGAAATTTACATCTTCTCATTGCCGTCGCCTTTACTGGTGACCCGGACGTGATCCCGAACCTGCCAAGAACTTATTGCCATGGCTGAACAGCAAGAGAGCGATCTTCGAATTCAAGCTGTCCACGTGAAACTGCCGACATTCTCGAAGTACAATATCAAACTTTTTTTTCGTCCAGCTCGACGCTGCCTTCAAGATCAACCATGTTACAGCCGAAGGAACCAAGTATAACTACCTAGTCAACTGCCTAGATGTGGAGGTCTTGTCAACGGTAAGTGACATTGTTTACGATCCTCCCGCATCGGATCCGTTCTCGAAACTCAAGGAGAGACTTCTCGCTGTATATAAACATTCAGCCGCGAAAGAGGTCAAGATATTGTTAGAAGACCTATCCCTAGGTGATCAGAAGCCTAGTACGCTGCTACGTAAAATGCGCGAGCTTTCGACAGGGCGAATTAGCGATGAGACTTTCCTCAAAAATTTGTGGCTTCAACGGCTACCAAAGAGTATACAAACAGTGTTAGCTGCCAGCAGCGAAGAACTGGACAAGCTAGCCGAGTTAGCTGATCGAGTAGCTGAGCTCACCGAACCCAATTACGGTTATGTAGCAGAAGCCTCGTCTTGCTCGGAAATAAGAGACCTTAAACTGCAAATCTCGGAGCTGACTAAAAGAGTTGAGCAGTTGGGCAAATATCCGAGGAATAGCCGGAACCGCTATCGAAACTCCAGTCGAGACCGACGTTATTCTGGTTCTAGGAATCGCTCGCGATATCGAGACTCCGATGAAAACCCTAAAGTGTGTTATTATCATAGCAGGTTCGGAAATAAAGCTTTCAGATGCAAGTCCCCTTGCGCTTACAACGCTCAGAATATTCAGGGAAACGGTCCAAGCCCCCCGCAGTAACGGCATGCGGTGGCGGCGATAGCAGTCTTCACCATAGCCGTTTGTTCATTATGGAAAGGAAAAGCGGCATGAAGTTTTTAATTGACTCTGGAGCTGATATATCAATTTTACCTTACAAAGGCAACGGCAAACCGACAACTTTTGAGCTTTTCGCTGCAAATAGTTCCCGTATATCTACCTACGGTTTGAAACTCCTGGAATTGGACTTGAACTTACGGCGGAATTACAAATGGCATTTCACCCTCGCTGACGTTGAGAGACCAATTATCGGATCGGATTTCCTTGCTCACTACGGACTCATCATCGATATCAAAAACAAGCGACTTATAGATCCACTCACTTCTCTCACGTGTAAAGGTTTTACTTACAATGGACCTTCGACAACGATTAAAACAATCTCAGGAAACAGTGCTATAACTGAAATTTTGAAGGAATTTCCCGAATTAACGAGACCTCGTCCGTTTTCGAGGAAAGCTTCCCATAATACCTTGCACTACATAGAAACTAAAGGTCCTCCTGTTTTCGCAAAGCCACGCAGATTGCACCCAGCTCAACTCAAGATTGCCAAGACCGAATTCCAGATGATGTTGGACCAAGGTATATGTCGTCCATCGAAATCAAACTGGGCTTCCCCGTTGCACATGGTTTCAAAAGGACCGAATGAGTGGAGACCAACTGGTGATTATCGAGGTCTGAATCGAATTACTGTGCCGGATAACTACCCAGTGCCACATATACAGGACTTTGCGCAGAATCTGCATGGATGTAAAATTTTCTCTAAAATAGATCTGGTCAAAGCATTTCATCATATTCCTGTAAATCCCGACGACATTCCCAAGACAGCAATCATAACTCCCTTTGGTTTGTTTGAATTCGTAGTCATGCCGTTCGGACTCTCAAACGCTGCACAAACGTTCCAACGCTTCATCCACGAGGTGCTACGCAATCTCGACTTCTGTTTCTCGTATCTTGATGACGTGCTCATCGCCAGCCATGACGCAGAGCAACATCACAAGCACCTTAGAGAAGTGTTTGAAAGACTCGATAAGTACGGACTGACAATCAACACATCTAAATGCGTGTTCAATGTACCGGAAATTTCCTTCCTGGGCTATTTGGTCAATGAACACGGCTCGAAGCCTCTTCCAGACAGAGTTCGTGCAATCCAAGAATTTCCTCTTCCAGAAAATATCAAGCAGCTGCGAAGATTTCTGGGAACTTTGAACTTTTACAGGCGATTTCTACCATCTACAGCAGCTGTGCAAGCACCACTTCATTCCTTCTTGTCCAGCACCAAGAAGAATGACAAGACATCAATTCCTTGGACTCTTGAGACCAGACAAGCATTCGAAAAATGCAAAACGCAGCTCGCTAATGCCACTCTTTTGCACCATCCTTCAGCATCATCACCATTAGTTTTACATGTGGACGCCAGTGATTTTGCTATAGGTGCCGCCTTGCATCAAGTATCTAACGATAATCAGCTACAACCACTTGCATTCTTCTCAAAGAAGCTTTCAAGCGCACAAAGAAGTTATTCTGCATACGATAGAGAATTACTTGCAGCTTATTCTGCTGTCAAGCACTTCAGGTATATGCTAGAAGCAAGACAGTTCTGCATTTGTAGTGACCATAAGCCGTTGGTGTATGCGTTCAGGCAGAAACCAGAAAAGTGCTCACCACATCAGCTACGACAGTTGAACTTTATCAGCCAATTCACAACAGAAATTCTTCATATAAAAGGTGTCGAAAATATTCCAGCTGATACTCTTTCTAGAATATCGGCCATTTCTGTACCCACACCTTTAGATTATGTGCAACTCGCAGCTGACCAAGAGAATGACAACGATCTCAAAACCATCTTAAATTCTAGTGTATCATCTTTACAACTGAAAAAACTCAGCCTTCCTGACGCAACAGCCGAAATTTGGTGTGATGTGTCAAACGGCAGAATAAGGCCTTTTGTACCAATTTCTCAGCGACGACGAGCGTTTGAATCATTGCATTGCTTATCACATCCTGGCATCCGAGCAACATCAAAACTGCTGAGCGACAGATTTGTTTGGCCTTCAATTAGATCTGACTGTCGTGAGTGGACTAGAGCATGTATTCCATGCCAACGCTCTAAAGTTCACCGACACACTCGATCCACGCTGGCTGAATTCAAGGTACCTAACAACCGATTTCAGCATATCAATCTTGACATAGTTGGTCCATTACCATTATGCCAAGGTTCTCGGTACCTCCTAACGATGATAGACAGATTCTTCAGGTGGATCGAAGCCTCTCCAATGCCAGACCAAACTGCCGAAACAGTCGCCAAAACATTAATTGCCACTTGGTTTTCAAGATTCGGCATACCGCACAGGATCACCACCGACCAGGGCAGACAGTTCGAGAGCCAGCTTTTCCAAAGCTTGAGCAGATATCTAGGATTCCAACATCATAAAACGACTGCTTATCATCCACAAGCAAATGGGCTGATCGAGAGACAACATCGATCGCTGAAAACTGCCCTGAGATGCCGTATTCAATCGAATCCTGCTTGGGTTGATGCTCTTCCATTCGCTCTACTGGGTCTAAGAGCAGCAGTGAAAGAAGACCTGGGATGCTCTTCCGCAGAAATCCTCTACGGAACACCATTGCAGTTGCCCGGCGAGTATTTTTCGAAAACACCAGACATTATACAATCCGATTTCGTCCATCAAATCCAAAAGCTAATGCGTTCAATGAAGCCGGTGCCTACAACAACTCACGGATACACGCCGACGTATATTCCTAGTGATCTGCAATCCGCGTCGCATGTCTTCGTACGCAACGACGCACCACATCCTGCCTTACAACCAACATATCAAGGCCCGTTTCCTGTCAAAGATCGCAGAGAAAAATTTTTCGACATTGGCATCAATGGGGCAAGCAAGAGGATCTCCATTGATCGTTTGATTCCAGCTTTCCTTGGAGATAGCTTTGAGGTACCTTCAGAAGTGCCCATACAGCCATCCAGTACAGCGTTGCACGCACAAGCAGTACCAGCAACTGTGACTCGCTCCGGTCGTCACGTCCACTTCCCCGACAGATATTCGACCACAAATTTCGTTGACACTAGGGGGGGAGTGTGTAGTGACCGATCATAAACGATGCTCTGTGACGTCACGATGTCACGTTTTCTCGTTGTAGCGTTTTTCGCCTTGCGATGGATGGTAACCTAGCAACGGATCGCCAGAGAGTTTTCGAACGTTTTAATGAGTTGATTGTATTTCGTCGTACAGAATGGATGTCGCGTATAACTTGTCCGTGTGTGTAAATAAAATGTTCATGTCTTTAAAAATGAAATTTACATCTTCTCATTGCCGTCGCCTTTAGTAGCGTCATCTGTTGTGAATTTGGGAAAAGTGACGTCACCAATAGTGTGCTTGCAGACGTTCTCCTCTTTCTCAGTTTTTTAGATCTCTTTAAAATTTCATTCAATTTATTGTATTTTTAGTCAATAGCCCCGAAATTCTAAGAAAATTATATATTAGTTGTTTCTCTGGATTCTAGTTTCACAGTAGAACCCAGATTATCCAGCCCCCACTGTGGCGGAAGGGCGGGCCGGATTCCTGTAAATGCTGACTTCCTACCTCACTACCATTTTAATATCAAGAACCCCTCCTATTGACATTTTGTGATATCTTGGTATGGTACAGAGCAGGGTTGGGTTTTTGACATGACAAGCGTCAAAAACTGGTTTAAACCGTCAAAAACTGTCGAAAACCGTCAAAAACCTAAATGAATGCCTTTTGATAATGTTTTGAACACAATAGATGTACAACATGATGAAAAACTTACTTTTTGGCATATTACAATGTTTTATTTTTAAACATTAATTTATTACAATAATTAAAAAATATTAATTATAATTTGCAATTTTGAATTTTTCAACATAAAAGTCTAGAACATATAAAATATAATTTTATGGTTTATTTATCTAAGCTACTCATTACCTGTGTTCAATTTGCTGAGTGAAATAGAGCTGCTTATTCAAAATATGTATAATAGGGCATCAGGGTTAGGTTTTTGACCCCAGAAACTAACTCGGTATTAAAACAGTCAAAAACTTATTATTAATGATGTCAAATAGTTTTTGTTAACTTGATAGATATGTTAAATAACAAAACACTTCCTTTTATTTAGATTAAAGGGTCTTAAATTCAGAATTATAATTACTGAGGAAAAATGTCTATTTTGATATTTTAAATTTTATGATCCGCCAAAAATTTTATTCCATATAAAAATTCTCACGTAGCATCTGTTAATGCACTAATTAAACTCATTTATTTTCACCTAAAAATTTCTTAGATCAGGGTGTATAAATTCACACAGCTTTAAAGAGTATTTTCAACCAAAGCAGAGCTGACAAGACTTGATACCCAAAGCATTTGTTTTGCACATTTGAATACAGCTTCAATTGGAAAACCATTGCATTATAAATGCTAGTAAATGTACCATATCATAGTGCAAAAGCAAGAATAAACCAAGTTTGACATATACAAGCTAGCATTGCCAAATTAAATGACATTTTAATCCTACAATTTAGTATTTTGATCGCTAGATATATTTCAATGTTATGCGCAACAAGAGGATCGTTTTAAGTATCAGTGGTTATCTAGATAATTTAATAACAGAAATCACCATACATATATGATGTAATAAGCCTTTTTTTAAACTCTTACACACATATATAAGCAGTTGAAGAAATTTTGGAAGGTCAAGAATCATTTTGAATCAGAGAATGTCAAATCATTCCATAGTTTTCCCTTTCGTGTTTATGCTATGCTTTATTCAAATTGTATATTTTATAAGAAAAAAAAAAAATATATATATATATATATATATTGAGCAATATAATTTTGTGGAGAGTAGACAATTATTTAAACATTACATGCAATTAACGTGTGCATTTCCAATGGAAATTTTTGTATCGAAAAGCAATATTTGAGGTTTTTGACAGTTTTTGACAAAGGTTTTTGACGGGGGATTTTTGACGTGACAGATAAACCGTCAAAAACTACCATGTGTCAAAAATCTGCCAACCCTGGTACAGAGATGTCAGTACTTCATACATAAATTTATTGTCTTTATACATAAATGTATACGTTACTGCCAAAGCCCGAAGATGGCCAACTTCGCGAACTGGCCGGCCCAGTTGACACAGCCTATGTCCAAAAGTTGGGCTTTCTCCGTGCTTTGGCCTGCCCCAATGTATCGATCACTATTTATCCTTAAAAATCGATCCCTATGATTCGGGGGTCATCGGTGGCGTATTTTTTTTGTGTGATCATTATGGGGCTATTTATAAATAGCCATAGCTAACCCTAACGATCAGAGGAATCTGAATATCGATATCTAGTTAATATATAGGGATCGACATAGAGAGGCTGGCCAAAGCCCAGCGAAAGCACGAAATTCGGACATTGGCCGGCCAGTTCGCGAAGCGGGCAACTTTATCTTTGGCGGTAAGATATGCATAATGTAAATGTTTGTTATGTGATGTGCTGTACTATACGTTTTAAAAATTTAAGTATTGTTTCGAAAATTCTTTTCGATATTTCTTGCTTATCATTTATTGTGCCATTTTTCGCGTGTAAATAGTCCTTATCTTATGCAAAATGAAAATTAACGCATTCCATTTGTAAATATCGCAGAATTGGCAACAAACTCAGCGCAGTTTGGTGACAGCTCCGATGACTTGGTGACGTCATAGTGCCAAGAGACTAGGCCGAATAGTATGGAGACCGGATAGTAGCGAGCCGGATAGTCGAGATTCTAATGTACTTTCAAAGCTGTGCGTGCGTGCGTGTGTTAGATATATACTGCCAAAAACCCTACTGACTTTGTATGGGTGCTCGCTCCCTCTCGAGTGTTGAAAGCACCGACTCTCCAATGATCAATGTGAGTATCGAACTAAATTTCCGGTAAACCCATAAAATTACCGCATGAGGAGGAGGTTAGTACGGGGGTTAGTGTGCGGGACCCCTTCCGTAGGCATGTATCTTATAATAATGTGTGCGCGTGCATGTCGTCGCCACGGTAACCGAAGGGACGCTTTCCCGATGGAGTTCCCGCCTTCGAGTTTCGGATTTTTTTTTTCTTTTTCACTGCAGAGCTCACCCACATTTCTGAAATCATTGGGAAAATTCAACGTAGCCTTGAACAGAATGATTTTGTTTTTATGTCAGAGAGATAACTCTGTAGATATTATTGAAAGGTATCCTGTGTTTGTATCAAATGTGACGGTAGGAGGTATACTTTTTCTATAGCGACGATAACAAAACGAAATTGCGTGAATGTGTATTGTGGGCGACCGTATCCTTACAAGCAGTAGTTAGCTTTGGAAACTGGAGTTTTGGACAACGAAATATCCGCAAACAATAGATGGCGACAGACGACTACTTTGAAAACCACGTTGTGGGCAACATGTCATCTAGTTTTCACAGACATAACAACATGTCCGTGAAAAGTAGATGACCATAGCTTTGAAAGCTGTGTTCTAGAGGACATTTTCTTATTAATTAAATAACAATAGCTTCTCGAAAACTGCTTTGCGGGCAATTATATTTTTGCAAACAGTAGATCATAATAAATTTGAAAAACACGTTGCGGGTGACAATAGCTTTGAAAAATACTTTGCGGGTAACGATAGCTTTGAAAAATATGTTGCGGACAAAGTAGCTTTGAAAAGAATACATCACAATAACTTCGAAAACTCTGTTGTGGACAACAATAAAGTCGAAAACTCTGTTGTGGACAACAATAACTTCGAAAACTCTGTTGTGGACAACAATAACTTTGAAAACAATAACGATAATAAAACAATGACAATATAGTTTTGGGAAATACGATGTACGCAACAATAGCTTTGAAAAGTACGTTGTGTGCAACACAACAGTCTTTGAAAACAGTAATGATAGTAACAGTATATAAACAGTAAAATGTAGCTTTGAAAAACATGTTGCGTGTAATAATATCTTAGCAAACAGTAGACTATAATTATTTAAAAAATAGTGTTGTGTAGACAACAGTATCTTTGAAAAGAATAGATTATAATGGCATTGAAAACTCTGTAGGGGGATATATTATTGCGAAAAAAAGATGACAATAGGTTTGAAAACTGCCCCCCCCCCATCTGACGGTAGAGACGTAGACTACAACAGTTTTAAAAACAATATTGTGGGCAACAGTATCCTCTCAAAAATAGGTGAAAATACTCTTGTAAACTCTGTTGTAGACAACAATATCTTCACAAGCAACAAACAATAGCTCTGAAAACTACGTTGAGGGGCAAACAATATTTTTCCGAACAGTAGTCCACAACAGCTTTGAAAACTACATTGTGGACAACAGTATCATTTCATACAATAGATGGAATGATTTTTATATTTTCATGTTATATTGGCTTCAATGACTTCGGTAAAAGGGATTATGAAATGGAAAAAAAAAATTCTTTTCAACGCTGGTGAATTAAATATTATCTTGATAACATAGGACTTGGTATATTAATTTCTCGGTATTATTTTCCATCTCAATACCAGATACTGACAGTTGCAGCAGGAGGTCATCGCTTGGGTGCTGAGATCCATGACGAGGGGGGGGGGGGAACTAAAAACATCCAGGTGCTACAATTCCATGGGTGATTCAAGCTATGTAATAAAATCATGATGTGAAAAATTATTTCCTCATCATATATATATAAGAAACTAGGAAAAAAAAGTACCGTACTATATATGCTACGGTTTATGTGATAAATCAGTTATATATATATATATTAATCATACTTACCGCTCTTCTTAGTAAACTTGATAAATTTGCCACTTTCACTGAAGAACATGCAAAATACCTTCGCAAGTGTCATTGGTAAATTTGATAAATACTGAAAAAAATATCGCTTTTACCGGAGATTATGCATAATACCCAAGCGTCGTTGGCAAATTTGATTGAATGATAAAAGAAATTATAATTTTTACCGATGATTAATATATATCACTCAAGCGTACCTGGCTAATTTGATAAATACTTGAAATTTACCACTTTTACCGGTTATAATGCACACTTAATGGTTATTAAATCACACTAGTGTAATTGGTGAATTTGATATCCGTTATATCGAGGTAAGATTGTAGAATGCGTCAAATAGTTTTTTTTTTTTTTATATTGTGGTCTGACTGCATTCGCACATAAACTTGTTAAAAATCGTCAAATCAAAGAATTTGTTAAGTGGGAGTTCGTTATGTCGGGGTATGCTCGTAAAATTTGTTGAATGAGAGATCACTAATATCATCAATAGGACTTACTTTGGGGGATGTTCGGAAAAATTCTGGTTCTGACTTTGGCTCATTAATACGGTCATCTAAATTTTATCACGGCAATCGGACTGATTTATCATACTCGTATTTAGAAATACGAAATGGCGATTATGTATAATAATAATAACTGGATAATAACCGGAAAAAGTGATAAATTTAGTACGATTTATCATGTTTACCAATGATGCTTGGGCATTATGCATAATCTCCGGTAAAAGTGATAATTTTTATAGCATTTATCAAATTTACCAATGACGTTTAGGTACTATGCATAATCACCGGTAAAAGTGATAAATTTAGTGAAATTTATCGAACTTACCAAAATTCTTGGCAAGAATGCATAATAACCGAAATTGTCACATTTAGCGTAACATATATATTAAACTCTATACCGTACATAATTTACTGTCCGAGACAATCAAAACTTACACTGCAGAGAAGTTACTTTGTAAAAAGAGCCTTAATGCTAAAAAACCAACATTACACCTCCATCTGCATCTTTCTAGCAAAGTTTAGAAAATTTTAACTATTTTCACACAGCTGAGGACATGTGAAAAAAACTATTCCAGAGTACTTAGTAGTAGAATGTGTGACGCTGCCCAAGTGTCACACATTCGGGCATTAACGATTCGTTAAGAAATTCCGCAGAGAGGTGTACGAGGTGCATGTACGATTAATTAATAGAAGTGTAAACACTTCTGATAACGCCAATGTCTGATCTATGGTGCTTTAGACCGGTGTTTCCCAACCTGTGGTTCATGGATCCCTTCCACGCAGGGGCGTCGGAAGTGTTTCGAAACTGTGGGTGCTCATCTTTAGTTTTATATCGAAAATTTTAATTTCTGAATCAATTCTGGGGGGTGCTCGGATGCATTTCACAAATTATCGTGGGTGCTTGGGCACCCACAGCACCCCCGGCTCCGACGCCACTGCTTCCACGGGATAATCTTCATTTACTACCATCGCTACGAATGACACATTTTGTACTATGAAACTGCAGTTTATTCAATTTTTATGATACAGTATGTAAATCATAAAGAACACAATGCATTTTGCATTTTATGGGAGGGTGGTGTCGAAACTGACCTTCTGAAGCTGCAAGTGGACCGCAGAACATCGACCTTCACTACAAAGGGGTCCGCGACATCAAAAAGATTGGGAAGCACTGCTTTTGACCAGTCTCCCAAACTTTTTGTCCCACCGCCTCCTTTTTCAATTTCTTTTTCTCATCGCTCTCAACTCAAGTCAACCAAATGGATCTTATACTATACTCATAGCTTCTATCGCTCCCTGGACCATTTCACCCCCCCCCCCTTTAATTGCCATCTGGGGAAACACTGTTTTAGATGAATCAACTTAGGTGTCATTCAAGTATTAAGTACGGTCAATTTGAATTTTGCCAATTTGGCTCTCCCCTTCAGCAAAAGTAAGCAAACAACCCCCCCCCCCCTCCCGCCAGCAAAATTAAGTATGCTGGGCCAAAGCCTTATGCACTGGTACTGGTTTTTAGGTAGGAGACGCATAGAGAAGTACGCAGGAGTAGGTGGGGAGGGGGGCCCTTGCTCCCAAAAACATGAAAAACTAACAAAATATTTTTTATAAGTTTTAATATCGATTGACGAAAAATTACCTTTATATATTGCTTTTTTCAATCACTTTCTGTTAATTTAAAATACTTTCGAAAGCAAGCAAATTAAAACATCCCTGGAACAACCTGTGGCCCCCCCTCCCCCAAACCTTCGATCCATTAGTGTGGCCCTCTAAAGAAAGACTTGAAAATAACCCCACCTTTCAAAGATTTTCTGTCTCCTCAGGATTGCCACTCATGACATGTAACCTTCATTGCCCCCGTCTAGCCCCAATCTTTTCTAAACCCATGTCTGTAAAATTGTGGGCCCCCCCCCCCTACGAAAAATGATGTTCTGTAGGCCACTCTATTTGAATGTAAGTACAGACACCTAAGTACCTGAACTGCGAGGCCTTCCAATTCGAAAATAATAGATCATTTTCCCCAATTTTATGTTTACATACCCGGTTGCTTACGTGATCATAAGCGGATACAGGGGCACCCAAGAACCGGGGGGAAGGTGAAATAACCGACTGTATGCATAGTGAAACGGGAGGGGGGGGGATGAATGTTCACCTTCGCTCTTCCACCTACGACAATAATACAATTTTTTTAACTGAACGGGGGGAGGGTATCGTTTAATTCTTGTATCCACCCTTGTTCAATCACGAGATATCTGCATACAATAACAACCACAAGAACCATACCTCATCTATCACGAGATGTACATGGCAGATGGACAACGCGAACCAGGTGTACATAGCAGAGAAATTACGCAAAAGGTACTTCTCTATCACGGGATGCACGTAGCAGGAGGACCATGAGAACCATAACCTATCTAGCACGAGATGCACGTAGCAAAAGGCCGACAAACATTTTCTATCTGTCACAAGACAGATACAGCAAATAGACCGCCGAAACTACACCGAGGACAATAGAGTAGAGTATGATTACCGTGGTCCTCAATGCAGTTCCGGTGGTCTATCTGCTGTATCCATCTTATGACAGACAGAAAATGTTTGTCCGCCCTTTGCTACGTGCATCTCGTGCTAGATAAATTATGGTTCTCATGGTCTTCCTGCTACGCGCATCTCGTGCTAGATAAATTATGGTTCTCATGGTCCTCCTGCTACGTGCATCTCGTGATAGAGTACCATTTGCGTAATTCCTCTGCTATGTAGTAGAGCATGAATGGCACAATAGAGTAAAGTAAAAAAATGATTATTGTTGTCACGAAATGCATACATGCACCATACTCTATCTGCACGAGATGCACATAGCAGAAGGACTACGAGAACTATACAGAATCGTGGAACTTAACAGTCTCAGTATTTAGCACGCGACACATAGCAGAAACGCGAATTTTTGCTATGAATGAAATTCATAGCAGAAAGACCACGATCATAACACTCTATCTGTTATGAGATGCACATAGCAGAAGGACCACGAGAATCATACGCTATCGTAACATACAAAAGGACCACAACTAAATTGTATCTGTCACGAGATACACACATAGCAGAAGGACTACGAGAATCATACTCGATATGTCACGAGATGAACATAACAGAAGGACCGTGAGAACTATACAACGAGAGCTATACTGTATTTGTCACGAGAAGGAAGGAGCACAAGAACCATACTCTATCTGTCAGGGGAGATGTATAAAAAAAAACCGTTTCTTGAAGAAAAGAATTAGTGAGAAAAGGTTGCTCACATACTCAGTGTTGGTTTCATTTCTAGGGGGAATTCCCTAAAGAAAGGCACTTTTTTGGGAAGGAATGGGTGGTAGAGAGGAAAGAATGGATATAGTAGGGATGGCGGGAGACGTAGAAAAGCGGGAAGGTTGGAACAGATCGATACGTGGGATATAAGTATTTCCGCCTTTGACCCGATCAATACCAACTCGTAGGTAGGTACGCGAGATCTCTCTCTCTCTCTTTCTCTCTACATATTTCCCTTTCTATTCACGTTCTTTTATGTAATATTTCTCATTTTCAGCTCTCTCCCACGAATTTCACATTCAATAGGTTAGGTAGGGCTGGTGGTGGTGGTGATGATGGTAATGCCTACTATTTTCGAAATGATGGGCACTAATAGTGTATCTTTGACTCCCATTATATTCATTTAGTCCCCGTAGTTTCAGCTAGCAGTTTTGAGCAAATGAATATGCTTATCCTATCGCTAAGGGTAAAGGGCCTAATGACGGACGCTGGATGCGATATTCGTTCGGATTGGGCCGGAACCGATGAATAATTACAGCTCCGATTGGGCATTCGATTTTTTTTAATCTTCTCCTCATGCAATGGGTGCTTTGCTACATTCAAAGCTTGCTGGGAATGATGATTGAATAACACTATACAATACATATGTTAAGATAAATGTGATAAATCCGGTTATTATGCATAATTGCCGACCATTCGGTAAGATCGATAAATTTCACTAAATTTATCTCTTTTACTGGCGATTATGCGTAATACTCATGCGTCGTTGGTAAATTTGATTAAATGCTGAAAAAATTATCACTTGTAAACATGATGTACTAGATTTATCACATTTGTCGGTTAATATGTATAATTACCATTTCGTATTGGTCCCATTTGCCGTGATAAGATTTATTATTTGGATGATCATGTTGAATGTTGCCGCAGCTGTTTTGTGAAAACCTCAATCATCTCTATATTAAACAATAAATATAAAAAACTAGTGATCTCTAAGGTGAACATGATTGTCACATACTGGTGATGATGGGCTTTTCATGTAAAAAAAGTACAAATTGAAATTAAATCAGGTTTTTCGTATACTATAAAATGCTTTGATGGGGGAATCTTGGCTTATGTTTAGGGTCCCTTCAAGTATTACATCAGCAGATTTTTAGCCATTTTTGCCCCCCTTCCCTTCTTGACAGAAAAATTTCTTCAGCTCTGCCCTTCCCAACGGATGCTGGCACAGTTTTAGAGCACTTGAGTGGCCCGCAGTGTGGTTCTACATCACACAAGTTACCCACTGCACATTTCCAAATCACTCGAATGATGCATAAATATTTCGCGGATTACTTGAGTGACGCGCGGAACAGTTCCAGATCACCTAAACGGCCTGTGACACATTTCTAGAGCCCTTAAGGGATCTAAGTGGATAAGCCCTAAAGTGGCTCTGTAGAGGATTTATCAATAGGGGGAATATCAGTTAAGGTGCCCTCAAACTAGGGAAAGTTTTTTCTCTCTTTTTTGCACGCTCAGTAAAAGATGCCATTAAGATATTTCATATTTTCATAAAGGATGGTTAATGACGTAAGCATCGTTAAACCCCCCCCCCCCGTCATCAATAGTCAGCAAATTCACCCCCCCCCCCATTGACTCTGACGTAATAGTTGAATGACCCCCTTATATACGTCAGTAAAGTAAAGGAAAAAGAATTTGCAATCCACATCCATACGTGACCCAGGCTCGTGACAGGTCGCCCGAGTTGTCCGACCACACTTACGCTGCCTACAGGGTGTTGCTTTAATAATGAGGGGGGGGGGGGGAAGAATCACACAAACTAATGGAAAAGCTCATTGTAGTGTTCTTTTTCGCTCAATCTCTCACTCAGTTTATAACTCATCCACTCACTTGATCACTTATACTGCTACTCACTTACTCGGTCACTCACCCAATCGCTTATTCACCCAGTCACTCATACCATAATTCACTCGCTCCCTCACCCAATCGCTTATTCACCCAGTCACTCATACCATAATTCACTCGCTCACTCACTCGATCATTCATCGGTCACTCATACCATAATTCACTCGCTCAATCATTCATCGGTCACTCATGCGTTTACTCAGTCACTCGGCCAATCATAAAGTTACTCACTGGGTCATTCATACCGTCACTTACTCGCTCAAAATTCATCATTATTCATTAATTATTCATTCATTTGATCACTCATTCACCCCGTCATTCATATGATTGCTCATTCTGTCATTCATACCGTAACTCACTCCCTCGGTCATTCATAGGTCACTTGATGGGTCATTGATACCGTCACTCACTCGGATATTCAGTCAGTCAATTTCCCTAACTACTCACTAACTGTTAGTTACGGATACGATGTAGGATGTCACTCAGGAATTGGGGTGGGGGGGGGGGGAAGTGATGGCGATGAACAAAAACGTTTTAGAAACTACTTTGATCTACACCAAGGTTTCTTAATATTTTTCAGCAGACCCAAAATCAAAAAGATCAGCTTCGCAACCCATGGGACTATTTATTTTTTGAAATTTGTAAAACCAGTGATGCGATAAGTGCATTTCTAGCAAGACTGTAAGTGGGTTTGTACGAATCATATAGGAAGCCCCTGCGAATCAAATCTAGGTAGTGACCCATGGCTTAATAATCACTGGTTGTAAGTGGATTTGTACGATCCGTCTCGGAATCCCCTGCGAATTAAGTTTGGGTAGTGAACAATAGCTCAAGAATCCCTAGGCGTAAGTGTATTTGTGCGGCCAATCTCATAAGATCCTGCGAATCAAGTTTGAATCGGGATCCATAGCTCAAGAGTTACTGACTGTTAGTGGATTTGTACGACCCATCTCGGAAGCCCCTTGCGTATCAAGTTTGGGTCGTGACCCATAAGGGACCGTTCAAGTATTACGTAAGCAAATTTTTAGCCATTTTTGATCCCCCCCCCCGTCAGCAAAAGTCAACGAAACGTTGACCCCCTCCCCCCTCTTGTCAGCAAAATTTCGTCATCAGCTCTGCCCCTATGAATCCTAACTGATATTTTCATAAAGGTTGGTCGATGACGTAAGCATTATCCAAACCCCCCCCCTCCCCCCTTGTCATTAAAAGTCAGCAAATCAGAAACCCCCTTCCTCCCCCTCCCCTGATGACGTAATACTTGAATGACCCCTAACTCAAAAGTGGCTGGCTGTAAATGTATTTCTACGATCCATCTCAGAAGCTCCTGTGAATGAAGTTTGAAGAGGGATCCATAACTCTCAAGAGTTCCCCTGGTTGTTAGGTAATATAAACGACCCATCTCGGAAGCTCCGGTGACCCATAGGTTAAGAATCTCTGATCTGCACAAACCATGCATGTACTTACTGTATTTGGTGGTTTCCCCATCAGAATCAGTGGGCACGTGGTCATAGTCGTAGGATGGGAGGCATATGAAAGGGGGAAAGGAGCACGTGCTCTCCCTCAAAACCATCAGATATTTAAAACCTTTTTGAATAATTTTTGAGAAAAAAAAATTAAAACATCAAAAGAAAAACACTTTTGCACGCCATTTTAATCAGTTTCTGTCAATTTAAAATGCTTTCAGAAGATTGGTAACTGAAAATTTCTTTAGAGGAGATTCTTGCGCTACCCGTTCCCAAATCTTGTGTTGTGTTCCCTCCGAAAATCCGATCCTCTGTGTTACGCCTCAGAACGTACAGACCAGAGTGGTGGTTTGGGCATTATGCTTAAATTTTGGACATGAGTGCAGTGATGTCTTAACACATGGGGGGCCCACCCGGGCACCTCAAAAGGGGGGGGGGGGCTCACAAAAATGAGATCTGTCGAAATTTTTTGGAATTTACCAAGTAGGGCCTTAGAGAAAACCACTTTGCCCGGAGGCTTACGATGCCTTTAGGACGGCCCTGCATGAGTGTAAGTTCGGTAGCAAAAGTTATTTCCTATACAAATACAAATATAACGCCACAACAGGCAAAATGCCCAACGAGGTGGCTGAGAAAAAAGATGCTCATAAAAAATATGAATGTTATATATTTAAAAAATACAGCAACCCAATTAAAATGCAATTACAAACAATATTTATACATGATAATATAAAATATTATACAATTCCCATAAAGAATACTTATGGTTGTCTTATTCTAAGTATGGAAAATGTGGAACGCTTCACGTTTGCGTGTCATCCTTGCGCAGAGGCCATGCTAATCTTATCTGTATCGTTCCAATTTTGGTATATGTACTGCCAAAGCGATACCTACTTGCTTGATTTATAAAATGAATATCGATCTACGGTTCGACGAATGAAGAGATAAATCTAAAGAAAAATAAGCTGCAAATTCATTGATTTCCAATCGCTGATGATATTTATCTGACAGATCGCCGCGGACAAAACAACAGCAAAAAAAAAAGTGCTATTCATTCATCTCGGCTTCCGTGATAACAGTAAATGGGAACGAGAGATCTGATTGGATAGTTGTACTAGAAGGTGAGAGAGAGAGAGAGAAGGAGTTTACAGATTAAATTTTGCGTGTGACGAACGGGCGTAAAACAGTTCGTTTGTACTGCGATGGCAGCACTCTCTATATTTTACACACAAGGCCGTGGTTACGATTTCTCTCTCTGTGAGTCTTCTAAAAATATCGCTTCTCCTCACGGAATTGGCAATGAGCCAGAAATTGTAGCAGCAGCAGCAGCAGCAGCTCGACACAATCCACGACAATCCTTTCTGCAGCGATTTTTTCCCCCCTACCACGAACGGTGATAAACCAAAACGTAAAGCAACAAAGTCGAAATATATACGTTGCATACACACACACACATTTTTATTCCAAATATAATTTTCATTAGTATAACTTTTTTTTCTCCAAAGGAAAAAGAGGCATTTCGAATATATTTTGGCAGGGAAGCGGATATCAAAATGGCGATGTTGTAGCCGATGATCAATGAGAGCGTCGCTGTAACCGATTAATTATTCACGATGGATCTAGAAATTTCCCCTTTTTGATATGTTAGAATTGAATAAAATGCGCTAGAGTTACTCCGAATCCGATAGGATAATTTTCAGTGTTGCCTTATACTCAATTTCATTCACTCGCTGTATTAGTCAATAACAATCATTTCATTCCCATTAATGCAATTTTTTTCCCGACAAAAATAGCAATACCTTGGTTAACGAACGAAAAAGGCTTGCGAATTTTTCAGATAACGAAGATTTTTTTTTTTTTCGAGATTTTTCTGCCTTTGCTAACGAACGTTTATGTTAATATGGATGCACGGGCTAACCTAAAACGGTCATGTTGTGAGCTGAGTGTTTAAGTCAATGATCATTAGAAATACTATAGCACTCGATCCCTATTTATGTCCGCTTCGGAAGTTCTTCTCAGATGTACAGTACGCAGAACTTTTAACCGAACGATGGCGATATCTTGGGTTCTATTTATTGTAAAAAAGAAAGAAAGGTATCATTCTTCTTCGTTTGAGATCTCCGGTAAGTGTATTCAGTAAGGGGTCATCTAAACGTTAAAACCAGATCCAACTTTTGAAAGTTCAAGAGTAACCCCATTTTTTTCTTCCATATTTGGATTCAGTATCTTAAGAAATGCCGAAATACCAAATTTCATCAATTTTGAACGAATAGTTGATGAAATATAAATTATTGAAAAACGAGTATCGTAATGTTAAACAGAAACATCTTGTTTTTGAGCATAATTGCTGAAATAATATAGGTATGCCATTACTTTTTATTTTAAACGATAGATTCTAACTGGCCGAACATAATTTTGTTACTCATTTTGAATTTGGCTTTTTTAAATACGAGTTATGAATTATTAAAACATATTTTAAAAATTTATGAATAGAAGCATACATTAATTTTTACTTCATTCCAATCGGCATAGTTGAAAACCCAACAGAATCAATTTTCATTCCAATCTGACCTCTATTTCGCAAGATATGAGCGATTATATGAAAATGATCACTTTTAGGGGTTTGTTCTGAGAGTCACTATTTTGAAGGGCATTTTTCGAAAATTGGATGTAGAGTATTTTTTGGAAGGTCACTGTTATTGAAGACATTGTTTGGAATGTCGCTGCTGGTAATGACGTTGTTTGGAGTCACTGGTGAGAAGGACATTGTTTTTGGAAAATCACTGGTGAGGACATTGTTTTTGGAAAATCACTGGTGAGGACATTGTTTTTGGAAAATCACTGGTGAGGACATTGTTTTTGGAAAATCACTGGTGAGAAGGACATTATTTAGAAAGTCACTGGTGAGAAGGACATTATTTAGAAAGTCACTGGTGAGAAGGACATTATTTAGAAAGTCACTGGTGAGAAGGACATTATTTAGAAAGTCACTGGTGAGAAGGACATTATTTAAAAAGTCACTGTTGATAAGAGCATTGTTCAGAATGACCCTGTGGGGTAAAACGTTGTCCGGAAAGTCACCGTTGAGAAGAACATTGTTCGGAAAGTCGCTGTTATTTAGAACTTTGTTTGGAAAGTCACTGTTGGGAAAGACATTGTTTGGAAAGTCTTTGTTGAGAAGGACATTGTTTAGGAAGTCCCTGTTGGAAAGGACATTGTTTGGAAAGTCCTTGTTGAGAAGGACATTGTTTAGGAAGTCCCTGTTGGAAAGGACATTGTTTGGAAAGTCCTTGTTGAGAAGGACATTGTTTGGAAAGTCCTTGTTGAGAAGGACATTGTTTGGAAAGTCCTTGTTGAGAAGGACATTGTTTGGAAAGTCACTGTTACTGAGAACATATTTGAACTGTTTAACAAAATTTTCTGTTAGGGGAACACCATTGTAAAGAAGCATTGTTTGGAAGTTCACTGTTGCGAAGAACGATGTTCGTAAAGTCATTTTCTTGCCAAAGGGAACGGTTTTAGAAATAAATACATAGTTCGGACAATCTTTGTTCCGAAGAGCGTCTAAAATTAAACGTTGCGAGAAACATTATTTCAGAACCTATAATAATGCATATTGTTTTTATTAAGGAAAAAAAGTTGCGAATGAAAACATTCTCCTAGGAGCCGAAGTGAAATTTAACACAGGCAGAAGAAATATCATATAAATAATCCAATTTAATACAAACAAATATTATTTCCCCCCTAGTATTTTCAATAAAACGCGTCGATTTTACGTTTTATATATCGATCTCGAACAATTTCTTTGAATTAATTTGCATAATTTTCTTACCACAATCGATTTAAATGTACAGATAATTAATTTTTTGAAAGAACTTTCGAATCCATTTTAAAAAGTAATTACCTTTGAAAAAAAGGAAAATAAACCCATTAAAAAACAGAGCAGGGAGAAAAAAAAAGGGAAATTTGAGATGAAAAATTCCCGATTTGGAGATCTATTTGATTGTATTTTTGCATTGTTTTTCCCCTTCTTATTAAATCTGATAATTACTCTTACGATTATTGATTGTTACGAAACGAATTATCCTTGTGTTTTGGTATGTTTTTCAAAACACGCGCATAAAATCATAATCTAAAAACGATCAATCGTAATTTTTTTTTCAATTCATTTAGAGCACATTTTTTTTTATTTTGGTTGTTAAATCCAAATCATTTCTCCATGAAATATAATCAATTTTATGTGAGCTTCCCACATTTTGGTTATATCTTTCGAATTAATTAGTTTTTTTAATGATAAAACATTTGAATAATTAATGACGTTTTAATTTAACACCCATTTTTTAAAACTAATGATTAAACATTTCTACAAAAATTTCGTTTATTTTCTCTGAATTTTTCAATTCCGGAATAATTTCATTTACTCTGGATTTTAATGATTTCTGAAATTATTTCGTTTATTTTCCCTGATTTTTCTTTAATTCTGAAATAATTTCTTTCATTTAGTGAACATTAATAATTTCTGAAATTATGTCGTTTATTTTATGAATTTTCATCGTTTTTGAAATTTTTCTTTTATTTACTATGAATTTTCATTTTTTTTTCGAAATTATTTCTCTTACTCAATCTGGATTTTCATTATTTCTGAAATTATAGTTTTTTTATTCACTCTGGATTTACATAATTTCTACAATGATTTCTTTTGTTTTCTCTGAATTTTCTTTGTGAAATAATTTCTTTCATTTAGTGAATTTTAATAACTTCTGAAATTATTTACTCTGAAAATATTATAATTATTTCTCTCATTTACTCTGAATTTTCTTCATTTATGGAATTTTTCTTTTGTTTACTCTGAAAATATTATAATCATTATTGGTTGGCGGAATGAATTATCGTTGTGTTTTGGTAGATTTTTTAAAACTCGTATAAGATTGCAATCTACAAACGATCAATCGTAGTTGCTTTTTTTGTCAATTCATTTAGAGCATGTTACATTTCATTCTGGTTATTAAATTCACAAAGCATCTCTCTAGGAAATATAATCAATTTTATGTGAATTGATTACTTTATATTCCGCCCCGAGAGGAAACTTCCCACATTTTGGTTACATTTTTTCGAATTAATTAGTTTTTCTTTTATTGTTAACAGTTGAATAATTAATGACGTTTTAATGTAACACCCATTTTTTACAACTAATGGGTTACTCGCCACCAATCGATTTCTACGTCCATGTGTTTACGTCACGAATTTTTTTTCCCCTAGCGCTTAAATGTGTCTGAGATCAAAATAGGTTTTTCTTTGTAAGTGACACGTGTCACACCGATACGAGAGATTTTTTTTATGGACTGAAAGCATTATTAATATAAGGTGATAAGAATGTTGCTTGTATTAAAATATATATATTTTTTTTGTTGTTGAGTCAGAGAAGAGGCCATCTGTGTAAAGGATGAGAAACCGCCCACGGAGGGTGATGATAGTAGTTATCATCTCAAGGTGACAGGTTTGAATGAATACACGTGTGCAAGTTGATGGAAACCGTTTTCGTGGAATTGCATGGAACACAATGCACAGTTTCCTAGTAAAAAAAAATTACCTTTAAAGAAACATGCATTTATGTAAGGGCTGATAAAACGGAACTTGGTGACTGAATTTATCAAGACATAGGAAACGGTAAATTAGACCGGTTATTATAACGATGCGGTAGGATTAGACAAAGTAGTCAACAGCCACTCCCTGAGTTATGAATAGGTTCCGTACCTTCCGAAAGTCCAAATCCCGCCAATATGGCGAGAATTCAAGGACAGTCGAATTTTTCACTAATATCTTCAAATTAATTGTCTTTCGCAAGGCCTTAAAATCATTGATTTTTTTTTGAGAGCACTTTAATTTCCAAGTATTTTCCTTGCATTAGGGGTTCCCTACTAAGATCTCAGTCTTAGGGCACTTTGTCCCATACGGGTGTTATGTTTTGAATGAGATGGGCAAATTCAAGCGCAACAAGTGACCAGTCAGTATCAGTGTTTCTCAATTTTTTTTAAAGCGCGACCGCTTTCAGCAAGAATTTTATCCGTGCCCCCCCCCCCTTTTCGACTAGAATTTTTCAGTGATTTCTACTTTCGAGAAGAATTTTTAAAAAATGCGTCTCTTTTTCGACTAAAACTTTCTGGTGACTCCCCTTTCAACAATAATTTTATCGGTGACACATATTTTTACTAGCATTTTTCGTTGATTACCCTTTTCTACGAGGATTTTATCGGTGACTCCCTTTTTTGACAACAATTTTTCGGTGACTCCTCCCTTCGACAAGAATTTTACCGGTGACCACCTCTTTTTTGACAATATGTTAATTTATAAATCTTCCCCAGATATTTTTGGTGACTCCCATTTTAACAAGAATTTCATCGGTGGCCATCTCTCTTTTTTTTAATTAGAATTTTTCGGTGCCTCCCACTTTCGACAAGAATTTTATCGATGACTACCTTTTTTTTGATTGGAATTTTTTGAGAACTTCCCCTTCTGACGATAATTTTATCGGTGACTTTCCCCCCTTCGGAGATGAGAATTTTACCGGTGACACCTCTTTTTTTGACAATAATTCATGAATTCCCCTCCCCACCCAAAAAGTTTTTGGTGTCTTCCCTTTCAACAGGAATTTTATTGGTGACCATTTCTTTTCTGATTAGAATTTTTCGGTGACTCACACCTTTGAACGAGAATTTTATCGGTGACCACCTCTTTTTTGACAATAATTTAATTGTTGAATTCCACCCCTCCACCCAGCCATAATCAACTTCATTAAAAATAAAACAGTGACTGCTCTACCATCTGCTATCGAATAGCTTCTTAGTATGTTGGCTAATTTCAAATAAATCTTTATGAGTGTAGAATTTCATTACATTACATCTATGTTAAGAGTTAAAACATTATATTGATTTGATGTATTGTTATCTACGATACGAAAGACAAAAACAAATTTCATATCAGAACTTCTTTGATTTTGAAAATCTTTCATCATCCTCTGGGAGAGGAGTTACGACCCGCATTTTGGGAACCCCCACTAGCCTATGTCAAGCTCGAGTCGTATTCTATGAACGAAACGATAAACAGAAGAAGAAAAACTAACTACATAAGGGGCCCCCTTTTGTGATTGCTGGTTCTTTACGTAAACAGATGTAGAAATGTCCTCGTAAATCACTTGACCTTGTTCCTTTTCACCTGTGTGTGTTTCCTCCATATTTACCTTCCCTTTTACCAATTAATTTGGTCTTTTGTCTAGATTACCCTGATTGTTTACTCACTTGATTATTACCCATGGCTGTCTTGGAAAATCCCAGCTTTCCAATGAGCACATGCGATGTTTCACCAAGTTGGGAGCCATTGTTGCACATGGTGCTTAAGTAAATTTTATATAATACATTATATTTCCTTGAAAACACTGCAATAATTCTGCAACCAAGATGGGGAGAGCTAGAAGGGTCTGGCTGAAATATTTTCGCCAAATGTCACCAAGGTCAATCTGAGAATCACCAAGAGCGTCAAATATATTGGTTCGTAACTCGATAATCATGCACAAAGCATCAGGAATGAAATGACTCAATATTCTTTCTCGTGATGTAAATTCGTTGCATCTGGCTGTGCCGTCCTCATATTTTTTTACAACTTTTTCACAGGTCTTATAATCAAAATGAAAGTTTTAAGATAGGAGCTATACTCTCAGTGGCCAAAAAAATTAGGAACACCCCTCACTTAAACTTTGACTCGTCCGTGCAGCACGTGCGCTGACGTAATAAAACGGATTTGCTGATAAAAAGATTTCTCCTGGTCAGCAGCACCAGTTAACGTTGCAATTTGCCTGTTCATGAAGAAAACAAGCGATTTGAGTGACTTTGAAAGCGGCATGATTGCAGGCGCCAGAAAGGGTGGTTCCAGTGTCTCCGAAGCAGCTAACCTTCTAGGCTTTTCTCGTACAACAGTATCTCGAGTCTTCAAAGAATGGCAGCCAAGCCAAAAACCCTCGATCGGAAAACGAAATAGTGGGCGGAAATCGCTTGTGAACGAAAGAGGTGCCAGGCGACTGACAGCATTGTGTGCAGCAACAGAAGAGCTACAACGCAACATATCGCAATTCCAGCTCAATACAACTCAAGAGCTACAACGCAACATATCGCAATTCCAGCTCAATACAACTCAAGATCATCGCGAAGCACATCCGTACGCTCTACAACACGGATCTTAAAACGAATTGGTTTTAATTGCCGGCGACCAACAGTTGTCCCTTTGCCTTTGATTTCCCCAAAAAACCGAAGAAAACAATTTTTGGGGGACTAGAGAACACCGAAATTGGACACTTGATGAATGGAAAAAGGTTGTCTGGTCTGACGAGTCAAGATGTCTTCTCCCTGACATTGATGACAGGATCTGTGTGTGTGTGGCTCAAGCAGCACGAAACCATGGATCCGGCATGCCACATGACAACTGTTCAAGCAGGTGGCGGCAGAATCACGGTCTGGGAAGCATTTTTTTTGGTATACTCTTAGTCCCTTATTTAAATTGGAAACATCCGACAGTGCCAGCGCTTACCTCCACATCGTTGCTGACCCCGTGCACCCGTTTATGGCCATAATGTTTCCTGATGATGGTAGCTATATCCAGCAGGACAATACACCCGCCCACGAGAACTGGAATTATTTCAGATTATTTTTAGGAACATGATTCAGTTTCAATTGTTTCAATGGTACCCTCAGTCACCCGATCTCAACCCAATTGAGCATTTGTGAGACGAGGTTGAAAGGCCTGTTAAAAGCTCCAGAGCTTCACCTTCTAATCTGTGTAGATTAATTTTGTTCATTTTAACCTTTCAAGAAGAACTTGCAAGGGGTCCATACAACCCCGGTTGAGAGCCACTGTCTTATGTATATGTTACGGTAAATTTGAATTAGGGGCCGTTCCAGTATTACGTCATCATCGATGGGGGTTTCCGATTTGCTGACTTTTGATAACAAGGGGGGGGGCGGGGAGGTTTAAATAATGTTTACGTCATCAACCACCCTTTATGAAAATATGAAATATTTTTAATGGCATCTTACTCGGTGCTGCAAAAACGAGAAAAATCTTTCGATAGTTTGCGGGCACTTGAAGTAGCATCCCTCCCCCATTGATAAGTGCCCTACAGAGCCACTTTAGTGTTTAGTGATCTCTAAATGTTTCGCGGATCCAAGTGATCTGGAAATGTGCCACGCATCACTCAATTGATTCGTAATTATATGCCGCGGATCACTTAAATAATCTGAGCATGTGCCGCGAGTAACTTGAGTGATGTAGAACCGCACTGGGGACCGCTTAAGTGCTCTAAAACTGCGTCACATGTCACTCAAGGGATCTCTAAATGTGTCAAGGGCCGCTTAAATGTTCTGGAATTGTATCACGGCGATTTGTTTAAGCGATTTGTAAATGTGCCGCTTAGTTCATTTTTACAAAATTAGGTTTGAGGATGGTAGGCCGCATCAGATAACCCCCAGCGCCATATTTGGTCTACGGGCCGAGGGCCTTTATGTGATTTATCATATACTAGCTGATACCCGGCGACGTTGCCCGCCCTGTAAAAAATTTACATACATATAGCTTATGTATTACAACATAACATTGTTATACAATCATTTATACAGTTATACATATCATTGTTAACAATTTCTTAATCAAAATATTTCTGCATTAAGTAAAAAAAATTTACTTTCATTTTTAAATATTTTAATTAAAAACTTCAGGCAATCGCTTGTGGATACACAATATCTTTGGTTTTTCCATCTGGTGTGTAGATGCACAAATGTTTGAGATTTCCAACACGCGAACAGGCGACGAAAAGCTGTCCGTGAGAAATACAGGACTCAAGTAGGTTGATGCCTGCCACTGCTAACGACTGGCCTCGCGCTTTGTTGATTGCCATAGCAAAAGCTAAAAGAATCGGGAACTAATCGCTTGAAAGTGAATGGCATTTCTTCAGTGATAATTGGGATGCGTGGAATGAAGACGTCTTCTCCTTTGGCACATACAGTTAGAATCGTTGCTTCAAGGATGTAATTGTGCAATTTTATCACGCAGAGTCTGGTGCCATTGCAGAGTCTCGGTGTCTCCAAATTTCTTGAAAGCATTATAGGTACTCCGACTTTGAGGGTCAAGTTGTGAGGTGGCACACCCGAAATATCCAAAGAGTTCAGAAATTCTGCAAGATATAGAACTGTCTGCGCTGTGTCTGTGACAGTGTCAACCGATTTGTAAGATTTGGAGTCTCCTGGAATAATTTTTAGGATTTTTTCGTTGATCTTGTTCACAATGTCATTTTTCGGTGCCAGAATCGCTCTCAGAAAGCCACTCATGGTTTCGGTGATTTTGTTGAATGTTTGGGAAGACTTTGTCTCCAAGTTCTTGAACTGAGTTTAAAAACTGGTAAAATCCATTTGGGAACGTAATCAGTCCAGTGCGCGTGAGTCCACGGGAATTCTTCCATTGCCAAGTTTGATCAACTGATGTGAAAATGATAGCAGTGCCGAGTCATTTTGCAGTTGAACTCGCATGTTGGTGGATAATGATAATTTTTTAGCTTCGTGCCAGAGTGTTGATGTCCTAATGAACTCGAGGCGACCACCGATAGACAGCACCTTCACTTCAAACCCATCTCACTAATGGCAGTAAATTGCAATGTAGCGATATGGCCAGAGTTGGTGTTTGGTGAAGTAGAGTGCTGATGATTTGAGGCAAGCATTGAGTTCATCAGCTGGCGTTGAACATTTTTATTACCAGTTTTATCGCCTAGTTGTTGTTCTGACGCCATATGTCCAGCTTCTGCAGCGAATATTATTCAAACTCCTTTTAATCACTTTTTAAATTGAAACTATACCTCAACGATGGGTGGTTGATGAGATACCCGGCGACGTTGCCCGCCCCGTAAAAAATTTATATATGTATAGCTTATTAATTACTTCTTAATCAAAAAAATTTCTGCATCAAGTAAGAAAAAATTACTTTTATTTTTAAATATTTTAATTAAAATCTTCAGGCAATCGCTTGTGGATACACAATATTTTTTCTTTTTCCATCTGGTGTGTAGATGTACAAATTTTTGCTATTACCAACACACGAACAGGTGACGAAAAGGTGTCCGAGGGCTCAAGTAGCTTGATACCTGCCACTGCTAACAACTGGCCTTGCACTTTGTTTATTGTCATGGCAAAAGCTAAACGAATCGGGAACTGTAACCGCTTGAAAGTGAATGGCATTTCTTCGGTGATGAGTGGGATACGTGGAATGAAGACTTCTTTTTCTTTGTAACATCCAGTTAGAATCGTTGCTTCAATGATGTAGTTGTGCAATTTCTTCACGCAGAGTCTGTTGGCATAGCAGAGTATCGGTGTCTCCAAATTTCTTAAAAGCATTACAGGTGCTCCGACTTTGAGGGTCAAATTGTGTGGTGGCACACCCGGAATATCCAAAGGAGTTCAAAAATTCTGCAGGATACAGAACTGTCTGCGCTGTGTCTGTGACAGTGTTAACCGATTTGTAAGATGTGGAGTCTCCCGGAATTATTTTTAGGATTTTTCCGTTGATCTTGTTCACACTCATTTTTCGGTGCCAGAATCGCACTCTCACAAAGCCACTCATGGTTTCGGTGATTTTGTTGAATGTTTGGGAAGACTTTGTCTGCAAGTTCTTGAACTGAGTTTATATATATAAGAACTGGCAAAATCCATTTGGGAACGTTATCAGTCCAGTGCTTGGGTCTACGGGAATTCTTCCATTGCCAAGTTTGATCAACTGATGTGAAAACGATAGCAGTGCTGAGTCATTTTGCAGTTGAACTCGCATGTTGGTGGAGCCGTGTTTGAAGAAATCTGACATTTTTTGCGAAAAACATTATATATGCAAAACATTAGCATATATAATGCCTTTAAGCTGTTTATATTAAAATATTGTTGAAATATTTCCAGTCCAGGTAGAACAAAAACTCGAACACAGATAATTTTAGATTTCAAATTCAATTCGAAACTGTTTTTTGTCAAATTTTCGTACACACACCACTTTAAGAGCAAAGTAATTGGTACAAAATGAAGAGAAAAAAAAACAGCCCAGATTATTTTTCTAAATACTATAGGCCAGAGAGATGACTTATCGCGGCTCGTAAAAAAAAGTTTTTTATTTTTTAATATTTTTTCTCAATACATCTACATAGCGGAAAGTTCGGATGGGCGGCATATATTTCCAGTAATACGTATTCAAGAATATGAGAGTGGAACGGAAGAAGGGTGGCGAAATTTGTACAGCCTACAGGCAGCAAAACCATAAATACACAGTGGCGGACGACGTTCGAGCACCTCCAGTACTTTGAGGCACGGGGGCGGCAAAATGCTGTTTGCCCCGGACGGATGAAACGTGTTTGCTCCGGGTGGCAAAAACCCTAGCTACGGCCCTGTCAGAAGGTGCTCCAGCACCTCAGAGTGTAATTGTGTGGTGGCACAATTACACTTATAATTTTTTAGCTTCGTGCCAGAGTGTTGATGTCCTAACAAACTCGAGGCGACCACCGATAGACAGAACCTTCACTTCCAACCCATCTCACTAATGGCAGTAAATTGCAATGTAGCAATATGGCCAGAGTTGGTGTTTGGTGAAGTAGAGTGCTGATGATTTGAGGCAAGCATTGAGTTCATCAGCTGGCGTTGAACATTTTTATTCCCTGTTTTATCGTCGTAGTTGTTGTTCTCCGTTGTTAGTGACGTCAGATGTCCAGCTTCTGCAGCGAATATTGTTCAAACTCCTTTTAAGCACTTTTTAAATTGAAACTATATCTCAACGATGGGTGGTTGATGAGATAAAGGCCACATATGCATACAGGACACCCTGTATGCATGCAAGCAAAAATATCTGGCGCTTCCAGGGTTTTCTTCAATTACTGGGAGTATTGGAAAAGAGCCAAACCATTATAAAGGAATAAACTGTAATGATGGCAGCGTTAAAGGCGTGACAAACCATTCTAAAGGCATATATACACGTCTGAAACGCATTGTTGGAAACCACGGTAACCAAAGTAAACGTTCCGAAAGTGATTGTTGAGGCCCCCAAAACCATTGTTGCCCGACAGTTTTTTGCCCATTTCGGGCATTTGCCCAGCTCTGACGAACTTTTAAAGTAGCCTACGGTTCAATCCCGGACCTGTTTGGTATATATGCAAAATCTGGCGACGATCGGTCTAAAACTGTAGATTTGTATAAAGAGCATACATACATACATACATACATACATACATACATACATACATACTTTCACATTTATATATAAGATGGCTGAAAGGGTGGGTAGAAATGAATTTATTAAAGATAAATTTTTTGAGTTCATAGCCTTCAAATAACATTGAAATTAACAGAAATTGATTATAATAATATATAAAGGTATTTTCTCTATCGAAATTTCAATTTAAAAAAGTAATTTTTTTTTCCATTAAAAAAAATTTTTTTTGATCCTCGGGGAGCCTATGCCCCTCTGTGTACGTCTCTGATCCCACCAATGTGTTAAGATTCAGAGGGGCAAAGCTGATGATGAAAGTTTGCTCACAAGTGGGGGGGGGTCAAAAATGGCTAAAAATTTGCTTACGTAATACTTCAACGGCCCCTTATTGGTTCTTATGAGTAATACACGGCTATTATGCGTAATCGCCAATCGTCGCGGTACGTTTGATAAATTTATCATTTCTACCGACGATTATGCATAATACCCAAGCGTCATTAGTAGATTTGCTAAATGCTAAAAAAATTATAAGTGGTGGTAATTTGATAAAAGGATACTTAATATCGGGGTACTGTCGATAAATTTGTTAAATGAGATTTCTTTATATCGGGTGTACAATCGTAAAGTTTGTTGATTATGAGTTCGTTATATCGAGGTGCGATTGTAGAATTCGTCAAATAGGAGATAACTATATCGGGATCTGACTGTAAAATTCGTTTAGGAGTTTGTTATATTCAGGTGTGATTGTATGCACACAAAATATGTAAAAAATTGTTAAATAAAAGAATTTATTAAATGAAAGTTCGTTTTATCGGGGGATGATCCTAAAATTTGTTAAATAGAAATTCGTTATATCGGAGTCTGATTCCAGAATTCGTCGAATAGGAGTAGTTTCAGGGATGTTCGGAAAAATTCTTTAAATCAGAGTTCATAATATCCGGTTCAGAGACTCTTGCTCACAATCCACGGTCATTAAAGTATAATAAATCTTATCACGGCAATGGGACCGATTTATCATCTTTTCCAATACGAAATGGCGAATATGCATAGTAACAGAACTTACAAGGAAAGGGTCCCAAGGTGTCATCCTCAAAAAACTATGAAAAAAATTGTATTTTTTCATCTCACCCATAAACACGTAAAAACAAAAAAAATTAGCGGTGGAAAGTAATCATTAGTCTCAAAAAATATATATATTGAACATGATAACAGTGTCGGCTACTCATCGCCTCTCACGCTTCTTGGCGATATCTATAAAAAAAAAAACTTAGTTTAGCTGCGTTTCCTTTCTTTCTCTTGCTTCTTTTCCTCCAGCATTGTTCTAGAAACTATTTATTTCTCTTTCCCCCCCCCCCCCCTCTTTCTTTGTCTGTACTGTATTGTGTGAATGACGTCACTCCAACACTCTACGGCTGTGGGATTTTAAAATTCGTTCTTGGCCTCTATTGGTGTTCAAAGTATTAATATTTAAATTTTTTGAGTGGTCCATAACAATTATGCCGGATTTTTTAAAAATATTTTTGTGCATATTTAAATGAGTAGAATCAATGGTAATTTTTTTTTCAAAATTTTTTCATGGCGTCAACTTCAGACCCTTTCATTGTTAGTACGATTTATCATGTCGTATCACCAATGACGCTGGAACATTATGAATAATCGCTGGTAATGTAAATTTAATGTGAAATCAACCACAATGTAAATTTAATGTAAAACCGCCAGTAATGTAAATTTAATGTGAAATCAACCACAATGTAAATTTAATGTAAAACCGCCAGTAATGTAAATTTAATGTAAAATCAACAGCAATGTAAATTTAATGTAAAATCGCCAGTAATGTAAATTTAATGTAAAATCAGCAGCAATGTAAATTTAATGTAAAATCGCCAGTAATGTAAATTTGATGTAAAATCAACAGCAATGTAAATTTAATGTAAAATCGCCAGTAATGTAAATTTGATGTAAAATCAACCGCAATGTAAATTTAATGTAAAATCACCAGTAATGTAAATTTAATTTAAAATCGCCAGTAATGTAAATTTAATGTAAAATCAACCGCAATGTAAATTTAATGTAAAATCGCCAGTAATGTAAATTTAATGTAAAATCACCAGTAATGTAAATTTAATTTAAAATCGCCAGTAATGTAAATTTAATGTAAAATCAACCGCAATGTAAATTTAATGTAAAATCGCCAGTAATGTAAATTTAATGTAAAATCACCAGTAATGTAAATTTAATGTAAAATCGCCAGTTGTGGTAAATCTAGTAGAATTTATCGAACTTACCAAAATGGTCGGCCGATTATGCATAATAACCGGATTTTTATCACATTTTTACCGAAACATATATATTACCTCACGTTTCCCGCCTGTCCCACTTTACCCAGCATCGATGATTCTCCGACCCCCCAGTTCAAAGAATCTACATCGCTTATGACTAGGTAATTTCGTATTTGAAAATAATACTGGAATAAATTGTCATGATCAGATTAATCTTGTTTTACGGATTTGTTATATTATTTCGAGGAGCAGATTACTGCGCCTGTTTGGGATAAATCCATCCTCACGAAAGGGGGGCTTGGACGGGCGGAAGAATGTTAAACAATGGATGCCTAGACGATCATCACCATCATCATCCCCACCATTCTACACTGTATGTCAGATTGCTCGTTGATGCTGATGAATTCGCGGCTTACGCGATGAACTCACGTCGGTTCAACTGAGCTCATCATCTGTCGTCCCTCGATCTGGAGGGAATAATAATAATGGCGCATCCTAAGCCAGGATGAACAACTAGACCGACCACTTCATCTGGTCTTGTTAGCGAGTTTATTAAAACATATGTCCTAGTACTCTGCGAGATATTTCCCCCCTAATAAGCAACTCGCTCTTTGCGAATGTGTGTGTGTGTGTGTGTGTGCGTGTGTGGTGTCAGTCCGAGATAAACACAACATATTTCCTCTCACTCTCTCTCTCTCTGTCTGTCTCCACAGGGATTTGATACTTACTACTTGAGCAGCGAATTCAACTTCGGATACAGCGATGTATTTTCTTGTCTTCGTAAGATTTTAGAAGCGTCAGGGGAACTTGATCTGGAAGCAACGTTTCTCTCTCTCTCTTTTAGAGTGAAAAAACCCAAAGAATTTCTTATCCCTTTTAAGTGTGTGTTTTTTATATTTACTTGATCTGCATTATTACTGCCACGGTGGGGCAACTCTGGCGGCATCTGACGGGGCTGGATCATGTATGGCTGTGGATTTCGTTGCTGATGAAATGGACAGCGCAGCGAGGTCGACAAAGACCCATAGGAACCACTTGGCATTCCCAACGCGGTGGCGGGGCCCTAAATTGGACTTGCACCGGGGCTGACAACTACTCTAAAAAATGTTAGGCAGTGTCGGACGCTACCGCAGTTATTTTCGAGAAAACGTCAGTCGTGTCGTTTATAGTAAATTTCAATTATAGTTGCTTTTATATAATTGTTTAATTCATTTGTGACTTACATTTATTGAATACAGGGTAGTGGTATGAGAAGTAGGATACACATATGGCTTTGAAAATATTTGAATACCTCTTGCAAATGCTAAATCTGTACAAGTTTTCCCTTCCGTGGTTGGTTTGTCCAAATCATTAACTCGTTCAAGTTTAAAGACTTCCTGAAGGTGTGCACGCAAGAGTTCTAATTTTCGTCTAACGTAAAAGTATAAGTGTAAGTTGCGAACGAAAAAAAATTATAATTGATTATAATTATAATTAATACGATTTCAAAAAATTATAATTGAAATTTACTATGAACGATTGACGTTTTCACTAAAATAACTGCGGCAGTGTCCGACACTGCCTAACGTTTCCTCTCCCTCCCCCCTCAAAATCCGAATCGGAACATTTCAGAGTCAACAGCATAGTCATTTCATTTTTGTTTGAAATTTTCTTCGGACAAAATAACTCTGATAACAGTAAAAGAAAAGTACTCGAAGGGAGTCTGTACAGCGATAACAGTCATCAGCGCCATGGAGGGGGGGGGGGCGACGGCAAGATTTCAAATCGGTCAGTCTGGAATTTCAAGGAGCTCACGTTCAGCCACGGCACATCGTTTACGGATGGATGATCGTATATATAAAAAAAGAGAGTTTTGTTTACGGTCTTGAAAAAAATCTTTCTTTATGGACTTGAAAAAAAAAATGTTTACGGTCTCAAAACTTTTGTTAGTCTCTTGAAAGAGCTTTCGTTATATGCTCTTAAAAAAAATGTTATGCTCTCTTATGGTCTAGAAAAGCTTTGTTTCAAGTTTTGAAAAAGATTTTGTTACGCTTCTACAAAAGCTTTTGTTACGCTTCTACAAAAGATTTTGTTACGCTTCTACAAAAGCTTTTGTTACTTTTCTACAAAAGGTTTTGTTACGCTTCTACAAAAGGTTTTGTTACGCTTCTACAAAAGCTTTTGTTACTTTTCTACAAAAGGTTTTGTTACGCTTCTACAAAAGGTTTTGTTACGCTTCTACAAAAGCTTTTGTTACTTTTCTACAAAAGGATTTTGTTACGCTTCTACAAAAGATTTTGTCTTTTGTTACGCTTCTACAAAAGCTTTTGTTACGCTTCTACAAAAGATTTTGTTACGCTTCTACAAAAGCTTTTGTTACTTTTCTACAAAAGGATTTTGTTACGCTTCTACAAAAGATTTTGTCTTTTGTTACGCTTCTACAAAAGCTTTTGTTACGCTCTCAAAAAAACAACTTTGCTTATGGTTTAAAAAAGGATTGTTTACGGTCTCGAAAAATTTTCGTTTGCGATCTGTGAAAAATCTTTGTTATGCTGTTAAAAAAAGAGTTGTTTACAGTTTAAAAAAGGTTTTTTTAGTCTCTTGAAAGAACTTAGTAAACGCACTTGAAAAACAAAAACCTTTTTTTTCTTAAGAACACTAAGAACTTAAGTTATGCGCTTAAAAATATGCTCTAAGGAAAGACAAAAGTTTGTTACACTTCTGTAGCTAGTGGTTTAGTGCATCTGCCCTTATTGGGGGGCGGGGTGGTGGTTTGAATACCCACAGAGGTAGTTGAATTTTCTTTCCAAAATTCATCTCTGCGTAAGATAGTTGTTTGAACGCTTGTAAGAGGAAATTTGTTTACTGTTTTAAAAAAACTTGGCTTACATTCTAAGAAAACCTTTTGTTAAGCTCCTAAAAAGTACTTTTGTTTACGGTCCTAAAGAATTATTTATGGCTTATTTATATTACCCATAAATTTTCTAATATCCGGGACAATTTTGCAATTTCTACTTTCAACAAAACGGGGACTATGGGGATCACCATATAAGATGGTAAGATAGTCGACCAGGGTTTCTCACCATTGAGTAACACAAACACGCAAAACTTCTCTTTATTGGATGATGGATGGATTAATCCCATTGTTTCTCTACTTTGGGGAACTCTTTCTCTCCCCATCTCACTTTTTCTAAACCCAAAAGTTTTGTTGTTATTCGTGTGGGGGGGGGGGGGAGGGGGGGGGGTCGGATGGGATACAACTGTCGTAAAGCCCGTGGTGAGTAGGCGGAAGAAGTAATCACCATCCCAATCACGTGGCTCCGAAGCTGATTTATCCTCACGGGAATGTCCTCGTGCGAATTGAAGTAGACGACGAAGTAGACAATGTGTCGTCAGGAAAAACCTACGCATCTCTCCCTCTTTGTGGAGTTATTTGAGTCGAGTCAACTCGTAGTGGCATTCTATAGTGACAGGGGGGCGATGGATGAATGTATGGCCGTGGACTGATGTATTAAGTAAGGCCTCGCGCCCTTGTTCCGCAACACCAACAGACCCGACGGCGTCGACCGACATCTCCGGATCTTCCCGTTATTCACTCCTCCCCAATATATAAGGGGGGGGGGAGAAAGTGTATAAGAATTTTATAGGAATTTTCAAGCAGCAGGATGGAGGGATGCTTGGAAAACGAATCAAGAAAATAAAGAAGCTTATCGTCTGGAGCACAAACGGGGGACCAAACTCAGGCCATTTGCCAAGAATACATTATATATATATATATACAACACATTTTTTTTTATTGTATACATCTTTTACGCAACTGCCCAAGACTTCAAAATTTGTCTCATTTATCTTCAGAAAAATACGCAGCAAACGCCTCTTCTTTTTTTGATTAAGGGCTGGTTTTTCTCTTTTTTTTTTTCCCGATGTTGCATACAGTATATTTATTAGCCACTGTGATCTTACGAAACCAGTTCAATTCTGTTATTCTGAATAAAATATATTTTATTCCGTTCCATTTAAGTGCTAAATAAGAATAAACAATCATCAAAATTTCAAGGAAAGAAGAGATCTTTTTGATTTAATCCGCTGATTATACGCAGGGACATATGTTATAGGGAGGACTGTTAGAGCAGGGGTTGCGCAATCTTTTGAATCCGCTAGATATGTACTGTACACCAGATACGCAGTATTTCTGCCGCTCGCGGTCCAGGAACTTGTATACAGGGTGATTCAGAAAAGATGGGGAAAAAACTTTAAGAGATGATAGTACACACCGCAATCAATTGTTATCAAAGAATGCATGGTCTAACATGCAACGCAAACGCGCTAGCGCGTTTCCAAACGGCCGCTCCGCAAACTTTAAAACGACATTCCGGTTGAAAGTTATCGGGAGGAAAGGAGCACCATGCACATACATGCAAATGTAACCTGGGGAAGAAGAAGAAACCGTATGCAAATATGCGTCGCAGTGAATAAAAGGCGCGGGCTCTGTATTACCAAAGCGCGCCATAATCCCGTACTTTACAACTGTTAGAAATGTGTCGAACGCTGGAATAACTTCGCAGGGCTGGCGTCCGCGCCTTTTATTCACTGTTACGCAGATTCGCATACGGTTTCTTCTTCTTCCCCAGGTTACATTTGCAACAATTGCCAACATTTCAACAAACAAATGCCGTTTTAACGTTGCGGAGCGGCCGTTTCGAAACGCGCTAGCGTGTTTTCGTTTCATGTTAGACCATGCATTCTTTGATGACAATTGATTGTATTGGTGTGTGCTATCACCTCTTAAAGTTTTTCCCATCTTTTCTGAATCACCCTGTATGGGGGCCTTCTGACCCAAATTCTACGGGACATTCCCATTATTTTGGTTGTTCCAACTTTTTTCATAAAATGCCCCTCTTTTCTGCCCTGTTTTTTTTTTAACAAGGCTTACTTGAATTTCTGAAATCAAGAATTAAAGTTATTTTCAGGACTTACGAATTATATTATGATAATTATGAACTATCGCAATTAATTGTATTCATATACTCATCTCACATATTTGTCAACCGTATACCTTTTTCTTGGTGAATTACGTCTTTACCCATCGTGACTTGCAGTCCTCTATTTTCCCGCTTTTGCCTATTTTTCATCAATTTCGGCCTTTCAGCAACTTTACTTGCCTTTCGTAATTTCTTCGCAATAATTGGCGATATTACCGTATGAATCCCGATTCCCTCTATTTTTTGTGACGAAAATATAGTCAGCCTAGGCATTTATCGAGTTTTGTAGATTGATACTTTTCTGTCGGGACCAATTAGCGGGCCGAAGGTTGTGCAGTGTGTACCCCTGGTCATAACTTGGAACTTTATTTACAAAAAAAAATCATATTCTCCCTCTCTCTGTTTTTATCGTAAAATTTCACTAAATTCATATTTAGTATCTGTGTACCGTATGAGACATCAGCGGAGTTCTGGTTCGATTAATCAAGTCTGACATCATCAGGCTCTATGAGACCGTCCATCCCTTTGGGAAAGAGCTCAAAGCATCCCAAGATGGTGTCTCTGGGCGGTCAGCGGTTATGTCTGTCTGTTTGAGACATCGGGTGATATTGCAATTACCTTCCCGTCCTATAACCATGAGATATGGATTTAACAGCTGGCTAGAACGTTCCAGGGTACACCAAGATATCTTGTACCTTGAAACGTTAAAATTACAAAATTTACTGGAAAAATATAAATGAGTATTTTTTTTTAATATAGATCATATACTAAAATAAAAAAAATATCAAAAAATATCAGACACAAATATGATTATTAATATACACTCGTGTGCAAAATTAAGAGAATTACCACATTATGATGAATTTCTGAAGAAACTAATGAAAAGATTTTAATGAAATTTAGTACGAATACACAGTTATAACAGGGAAAGAGATGTATCATACAAAAGTCACAATACGTTTTCAGCGCCGGGATGGTTCTCGGAGGGGGAGATGGCGAGATGCAATTGCCCTCCTCAAGAGCGTTTCAGACATGTTCTATAAGGTTTTTGGTCAGGAGATCTGGCTGAGGACAATCCATACGCCGAATATCGTCACTTTCCAGATGATCGTTGATCAGGTGAGCCCGATGTGGACGAGCGTTGTCGTCCATGTACAAGAACCGAGGGCCAACTGCACCTTTGAAAAGTCGAACATAAGGCTCTAAGATCTCATCTCTACACCTCCTAACAGTCAGGGACCCTCTGTCACACACATGGAGGGGTGTGCGGGTCGTCCAAAATGATGCCTTAAATAGACACAATGTGCAAATTATCTTAATTTTGCACACGAGTGCATATATACACACAAAAAGTAACAATAATGGGGGTAGGAACGTATTTAGGCAGATGAAACACATAATTATTTTATTTCAAATTTCCTTTATTTAAGATTTTTAAACACAATTACAAAACATTTAGGGGCTAAGCAAGCTTGTGAGCCCACAAAACAATATCCGATATATATCTGTCGGCATAAATAATAACGAGAGAAAAAAAAGAAAGAAAAAAACACACATATATATAACACCAAGAAATAAGTGGCAACAGGAATGGAATTGATAAACAAAAAAATTTGGCATTTAGCAGCGTATGCAAGATAAAAGAAGATTACATTACAATATCAAACATATAATTTAAATCTTCTCGAGTTAACAACCAAGATTTTAAATTGATAAAAAAAGATGTACATGCACATTGTTCTTTTATTAACTGAGGAAGTAAATTAAATATTTTGGGAGCTAAATAAAGAAAAAATTTTTGGAAACGAGTTTTATTTGGTCTTGGTACCTGTATAGTATGACGTCTAAATTGCATTCCAGAATTATGTAATTTCAGATTGAGATGGCCACTTCTTTTATAAAACATTTTTAAACTTTTATAAACGTAAAAATGTTGCAGAGGGAGTAGCTTTAATTGATTGAAAAGTGGAAATGTATGCGTGAGTCTATTTTTACTCAGAATGATACGGATGAAGGACTTCTGTGTGACAAAAAGTGAAGAAAGACTGCTGACGTATGTCCCACCCCAACATGTAATGCCGTAACGCAATCTAGATTCTACTAAAGCAAAATAAAGAAGTTTTAAAATGGATTAGGAACATTTGTTCCTGATAAAATAAAATTTCCTAATGTTCCGATTTAATTCTACACTCAAATAATTAATATGTGTTTTCCAGGATAGTTTTGAATCTAAAAAAATCCCTAAATACTTAAAGGTGTCTACTCTATTTACAACTGTGCACATACAATCCGAGATACACCCATCTGTCATACTATGATATTTTAGGACACCAAAATCATCGAAAATACCAGAACCAAATAACATATATTTAGTTTTATCTATATTTAATTTTAAATTATTATTTCTAAACCAGATATTTATTGAGTTAATATCATTTTGCATGTTATTCCTCAAGTTAATTGAAGAGCTTTCAGAGTAACAAAGAGCTAAATCATCAGCAAAAGCAGTGATTTTTCCTTTCAAATTAAAGTTACACAGGTCATTTATATATATTAGGAATAAAATAAGTCCAAGTACTGATCCTTGAGGTACACCAGATGTAATTTGTCTTTTAGAACTCAAAACGGAATTTACTTTCACACTTTGAACTCTGTTAGTAAGATATGTTTTGAAAAATTTAAGTGGCAAACCACGAATTCCTGCATATTCTAGTTTGGTTAGAAGAATACTATGATTCACGGTATCAAAAGCTTTGCTGATATCTAAAAATAATAACGCAACTTTACTATTATTGTTATCTGCTATATACACATCTGAAAGAAAATTAACAAGAGCGTCCTCTGTACTTTTTGCCTTTCTGAATCCAAATTGGTTTTCACTAAAAAAATTAATGCTGTCAAGAAATTTAATTATTCTGGATTTAATTATTTTTTCTATGACCTTTGAGAAGACAGATAATAAAGAAATCGGTCTGTAATTATTAACATTCTTTTTGTCCCCTTTCTTGTGTATTGGAGAAACAATTGCAAGTTTCAGGCACTCTGGAAATTCGCCAGTGATAAAACTTAAATTAAAAATAAACGATAAGACATCACTTACATATGGTGCAATGCACTTCAATGTTATGGAATTAATTTTGTCAAATCCTGACGATTTTTTGGAGTGTAAAGAATTTATTATACTCAATAAGCCATGGCTATCAGTAGGGTATATAAAAAAGGATTTCTCAAAAAATTTAAATTGGAACAATTTAATGAATTACAATTATTAGGAACATCATTGTTACAAAAATTAGAAAAAAAGTCATTAAAACATTCAGCAATATCAATTGGATTCATTATTTCACCAGTTGTTTCAGTAAAAACCGCGTCAATGCTACTATATTTATCCTCACCAATTAATTTGTTAATTAAATTCCATTGACATTTTATAAATGCTGCAGTATAATAGTCATTCTTATTTTGCTTTATCTCATTGTTTAACATATTTCTAAATGTCTTGAAATTATATCGCAGCTCAATATCAAACGGTTTCTTTTTAATTTCTTTCAATAATCTATGTTTAATTTTAATTTTTTCATAAATTTTTTTGGTAATCCAGGGTTTTCTTATTCTTTACTCTAGTAAAAGCATCAACACAATTCTTAATTAAATCCAAGAAAGTATTCATTGCCGAGTTTGGAGATTCACAAACTGTAAACAGTATCCCACGTAACCATTTTTACAAGATCAATCAATTGATTTTTATCAAGATAGGTAAAGCACCTTGTTTCACAATTTGAGTCATTGCTGTCATGATCTGTTTCTAAATAAAATAAAGCCATTTTATGATCAGTTATGCACAAATCGAGAAGTACAGCTTTTTTTTAATGTAAATTTCTGGATCTACAAAACATATGATCTATGCAAGTTGACGTTTCATAGGTTTCTCTAGTTGGAGAATTAATTAACGATTCAAATCCAGATCTTGACATCAAATTCACATAAGAAAAAATATTTGAGTCTTCAGATCTTAAAATATCAATTATTCTACGTTATATTGTTTTATGCTACATTATACTGTAGAAAGGAAAAATTAAACGTTTTTAAATCTTTAGTTCTGTCAGTTCCTTCGATGAGGGGTGATTTCATTAGAGATACAACACCCGTGATATTTCAACATTTTGTACATCTCTTTCAGACACGAGATGTCACATTGATTTCTTGAAAATTTCATAAATATTTTTTTGGAATTTTTGATACTTAAAAAATGGATTAAAGAGAATAAATGTCAGAAAATCTGTATTTTTTTCACATTTTAAATTTTTATTTTTTTTGAAAACCACATTAGACAAAGAAAACATAATTCACTTTGTTCACATTTTTTTAGCCAAAATGATGCAGGGGATATTCATCTTCACCTACATTTCTTTCCAGAATTTTATTGCTATATTTTATGTAATAAATCACACTTTTCCTGCAGGCACATTCTCCTGGAAGCCATCTTGACCCCCTCCCCGCCCGGAAGTTCTACCTCTAGTGCTGTCCTCTGCCGAAAGCCTCCAAAGTTCATATTCACCATATTCCCAACTCAAAGCTTACGCAAGCCTTTAAGTCAGAGCTTAACTCGCTGAGGCCAAATGAAGAAAAATTCTACATTGAGAAAAAAGCAACCCACACATTTGTGGCACCAGGGTCTGAAAGGGATATGGATCTTTGGGGATCCGCAGATTACTTTTTGAAAACTCACTAGATTAGCATGAGGTTTTTTGATTATTGAGATCGTCCTAAATCTGTACAGTTTAGTTCAAGAGTTTTGCGAATCTCTGACTTTATCAGAACATGATCTAGAAACTCTGTAGAAGATAATGGTTGCCGCCTTCTGCATTTTGTGCTGCGTAGCATCATGATACTATTCTATAACCAAGTAAAAGTGCTGCCCTCTGATGAAAGCTCTGTCAGTTCATATTCACTATATTTATAACTCCTCTTCCCCCTAACCAGAATATGGCAAGCCGCTCTGTCGCAACGAACCTTATCTCCAACTCAAAACTTACACAATCCTTAAAGTTAGGGCATAAATCCCTGAGGTCAAAAGAAAAGAACAAGTTCTACAGTGGGGAGGGGGGGGGGGGAAGAGAAAGCAACCCACACATTTGTGGCACGGTCTGAAAGGATTATTATCTGGAACTGAGATTAACAATAAAACATTTTTTCCTAAGGAAATTCCCTTGGTAAAAGTTTATGTTGGACGCATCCCACACTATAAACTTTATGTATTTCGTAACAAATTTCACCATGAAATAAGCTAAGATGGGGAATGGAAGAGAAGGAATGGGGGTAGCAGGAGTTTTATTAGGAGACAAGTATAGAACTATGGAATTTAAAACATAAATTTAATTTAAAAGCAAAAGAATAAGCATTAAAAATTATTGTAATTTAAGTATTTCAAGGTTAACTAGGATAATTTCAAGTTTCATACTGTTGCTAAGTACACGATTTTTGTTTTTGTTTTAAGGTACACGGATGTTCCACCATTTATGAAAAACATTAATAACATTATTCACAGTGCTTGTTATGATCGAACACTTAGTATGGTTCATCATCTGGCGATTGCATAAATTGTAATTACTAAATACGGTTAACTGAACTTGATATGTTGAGAAGGAACACGGCAAAAACAAACGCACAATTTTGTTACTAAAACGTTCCTGCTTGTAAAATTTTCGGGTTAGGTCACACACAAAGAGCTAAAAAACAACATTCCTTTATGAGGTTATGTAGGGCGCGGTATCCCAGGTCGATAAGATACTGTCCTAAAGTACCAAAGGATGCTTAGAGGTGTCGTGAGTTCGATATCCGGTTCGTCCTTGTCAAAAAACTTTCCTGACACAGGAGTACAACAGAAACGGCGACATGACCGCAGAAAACGTTGCTGCCGCAGGGAGTCCCCCATCCAGGGGTTAGCGCACCAACCTCTCGGTGAGCATGAAAAAAAGGCACGAAAAAGTGATAAATTGTTGGTCACGGTTTAATTAGCCCTCGTGTGCAGAAAATGACCGTGGTCATTTGATCATTTTTGTCGCACCACCATCGTCATTTTCTGCACACGATGGCTAATTTGACCGTGACCTACAATTTATTGCCGATTCCGAATGGCAGGCTTGTTTTTTTATACTCATCGAGTGGTTGGTGCACTAACCCCTCGGTGTGGGACTAATTGCGGTAGCAATTTCTTTCTGTGATCGTGTGCCACTGTTTCTGTTGTACCCCCCTGTATCAGAAAAGTTTCTGACAAGGATGAACCGGGTATCGAACTCGCGACACCTCTAAGTATCCTTTGGTACTTCAGGCGAGTATCTTATCGACCTGGGTTACCGCGCGCGCCCAAATGACCGTGCTGCGATCATTTGGGTGATGATCGAAAAATGATCAAATGAGGTTATGTATTCCTAATCTCTTGCACTGGAATGCAATACTATTAAAACCGTTTCAAGTGTTTACTATGCTCAAAAGGTACAACAGTTTCCCCTATACGTTTGTTCTGTACAAAGTTTTTAACGAAACATATTCTATAATTCACTGCATGGAATTTCTGTGGTTTGTATAACTAATTGGTGATAATTTGATGCATATATAATAATATGCATATATATAATTTGATGCATCCCGTAATAACAGCTTTGGACAAACCGTTATCTCGTATTTTGCAGACGAAATTACGTCCTCTCGACAGACCACCGATTTCTATAGACACACAAGTTTCCTACGCATTTCTATGGATAAGATATGATCTTCAATGCATATTAAAGGCTACGCACGCCTTCAATGCATTTGTAGGAATTAACGTCTCTCTTACTCATGTAGAAATACAATAGGCGAACTGCCCAACGAAGTGGCAGAAAATCTCACATCAAATGAAAATCACATCGAAAATAAATGCCTTTAGAATAACATGGACGTCATATATATCTTAGAGAAATACGGCTACATAAAATAAAAGTAATTTTCATTTAAAAACTAAAAACCCTGAAAAAAAAATCTAATACACTGTCCATATTTATGTATAAATAAAAATGGATTTATCCCAACATGTATTTCATTCAACATTGTATTTCTTTTAAAACGTGTTAGTGAGGTGGGCAACAGGTGCCTCTGAGGAATTTTCAGTGGTGCCCAAAACTCCTATGCATTTCTAGCGGTTGCGCAAACCTCTTACGCATTCCTAGGAGTGCAAACACTTCCTACAAATTTCTAGGAGTGCACGCCTTTCTAGGGGCACAACACAAAACCTTTGACGAATTTCTAGGGCGAGAGGTTTCTCCCACGGATTTTTTTTTTAGGTACACAAGCGTTCACTTTCCGGAATTTCACGCAATGCTCGTCCCGAACTCATATCTGGGGGGACGAGGGTACGACAAGCCCATAACATATTTTCGGAGGGAACCTACTTGAAGCCTGATCGGATGAGAAACCATTGTGTATTAATCCATTTATTTTTCATCATTTCAAAAAGATAGTTCGATCACGTTGAACCAATCACATTCTATTTTTTTCCCCTTAAAACTGGCGAAAAGGGTAATATTTGTTTGTTCATACCCAGATGTATACCGAAAACAAATATATACAGAGCTCGAAGTCGAAATAGCAACGCTTATATATATATACAGTGAAAAAGAAAAGCTTGAAACCACGAGAAGAGAGAACTATAAGGTGCATATGCATATATACTCCTCGTTCAATATATATACATATATATGTATCACGTGCGGTACCCACACCCAGGCATCATCGTATATACAGTAGGCTGCGTACTCGTGCCTAGAATGCGCTCCTTCGGACAACGTCCGTCCGTCCGTATCTTCTCTTCTTATTATATAGAGCGTGTATGTATGTTCGCATACATATCCATCTGAGGAAAAACTATTGCGTTGCCCGGCAACGGGACTATTTGCTTTTCTCTCTGCACTCCTCGTTCAATCCCCCCCCTCCCCTATGCCACAGAGCATTGAGCATATAACAACAACAACAACAACAACAGTACTGAACGGAGGAATGCTGATGATGCCAACGCTATGCGTAGAAGTACTGTTTCATTCCACTTCGGCAGTCGCAGCACGGAACTGATGTCCATAGCCATTATTACCGTTGAGAGAGGGGTGGGGGGGGGGGGAATGAAAATAAAAAACGGGAATTCTCGCGAGAAAAATGGTGATTCAGGATGTGAATTGTTGAAATGAAAGACTGTTAGGAGAAGGAATTTCGTAGAAGCTTACAAAAGAGAGGAACATTGTATGTATAAATAAAATATCCTGTTTCATATTCAATAACTTCCTCTTCTTTCTGAAACATGAAATTTCCATATTTAAAATACTCGAATGTTTTCTTTTACGCTACGTCTTATTCTTTTCAATGGAGTAATAAAAACATTTTTCCATTCCCCCCCCCCCTTCCCTGTTTAAATTGAATAGCTGTAATAGAGAAGAATAATGATGTTACGAAACATGATAAGTGGATGGAAATGAAAAGGTCTATGAGGAATATAATTTTTTTTTTTTTGAAAATTGCTCTTATAACAGTACTTACTATTCATCTGTAGCTAAGGTTTGTACGACATCACATGTCGATGGGCGCGGGGGGGTTTCTTCTTCGTAACTAAATGCATCTCGTACACAATCCTCTGCAGAATTTCTAACGAATTTCTACGGAATTTTTAATTCTGCTCTTCGATGTGTAGGGGGGGGGGGTCATCAACCACCCCTTTTTGAAGATATGAAATATTCTAAGCTGCTGACGAAATTTTGCTGACGGGGAGGGGGGGGGGTGTCAGTGCTTTGCTGACTTTTGCTGATAAGGGGGGGGGAGGGGGTCAAAAATGGCTGAAAATCTGCTTACGTAATACTTGAATGGCTCCTTGTTTCTGAAACTACTAATTTTTACCGACTCTGAATTTTCACCTGAAACGCAAGAATTAACATGAAACAATGTGAAAATAGGCAAAATTCAACAGAAAGCTTTTTTTTTTTTTTCTATCGAAATGTTTGAAATAGTTGAAAAAAATGATATTTAGGGTATTTTTTTCCTGAATTTTCTCGTTCTAGCGATTATAATGACAATGAAATCTTGGCAATCTGTCGCGCGTTAAGAAGCCGCTCAAGGCGAACGACAATACTCATCAAATATTTCTTTTTGAAAAGGAATCTGCAATATTTTCCTTCAGAATCACCACCAACATCACCCAGAACAGCCGCCATTAGAATCCCAGCTGTAAGATAACGACCTAATACTCCATTTTTGGTTCCTTTGCCCCCCCCCCTTCGTACCGGAGCAAGAAATCCTTTTCCATGCCTTTTTTCCCTAGTTTTTCTACTTTTATTTTGTTCCCGGTTTTTCGGTATTTTCCGCCCTGTCCTGAAAAAGGCTTTCGGGATGCCTGTTTGCCCCGGTTTTTGCTTGTGCAATGAAATAGAACTATCTTCAATATTTTTTACAATTTAACTTTTAGCTACGTTAGATATTATGCTAGGAATTTTTTACTGTTATATTTTTGCCATGTTAATACTGTACCACATTGTTGATCGTGTCAGGAAAATTCACGGACCAACACTTCTGAGTCAGTAAGAGCGGGAGTCAGTGAATGAGTTACTGAGTCAGTGAGAGAGGGAGTCAGTGAATGAGTTACTGAGTCAGTGAGAGAGGGAGTCAGTGAATGAGTTACTGAGTCAATAAGCGAATAAGTCAGTCCTAGCGGTGAATTGCATGGCGGTGAATTTTCCGTAAACCATTGCTGATAGCTCTTATTCATATGGCAGTATACTTATTGCTGGTATTGATTATACTGATTGGCACCAAGTGGGAATTACAGAAATATGAATTGAGTTTTGAAGGATTTGTGGACAGATTTGCGCCTTTTCAGGCAGAAATTTCGAGAACTTTGACACTGAGATTAAGATGATACGGGAAAAAAACTCATCTTAATGGGTATCCCCCCCCCCCCATTGTACCGACGCTTTTTTTTTTTGTCCCGCCGGTGTCTGCAAAAGAGGGATTTCACTGTATTCAACAAACCAGGCATGGTCCCGCTTTTGCTCCGATATGGGATATAAGCCCATTATCTCGTAAAATTGGGATTGTATCTTCTGGGGGAAAAACGTTTTCAGTGTTAATCTAATGATTTCAATCGGTTTTACGTTATGCACTTGAGTGCAAAGCACTGATGTAAAAATTCACACTAAAAATATTTGGAATCCTTGGGATGAATTAATCAGTTTTACATTGGATTCCTATGGGGTGGGGGGAACTATTTCGGTTTCTGAAAAATTCGGTTTACGAATGGACTTCCGGAACGAATTACTTGTAGTAAGTTCGTAAGCCGAAGGGTCGACTGTTCGTAGAAGCATTGACGTTGTAATATGAGACTAAGAGTACTCATGTCCGGCCCCCCCTCCAGTAATTTATGAATATATTATGTAATGCATCTCACCCTTCATGACATACGCCCTTCAATCACATATATACGGGACGTCTGACAACTATGGCTCCCATCCCGATTTTTTACTCGTTTTTCCGCCTCTGTAGAAGTAGTGTGATAATATTTTCATTATGCGTTCTTAGTTTGCAATTTTACACTGTAATGCCACCAAATGAGAGTTTGAAAATGTCCCGGTTATTATTAATGAGTGCCTTGGATTTCAACAACGATTTCAGGGATTTGTCCAGATTTTTCAAACACCTCATCTGGTCACCCTAGTCTTGGACCCAATGACTTGAGAAAGTAGGGGGGGGGAATATATATATATATCGTAGAGGTATGATTCCAGTGCATAAAATGCTCAACATGTGTTCAAAGACTACCCTGTATCAGTTTTGAGAGTGGAAATACAGTGTATCACAAAATAAAAATCCTAAATTTTTAAACAGTCCCCGTGTGCTCAAGAAACCAATTACTAAGTTGTTGCCCTGTCTCTCTTGGCCATCGAAAAAATTCCACGTTTCTATGTGCTATATTCAGAGAGATATTCAAGTTCGAAAAACGGAGGAAAGTTGGGGGAAAAAAAAGCGTTAAGTGCGGGTTAAAACGGGTTTCCCGCATTTATCGCTGTTCTTTCCATATTTTCCTCCGTTTTCGAACTTTAACATCCCTGTGAATATAGCACTTAGAAACATGGAATTTTTTTCTTTTTTTGATAGCATCAGGAGAGACAACTTTCTGATTGGAAGTTAGAGCACCGGGAGGGGGCGTATAAAAATTTAGATTTTTTTATTTTATTTTATTACACACTGTATTTCCACTCTCAAAACTGATACAGGGTAATTTTCGAACGCCTGCTGATCTTTTTTCAAAGTGAAAGCGAACTTCTACGACGCACGGTTGATGAGATGAAGGCCGTGCTAGCACTTAGGGGCCATTCAAGTATTATGTCAGCATCAGGGGGGGGGGTGTCGGATTTGCTGACTGTTGATGACAAGGGGGGAGAGGGGGGTTTGCAGGTTGCTTACGTCATCAACCACCCTCCACCCTTTTTGAAGATATGAAATATTCTAAGCTGCTGACGAAATTTTGCTGACAAGGGGGGGGGGTCAGTGTTTTGCTGACTTTTGCTGACGGAGGGGGGGTCAAAAATGGCTAAAAATCTGCTTACGTAATACTTGAATGGCCCCTTATAGGAGACACCCTGCATATATATATAGGGGAAAATATAGATGATTTTATTTATCAGAACAAAAAATATGTTTTGTTAATGAAAGCACTTGATTTTTTTCCCCCACAGATGTGAGATTTTAAATTTAATTTACAAAACAAAAAATTCAATCAACACACATTTTTTGTGCTACCAATTTAATTTTTTAAACCACGTGTCTATAAGGAAGAATGAAATTCAATTTTTTTTTTGTTTTTAATCTCAATGTCGTCGTTTCCATGGACATGGGCAAGTCCAGAAAACATACAGAGAGTTTTGCTTTCAGGAAATTTGGTTGATATATCTAAACCAGTGGTTCCCAACGTTTTTCTAGGCCATGCCCTACCAAAGCATCTCTGAAATACTGATGTCCCCCCCCCACCCCCTGCATGATAACTTTGTCGTTTTCTCCAATATAAGAACCACTATTTTTTGCTTTGCCTCCTTAAAACCAAGGGTTTTTCACCCCCTCCCCCAATTTCTGTCTATTTTTACTTTGTCAAAAAAGCGGTTCTTAATCAGGGCTCTCGAAGAGACTTCGGGGGGGGGGGGGGGAGGAGAGGAGGTCAGTGAGCTTGGATGAGTGGATGAGAAAACAATTAACTCATTGTTTTTTCATTGCTATACACAAAATACCGGGTGGACAAAAAGTCCGTAAAAAGTCTAAAAATAAATAAAAACCGGAAAAAGAAACAGAAATAAAAAACGGTTTGCAGGGTTAGCATCGCTAGGTCACGGGAATATTTTTGACTGTAAAAAGTATAACTACAAAAAAAGCCGATAGGTGGCGCTGGTACGAGCGACTTCGGTGGAAATATGCAAATGAGACGGTTATAAGAACTTGCACTCCTAATCCACAATCAGTTCACCGTTGTATATGTACCTGCTGCACTATGCCGTACCCTTTAATCGACCACGCCAATAGTGGTCACAACGATGAATGAGATGTAGACCATTTATTAAAAAATGGGTTTGGCGCTCTATTTAACTGTTTCACGGTCACGGTCACTATGCCGTAGCTGGATTTGTGACTCGCCTGCAATGTGTTATCCCCTCTGGTGGTGGTGGTGGTCACGTGAAACACATACTGCTGTAATAAACGATTTGGAGGCATTCTGTTCATTATTTAAGTAATTTTTCTTTGACTTGTGTACGTCAGCGCCACATATCGACTGCTTTTTTTTTGTCTGAAAAATTCCCCTGACCTAGCCATACTAACCCTGCAAACCGTTTTTTATTTCGGTTATTTTTCCGGTTTTTATGATTTTTTGAAGTTTCTACGGACTTTTTGCCCACCCTGCAGTACTTTTAAAGGATTTCGTGGTCTTTATTTTTCTTCATTTTATTGACACAGTGGGGTCCGTGAACCTTATGCTAATGGCATAAATTTTCCGTGGAACAAAGCGTGCTTAATGTTTTCCTTTCAAACCATAAAGCACTCTTTGTCAAACCCCACTTCCACTGAAAGAGGAAAATAAAAGAAAGGACTCTTTCTTTCTCTCTCTCTCTCTCTCAGACACACACACACCCCAAAAGAAATTGATTAAAAATTAAAAATGAAAAAATGAAGGGAGTTCAGAAGGTTCAAAGACTTCATAGAGAAACTCAAACGTGGGGGTGTACGCCCCACGTTGGGAATCACTGGTCCAAACCGAAGGATCAGAAAAGGAAATAAAAGGGAAAAAAAAATTATAAAAATCAAACTAAATCTGAATTCGGCCGGTGAAAGCTTAGTTAAGGAATGATATATCTCTTATTTATTCTGAATTTCCATCATTTTTTGAAATTATTTCTTTCAAATTATTGTTTTCTCGGAAAATTTCTTCCATTCTGAAATTATTCGCTCTGAATTCCTTGTATTTTACGTGAACTTTTATATAAATTCTGTATTTATTTCTTTTGTTTACTCCTGATTCCCGTCATTTTTTAAACTATTTCCTCTCCCCCCTGGATTTTCATCTATTCTGAGCTTATGAAAATTCAATTGAATTAAATAAAATTATCAATTCTTTTATTTACTATGAACTTTCATCAATTCGAAAATAGACAAGAAAAAATTCAACGAAATAGCATTTTTTTACAAGAAAAAAATTCGAAATATAGGAAAAAACACACATTTTTTCCGTATTTCTTTCTCTCGATTATAATGACAATGAAATCTTGGTAATATGCCGCACGTTAAGAAACCGCATCAATACTCATCAAATTTTTCTCTTTGAAGATCTTTCTCAAGGAAAGAGATTGCCAATATTTTCTTCTCCGAACCACTATCAACATCACCTAAAACACAGCCGCCATTAAAATCCCAGCTGTAAGATCCCGACTTAATACTCCATTTTTTGGTTCCTTTTCCCCCCCCCCCTTTCATCACACACCGGAGCTAAAAATCCTTTTCCTTGCCCTTTTTTTTTTTTCTTAGCTTTTCTTCCACATCTACTTCTATTTTGTTGTTAACAAAGGAATCAGGGAACAGTTACACTGAATGATCTTGGACCCAATGACCCGAGAAAGTGAGGGGGAAAAAGAGCGGCGAGGGGGAAAAAAAAAATATATATAGGGAAAGAGGTACATTCGACCTTAATGACTCGGGCCGTCAAAATCGCTTCTCATGTTACTACGGCCGGATGCTTGCCATCATCTTTCAGAAAAAGGGAAGAATGGGGGGGAAAAAAGCTGGATTTTTCCCTTTTTTTTAGTATGCGCCACTATCTTCTCCACGCCATTTGTAGAGGCTCTCGGAAGTCATTCCCAGCTTCCCCCTTTTTTTTTACTTCTTCCAAAGTCATCTATGCTTTGGATCGGAATGAAAAAGTACAAGTTGGTACCGAGTTGGTAAAGGTATATATGTATGTATGTATACCTTCAGAAAAGATCGAGCAGGTCACGTGTATACGACTCCTACTCACTCTTACCAGAGAAACCTTGGAGTACCATTAAAAAAATTACACTTTCTTTGGTCTCGGTAATATGAGTGTGAGGTTTGGTGTTACACTGCGTTTCTTTTCTTGAAGTGAAGTCTATGGTAATGGCCGCCGCTTATTTCCGTTTTATGTCCCGGGGATTTTTCTTTTACTGGTAGGAGTTTCTTCCCCCCCCCCCCCCCGATGCCTCCATCTATGAAAGAGAAAAGTGAGTTCTGTTGCATTTGTGTAGAAGTGTTTTCTCATTCGAGATACATTATCAGAATAAAAATAGATGGCGTTTTTCGTGCATAAAATGTTCTCAGGTAATCTGACTGAGGCTTACTTAACCGTCTTCGGATTTTAACGTTTGAAAAGATTGCTAGATGAGACTTTCGGAAGGCAGATGACACCTGGATTTGGAGACAGTCCATTAATCTGGTTTCGCTTTCGTTCTTGTTTTATTCGCGAGCTGGTTTTCTGTGGTTTTTGAAATGTCGTTGAGATGCGAAATATAGAACCAGCCTGGCACATTCAAAATATATAAATAAGTACCAATTTGGAAGGTAGGTGGCATTTTATTTATTTATTTAGGCAATTCGAGAATGAATGAAATGCACTTACATCGGAAAAATATCAATCACCGTATGCAATGTTGAAAGCACTTTGCATACGGAGTCATGTCGAAATCTTCAATGACAAATCTTGTGGGCGCATACAAGTTCTAATGGCAGACTGTTCCCATACTCTCGCAACACGGAATCTGTCTCCGTCGAAAAAGCAATCTCTTATGGCCGCTGGTACCCTTCTTTGGGCTTGAAATGCAAGCCTCTCGCAATAATACCAGCCACTCGTGCCAGTTATTCGTTTGGTAAAAGACCTCCGTGGCTTTTCGAGGAACTTCATGTCCTTAATTTTGTCAGGGCTCCTTACTTGTGAACTCTATATTCGTACTTGTTCTGGTGCTGCCACCTGTCTTCAGATTCAGAATCTTTCTGGCACCACGTTCTGGTCTGGTGGTTGTGACGATCGTTTTTATTATTTATTATTTTTTTTTAATATATTTTATTTTTTGTTTCCTTCGTGTGAGGAGACAATGTTTTGTTGTTTATAATAAAGCTTTCCGGATACATCCATCCTTCGAGGAACGCTTTGATATCTCTCTGAGATGTGAAGTGGGGTGTTCGGTCTTCAAAGGTCTGGTGGAGGTGCCACCTGTTTTCAATATTAAAAGTTGATAGGGGCAGATTCTTAAATTTTCGTGTTTTATAAAGATCGTGTTGAAAGTCTGCCTAATTACTGTAAAAAATTTAAAAATTAAAAGAAAAAATTATGCTTTTACGTTCTGAATAGAGAAACTGTTTTCATGAAATAGTATTTCCTTTTTGAAAGTTCGGTTGCAATAGATATACGGTATACACCTTTAGCCGATTCTCCCCCTTTCTCAGAGAGAAATATAAATCAATTAGTGCGGCGATATGCTCGAATGTAAATGTATTTAGTTTTGCACAGCATGAAGATGCAGAAACATTTAAAAACTATTCTTAAAACAATTTTTTTTCCCCTACAAATCAAATACAGCGATAACTCTGCTAACGAAGATTTTGACGTGGATACGTCTTTCAAATCGCCTGACGATACTGGGAGCATTCGCCAAAAAGTTGCGTAACGAAATTCTTTAAACGCCCATATCTCAGGAACTCCCCAACGTAAGTCAGGAGCAATGGTATAGTCAGATGCACGTTGCAAAGGTGCACTCAGTGTTTAAAAACCCACAAAAACAGAAAAGACTGTAAAAATCAAATCCGGATCTCAAACGAAATACCTTTCCGTAAAGGAAAAAAAAATTATAGATTATGATCAAGGATAAAAACTTATTAATTAATTAGGATAAAACCTAATAATTATTAATAAAAATATTTGGGGGGATGGAGAGGGATTAGGTAAGAGGGGGGAAGTAAAACAAATAATCTTTCCATTCAGAAAAGAACTGTCGCCACCTGGTGAATAACCACTTTATTTTTTTCTCTCCTTAATACAAACAATCGACGCCGATTCTATTTTTCTGAGTTTATCCAAACTATTTGCTCAACATCAGAAATTAGAAAAAAAAAGTTCTTTTTCCGTGTATGCAATTAAGAACTTTTGTTCTTTTGATTTGAAATTCTTTTGGTTAAAATAAGAACTATTTTTGTTCTCTTAAAGAAAACGTAAGTCATTTAAAAATTGTCGTTGAGTGTTCCGATTCATAAGCCCACACTTTCTTAATAGCCATAAAAAGTCCCGTTCAATCACCACAGAAGCAGTTTTATACGGAAAAATGATCCGGAGAAGTGGCTGTGTCCAAATTGCTTTTTTGAGGAACTTAGCACCATAGATATTCAAGTTTCGTCCTTGGGTGCTGCCATCTACTTCCTAAACTGGAAGTGAGTTTTTTTCCCCCGAAAGCCAGACCGGTTCGAAGTTCGAAAACCAAACCATAGAAAACCAACATGTTAATGATACAAGAACGAAAGCCGAACTAAATTTAATCTGTTAGCTGTGGTGAGACTTTTCAATTATTGTTTAAGTAGGCCGGCATCTAGGAAAGAAAAGAATTGGGTTTTAAATTCAGATCTCGAGAGAAATAATTTTCCTCAAGGGGAAAAAAATAATTGTAATCTAGGATAAAAGCGTATTTATGTAATAATTACTTGTAGAAATACCTGAAGATGGAAAGGGATTAGAGAAGACGAGGGAATAAGACAAAACAAACAATCTCTCTCTATATACAGAAAATATAATGCTGTCGCCGCCTGGTGAACAACCATTATTTTTCCCCATTAATAGAAATAATCTCATCGAAGATTCTCCTTATATTTTCCTTAGTTTACGCAAATTATTTGTTCAAAATGAAGCGAGAGAAAAAGATAATTCCTCTCTCCGTGTTTGCAATTAACTTTTCCACTTTTGAGTTGAAATTTTGTTGTAAAAAAAGAAATATTTTTGTTCTCTTAAAGAAAACGGTAAGTCATTTAAAAATGGTTGTCGAAATCATTGAGTGTTTTAATTCGTAAGTAGATTTTCTTACTAACCGTACGAAGCGGTGGTCTATCACTACAGAAGCAGTTTTTTTTTACAGAGAAACGCTGCGGAGAAGCGGCTCTATCCAAATTGCGTTTTATAAGAAACTTCACTCAACAGATATTTAAGTCCCGTGCGTGATACGTGTTTAGGTGTTGCCATCTATCATCGAAACTGGAAATGAATGAGGTTTTATTCCGGAAGCCAAACCGATTCGGAATTTGAAAATCATAGAAAACTAACATATAAATAAAAAAAAAAAAAAAAAAAGAACGAAAGCGAAACTAGATTAAATCTGTCTGTTGCGGTGAGACTTTCCGATTGTAGAAGTTGGTCGGAATCTAGAAGCCCCACAGAAAAGACTGGGTTTTAAATCCGGATCCCCAACAACATGATTTTCCATAAGAAACAAAATCAATTGCGGATTATAATAAAAGATAAAAAACGCATTTCTGTAAGAATTGCAAATACGAATGTGCCTCTTGGGATGAAAAAGGATTGGAGAAGAGGAGGAAGAATAACAAACAAATAATATTTACGCCTATATTGAAAGGATAATGGTGAATGACCATTTTACTTTTCCCTCGTTAATAATCAACGCCGATTCTATTTTTCTGAGTTTATCCAAACTATTTACTCAAAACTAGAAGCACGAAAAAAGATAAGATCTTTTCCCATGTATGCAATTAACTTTTGCTCTTTTCATTTAATAATAATAACGTGTTATACCTCACATATTTTCAAGAGACGCGCACAGTCCGCCCGGGGAATTTGTTGGTGTTAGTAAACATCCACGTCCGAATCGGAGACCTGCACAGTCAGAGACTAGCACCCTAACCACTCGACTGCTAGGAGACATTTGAATTTTTTTTTGGTAAAAGAACGATTTTTGTTCTTTTAAAACGTAAAGTATCATTGAAAACGTAAGTCATTTAAAAACGGTTTTCGAAATCGTTAAGTGGTTTTAATTCGTAAGCCAGACTTTCTTACTAGCCGTACAAATCCAGCCCCTTCTAAAGATATGAGGCCTCCGCACGCTGTTCGTGACGTCAGCTAGTAGTTCATTTTCCTTCAGAATATTCAGGGGGAAAAATTCCGCTGCTCGTGGCAGTATCATCGTTGTGCGGAAAAGAAATGATCAGGCTCAGAATTGGCGATTTCTATGCCCCACATCCAATCACCATGCGGTATTTGTGAGCCAACCAGGAAGATTCTACGCCAGAATAAGAAGAAACGAAATAGGATGCTGTATTTCAAAATGTGGCATACTTGCTTGGAAGTCTTAATGACGTTATAAATGAACTTTGCAACCCCTGCGAGGGGTCTTCTACCTCTTGGAGGTGCTGACAAAGCCCTCGCCTATCACCACAGAAGCATTTTCATGCAGAAAAACGTTCCAGAGAAATGGCCGTGTCCAAATTGTGTTTTTGAGGAACTTAGCAGCACAGATATTCAAGTTTCATGCTCAGGTGCTGCCGCCTACTTTACGAACTGAAAGTGAATGAGGGTTTTTTTTTCGAAAGCCAGACCGGTTCGAAGCTTGAAAAGTACAGAAAACCAACATGCAAAATAAAACCAGAACGAAAGCGAAACTAGATTAAATCTGGTCGCTGTGTCGTGATTGAAGAAGTTGGTCGGAATCTAGAAAAGAAAGGACTGGGTTTTAAATCCGGATCTCGAACGAAATAATTTTACTTAAGGAGGGAAAAGAAAACAATAGTATAGATTATGATCAAGGCTGAAAACGTATCTCTGTAATAATTCCTAATAAGAATACCCGAGGATTGAAAAGGATTAAAGAATAGGAGGAAGAAAGAATAACAAAAGCATATAATCTCTATATGCAGAAAAGATAATGCTGTCGCCACCTGGTGAATAAACATTATTTTTTCTTCTTTAATACAAATAATCAACGCCGATTCTTTTTTTCTGAGTTTATACAAATTATTTGCTTAAAATTAGAAGCGAAAAAAGAAAAGAAAGAAAGATAAGCTCTCTCCGTGTATGCAATTAACTTTTGCTCTTTTGATTTGGCAAAATTTTGTTAAAAGAAGAACTATTTTTCTTCTCTCAAAGGAAAAAAAAATTATTCAATTTTGAAAAGAGCGAATGGCAATAAGGCAAAAGAAAAATATTTCGCTAATTGTTTGCTTAACGTGTTTAATTAGGTTTTTAATTAGCAAAAAAAAATTGAAAATCTTTTCGTCTATGGGAATCACATCGTTTTTTTTCCCCCTCATTTCTAACTTGATTATCGCTGATCACGGTAAGGAGCGATCTGCGCTTTTTTATTTTGGTTTTGTTTTGTTTATCTTTTACCACAATTACCAGAAATTATAAATCAATTTACAGGTTTGGTTTAACTGCGAATCAAATCGAGTATAAATTATCATTTTCATAAAGTTATTTTTGATGAAGTGATTATCGATTTTCGGCATATCTGTCTCAGATAGAGGTCGTTGCATTTATATGAATGGTAGATGAGGTGACGTAAATAATAGTGTTTTGGTGGTGGGGGTGCTACGGAAATTTCGCTTTCGACATTTCGCTCCTGGAACGTTTCGCCCTTGGAGATTTCACACTTGATATTTCGCCTGCCCCGAACGTATGAGCGATTGACTGTGTGAGTGACCAGTTGATTAGGTGAGCGATTTAAGTGGGTGAGTGACTGCATGGTTGAGTGAATGATCAAGTGAGTGACCATATGAGTGCACTCACACTGTCAGTGCAGGTGAAATGTCGGGGACGCGGGAGGAAGGTCCAACTAAGTGCCATATTCGCTAAGATATTTAGTTCAGTAATCGGAGAAAAGTTGGGAAGGAACAGCATAAACTAAAAACCACACAACGCTCCTTTCCCTCATTCATTCTGCCTTTTCCTAACTTCTCTTTGTTTTTGAATCTCAGCGAATATTGCACATTGACACTTGGATTTTTTTTTTGGTTGGCCTCAGGAGAGACAAGGCAGCAACTATCTAATTAGAAGTTAGAGGACAAGGGGACCGTACAAAAATTTAGATTTTAATTTCGTTAACACTGTGTTTTCACTCTCAGAGTAGGTATAGAGTAATTTTTGAACGCCTTTTGAGCATTTTTTCAAATCGAAACTGCACCTGTACGACAAACGGTTGATGAGATAAAGGCCGCATTAGCACTCACAGGACACTCTGTATAGCGAAGGCAAATGTATGACGGAAAAAAACGCTTTCCTTCTTAATCAGTTTCTTTCAAATGACCAGAGTAAAAAAAAATTCCGAGACACTTTTTCTCAAGAGATCTATGGAACGTATTGTGTACATTAAAAAAATATGGTAATTTATGATAAACATCAGACAACTCCATTCTAACGCCTCACAGTGGCTGAATAAGAAAAATGCAAATTTTAGCTTAACCGCTTCGCTTACAAGCAATGGGCAACAAATTTGGATGATCTCTATTCGACGATTTCAATGATAAATGTGGTAACATTGTCCTAACCTAATCGCATGTTAGAAAAACGAAGGAAGGAAAGAGTAGAAAAGTAAGAAAAACAAATGAAAAGAAACAGTGTAATACATAAGTATAAGAGAGAGGGAGGGATATACTTATATATCTATATTATACTCTTATCTCTTCCCCGTATCTTATCTGTAATTCTCTTTTCTCTGAGTAGCTACGAAATAGATTTATCTTTCACCCTCATCTACCTGTTGTCTTCCGTTTTTAGATGTTTATAGTAGAAGGATACATCACGGAAGTAAAAAGAACTACTTTTTTTTCTTAGGGTTGCAACAAAGCTTCGCGGTGATGAGAAGAGAAGAAAGAAAACCGAGAGAACTTTTTTGAGTTTATTCCATTGGCGTTTGTATGCAATATTACGTCCTTGATCGTTAAGTGGTTGAAGGGGAAAAAAGAGAGGCCTCATTTCAGAATAAAATGAAAACGATTGAACAGTTTGCAACCAACTATGAAGGAAAGCAAAACGGTTGACCCATTTAACCAACACTCGTTCAACCAAACGGGATGTATGGTCACCGTACTTGCAAACAGGACGTTTCTCATATAGTTATCATTCGGTTGTTGCTATCAGTAATCCTGAGTCCCGGTATGATTATATTAAGTGCCGGGAGTGGGTAATTTGCGCGCCTGCTGTGTTGGAAGTGAAGGCGTTGTCTATCGGTGGTCGCCTCGAGTTCGTTAGGGAAAATATCTTATCGATATCTTCCCTTGGGTTCGAACCCGGGACCCTGACAACAACCTTCACGATGGTAGACGAGCATCTTACCACCATGCCACTCGAGCACATGATTATATTAAGTGGCGTGGACTGTATTAAAAAAAATCTCCCAACTGGGATCAGTTTTAAAACCAAAAACTTATGAGACGTGCCATGTCGAAAAACTCATTTGCTGTCCGAAAAGAAGACTCGTGCATTATTTTCTTATTGTCCAGTGTCTTTTATACCCAGTGTTTCTTTGTGTGTGTGTATATATATATATATGTGATGTTTCTCAAGTGTCTATTATGTTACAGGTTTCGTCTAATCGATCGTCAAGTTGATTAAACTGCTGCCCACATGTCCTCCTCCATCGGCCATCCGCCCCGTCTACGATACAAGGTGAAGCATATACTTAGCTCAACGATGCTGTGTTGCGGACGCAAGAAGGTAAATAAATTTTCGTTCCTACTACAGAGTACACGGTACATTCCAATCACATTTTATAACTCTTTCGTGGTTATCAAATAGCTAATTTCTAAACTATTAGTTGGTCTAGAAGCAATTTCCGGTTACAAGAAATGTTTCAAATGCCATCACCCATCATTCTCCTAAAAGCCATTGAGTCAAAATATTTGATACTTGAGTGCACATTTTTTTCAAGAAATCGTTATGGAAAAAAATGTTGTAAGCGGGAAAACGCTTTTAACTGGAAATCTCGATGAGTATTAGTAAAAGTTGGGATTACGAAAAGTAAGTTTCGCTAAGCGAAAAAATGTTCTAAAAGTGAACGTTATAAGCAGGATCCTCTTTACGAAAATAAATTCACTATCCAATTCCCTGCGTGTTTTCTTCTGTCTCTCCTTACCGTCGCGAAGCTTTATTATGGCCCTATCAACTGAAGTTGTTTTCGTTTCCCTCCTTTCTTTTTATACTCCTGTTAAAGATTTTATTCCCCCACATATAATGTATACTTCTACTATACAAGGTGAACGTGATCTGTTCTATCAAACGAAAGGTGGGGGGGGGGTGTGATAGACGAGCCCGAGTGGAACATAAAACACCCTACCAGCATTGTCCTATCTCGAACCGTTTTCGAGTTGCAGGGTATATCCAATTAGAAAAATGTGTCAAGTCTGAAAAAAAAACAGAATTTGTGAATGTTCTGCAAGACTTACGCGCAAATTAAGCTTATATTTGGAAAGACCAGAAAAAATCTTATGAGGCGGCACCAATTTCATCAGAATATACGGATTTAGTAGCAAGCTATAAGCGCCGAAAGATTGTTCAAAATCGATCTGCCGCCAAAATTATTAATCGCCAATTCCGCAAATTTCCTTCTAGCTGCACAACCGTTCAAGTTTACCAAAAAAAAAAAAAAATTGTCCATTCCACCATCTTTTTTACTTACAATAAACGATATCGGTGTACCAATTTAGGGGGAATTCAGCCTTTTGTTCGTGTTCGCAATACCTCTCTCTGAAATTGGCGTTCATCGAAGTATATATTCAACGAAAATATTCGGAATTGGCTGGCGGTTACAGATTTTGGTGACAATTTTATTTTGCAGAAAATAAATCCTATTAGGTGATACTCCTCCCTTACCCACATCCCTTATCAGGATATCGGGAATTAAATGGAGAGGTACGAGTGGCTGAGAGAATGGAAAAGTGCAAAATCGAATTGTCGCCAAAATTTACTAACATGTCTGCTTCGACAAACTCTGATTTCAGTGACGTTTGCAAACTAACGACTGTAATTTCTCCCGAACAAGAACACCAGTATGGTTTATTGCAGGTTGTATCGAGAGCTGGTAAATTTGACCGGTTGTAGCTAGAAAGGTATTTGAAGAATTGGTGATTAAAAATGTTGGGATCTTGCCGAGAATGCACTGGCAGAAGAACGTGAAAGTATAACTTTAATTAATATCGGAACAACTACATGTTAGTGAGTGAACAGTTAATAGTATAATCAGATAAGAGTGAGCTCACAATTTATATGATATACTGGCGCTAGTGTCTAATAACGTAACAGCTACGTCACTTGAACGTCAACGTCACAAGTTCAGTTCGGATCAGATCACTACAAAAAATTTCGGCGAAAATTCGATTTGGATTTAGCCTCTACGGCAGAAACCTAACCTTCATTTCCTTATAATACGCATTATTAGCGTGAAGCGCAGAGTGGAGACTTTCTAGCCTCCCTAACTACAGCAATGACCGCTCCACGTAGCGGTAGTATAGAGCCGTGGTTCCCAACCGGGGTGCGGGAGAGCATTATAATGGGTGCGAGATGAAAAAAAAAAAATTACTAAACGCTGACTAATTGTTCAAAAAAATTAAAATGATGATTCCTAAAAAAATATTAATCATGACAATACTTGAGGAAGCAATTCTGTGTGCATATATGTACATTTAAAAGAAACTGTAATAGCACGCGCGTGCTCAATATCTCCATAATATTTGGGTTCCATAATGTTTGACAGTAGTTTTTTGTAACAGAGGAACTATTCAGTATGATGATGTAAATATTCACTATGGTATAAAAATTGATATTTAATTCAAGCGTTCCCATAGGGCAAATACTGAAAGAATGAATGGTACCTTGCAATCAATGCTCCTCTCCATAGCTTCATTCTAATTTCCATCCTCAAAAATAAACTTGTGCGGACCCCTTGGTTTTTTTTTCACCCTTTCAGTCCCGAGCATTCATTTTGGGAAATGCATGTTTTTGCATTTTTGATACTCAAGAAATGCATTAACCCTACAGTGCATACTGTTGCCGATTGGCAACAACATCTACTTTAAATACGTTTATTTTCCCGTTGCCAGTTGACAGCTTCATGTTTGAGACATTCATTATTTCCCTTTTTCATTTTCGTTCGAAAGCCATTCATAGATGGCAGTAAAACGCCTCAATTAAGAAAAAGAAATGTAAATCTTCTGTAACCTGTCAAAAAAGAAAATCATGCACTCACTGTAGGGTCGAAATGATTTATACTTGCATTTCTTTTTCTTTCCGTTTTTTTACGTTGAAAAATATAACCCAATACTTTTTCTTTCTATAGTTTAAATCACAAAGAAGGTAGTTATACAGGGTGTTCTGTTAATGTACCGACAAACATAGAGGGTTGTTAGTAAACATCAAAGGAACAAAAATTGCTATGGAACATCGTGTCGCAAACCACGTGGAGAGGGTGAAAATCGCGAAAAACGGATGCAGGCTCTGAGTCCAGAGAAGACGAAAGGTAGACGTCAGTTGATCGCCGAATGCGTTCGTGGGTTCGCTCACCGTATCTGACGTAAGCAGCGTCGCGAAACGCATGCGCTGGGGTAGGATCACGCGCTGCGGAAGATGTAAATAAGCGCTATTGCGGTTTTAAGCACGTGTAGCAGTTGGTTGCCTGTTCCAATTAGTACCGTGATGGCTGACTACACGAACAAGGGATACGCTGATATGCATCTGATTTACGGTCGATGGCACTATCGTTTATGCGACGCCTGTGGGCATACCGAAGGATCTCATAGCGCGGATTGTCGTCGCTGCGGCAGACATCAAAAACATACCTGGTATCTTTGAGCGTGTCCGGGAATCGTTTTCAAGTCGTTGTAGACGTGTGCATTGACGTCAGCGGCCGCCACTTTCCAACAACTCTTGTAATAATTAATCAAATGAATCTTTTTGTAGTTATTATTGTACTTTTTGTCATTCCAGCGTGACGTCGAGACCTGCATGCGTTTTTCGTGATTTTCACCCTCTCAACGTGGTTTGCAACCAACACCATGTTCCATCGCAATTTTTGTTCCTCTTGATGCCTACTAACAACCCTCCGAGTTTGTCATCATTTATTTATGGAATATTGCTTTCCCGAGGCCTATACAAGGGAATGCGGTAGTGAAGTTTGACAGAAACGGTTGATGTGTTACAAAGGGAATCAAAAACTGTTGTACAATCAATAATGTTTGACGGGAGGTTGATCCAATCAGTTATTGTTCGAAGAAAGAAACTAAGAAGTGTCGATATGAAAATGGCCATGAATGATTTTGAAAAAGAAAGTTAATCGAGAAATATGTCTACGGGTGGAGGGGAGTTGTATATTGAGTTAGCGCTTGAGTTCAGTGACGAAGGCGGAAGATGATCAACGGTTAAGAATGAAGCGGGCGAATTTCTTTTGAATAGATTCTAATTTGTCTATATTGGAGAGAGTATGAGGGGGGGGGTGTCCCAGATTTCACAGGCGTATGAGAGTACAGGAACGGTATAGGTTTGGAAGCAGAGATTTCTCAGTTGACGGGTGGAGCTTTTAATGTTTCGACGAAGAAAAAAGTGTTTTTGGAGACACTTATGAAAGACGTAATCAACATGGAGATTCCAATGGAGGTCGGCAGAAATAATTGCACCCAAATATTTGTAATTAGAAACTTCGGTGAGTAAAGAGCTATCGATAGTGTAAGAAGAAACGAGGGGAAAAACTGTTTTTGAAGAATTAAGGGGTAATTGCCAGAACGAGCACCATTTCGATACAATGTTGAGGTTATTTTGGAGAGATACTTGGTCGGATTTGTTGTGTACTGATTGGTAGATCATGCAATCATCTGCAAAGAGTCTGATATGACAATTGATGGAATTAGGAAGATCGTTAACATAAATAAAAAATAATAATGGCGAGAGGACTGAACCCTGGGGGGGGGGGGGTGCCAGACTTAATTGGGAGAAATGGGGAGTTCTGGCTCTTGAAGGAGACAAACTGACTGCTGTTGGTAAGGAAGGCTTCCACCCATTTAAGCAGTTTGAACACATAGGCCAAGGTTTTGGAGTATAAGTAGGAGTTTATTGTGTGGCACCCTGTCAAAAGCTTTAGAGAAATCCAAGGAAATTATATCATTTGGAGACGTTTTTGTCGATACTGCTTGATAAATCGTGTATGAAAAGAGCTAATTGGGTAGTTACTGATAAAGATGGTCGAAAGCCGTGCTGATTTGAGAAAAAGAAATTTATTGAATCGAGTCGTGAGCGGATTTCCTTGGCAACTATGTGCTCAAAAAAGCTGGCAGCAAGTAGAGGTGATGGCGACTGGTCTGAAATTAAGAGGATTTGAAAGATATCATGATTTATGAAAAAACTGGGATAATCTTATCAATTTTTCAGTCAGAGGGCAAGTTTGATGAGTTTAATGAGACGTTGAAGATAACTAAAAAAATTAGAAATTTCATCAGCGCAAAATTTGAGAATATGATTTAGGATCCCATCGGGTGCAGAAAGCCTGCTTTAGTGAAGAAGACAGGGCTAGAGTTGAATAATGAATCGGAAAAGGAGTACGGAGAGGAAGTGGGGTCAGAGGAAAAAGCCCGACTAAATTCTGTTTCGATATCAATGTGAGAGGTAAGGTCTATGTTATCAATTTTATGGGAAGACGGGCCAGATGATTTAGGGCGAAGAAAATTCCAAAATTTTGAGGGGTTAGTTTTAAGGAAGAGTTGAGGAATAAAATAAAAAAATTAACAGAAAGCCCTGTATATATTTGGAAAGTAATAATACTTCAATACATTTATTTTATATGCGATTTTACATCCTCTTTACATAAGACCCTGTATAAGGGATACAATTCGGAATAGATTTTTTTAAATATTTTTCCCGGCTTTCTATAAACTTCATTAATTATGGAAAAAATTATCAGCTCAAAATAAAAAAAAAATCATGTATTGGTAGGGTTAAAGACATTAAAGTCAACAATTTTTTTCAATTTATCTTTCACATTTTCAACTTACCTTCACAAGTTTAACTTAAAGATTGTGAAGGAATGATTTCCTTCGTTCTAGTATTTTCAGCCGAGATGATGCGGAGTATAATCATCTTCTTCACATAAAATTTTTTCTAGGATTTTAATGCCAAACTTTATGCAATAAATCACACTTTTTCCGTAGTCACTTTCTTCTGGAAGCCATCTTTATCTCCTCCCCCGGAAGTTTATCCTCAAGTGCTGCCCTCTGATGAAAGCCTCCAAAGTTCATATTCACCATATTCCCAACTCAAAGCTTACGCAAGCTTACTAAAATCAGATCTTAACTCGCTGAGGTCAAATTAAGAGAAATTCTACAGTGAGGAAAAAGCAACCCACACATTTGTGGCACCAGGGTCTGAAAGGGATATGGATCTTTGGGGGATCCACAGATCAGTTTTTGAAAACTCACTTGATTAGCATGAGGTTTTTTTTTATTATTGAGATCGCCCTAAATCTGTTGAGTTTAGTTCAGGAGTTTTTCGAATCTCTGACTTTATCAGAACATGATCTAGAAACTTTGTAGAAGATAATGGTTGCTGCCCTGTGCAGGACTTCTGCGTTTTGTGCTGCGTAGCATCAAGAAGCTATTCTATAGCCAAGTAAAAGTCTTATGGGGAAAAAATGAAGACTACGACAAATCCTATTCATCTTGCGAATTCTCGTGTGTTAGTCCGAAAACTCTCAACTGGAATGAGCCTGACCGGAAGTCATCCTTCGTGTCCCACGACAAAACGGAAACGTGCTGCTACTTTTTTGGAAATGCTTCGCCCAGCAGAATTATGCACGGAAACTAAAGAGCCACGGGGCATTGCGGAGAAGAGAGAGAGAGAGAGAGAGTGAGAGAGTGTGAGATGGACTAGGAGAAAAGAGACAGTGGTACACTACCTCCAACTACACACACACACACACAAGCTCACAACTTCACCTCCCTCAGAAGGAGAGCCTTAATCAATACAACGATCGATCAGTCATTCGTGCGCCCCGGACAAGTTTATCGGATTTCCGTCCAATTGTTACGAGCATAGCGAAGCCCGGCCCGGAGCCCGTTGTGATTGAAGGTTAGTGTGGAGGGAGGGAGGGAAACATGAGGGCGAAACAGATGAGTTGTACAAGCGACACATACACTTACGTACGGAGAACCCCCCCCCCCCACCGCTAGAAATGAAAAAGACTTGGGTTTTGCCAAACTACTACGGAGAGGAGAAAGTACGGACGCACATCAAGTCCATTCCTCCCGTTAATTCCTGGGGCAATAAGTGGACACGTAGCAAATACCTAAGCTGAACGAGAACTATTTAAATGGATTCAAATGTCTGCAGCCATTTTGTTTCCACTATTTTCCTTCCGGTGCCCCCCTCAGCCAACACCAGTTTCGTTGGATGGACCTATATTGGCCTCGTGCCAGAGCGCAAGGCCATTTCGTGTACAAGTCATTGATAGAACGGGATACGACGTACTCTAATGAGGGTCATTTTTCTGCATGCCAAGCCCCCTCAGTAGCTAAGCTAAGCGTTCAATTAAAATGTATAATGAAATCATCAATTTAAAAAAAAATTAAGTGGGGATGTATGGCCATTAGAAACACTAAACTGGTTCATCAATCTTCAGCCCTATTCTGTCACTTTTGGTATTATAAAACCTAATATAAAACCGAATTAATCACAGATCACATATATCGTCAGATCAGTGGAAGATTCCGCAGGAATCACGGAAAAGACTTGTTAGAGTAGTTAGAGCGGAGGCCCACAACCTCCGGCCCGGGGGCTAAATGTGGCCGGCCAAGGGGTTCGCGAAAGGTGTTCCAGTAGAAAAGTATCAATACACGCAAAAAGATAAATACCTGGGCTGACCATATTTCCTTCATAAAAAAAACCAGGTGATTGGGATCCAAACGAGATATCCCCAATTATTATTTAAAAATTGTTTAATACAAGTAAAGTTTCTAATTTAACTACTCAATTAAAATACTCAAAGGCAATTAAAATTGTCAACTCAGTCAAAAAAAAATTGTTTGATACAAGTAAAGTTGCCAATTACAGCTAAAAAAATTTTCCGCAACAAAATTTAAAAGGTGAGTAAAGATGTCAGTTACAGTAAAAAAAAACTGTCAAAGGCAAGTAAAGTTGCGGATTACAGCAAAAAAAAAATTTTGAAAGCGAAAAAACTGGTTAAGTGCAACCAAAAAAAAAAAATGTCAAAGGCAAGTAAAGTTGCCACCTGTTGCGAAAATTGCTGGAAAAATCACCGATTGCGGAAAATTATAGCTGCTGCATGTCGCAATGGGTAAAAATGCGATTTACCTAAACAACTTATACGTGTGACAAATATATGAGATGAACACATTTATGCAGTCGTAATTAATTATGATAAAGTCATAATTAGTCATAATTATGATAAAGTCATAATTAGTCATAATTATGATAATGTAATTCATAAGTCATGAAAATAATCTTAATTCTTGGTTTCGAAAATTCTTCTCGTGGAATATAAGGGGGGAAATCGGGACATTTTGACAAAAAAAAAGTCGGGATGTCCAAAATTATGGGAATGTCCCGTAAAACAGGTCATATGGACATTCTATATGTATACGTTTCTGACCCGCGAACGGCATGAATACGGCATATTTGGCTTATGGACTGAAAAGGTTGTGCATGTGCACCCCTGTGCTAGAGTAATGCATTCCTCGTTTTATTCATGAAGGTCGGCAATGACATGTTTCAGCAAAGTTTATTGACATCTTCCTTCGGTGTCTCTACATGACGTTCATGAGAATTGATTTAAATGCACGTTAGGAGAGCGCCATCGCATATGATTTTGGACGTTCGTTGGCGATGACAAAAAGACTTCGACCACCGCCAACTCACCTGTCGTGTTATCTTCAAACATATCAATGCCAGCGAATTCATCAGTGTTGTTAAGCTAGAACGGATCAGGAAAATCATAGATAATATTAAATTGCATATCATTTTGAGAATCACACTTTGAAAATTCATATGACGGCAGTGACACCGACAGCCACATTCTTGACACCCCGAAGTTCCGACAGAAGAAAAATCCTGACAAACTAAAATCCTGACAGACCAAAATCTTGACAGACCAAAATCTTGACAGACAAAAATCTTGACAATTTTGAAATCCCGACAAACCAAAACTTTGTCAATGTCAAAATCCTGACAGACCAAAATTCTGACAATGCTGAAATCCTAACAGATTGAAATCTTGTTAATTTTGAAATCCCGAAAGTCTGAAATCCTAACAAAATAAAACTTTGGCAATGTCAATATCCCGACAAACCAAAATTCTGACAATGCTGAAATGCTAACAGATCAAAATCTTGTCAATGTAGAAATCTCGACAGAAAAAAAAATTCTAACTTCGGGTTCAAAATCCTGGGTGGCACAGTTCCAGAATGTCATTGAGTGATCTATAAATGTGAAAATCAGAATTTTGGTCTGTCGGGATTTTGCCACATTACCAAAGTTTCGGTTTGTCGGGATTTCGATACCGTCAAAATTTCGCTCTCTTGGAATTTCAGTTTGTCGGGATTTCAGTTTTTTTATGATTTCAAAATTAGCAAGATTTTGGTCTGTTGGATTTTATCATCGTCAGGTTTTTGGTCTGTTGGGATTTTATCATTGTTAAAATTTTGATCTGTCGGGATTTTATCATTGTCAGAATTTTGGTCTGTCGGGATTTTTGACACTGCCAACAAATGGAAATGTTTTGACAATTTTTTTGGTTTGTCGGGATTTAAGTCTTTCGGTATTTCAAAATTTGCAAGATTTTGATCTGTTAGGATTTCAGCATCGTCAGAATTTTGTCGTGGATTGATTTAGTGTTGTGGAACTGTGCGCGGTGATCTATAAATATGCCGCGGGTCAATTGTGCTTTGAAACTTTGCCGTAGGGGGGGGGGTCACTCAAGCGATCTGTAAATATGTCGTTTAGTTCATTCTCAAAGAATTAGGTTTGAGGTCGTGGCCACATCAGATGACTCCAAAATCCACATTTATCCGCGGGCCATGGGTTGAACAATTATGGTATAAACGATGACTAGCTGGCTGGATATACCTATTTAAGTCTGGATAGGACATGTGGTAGGTTCCCGCCTCAAAATTGAAATATCCGACTTGCGAACAATTCAAACAGCACGTACCAGTGTTCATAAATCTTAAGAGTGGGCTGCATTTGTGTGGGTGTGTGTGTGTGTGTGTATGAACCTCAGATACCACTAGATTCATTAAACCATCTCGAATAGGAATAAATAAATTGGTTGGTGATGAAGCGACCCGTTGGTTATTATCGATTCATCCATGAGATCCATAACAGAAATACTCGCTTGTTTCACACGTGTAACATATCGATAACGCATCGACTTTCCTCTGGCTCTCCCTCTCTCTCTTTTTTTCCTCTCCCTGATCTGTCAGATGCAGGTTATGCATTTATCAAACGGAGGCTGTTTCCACAGCGGAACATATTAATCCGATGATGGGAAATAAATATAATTACGCGAATACGGATCGAAAGATCAAGTCGATCCAGTTAAATTGATACAAATTCGATCAAGTTCTTGATGGACATTGATGATAAGCGATTTCAACGAATATATAATTATTACATTTCTGAGAATTTTATGTCATACATACATCATACACTCTTTCAACAGGAATATAGTGCGTGAAACTCATACCCACTTTTCTATTCATATCTGTGCTTTCAAATTTACCGTTATTGATCGCTATTGTGATAAATAGAAATGTTACTGAGAAATCTCTAATGAGGTAATTCAATGGAAATTAGCGTAGTTATCCACTTTGAGAAGTATGTAGCTTAGCTGCAACCTCCTACGCTCTCAAAACCGAGCTGTTATCGCAGCAAAGATAAGCGAGAGAGAGAGAGAGAAGCTAGTGTGTGCATAATGATTTGTATAAAATTTCACGCCCACATACACATGGGAATATTCTATTACGTATTCATTCTTTGTATTATCGATGAGGGCCGAAAAACTCGTTTTACCAGCATTTAACGCTGTTTTTTTTTTTTCAAATTTCCTCCTTTTTTCAAATTTAAATATCTCAGTGAATATTGTGCACAATAATGTGAAACAATTCCATGCTGCACTTAGAAGCATGGAATTGTTTTAGTTGGCATTTGGAGAGTCAGGGCAAAAACTTTATAATTGGATTTTGGGGCCCACAGGGATTGTACAAAAAGTTTATTTTTTTCATTTTAATAACTATACAACCCTTGAAAACATGAATGACTTATCTGAGTACTACACGTTATCTGAATACTTTTCCTAATTAAAAGTGTACCTCTAAAATCAACTGTTTACCAGTAAAATGTCATACCCCCCCCCCCCCCCGTTTGCTATGGTGACCCTCTATATACTATATTACTTCCTCTCTTTCTATCTTTCTTTCCAATTTCTAAGAATCGTCAAAATCAACGAGTTTTTCCAGCTTCATTCAGCTAGTACCAAATATAGTACTAACAACAATAATAATAATAACAGTGTTTGTGATGGGAAGATCAAAAAACACACAGAAAATCGACCAAGGCTTGCCTTAAAGGGGTTTTGAGGAAAAGCCTCCTACAGCAAGTGAAAAGAGCGAGAAAACTTCATTACTCTCCCCCCTTAAGGCATCTCTCGCCATTTTTCTCGAATCATTGTGTGTGTGTCATTAAAGAATAAGATAACAGACACACACACAAAGTAATAAGAAAAAGAAAAAAAAAACTGCCACATAATCGTGTTGTACGGGGGATATAATGAACTCAAGCAGGCTTTTCTCTGCAATGATAAGTTGTTTCGCTTTTCTTTTCAACGCTTTTTTTTTGAAGACTAATGAAACAATGCTTTATTTAGTTTCTTTGTTTTCTACGAAGAAAATGTTGTTTCGTAAGGAAAAAAGACACGCTCTCTTACAACTCTCTCATACATGTACGTGGTTTATGTACGCTATAATGTATAACGTCTCTCTCATGTTTCGGGGGATTGGAAATATTTCTCATACTCGAGATGAGAGAGTCGAGTATAAAAGAAAACAATACATAAATAAATAAATGAAGTTCAGGGGTTATCTTTGTATGGATTTATCTGGAGCGATGGTTCTTGATTTGTATTCTGTAGATGCCCCCCCCCCCCCCCTGGAGTGTAGATGTATTTTTCGTTACTTTCAATTTTGGTAGCTGAGCCACCAACGAGGTGGTTATCAATGTATGGAAACTAGAAATAAATATTCTATCATTCATTATTTGAGCCAATGATGTGAGGCGAAAAAAAACAAGTCTATCTATATGATAGAGAGAGAGCGATCAAAGGTTCTCGTAACCTTTTGTTAAGAAACTGACAGAGTTAACCTGACGGAAATCCTTACAATGTCGAAACCTCGACAGACCAAAATCCTTATAATGTCGAAACCTCGACAGACCAAAATCCTTATAATGTCAAAATCCCGACAGACCAAAATTCTGACAGTGCCGAGATTCAGTCAGACCAAAATCCTTATAATGTCAAAATCCCGACAGACCAAAATTCTGACAGTGCCGAGATTCAGTCAGACCAAAATCCTTATAATGTCAAAATCCCGACAGATCAAAATTCTGACAGTGCCGAGATTCAGTCAGACCAAAATCCTTATAATGTCAAAATCCCGACAGACCAAAATTCTGACAGTGCCGAGATTCAGTCAGACCAAAATTCTGACAGTGCAAAATTGAAATCCTTATAATACCTAAAACATGACTCACCAAAATCTTGATAATGCCGAAATCACTACGAACCAAATTCTAACAATGCCGAAATCTGATAGATCAGATAGAGAGACCAAAACACTGACAATGCCAAAATTCTGAAAGACAAAAATGCTGACAATGCCAAAATTCTGACCGACAAAAATACTGACAATGCCAAATTCTGACCGACAAAAATGCTGACAATGCTGAGATCCCGACAAATCAAAATTGTGACAGTGTCAAAATCTCAACATTGCCGATATGCTGACAAGCCATAAGTGTATAAAAAAATAGGTAAAAGTGGAGAGAAGATGAAAATGTGTGCGTGCGCGCGCGCGTGTGTGTGTGTGATAATACATACACAAAAAAGACCAGTACGGTCGACCAGCGTCCGAGTGGCGTGGGTAAAATGCTCGTCTACCACCGTGAAGGTTGCTGACACGGTCCTGGGTTCGAACCCGAGGGAGGCTGTAGATAAGATATTTTCCTTAACGAACTTGAGGCGACCACCAATAGACCGCACCTTCATTTCCAACCCACCTCATTAATGGCAGTAAACAGCGATATGGCCAGAGTTGGTGGAGTAGTGCGAAATATAGTAATTAAAATAATAGTGCTGATGATATCAAAAAACACAGAAATTCGTCCAAGGCTCGCCTTAAAGGGGGTTTTGAGAAAAATTCTCCTACAACAAGAAAAAGAAAGAGAAAACTTCATTACACCCCCTCCTATATCATCTCTCCATTTTTTTCACGTATGTGTGTCGTTAAAGGATAAGATAACAGACACACACAAAGTAATAAGAAAAACAAAAAAACTGCCACGTAATATTGTTGTACGGAGGAGGATATAATGAACTCAAGCTAGGCTTTTCTCTGCAATGATAAGTAGTTTCACTCGTTCTTTTCAACACTTTTTTTGCTTTGTTTAGTTTCTTTGTTTTCTACGAAGAATATGTTTCGTAAGGAAAAAGACATGATTTCTCATAACTCTCTCTCTCTTTCTTAATCTCTCTCATACATGTACGTGGTTTTATGTACTCTCTATGATAGTATAGCGTCTCTTTCGTGGTTGGGTATTAGACATATTTCTCATACTCGAGATTGGAGTCAGATATAAAAGAAAACGATACATAAATGAATGCAGTTCAGGTGTGATCTTTATATGGATTGATGTGGGGAGTGACGATTCTTGATTTGTAATCCGAAGAACCCCTAGAGTGTTGATGCATATTTTTTCAATTTTAATTACGGTGAGTGATGATTGTTATCGGTGTATGAATACTAGAATTCAGTAATGTGAAACTAATTGGTGTAGTCGGGAATCAAAGCAATAAGTAGATGCCCCAGACCGACCTGAATATGATTTCAGCATGATTTTTAGATTTCACAAGTGCATGATCGCTCATTATGATTCAAGCAACCCACGTTTCACTTACGCGTTGAGTGGTAAAATTATTCCGGATGAAATGAAGCTCACCGATTTTAGAGTTCTCGTTGACGAGAGGTTTATGTTTTCTGAACATTGTTCCGCGGTGGTCAAAAAAAAGCAAAACAGTGCAGCATTCTCTAGGCCAAAAGGCGCTAAGCCACGGAAAAGCGGAATAATGACTCAACGAGAACGAAGAAGAAACTATTTTATATAATAATTAAGCCGAGCATTGAACTATATGTTCCGAAGAACCAAGATATTATCAGGGAGGGGGGGGGGCAGAGAAGTGCCATTAGAACACTGGTGGGTTGAAGGCTTGATCTATGAAGAGAGACTTGACTCTTTGAATATTTGTTCTTTAATCCTCTCACCTGCAGCGTATAAACAAAATTTACATGCGTGCATGTAACTACATATAATAGAGGAATTTAGCGTCTCGTTATTGGTCGGAATGAACCAATACGTCACTTATGGAAAAGTACTTAGTGAAATTTTCAAATTTTCATTGGACGAAGTTAAATGGTGTGGTTTGCCTGTAGTGTCTTGTGGTTTTGTATTTGTATTTGTTTATAGCGGCTTCATATTTTGTATTTGTGTGTTGTGGTTTCATATTTTGCATTTGAATGAGTGTCTTGACATCGGACATTGGCCATAGATACGAGTCTCACTCCTGCTTTATTTTTCCTTTCCTCAGACACACTCATTTCTGTAAGCGTGGTCATAGTGTAATAGGTGTATACACATAACGAAAGAGCCGTTACAATACTTGGCGCCAAAACTAACACCGGAACAAAGTTTTAGAAAACCTTCTGTAAAAAATAATATCGTGAGAAAGAAGAAAATAGAAAAAGAAAACAGTTTCCGAATGAATTTCCGAGTCGGAAAGTTTCATATAAACGGGTTATAAAAACCTGAAACTTTTCGGGGAGATAAAAATTTGAATTTACCTACACATAACCCAAAAATTTCAAGAAGTATTCTGCCCACAACACATTGGGAAAAGGGGGAAAAAAGAATAATAATCTTGGCATTTGTCCAATTTTTCGAGGCGAATTCCACCGAGAGATTCTTTTTCCTGGTGGTATCCGAATATCTTTTTTCCTCCCCTTCGAACAAGAGTTATTCGCCCTTCTTCTCACTACTACTACTGGATCAAATAAATTCACGAAAAGGCTCGTATAAATACACACACACACACGCATATATTTTTGCTTTTTTTTCCCCTTTCTAAAAACATGGGGAAAATATTCTTAGGGAAATATATGTATACACACATATCTTCTTTAAAAGTATAAATATTTTTAAGAGGAAGGCACACTTAATGTCTTCCGCCTTCGACAACGAATTTCATTGGATTTCGTTAAGTGTTTCTGGAGGGGAAAAACATAAAATAAATTTCTTTTTCTTTATTGCCATGTGTTTAGTGTCAAATTTAATGAATCCTATAACCACGGGTTCCCCCCCCCCACTTCAGGATTTTCCCCTTCTTTTTTTTAACCCGTTTAATTCCTTGTCGGAATATTTTTAGTGGGGGGTTTGGAGAAAAATCGATTTTTTCTAGGGTGTTTGAAATCCCTACTACTTCTTGACCGTACACGCATCAACTCATGAACATTTTGCTGGGGGAATTGGTAAAGAAATGGTACATACGTGATGTGTATGTTACGGTAAATGTGATAAATATCGGACGTTTATTATGCATACTTACCAATCGTCTTCGTAAGGGGTCATTCAAGTATTACGTCAGCATCGATGAGGGAGGGGGTGTCCGATTTGCTGACTTTTGATGACAGAGGGAGGGGTTTGGATGATGCTTACGTCATCAACCCCCCTTTATGAAAATATGAAATATTCTGAATGGTATCTTATTCGGTGCGCCCCAAAAACGGAGAAAAAAACCTTTCGATAGTTATTGGGCAACTGAACTAACATTCTACCTATTGATAAGTCCCCTACAGAGCTGCTTTAATGATCTCTAACGGATCTTTCACGGATCCTTCTAGTGCTCTGGAAATGTTTCCGTTCCGCTTAAGTGCTCTGGAACTGTGCCACGCATGACTCAAATGATCCGTAATTATGCCGTGGATCACTTAATTAATTAGGGAATGTGCCGTGGGGGTAACTCTAGTGCTATAGAATGATCTGGGGGGGGGCCGTTTAAGTGCTCCAAAACTATGCCACATGTCACTCAAGGGATCTCTAAATGTGTCACGGATCGCTTAAGTGTTCTGGAACTGTGTCCCGGGTCATTTAAGCGATCTGAAAATGTGCCGCTTAGTTCACTTCTACAAAATTAGGTTTGAGGAGGACAGATTTTAAGTTTATTTTTTAACAAGTTTTAAGAACGTACCCCGATATAATGATGCAAATACATGTATAGTATATCATATTGTACAATTTATCATGTTTACCAACGGCGTGATGCTTGGGTACAATCCATAATCACCGGTACAAGTGATAATCTTTTTAGTACTTATTATACTGTATTTATCAACGACACTTGAGTATTATGAATAATCGCCAGTAAAAGTGATTAATTTATGGGAAGTTATCAAACATACAAACGACGCTTGGGGACTCGGTGTGCATAATCACCGGTAAAATTAATAAATTTAAGGTAATTTATCAACCTTATCAAAATGCTCGGTGATTACTCATAATAAAGGGTTATTATGTATTTCTCACATTTGCCATAACATATATATTATGCATAATCACAGAATACCTTGGTAAGTTTGATAAATCTAAATTTATATCATTTTTACCGGTGATTATTCATAATGTCCAAAACTGATTTGGATGACAGTAATTGTGAGCCAGAGTCTAAACCGGATATAATGAACTCCGATTTAACAAATTTTACGATTGTACCCTGATATAATAAACTCATATTCAACAAATTTCGCAATCGTATCCCGACATAACGAACTTCCATTTAACAAATTTTCCTATTTAACGAATTTTTAATCGATAAATCACAATTTCAATAGCTGAATCTTGAAATTTAGTAAATGGCAGTTCATTATATCGGAGTCCGACTATACTTATCAAACATGCTAGACTCATTTGTGAATTTTTCTCATATTTATCAAATATGAAAAAAAACGCCACTTACACTAGGGTAATATGTATAATCACCGTTAAAAGAGGGTCGCCATTTAAAAAGAGTATTATGCATAATCACCGTTAAAAATACAATTTTTTCAGCATTAATCAAATTTATTAACGATGCTTGAGTATTATGAATAATCAGCCGTAAAAGTGAAAATATAGCAGACTTACCGAGATGATTGGTAATTCGGCATGTGAACCTTAAGTCAGGAAAATATGAAAATATTTGATAAAGGTCAGGGAAAAATTCTGTGAAGGGGGAAAAAATTAGAAAGTTGTGTGTGTGTGCGTGTGTATGTATGTGGTCATTATTGGTTATTATGCGTAATAACCAATTTATCATATTTACCGTTACGTATACTTACGTGGCCCTAACGTATTTATGTTCTCGGAGTTATGCTTGTTTCGTGTTATTCGGTGCTGCTATCTGCCATTATATTAGCGCTGCCATCTGTCAGTTATACTTTGAAATAAAAATATCAAATGTCTAAATTTTTGTGTAGTATACATATCGTGTTGAGAATCTGTCTGCTCTATGCGGGAAGACGTTCAAAACACTGCAGGGTCCCCAGCAACCTGGAAAGTCAGGTAAAAAGTAAAATCTTTGGTAAAAGTCAGGAAAATATGAAAATATTTGATAAAGGTCAGGGAAAAATTCTGTGAAAAAAAACTAAAGGTAGAAAAAAACTGGAAAGAGAGGTGTGTGTGTCATTTTGACTCACATTTCTTTGTTCAGGAGTCAGGGTAAGTCAGGGAAATTCTTGAGTTTTTGCCTGGGAAAGCAAAAGAAATTTTTAAGTTTTGCTTAGCGAAAGCTAATGAGTTTTTTGTTTCGGCCAGGGAAATTTTTGACATTTCATCAGGAACATTTTTGAGGTTTGTGAAGGGCAACCAAGGAAATTTTTGAATTTTGATCAGGAAAAAAGCCAGAGAAAGTTTTGAATTTTTGTTAGGAAAAGGTCAGGGAAATTTTTGATGGTGAAAGAAAGCCTGCGATGTGTTCAGAGAAAAGGACAAGGAACCCACTACAGGAAAGCCGTAGCCAGATTTTTTTTTGCGAGGGGACAACTGGTCTTTCGGGAGGAGGGAGGGAGGAACAACAGAATTAACCATGTTATTTCATATGTACTACTGGTGTCGATATTCCAAGAATAAAATCGCCGCTCCTTCAGCACATCAACCACACTGGCTGCTTTGACCTTATAATCAAAGCAGAGTTCTTGTTGCCGATTGCCATTCCACTGTACATTGACAAAATGGTTCATTTTGTGAATTAATAAAAGATTTCGCTAAATAACAAATGACTATTCGCCAATGGCGAAAAACCACAACTCAACTTCAACAAACTTTTTTACTAATTTGGCTAAATTTTTTTTCTATGTGAGTAGCAAAATTGGTGAGAATAATACAAAAGCCAGCGTTCAGAATAAGAAATTCTAATTTTTACAGACAGTTTTCCTGTGAAGTTTAACTCTTTGCTGAAAAGCCACTTTTTAGGTATAGTATCTTATCTTATTAAGAACTAGAAGTTTGTTTCTCTGCATTAAGTTAAATCATGCCAAGAAACAACATTTACGTCAGTTTTTCGTTTGCATACAGTTCAACTCGGCTGTAACGTCAATAATTTTCGTTCCTGGCAGATTCCCATATAAAAAGACAGTGCTGATGAAACTTGCTTATAACGTCGGTGAATAATGACGTTGAATATAACAAAAATTTTTCCTCACTTCTGCTTTCCCTTGAATGGCGTTTTCTCAAGAAATTGTAGCAATCAAATCCACAGGAGGACCCGGTTGGATTTTTGTTGTGCCGTTATTTCAACGTTGTTGTTTTTAGATTTAAAAAAAAATTTAGATGACTTTTCTAGAGAAAATGTAGTTACTCGAAACCAGAATGGAAAAATAACTTGGTGTATGGTGTCATATTTTATCGATAACCTCTGCTACTTAACAGTACATTCACCTCGTAGTAGTAGTGAAATGTGCGTTTCTGGGCGTTCTATGGGAGAGACGTCGAATTTCTCTACTACTGTCCAAACATTTCACTACTACTCCTCGTACACATTTCTCTGTGGAATTTCTAACGAACTGGCACATGCTGGAATGCGTGTTCTGTGCATGTGTGGAGCCCCAGCTTATTTATGTTGTCAGAATTGTGCTTGTTTCGGGTTCTTGCTTGTGCTGCCATCTGTCTTCCATAGTTCAAAGTGCAGTCGAATTATGTTTTAACGAATACCGATATAAAAATCAATCGAAAATCTCGTTTTAAGGAAAACTTTCCTGATCCCCCAGATAAGTTTACATAGGAACAATGCAAAAAGCCTGAAATTCCTTTATAACGAAATTTCGTTGTACCGAAGTGATTTCTTCGTTCTCTTGGAGTTCGTTATAACGGGATTCGACTGTAATAATATTTTATTTCTGCTTTAGGTCGAATACCGTGAGCAAACAAACACAAAATTACATTAAACAACAGGAAAAGGGGTGGGGGTGTTGAGATATATACATAGATAGCATAGATAAAGACATTGGTGAGAAGAACATCTAATCATCAAATATATGCAATTAAAAAAAGTTTAAGTATAAGATTGTGGGAGTTAGTTCAAAGTAAAGATGGTAAATATATGCTTGAATTTTCATGTTATGTAAGTATCGTGTCGTAGGTCTGCCTGCTCTCTACGGGGAAACGTTTGTAAATGGGAGATCGGCTCGCATTCAGGGCTTGAAGTTGGAAAAGGCAGAAAAACCAACTTCAGCAACTTATCGATGACTAGAAATTGGCTTCACTGTAAAATGATGAAGCATGCAAAGAAACATCATACACGTGAGTTTTCATTTGCGTACAGCTGAACATGTGTGAGTTTTCATTTGCATACAGCTGAACATGGGTGAGTTTTCATTTGCATACAGCTGAACATGGGTGAGTTTTCATTTGCATACAGCTGAACATGTGTGAGTTTTCATTTGCATACAGCTGAACATGGTTGTAACGTCATTCCAGCTATATAACGTCAATAATTGTTGTTTTAGGAATATTCCCATATAAAAAGCAGTGTTGATGATCTTTTCTTATAACGTCGATGAACTACGACCTCGGATATAACAAAACTTTTTCGTTACTTCTGCTTTCGTTTGAATTGAATTTTGCCGTTCCCTCAAAAATTCCTCTTTGGCCCCACGAGGACCCAAACCCCGGTCTCTCGTTTACAGGACGAGAGCTCTAGCAACTAAGCTATGGAGTCAGGTAGAATATTTCTCCCTTTGAGTGTATGTTGAAAGGCTCTGTACATGGACGGTGGCAGCAATCAACTAATCGCTCGTGAATGACATAAACCACCAGTAGTGTGTGTGTGGTGACATATATTTCTTCCTTGTAATCATCATCTCCAAAAATATAACCAGCTTTTCGAGAAATCTCGTATTAACAATTGGAGAGGACATTTCTACATATACATATAGTGTTATAGTTTTATATGTACAGGGTGTCTCGTAAATCCGTCAATAGTTTAAAAATTGAAGAAATCGGTATATTTGAATGCAGTTTGCAAAAGAAAGTTATTCCCCCAAAAGAGGGGCTTTCTTTTGCTACAGGGAAAAAAATTTAGATAAAATTTTATATTTTAAATTCATGCTTAATTAATAAATTTATTTATTTATTTATATTTATTAATTTTATAATTACAATTTTGTTCAAAGAGAGCACTACACCTAAGCAATTCACGGAATTCCACCTTTGAGTGTTTCGTCATTCTCTTCTGTGTCCGAAACGCTCGTAAAGCTTCAGCCGGTGATTCATGGTTGAAGTAAAACAACTTTACAAATAGAGATTTATCTTGCAATGGCTACACCACAATGAAAATTTGTACTGTAAAAATGAATGTAAGTACCAGTGAAATTTGGAGAAATGAGCTGTTAATCATTCACCCTGCATTTTATAGGACTCTGATTTGCATATTTCCAGTGATTTTCTTCCATGCTGTGCCCTCTGTCGAAGAAGATTTGAATTTTTTTTTTTGTATCAAGAAAAATCTATCTTTGTGAGAATAAATTATTTATCAACAGCATTTAAATATACCAATTTCTTCAATTTTTATGAATTTTTGAATTATTTACGACACCCTGTATTTCAGATGTGTATTCGACTACACACCTGATGAATGAATCAGATATATAATTGTGTATCTCTCTCATTACAGTTTTCATCCTTAAAAAGTCTTGTTACAATCAACAAGCTCGGTTATAACAACAAAATTCTGCGGCTTTTTCATTGTCATAATAACCGAGTTTTTATTTTTTTTATGACATTTTTTGTCAAACATCTGATTATTGTTTTCATCCTTAAAGGGTCTTGAAATCGTTATAGGGTTAGACCAACTTTTTTTTAAAAGCTACATAGTCGGGTAGCACTTTCGGGAAAATAAAAACATTGTTGTCAAGAATGATTTTTCTAGAAGGAGTCATAAAGAAAAACTATTATTTTTTTTACACAAAAACAAATTCTATCACAGTGTTATATGGCTTATACCTAACGTTATTTCATTATGCATATTCATGTAATTCAAAAAGGGGGCATGTATATAGTTTGTTCTATTATAAGTCGGGGGAAACCATGGCAACCAACCGTTTATATATATAAAATAGATGGCGAGCAGGGCGTTCTAACTCCCCCTGTAGAAGAAAAAAAAATAGGGCGTTCTAAACCATAGTGTATGGGAGATTCTGTGTGGGCGTTTATTCGTGGTATACTGCGCAGATCGATTCCAAACACTCGTGTTATTATTACTTACATATCTAAATATAGACACGTACTGTATATATTGCGAATACTAAGAACTCAAACGAATTATGGATTTTCTCAGGAAAGGGCAACACCATGGATGCACAACCTCCAACAGTGATCCAACACTACTCTGGACCAATAATCCCCACTTTAACTTCAACTCTGTCAAAATCATCCGTAAAGGCTCTTCAACCCTCGACTTAGATTTCTTTGAAACACTCAAATATTTACAAAAATTCTTTTATTACTGATTTCTCCAGCACTCTCTCTCTATTTGTCTGTAGTATGTGATCTCAATACGCCCCTCTCCTGCCACTCCATCATCGATACACTCAAGTCTCTTGTTATGAATAATTAAAGTAAAAAAGGACACGGTATGTCAGTGCATGGCAGGTGAGCCACTTACCAACGGATAAGACTCACCGAAAGAAAGAATACACTTGGCCAGTCACATTGCGAGAAGGATGTCTGATGAGCTAGGAAAACCTATCACAGAACAGATATAAGATAAGCAATCAGTCTTTGGTGATGATGGAATGGGGGGAGGGGGGGGGTTCAAGAGACTGTGATCGTTCTCTAGAAATTGAATTAGCGACGGGAGAGAGCATCATAGATGATCATATCGAATACGCGTCCTTATTCGTCTCGAGTACCGAATGATATGCGACAATGTTTTCTACACATGCGTAGGATGTTCCTACCTCCTCCAGACCAACCGTGGCCCACGAACAAGAAATATTCCTACCAGCTACATTGATTGCTATTGTTCCAGCTTTGCAAAATGACATCCGTTGATTAGTTGGGTAAACACCACAGCAACCCCCCCCCCCCCAACTTCTCTCTTTCTCTGTTTGTAGTTAATATTAGTAATAATCAACACTAGACGGAGCAAAAAAAAAACAACAAGCCTTATTGCTCGTAAAAACTTGATGGCCCTGGTACGCACATTCGTGTAAATACCATAAACAGCTAATACCAACCGTTATACTACAAGCTTGTTTCACCCCCGCGTCCTTCTCCCTTGTGGGTTATATTCATTCCGTGTGAAAACATTAATTCTTCGTAAACTCACTAGAGCCGAACAACTTTATGTGGGAACTGCTTTTTTTTTTCTTCTATATAAATACTTCGCTGCAAGAAGAGAACGACGGATTTCTCGTCATTGCAGCAGCAGCAACTTTGCGATCCGTTCTTTGCACATTAGCCACGAGAAAACTCGTGTCGCCGTTGCAATAATTAGCGGGAAGGCGGCGTGTTTAATTAGTTCAAACGTTATTAGTTGCTCCAGTGGAAGGAGAGGGGAGAAAAAAGGAAACACATGTGGCAGCTTATACTATGTATACACTTAGGCCTCTTTTCTACTTGCCTTTTCTAAGATGTCCTTACTCCCGTTGCGGAACGCTCTTAGAGGATGGGAGAATAATAGTAATGGCGTGTGCGACAATTTTCGCTGGCTGGGGGGGGGGGGAAGGAGGGTTTACGACCAGATGGTCGTAACTGGGGGCGAGATTAACTCGAGACGTGTGCGAATCGTGGCGGAAGAAAACTGTCTCAGTAATAACAAGAGAGTTATCCATTCATTTACTAGGAAAGGATGGAATTGTCTCTTTTATTTTTTTTTCGACGACACCTACATCTTTAGGTCCAGGGACCTCCTTTTATAGAGTTAAATTGGGAGGAACGAATGCGCTTTCCTCCACGCTTTGAAGTTAATTAATGATAGTTATTTTACTGACACTTTTTATTGCGAGAGACGTGAAAAAGTGCCAAAGTGGGGGGGGGGGGGGGGGTTAAAGAAAAACCTCTAAATTGATACTGTATGGCAAGGGTGTCAAACTCAACTGCTTCCTTGGTCGTTTGCTTCAAAATTATGTTTCAGGGCGGAGGGTCGTCATTCATTAAATATAAAAGATGAATTCTACCCACCAAATCAAGATTTTTATTGATCAACTGTTGACACATAGAGAAATATAAATGAGAATATTCCCTTCTGAATGGCTTTCGAGCAATGGTAAATGCACTAGAAATATCGTGCTAAAGTTTCTTTCTAGGCTGCTGTGCCTTCGATTGCAAAATTTTTCAACTAATTTTGAAATGATGTGTGTGAGGAAATTTACTGTTGTTTTTGCACGCACAAGACAGCAAACGGTGCATTTGTATCGCGGTTGCCATTTTTTTTTCATTTTTTAAATGGGTCTGTCAATTTTGAGACACCCTGTCCAAACCCCAATCTTCCTGTCTTCATGGGACAAGTGGGGCCTAATGCCCCGAAGAATAAACAACATATAGACCTCTAGCAGGGCCGTAACTAGGGGATTTTTGCTGCCCCCCCCCAACTTGAAAATTCGATAATTTTGTAATGATCTTCACTTCTACCTAAAACGCCCCCCCCCCCTAAATTTGGCCACCTGGGACAGTTGCCCTACTCTAGTTACGGCCCTGCCCTCTAGTCATAGGGGGTTTACAAAAGTTTCGCCTTCGACATTTTTCTAAAGATTTCGTCCCCGGTACATTTCGCCCCCCCCCAGATATTTTCGGCTCTGTCATTTCACCCCTCACAATTTGCCCCCAGCCGGTAAGTGACCGTAAGACCAAACAAGTGAGTGGGTGAGTGACCACATGAGTGATCAAGGGAATGATTTTATGAGTGATTAAGTTAGTGACCGCCTCAGTGGCCAATTTAAGGGGTGAAAGACCGTATGAATGAGCAAGTGAGTCGGTGAGTGATCAGATGAGCGACTGTATGAGTGAGTAGCAGTGTGTGACCATATGAGAGACCAAGTTAGTGTGGTGACTCATACTGTCACTAACTTGATCACGGTCACTCATTTGGTAACTAATACTGTCACCCTTTAAATGAGCCCCCCCCCCTTCATACGGTAACTCGCTCACTTATATTGTCATCCACTCACGCATACGGTCCTCATACGGTCACTCACCCAACCAATTTGCCACTCACCTCACACAGACTGTCAGTTACTTGATCACTTGGTCACTCATACGGTCAAGCAGGCGAAATGTCCGGGGGCCAAATGTCTTTGGCGAAATTTCATAGGCGAAATGTGTGTCGTGCGGACGAAACGTACCAGGGGCGAAATGTCTGATGCGAAATTTCCAGATCCCGTCGTAAATGGCCCTCAATTCTAGCTTTGCGTCGAGCCTCTCTCGTGTTAACTCCCCTACCTGCGACCTACATGAATATAATACTTTTATGAATCGGTAAACTCTGGTTCCTTTTAACCACCAGATGGGCACTCGTCAAAATTTTCGGCTCGATGAAAAGTTCCCCCCACCCCCCATGCCCGCGGTAACCACGGCTCATACTTTTAGAAGCACTGCTGTATGAGTTTGAACGTTACAGTCTTGAAGTTAGGTGGTTGTTGTTGTTGTTGTTTTAATAAATTACTAATATTAGCATTTGTTTTCCATTTGTTTATTTTGTAGGAAGCCCGCGAGATCGAGCCCCAACCGATCTGCGAGGAGAGCCTTGCTCCGACGCGTCGACCATTGGGCCCACCGGGAGCAGCCAGGGGTGCCCTGCGCATCAGCCAGACCGGTGGGTCGCGCATGATGCCCGAGATGGTGGTCCAGAGCGACTTCAGGAAAGTCAGCGGCATATCAACCGAGATCTTCCGCCAGATCGAGGCCGTAGAGAAAGATTTCGACCCGAGGGCCGCGGAGGCCGTCGAGAAGAGGGGCGAGATGATCATCCGGTTACTCGACCCATCCACTCTGGGACGGGTAGGAGCAGAGGCATGTCGGAGGTACTTGAGACTGGCCGACGCGAGCCACGTCGTGCAGTTCGTCGAGATAGTCAAGAGGCCAGGTCAGACGCTCGGACTCTACATCAGGGAAGGAGACGCGATCACATCCAGCGAGGGCGTCTTCATTTCGAGAATCGCTCTGGAGAGCGCTGTATACAGCAGTGGGCTGCTGAAGGTGAGTAGGCCAATGATTTGAACTACACACGGCGTCCCCCAAAACCCTATCGACAAAATGAGAAGGGTCACAAAAAATACACATTAATACAAACAAAACTTTCGCAATGGAGTCTTTGCAACCAATTTATTTGGGAGATACGGGCATTATCCCGTTTCAGAAGTCGCCAAAATGTTTCAACCTTACATCATCAACGACAAGGAAATTTCATTCATGGGTTTTAGAGGGAAAAAATACTTTCTTCCTTTCAATCACAGGTGAATACGGAGAAGAAAAATTCATTTACAAGAGACTCGCGACTAACTGATCTCCGTACTACCCGGTTTAGCTCAAAAAAAAATAATTATTATAATTCCTCATAATGAAATGATGAATAATTTTAACCCTTTCCACGATATAGTGAAACTCGCCGGGACCCCCCCCCCCCCGTGAAATGCCATATATTTTTTTTGAAAAAAGGCTTTCTTCCGATTTTCAGCAGTAAGGGGTGTACAGGGAAAAGTGGTTCATTGAGAAATCTCCTGTACAAAATAACTTGGTTTGTCAATGCTAAAATAAAATTTCTTTTAAGGAGGCGAGATATCTCGTCAACGTCGGTGGGAGGGTTAAAAGTGTATACAGTGATATCATACTTGGTAGGATTATTATAAAATCTATCTTATAAAATGTGAGCAACGTTTTTATTCTTGAAGACTCCCTTTTTCTGCAGTAAATTCTTTAAAACATAGAGTGCAGTACATTAGGAAGTACTCGCGTGTATTTAGAGGTCAGAAAATATGAATAAATGCGGGTTTCGGTATGAAAAGGGTGTTTTTGATGGTAGGAAGTGAGCATTTATAGAACTCCGGCCTATCCGGATTTTCGGTTATCCGGCCCATTCATGCCGCCACATTAGGCCGGATAGTCCTTTGTCTACTGTATTTCTCTCTAACCGTAGTATATAGTTAGTGGGGAAAATATTTTCACCCTCTCACTTCCAGGGTTACTTTGAAGTCCCGTTTGCATCTGCAATATTACGGTAGCATTGGAAGTTCTGGAATCCACTTGACAAATTTTTTTCCCTTCGTAGGGAAAAAATGGGGATCAGGCATTCCCTTCTCCCCACTCTTTCTTGCGGATCTTTGAGGGTTGTAACAGATAGAAGGCCTCTGCACTGTTTGCCATAAACGTTATTCAGACTACCTAACAAGTTTGCCACATTTTGGAACACAGCATCCTACTTCGTTTCTTCTTATTTTGGCATAGAATCTTCCTGATTGGCTCATAAATATCGCATAGTGATTGGATGTGTGGGCATAGAAATCGCCAATTCTAAGCCCGGTCATTTCTTTTCCTCACAAAGATGATACTGACATGAGCAGGAAATTTTTTTTCCCCTTAATATTCTGATTGAAAATGGACTACTTACTTACGTCACAAGCAGACTGTGGAGGCCTTCTATCCCTAGGAGGCGCTAGTTGTAACCTCCCCCCTTTAACATATTTAAAACCACACTTTTTTACATCAGGGGAAATAGCACTTCTAGTTTCTTTCTTTTCCTGGATTAGGCATTCTTAAGACGCATATCTTTTTTTATATATACAGTATAAGGTACGTACAGCTTTTCTACGGCGTGTACACCTTTTCTAAGATATGAGTCTTAAGAATTTCTAAGCCAGGAAAAGAAAGACACTAGAAATTTTGTTTCCTGGTGTAAAAAGTGTGGTTTCTAAATATGTTAAAAGGGGGGGGGGGGGGTGGAAATGCGATCGTGACAAGGTTGATGAGATAAAGGCTGCATTAGCACTTACAGGACACTCTGTATAGCAGTGCCTAATGTCTCTCGCCGCTGAGAGCAACAGGCCTACAACGATAAAATCTTCAATCACTACACTTCTTTCATATTTCCAAAAATAGGTGGCAGATGGCAGAACTGGACAAGCATTGCACAGAAACAAGCTTTACAACAACTAGACTGCTATTTTACTCATGTTTATGGATTGTTGTGCTGCTAGTCGTAAAGTGTCTGATCTTAATACACTCTGGAAAATTTTCTGTATTTATTTTTTTATTTTATATTTCAAACGAAATTCGACAGGTGGTGCACATATGTTGCGAACGCCTGACCTAATGTTATTTTGCGTAGGTGGTGCGTGATTTCATGCCAGTTCGACACATCGTACCGAAAGTGTCATTCTGAAAGTCATACAGTTATTTTCTTACAGAGGGAGGGAGAGAGAGAGAGAGTGAAAGTTTGCCTTTCTTTTCAAATTCTATTAATTCCAGAACTTTAGCTCCTAAGTCATTGCGCGTGCGCACATACACACACATGTGCAGTTTTTTATGCTTTTTCAACTGCATTCATCGTAATTTCACTTGGTATAAAATTCTGTCTTCTAATGTAGGATTCTCTAGGATATTTGACAGGTTGGTTGACCAGGTATGCTATATTCGCTACATATGTATAAATATCAAATGTTTTTCTTAGAAATTTCATGTGACTAGCTTTCGCGGACCCCTCCCCCGGATTCTGTTAACTTAGATTCAATGCTTAGCTCAATATCTTTTGTAAACTGATATACAGGGTCTTTATAATTAAAGTTACGCTTTGAAATGGATATAAAAGGAAAACTACTGGACAAAATGTTATCAAACTGAGTAATAATTTAATAGAGGTCATAGGATTCAATTTTCCGCAAAAAAAAAAAAGTTCAAAAACTCACCACCAGTGGGGGAAGGGCGCTAAATGCAATATTTTTAAACGAAATAAGAGATAAAGGCATAGGTTTAAAATGTTTTTAATTGTTTCTAAAACGAGTTACAAAGCATGTTCAATGCGGCGGCGTTCACCAAAGCAAGTTAAATTGCATTACTGCGTTCTCAACAGTAGCGCTAAGCATATCAGGAGGAATGTTACGGACACATCGATGCCATTGCGGTTTTGCATAACCCCCGCAAACAGTTTCGTTTTAGAAACGATTCAAAGCATTTCAAACCTGTGTCTTCATGTCTTATTTCGTTTAACAATATTGCACACAGCGTCGTTCCCCGCTGGTGGTGAGTTTTGAACTTTCTTTTTTCGCAGAAAATTGAGTCCCATGACCTCTTGTAAACTATTACCAAGTTTGATAACATTTTGTCCAGTATTTTGACTTTTATGGTCATTCCAAAGTGGAACATTAATTATAATGACCCTGTATTCTCGTAAATATACCCTTTGATATGTTTAGTTAAGTAACCTACATATCACCTTCACCTATTGAGAATATGACCAAGAATTATTAGACTCTTTGGGGACAAAAAAAGTTTTACATTTTTCCGTTGAGACATAGGCTACTTTATATAAGAGTATTACGTACTTTTCTCTTTTTACAGTACTTCAAAGTATTTTTTTTAACATTATACAAGGTAACAGATATTTTCTAGATTTTACGCCGAGGTGAACAGGTGGGACGGTAGAGATCGAGATAGATCAGCACCTCACGCCACAGTGCGTGAAATAAGGAATACAAGGTCGTGTCTCCAGTGCTGTAGATGCTAGCATGCTTGCCCGGTATGCAAGAGGGCTTGGGTTTGAGTGCTGGTGGAGAAAAGGTGACGTTTATTTCCGGGTTCGCCTTGGCATAATATCCGAAAAATATGTTTCCTTGATACATTGGGATGAGGAAAAAGCCGTTTATCTCTATTATACAAGGTGTTCGTAAACTGTTCAGAAAAAAAATTCGAGGGTTGACATTGCCAATCGAGACGAACAATATTTACATATCAGTGTCAAAAAAGCGTAAAATAAATTGTTGACATTGAAGTTTTAACAGTAAAAAAAGGGGCATAACAAAGTCATTAGTTGCACAATCCCGTGCTGATCAGTGAAAGAGACAAAGAGATGATCAAAGTGACGTCCATGTGTGTCCACCAGTTCACATCGGTAAATGAAAGACTAGCGCACCCTCTCATAGACTCCTAGTGTCATATTGTCTCGTCTACTACAAGGATTCATTCGACGAGATCAAGTAGTATCTAGGAGGCTTTGGTACTACAAAAACGGCGACAACATGACCACAGAAAAATATTGCTACCGAGGGGTTAGAGCACAAATCCCTCGGTGAGTATATAAAAAAAAAACAAAATGTGTTCGAACGCTACCGTTCGGAATTGACAATGAATTTTAGCTCTCGGTTCAGTTAGTTCTAATGTGCAAAAAAATGAACGTGGTGCGACAAAAAATGATCGAATGATAAGGAACCTATGGTCGCGATCCACTCAGAGTTCCAGAAAACAGTGTCAAAGATTGACCTGGCCTCAACGCTCACCAGACCGAAACCCACTGGACTTCGTGTGGGGGGGGCACATGAGAGCGTTGGTGTACGAAACAACTTGTATACTCGTAGAATTGAAGGAGGGTAGGAGGCTTTGGTTGTAACCCTGTGTCAAGATAGTTTCTGAAAGAGACGAATCGGGTATCAAACCGAATTCTTCACACCTCTAAACATCCTTTACTACTTTAGGCGAGTATCTTATCGACCTGGACTACCATGCCCATCATAGTTTCCACTGTAAATATTGCTTATTGTTCTCGTCTTGATGAGTTCTATCATCCACCCTGGTTCCATTCTCTCTCGAACACCCTGTATGTTTTCAGAATATATCACATACGTCTCAGCAAAAATCGCGGAAACTTAGCATGGCTTTATCATACAGCCAAGGCAGGCAAAATGTCACTGGTAAATGTCCAACTCACTTGATCACTCACTTGGTCACTCATACCAACATTAATATGTTCACTCATACGGTCATTCACATAGTCACTCATTCGGTCAGGGCAGGTGAAATGTCATAGGGTAAATGTTCACCTTACTTGATCACTCATACGGTCACTCACACCATCATTCATATGTGCACTCATACGGTCATTCACACGGTCGCTCATACGGCCAGGGTGGATGAAATGTAGGTGGCAAAATGTCCGACTCACTTGGTCACTCATACCATCATTCATATGTTCGCTCATCGGTTATTCATGCAGTAACTCATTCGTCAGAGCAAGAGAAATATCGGGGGAGGGGGTAAATGTCCAACTCACTTGATCACTCACATGGTCACGGTCACTCACTTTGTCACTCATTTGGTCAGGGCAGATGAAATGTCCATCTCACTATGAGTGACCGTATGAGTGATACGGTCACTCGGTAACTCATACTATCATAGTGTTCACTCATACGGTCAGGGCAGGTGAAATGTCCAGCTCACTTGATCACTGATAAAGTCGCTCACTTGATCACTGATAAAGTCACTCAATTGGTCACTCTTACGGTCACTCACTGGGCCGCTCATACGTTCAGAGCAGACGAAGTTTCCGCGGGGGGGGGGGAGACCAAATGTACCGGGGACATTTGGTCCGGGGACGAAACGTGCTAGGGACGAGATGTCGGGGGCAAAGTGTCTTTAAACCATATTACCCTCACCTACCTTACACGACTCTCGTACAAATAGATCTCGTTCATTATCCAATATTTGATTCGTAATATATATTCAAAAAATAACTAACTTCTCTGATCATAGCAGAATCTTCTTTTTGTACGAATGGAAACATGGCTTTGATAAAGACCCATCTTATTGCAACCACCTCCCCCCCCCCCGTTTCAAGGGGGAAAGATCCTCTCCCGTTTCTGTTCGGTCGGATGCCCCCCCCCCCCCATCATACCATAACAACGTCAAGTTACTTTATTCTTTTATTTTTCCTCAACCCAACCGGAATAAACGACGTCTTTGGCAAAAGTTATTGGAAAAGTAATTAAGTGTCGTAACTCTTTCCGGTAAAGAGAGGGGGGAAGACCGACGGATTTGTATTTTTCTATATATTATATTCGGTCCTTCAATTCGACCTAATTTTTCTGTCCCGGAAAAGAAAAAGAAAAAAAGATCGATACGAGAACACAGACGGTGCGCCAGACTCACATCAGTTATCCGTTGTGTACCTTGTCCTTACTTCTTTCTCGATGCCATTGGTAACCAAGACAGAAGACGAGAGGAAAGAGAATGTACAGGGTGGGCGAAAAGTCCGCCTTTAAAAAAACTAATAAAACACCAACCAATTGACATAAAAAAAAGTGCGGTTGGCACTAAAACACAATGGAATCTAGATGCAACGATACTCTGTGGGCCAAGAAAAGACACGGTATATACAGAATCGTTGTAGTTGAGGTTCCACTATACAGGGTGTCCCATAGATAAGTAAATGGTTTAGAAAATTTGTAAAATAAAAATTGAAGGAATTGAATTGGTTTATTTGAATGTAATAAACAAACTGGAAACACAAAAAGTGATAAAGACGGATTTTTTTTTCGGGGAGGGAGCGGAGACGGGCAGAAAAAAATGTTCAAGTTATTGTCGATAGAGGGCACTGCACGAAAGCAAATCACTGGAAATATGCAAATCAGAATCCTATAAAATGCAGGGGGTATGATTAACAATTCATTTCTGATATTTTTTTTAAGATTGCATTGCAATAAAACAAGATGTTTTTATTGTGATGTTGACATTGTTGGACAAAGCACTATTGGTAAAATGGTTTTACCGCAGCCAAACGAATAGCCGGCTGAAGCTTTACGAACGTTTCGGACACAAAAAAGATTGAAGAAAGGTTCAAACTCAGTATTCTGTGATTTGCTTTGGTGTAGCACCCCCTATTAAGAAATATTTGAACTTAAAATATTTTTCTGTCCCAAAAAAAACCCTCTTTGCGAAAACAACTTTTTCGCAAACCGTGTTCAAATATATCAATTCCTTCATTTTTTATGAATTTTTGAAATATTTACAAATGTATGGGAAACCCTGTATATATATCATGGAGTAAAATTTTTTCTCAAATAAATTAGAAAATAGTTCACAATTTTACTCACAGATGGCCGAAAAAATCGACCTAACACATAAATTACGACAAAAACAGTGCAGAATGAAAGAGTATCCAGATCACAATCAAAGCGTTTCTAGTCTGGATACCCTTTGTCCACAATTACGAAAAACCATGGAGGACTGATCCTTGATCCTCCACTCATATATCGAGGCGCCGTAGATGCAGTGCCGTCTTAAGGCATGGGCCCACCCGGGCTCGGCCCAGGGGCCTCAAGAGGAAAGGGGTCTCACAAAAATGAGATCTGGTTGAAATTTCCGAGAATTTGCCTCAAAAAGATCACTTGGCTCGGGGACCCTTGATGCTCTTAAGACGGCCCTGCGTAGATGAGACTTTAACAGCACACACTCCTTTGTCGCTCTGCTGTTTCCTCGCTCTGCCAATTACTGTGCTGATGGAATAGAAGACAATGTTCCCCTATCTGGACAAAATAAATTTAGGGCATATTTTTTATATATTATGCTGGAATAAATTTTTTCCCTTTCCCCGCGAGCATCTCAGTGCTCATCGTGGTCCCACCAATCCTGGAGCCAGGATGGTGGGAAAAACTAAAAATTATGAGAGAATCACCTCGGGCCCCCCAGCTGGAGACCTGCCAGCCCCATCCCCCTTGCGGGAACCTCAGTTTGAATAGGGGCTTCTACGATAAGATGTGGCGCAATATATGTGTGATTAATGATAATAAATATGTATATCAAGAGAGATGGCGACGAAGCCCTCTCTCATTTCAGAATGGGGCTATGATACTGTTGGGACACACTTTTTTGGATAAATATTCAAAAAATTTTTTTAGTTCTCCGTAGGGCAGCCTCTTTATCATCAAGGGTTCCACAGAACAGCCTTATAACTATCAAGGGTTTCGCGGGAACCTTTACGTTGGAAACCTCTGATCTACACTATTTATGTTACGTTTTCATGTGTTATGTCGAGTTTTTATGATGCAGTGCCATCTACAATTTTTTTAAATTAAAAAAACCCCCGCTATGCCATGATAATGTATTTTAGTGCAAACAGCATTTCTTTATGTCGATTGGTTGATTTTTTTATCAATTTTTAAAATGTATCACAGACTTTTCATCCACCCTGTACCTATCTTTCTAATATATCTATGCTTCTCCAATAGTTTTCCAGGACCCGATTATTGCTGGTACAATAAATTTTTGGATTTGAACTTCTCAGCATTGAAATTATCATTTCCGCAGGTCGAAGATGAGATTCTGGCCGTGAATTTGGTCGACGTCAGGCACGTGAGTCTCGACGACGTGGTGATCATCATGTCGATACCCCGCCGCCTGGTGCTCACCATACGCTCCCGGATCAGCGGGAGGATCACCGCGGCGATGGCCACTAGGCCGACGCTGGAAGAGCACAGGCCGCCGGTGGTCGTCGTCAAGAAGGAGTTCGTCGAGGAGCCACCCGACGAATACAACAATCACAACAACCCAGCTGATCCGAACGATTGGATGATAGCCAGGCACCCTCAGACCGGCCGGACACAAGTGATGCTGGAATCTCATCACCCGCCTCCGGGGCAGATGGTCATGACCCAGAGACAGCCACAACAAGCCGAAGTAAGTACGCAAAGTTCAGTAGTCAATTAAATTCCTAAACTTCAGTATACGAATCTTCAGTTTACGAAATAAGTTCGTAAAGTTCAGTATAGTCTACTAAGTCCCTAAAGTTCAGCATAGTCTGCTAAGTCCCTAAAGTTCAGTTATGAATTAGGTCCATCAAGTACGATAGCCCATAAAGTCCTTGAAGTTCATTAGCCAATTAGGTTCGTAAAGTTTAGTAGTTAATGAAGTCTCTATGGTTCAGTAGTCAATCAAGTCCGTAAAGTTTAGTAGTCAATCAAGTCCGTAAAGTTTAGTAGTCAATCAAGTCCGTAAAGTTTAGTAGTCAATAAAATCCGTAAAGTTTCGTAGTTAATGAAGTCTCTATGGTCCAGTAGTCAATGAAGTCCGTAAAGTTTAGTAGTCAATCAAGTCCGTAAAGTTTAGTAGTCAATCAAGTCCGTAAAGTTTAGTAGTTAATCAAGTCCGTAAAGTTTAGTAGTCAATCAAGTCCGTAAAGTTTAGTAGTTAATGAAGTCTCTATGGTTCAGTAGTCAATCAAGTCCGTAAAGTTTAGCAGTTAATGAAGTCTCTATGGTTCAGTAGTCAATCAAGTCCGTAAAGTTTAGTAGTCAATCAAGTCCGTAAAGTTTAGTAGTCAATCAAGTCCGTAAAGTTTAGTAGTCAATAAAATCCGTAAAGTTTAGTAGTCAATAAAATCCGTAAAGTTTCGTAGTTAATGAAGTTTCTATGGTCCAGTAGTCAATGAAGTCCGTAAAGTTTAGTAGTCAATGAAGTCCGTAAAGTTTAGTAGTCAATGAAGTCCGTAAAGTTTAGTAGTCAATGAAGTCCGTAAAGTTTAGTAGTTAATGAAGTCTCTATGGTTCAGTAGTCAATCAAGTCCGTAAACTTTAGTAGTTAATCAAGTCCGTAAAGTTTAGTAGTTAATGAAGTCCGTAAAGTTTAGTAGTTAATGAAGTCTCTATGTTTCAGTAGCTAATGAAGTCTCTATGTTTCAGTAACTAATGAAGTCTCTATGTTTCAGTAGCTAAGGAAGTCTCTATGTTTCAGTAGTTAATGAAGTCTTAGGGTCGTCAAGTTCAGTAGTCAATCAAGTCCGTAAAGTTTAATAGTTAATGAAGTCTGTATGGTTCAGTAGCCAATTAGGTCCGTAAAGTTCAATAATCAATACTACAGTTACGTCTTCTGCCTATGGTATAAATTTTTCTGATTGGTATTTTTTTAATTTATTACAGGTTGCTCCGTACTATTACGTACCATCACAACAAGGCCCGCCAAAGCCACCGAACGACCACCGAATGTGGGCTGACCTGCAGCAGAATCAGCAGCAAAGAGGAGGACCTGCAGTTCTTACCAGACAGCCAAAGCCACAGCACGGTTTTCCAACTACTCTCGAATCATTGTCAGAGAAGGTATTCTGATCCCATTGTCCGTCTTGCATATAACTCATGATATCGAAACTCGGTCATTGAAAAAGGAGTCCACGGACCCCTATTTGTCCTTGAAGAGGTTGCAGGGTGTTCGTGAACTTAGATGAGAAATTGATTAACTTAACAGCACATAATATTGTTTTTGCAATATTATGTGCTGTAAAGGGGTCCACTGCCTACATCAAGGGTGCTCAATCTTTTGGAGAGTGCGGGTCCACTTCATTGGTTTGTTAATGTGTCGCGAGCCACTTACATTATCTGGAAATGTGCCGGGAGTCATTTGAGTAACTTGGAAATTTGCCGCGAGTCATTTGAGTTACTTGGAAATTTGCCGCGTGTCATTTGAGTAACTTGGAAATTTGCCGCGAGTGACTAAGATGATTTGGAAATGCTCTCCGAGTCACTCAAATCATTTAGAAATGTGTGAAGTGTTCCTCTTAAATAATCTATAAAAATGCCGCTGGCCGCTCAAGTGAACTATAAATGTATCGCGAGCCGCTTAAATGGTAGCCTATAGGTTTGCTGCGAGCTACTCAAGTTATCTGGAAGCATGTCTCAAGTCACTCAAGTTATCGGTGCTGTCTTGATTCACCCAAGTGATCTGGAAGTGTGTCTCGGTTCACCCAAGTGATCTGGAAGCGTGTCTCGGTTCACCCAAGTGATCCGGAAGCGTGTCTCCAGTCACTCAAGTGATCTGGAAATGTACTTGATATCGCTTAACTGATTTGGATATGTGCCGTTGGCAGCTTAGACGATCTACAAATGGGCCACGAGCCACTGAAGTAATCTGGAAATGTGCCACGTGACGCTTAACTGATTTGATGACCACTTGAGTGGTTCGATTAATTGGCGCGGTCACATCAGATGACTCAGAGGGTTGAGCATGTATATCCTACATCTTATTGACAAGGGGGTGCCCGGCCTTCGTCTTCTTGGTGCAAAGAGTCCGTGGAACGCAAAAGGGGCTAAGAATCTCTGCACACTAAAACATATTGCTATTAAAATTATTGATCGTCGCTAACTAATGCAATCATTCGACTTGCTTGTATTATTATTATTATTTTTGATTTATTCGGTTCAGCAGGTGCACACATTCCACGCGGAGCCGACAGATCCCAGGCGGCTCTTCAACTTCTCCCCGCAGCAACAACAGCTGATGCAACACCCAAGGAGCGAGAGGAGTCTCCCGGAACGGTACAGGCACTTGGACGACCCTTCGCTTCGCACCCGATCCACGAAACTCCTTCGCACCGAGAGTGAGCAGAGGATTTCGACCCTCGGGTCCGACCCTTACGATCGGTACTACTCGCTCGGCAGGCCATTGAGAAGGTCCGGCTCTGGCCTTTCGGTGACACTGCAGAGAAGAGGGCGACCACGCAGGTAATTAAAAAAAAAATCACTCCCTCACTCACCATATTTTCACATCTAATCACCGTATCTCACATCCGGGGAGGGCGACCACCACTCCTAACAGCCTAATAAATAATATGGTGCTAACTCTATCCCGTAAATTATGGGGCGATCCAACTCAATAAGTCCACCCTCCCGAAACATTGCGCTGCATCCGCACCTGAATCCAGACATAAATAATTTCAATCGGTTTTTTTTAGAGTTACATGTACCCCATCTAAGCCCATTATCAGAACCAGTTGGCTATATCTGGCAAATATGCTCCGACTCCAATTATCATAGTGCAGATCCTCGAATGAAACATAGAGGGTGTTTGATCGAGTTCATCTCGAGTACTGAATCGGGCACATACACTGAGGTGCTAGTGAGCAGCTAGTGAAAGGTGTCTAATGTAAATCTAACCACCCCACATAAACCAGGGGTGCACAAGCTCCGGCCCGAAGACTAAATGCGGCCAGTCAAGGGGCCACATCTATCCTTCCCGCGAAAGTTGTTTCGGTAGAAAAGTATCAATACACACAACACGATAAATACCTATAGGCTGCCCATGTTTCTTTTATTATAAATACAGAATATTATTGTCAAAGTGGCGAGTAAAGTCGCCAATTACATCCAAAAGAATTCTCAAAGGCGAGTGAAGTTGCCAGTTGCAGCTAAAAAAATTGTCAAAAGTGAGTAAAGTAACAGCCAAAAAAAAAAAAAAAAAATTGTCAAAGACAAGTAAAGTGATTATTACAGCCTAAAAAGTTGTCATAGGCAAGTGAAGTTGCCATTGCAGTAAAAAAAAAAAATATCTCAAAGTTAAGTTATATAAGTTGCTATTCCAGCAAAAAATAATTCTCAAAGGCGAGTGAAGTTTCCATTTACAGCCAAAAAAAGTTGTCAAAGGCAAGTAGAAAATGCCAGTTACAGAAAAAAAAAAATCTCAGTTACAGAAAATGCCAGTTACAGAAAAAAAAAGGCAAATAGAGTTGGTAATTATCGCTAAAATTACCAATCGCATCGCGAAAAATGATGGGTACTACAAGTGAGAATGTAGTTCACCAAAAAATCCTATGTGTGTGTTTGACATAATATGTTAGATGAATATACGTGTAATTTATGACTATAATTATGATAGATCCTGCATAATTATCATAATATATTTTATTATTCATGAAGTGTGTAAATGAAAACAATCAGGTATTCATGATAATAATCCTAATTCTTGATTTCAAAAAGTTCAAGTAAGCCTTGTTCAAAATGGGGTTTATGAAAAAAATCTGGGACCGCCAAATTAACGGGAATGTCCCGTAAAATGCGCGTCATATGGTCATAAATAAAAGTTTTTTGGCCAGCGGACTGGAAAGGGTGTACACCATCGGTATACACAACGAAAATAAAAGAACACACATATATATATATATATACACCCCATAATATAATATAATATATCCAATAATATCTCATAAAATGCAGGTCATATGGTCACACTTTGGATAAAATTTTCCGCCCCGACAGAGGCAGAAATACTTCCTATCAAGCCCGCGGGCTGAAAAGGTTGTGCAACCCTTGCCATAAACCATCATCAAAAACTGTGTAGAAAACGTGTGTAAACGCGGCAATGGCAACACTTGGTAATACTGTAAAATGGCAACACTGTAAAACGATAACACTGTAAAATGGCAACACTGTAAAACGATAACACTGTAAAATGGCAACACTTAAATTTCATCTTTTTTTTCCTCCCCCTCCCCCAGACCAGCTGACGAAATGACCCAACAGCCACCCGGAGTAATGGCCGCGGCCCAGAGAGCCAGGAAACCCATAGTGGAGAGTGCTTCGGACACGGAGGCTTCGGAGGGAACCAAGAACGCACTAATGGCATCACGACAGCGAGGCGTCATTCGGCCAAACTTTGCGGCAGCCAGAGGATACGCACAAAGCGGACGCAGCAACTCACTGCCTCGTGTCAGGATGTCGGAGATGGACTTCAGGAGGTTCCAGCAGATACACCAGCAACAACAGCACCCGCAGACGGCAGCCATGCGCTTGTTGCCGTATGATTCGCAAGAGGACAGCGATGGGGCGCTGTCAGCACCAGAGCTACCCGCAACCAGGGCTGGGCGCAGGGATAGAGGTACGTATATGGCAACATATATAATTGCTATATTTTATTGATTCAGCTCGAATGAAAATGAACGTAAATTAAAATTCTGTACTCCTGCTGTTATTTGTGCATAATATGTATAACCCCTCCTCCCCCCCTTTTTCATCTGATAATCATCGAAGATGATAATTTTCTTGATAAATAATTTTCTGATGAATTATCCTGACGGCTTATTTTCCGCCGATGAATAACTGCTTTCGGTGGGTTTTCTGAAGATAAAGTTGCTTTCGAAGGAATTCCCGCCGATGAATCGCTTTCGATGGATTTTTAACAAATAAATTGCTTTCTGTGGATTTTTAACAGATAAATTGCTTTCTGTGGATTTTTAACAGATAAATTGCTTTCTGTGGATTTTTAACAGATAAATTGCTTTCTATGGATTTTTAACAGATAAATTGTTTTCTGTGGATTTTCACTAGCTAAATTGTTTTCTGTGGATTTTCACTAGCTAAATTGTTTTCTGTGGATTTTCACTAGCTAAATTGTTTTCTGTGGATTTTCACTAGCTAAATTGTTTTCTGTGGATTTTCACTAGCTAAATTGTTTTCTGTGGATTTTCACTAGCTAAATTGTTTTCTGTGGATTTTCACTAGATAAGGGGTGTCACGACCCCTGAAGTCGAATTTTCAAACATGACTTGAAAACCACAGAATGCAATTCACCTATTGAAAATCCACAGAATGCAATTCACCTATTGAAAATCCACTGGAAGCAACTTAGCGGAAAATCCACAGAAAGTAATTTAGCTAGTGAAAATCCACAGAAAGCAATTTAGGGGTGTCACGACCCCTGAAGTCAAATTTTCAAACATGACTTCAAAAAATACTTCATTCAATCTCAAATAAAATACTAAAAATTTCGTGTCAATCGGTTAATTTGTTCTTTCATAATAAAAGAAAGAAATAATGAATTATAGTGTAAACGTATACAAGAAAAAACACTTTGAACGCGATTTTCTCAGAATGCAGTTTCTGAGCTCATCCGCACGATTAAAAAAAACTACTGCTCCGAAAATTCTGAAATTTTGTAGAAATGTTTATTCGACATGTGTTAGTAAAATGAACCTCGGATTTAGCAATTGACGGGTGGAAAGTACACTGCTGGCCACCCAAATTGCAACACCAAGAAAGACAAGAGATATCGCAACAATATTTATTTTGTAGATAACATGTTGACCAAGCATCAAATGATTAAATTTATAGACTTCTGTGAAGTGTGGTTCCTGCCAAAATCAGTAGCCAGAGTAGCCGCCATTGTTGGAGATCACCGCTGCCACACGCCTCGGCATTGATTCAAAGAGACTTTGGATGTGTTCTTGGGGTACAGCAGACCAAGCAGCTTCCACGCGTTGCCAAAGTTGATCTGGTGTGGCAGCTGGGGATGTAATCTGGGTCAATCGTTGAGCAACCATGGACCACATGTTTTCTATCGGCGAAAGATCCGGAGAGCGAGCTGGCCAGGGAAGCAATTCAATCTGGCGATTGACGAAGAACCTTTGGACAATGCGTGCCACGTGTGGTCGCGCATTATCCTGTTGAAATATGGCTGTGGGCAAGCCCTGAAGGTAAGGAAGGACAACTGGCTCCAACACATCGGAGATGTAGCGCTGGCTATTTAAAGTACCGGCAATGCGTACTAGAGGAGTGCGAGAGTGATATTCAATACTGCCCCATACCATAATACCCGGTGCAGGACCAGTGTGGCGGTGCATAACGCAGCTGTTCAGCATCCTCTCTCCACGGTGTCTCCAGACTCGAATCCGACCATCGTGGTGTTGCAAACAGAAGCGTGACTCGTCAGTAAAGACAATTTCATTCCATTGTGCCGTCCACATCCTTCTTTCATCGCACCATTGGCGGCGGGGACGTCTGTGGTTCTGCGTCAAGGGTAGACGAAGCAATGGACGTCTTGCGGACAGACCACTCTGCTGTAAACGGCGTCGAATGGTACGCGCAGACACTGGATGATGCGGTACAGACTGAATGTGCTGTGCTATGGTTCGTGATGTGGCTGAGCGATCCGTCACTGCCATACGCACAATACGCCTGTCATCACGTGAAGTGGTGCACTGAGGTGGATGCGATCGAACACGTCGGTCCGTCGTACCCTCCTGCATCCAACGATCACATATCCGCATTACAGTTGTTTGGTTTCGTCCAATACGACTACCGATTTCCCTGAAAGATAATCCACAATCTCGGTAGGCCACTATCCTTCCTCTGTCGAACTCGGATACTTGATCAAAAGATGATCGCTGTTTTCTACGAGGCATAATTGATCGTTTTTTTGAAAAAACCACAAGAAAAACACAATTGCCGTACTTCAAATCGTCGAAATCGCCAAGCCTTAAATAGTGCTTTGAAGTGGCGCTACAGGCGCGCGTGATGTGCGTCTGCGCTAAAATTCTAATCATTTGCATATCTCACCTCCGCTAATGCATGTTGTAAATTTCATATTATTTGCATGCTTCCTTCAGGGTGTTGCATTTACGGTGGCCAGCAGTGTATTTTTAAAAAAATGTTGAATTTAGATTTTTGAAATTTATATATTTTCTCATACTTTAAAAATTCATGAAATTCTAACGAAACGTCTGATATTCAAGTTCGAGGTTCATTTTACTAACACATGTCGAATAAACATTTCTACAAATTTTTTTTGCAGTAGTTTTTTTTAATCGTGCGGATGAGCTCCGAAACTGCATTCTGAGAAAATCGCGTTCAAAGTGTTTTTTCTTGTATACGTTTACACTATAATTCATTATTTCTTTCTTTTATTATGAAAGAACAAATTAACCGATTGACACGAAATTTTTAGTATTTTATTTGAGATTGAATGAAGTATTTTTTGAAGTCATGTTTGAAAATTTGGCTTCAGGGGTCGTGACACCCCTAAATTACTTTCTGTGGATTTTCACTAGCTAAATTACTTTCTGTGGATTTTCCGCTAAGTTGCTTCCAGTGGATTTTCAATAGGTGAATTGCATTCTGTGGATTTTCAATAGATGAATTGCATTCTGTGGATTTTCAATAGATGAATTGCATTCTGTGGATTTTCAATAGATGAATTGCATTCTGTGGATTTTCAATAGATGAATTGCATTCTGTGGATTTTCAATAGATGAATTGCATTCTGTGGATTTTCAATAGATGAATTGCATTCTGTGGATTTTCAATAGATGAATTGCATTCTGTGGATTTTCAATAGATGAATTGCATTCTGTGGATTTTCAATAGATGACTTTCATGGATTTTCAATAGATGACTTTCATGGATTTTCAATAGATGACTTTCATGGATTTTCAATAGATGACTTTCATGGATTTTCAATAGATGACTTTCATGGATTTTCAATAGATGACTTTCATGGATTTTCAATAGATGACTTTCATGGATTTTCAATAGATGACTTTCATGGATTTTCAATAGATGACTTTCATGGATTTTCAATAGATGAATTGCATTCTGCGGATTTTCAATAGATCACTTTCATGGATTTTCTGCAGATAAATCACGTTCAGTGGATTTTCTGCAGATAAATCACGTTCAGTGGATTTTCTGCAGATAAATCACGTTCAGTGGATTTTCCGCTAAGTTGCTTCCAGTGGAATTTCAGCAAGCAAATTGTTTTCGGTGAATTTTCAACTGTTAAACTACATTCTGTGGATTTTCAGGAGAAAAACTGCTTTCTATGGATTTTCAGGAGAGAAGAACTGCTTTCTATGGATTTTCAGGAGAGAAAAACTGCTTTCGATGGATTTTCAACTAATGACTTTCGATGGATTTTCAACTAATGACTTTCGATGGATTTTCTGCAGATAAATTGCTTTCATTGGATCATCTGCAGATAAATTGCGTTCGGTGGATTTTCCGCAGATAAGTTGTTGCAAACAAATCGTTTTCGGTGGATTTTTTATCATCTGTTAAGTTCTTCCAGTTGAAAATTTTCGCTGTCGATGAATTGCTTATGATGAATTTTCCATAAATATTGTTTCGAAAATATCATTCCAATGACTAAATGGTTAAGGGAAGGAATAAGAACGGTGGGGTCAAGTGGTCGAGATGGCAAAATCTTCGCAATGTCGTCGGTTTGATCAATTACAGTCGAGCCCTCTTGTAACGAAATTAAATGGTACGATATATCGGTTATAAAACTTTTTTGTCCCTCCATGAACCTGAGACACCAAAATAATGTTTAAAATATCCTGACAGCACACAATCTTTCGATCCTTACCATAACATACAGATCTAACACACAAACTTTTCCTTGGTGTCTGGGCAGCTCCTATTCAATTCCAGTTATATTTCAAATTTCAACTTGAATAAATCGAGACGTATTTTGTAGTATATGAAAGGGTTCTCTCCTCGAACGGGATGCATAAAAGAACCCAAAATAATAATGATAACATGAATACAAACCACCATTTTTTTTTTTCATAAAGCATTTTTCTCCTTTATCCCATTTTCTTTGAAATCGATGTGCTTGGACGTCGTGAGTAGTTGCCTTTTTTTATTATTACGTTAAAAAAAAAATGAAAAGAGGGCAGAAAAGTATTAGAAGATACGGCATCTCGACCAAACTATCCCCCTGAATACGTAAAAAAAAAAATGCGATACCATTCCCGGAATTTCCGGGACGTTAGTTAAGAGAAGAAGAAGAAAAAAAAACTATCTATATATAAATGGAAAACACATTTCCTTTTCCAGGAAACAAAAATCGTCTTCCGGATACTTTATTTTATTTTGCTTACTTTTCCCCCCTTCTCTTTTTTTTCTTTTCTTTTTACGTTGGTATTTCTATTTCCTATCTGGTTTTTTGGTCTGAAATCGCTTCTAGAACTTTCCGTACAAAACATCCTCTAAATGTGAAAAAATTCAATAGACGAGAAAGGAAAGGGAGGGGCAAAAAGAAAATTGGAGAGTTTCGATTGCCTGTTCGAGGGTTCCATTGAAGACATTGTCCGAAATAGCCCTGCTGATTCCTTAATACAAAATAAAATAGAAAAAAATTGAAGGAAGTTTAAAAATTGAAATCGTATGTGTTCACAACAAAGAATTTCTCTGAAAAAAACTGGAAGATTATTATTTTTTTTGTTTGCTCAGCGGACTATCTCTCCAGCTATAGAGTTTACAAACACACAGTACTTGCTGATACGAAATGTTTTCAAAATAGTATGCAGTCATTTAAAATGTAATAATTATTTAGGCGAGTTTAAACAGAAGTAAAAAATTAGAAACTTCTATGCAGACCCCCCCCCCCTCCAAATGTGCTAAAACTTTCAGTTGGCGAAATATCAACCCTGCTCTGAAAAGACGCCAAAAATGTTAATACTTTTAAATTTAATATATTCACCGAGATAATAGGGATGTAAAATTACGATGTTTATACATGACTTATTGCTCTATTGGCTTGAGAATTTTCATGTTGAGATCTGTACACAAATGTGAATTGAAGTTTACTATTAGTTTAATATTAGTCTTTAATTTGATTAATTTTTTTTTATCTATTTGCGTATAATTGTTTGTTTTTTTATTTATTATGTAGCCGGTTTTTTTTAATTGCCTTCTAATTTTATTTTCATTTCCTTTGATATTGTACAGGGTGGGCAAAAAGTCCGTAGAAACTTTAAAATTCATAAAAACCGGAAAAATAACCGGATTTTGGAGAAAGCCCACCTCGAAAATGCTTCTTTCTGTACGGTATCCGCTGGCAAAAGTTCATGGCACGACTGCAATCTGTATGGGCACAGACCAAGGATTCCATGAAGAATATTGCGTATCGAGGATGGTGGTAAGCCCAAGTGTCTGGCAGCTTCACCAGCACTGCTGGTCCCTGCAGCTGATTCGGACGCTGACGCTTCCATTTCGGCTGCAACAGCGGTGAACGCGCCTTCCTTAAACATGGTCGTCCGACTCTTACACGATCCTCCAGCGTTCCATTTTTCTCAAACCGCTAAACAAGCTTTATGAGACCTGTCGCTGTTAAAGGCCCTTTTTTCCAGTCTTCACATTCTTCTGAACTCGGAATTTACGCGAGGCAATGGTCGCTGATTCCTGGTTCATGTAAAACAACTTCACCAGCAAAGCTTTATCCTCCGCACTCAGCATCCTTGTTCACATACACGGTTTACAACGGTGAACTGGTTGTGCATTAGGCGCGCAAGTTCTTACAACCATCTCATTTGCATATTTCCACTGAAGTCACTCGTACGAGCGCCATCTATCGGATGTTTTTGTTATCCCCCCTGTCTTAAATTCCCGTCACCTAGCGATGCTAACCCAGCAAACCGTTTTTTATTTCGGTTATTTTTCCCGTTTTTAATCATTTCTAAAGTTTTTGCGGACTTTTTTCCCACCCTGTATTAATCTTTTTTTTTAATTTAGTTAATTTTTTCATTTTATTTTATCTTTATTTCCTTTAATTGAATTTATTTTTATTTCGTTTTATTTTTTATTAATTTCTATTTTGCTTTATTTTATTTTATTTTTGGTGCCTTTACTATATTTCATTAATTTACTCCCTTAATTTTTATTTGTTTCCTCTAACTTTATTTATTTTCTTTAGTTCTATAGTTTTTTCTTTGCAAGAAACGAACACAAAATATATATAAAGGGGTCATTCAAGTATTACGTCAGCATCGGGGGGAAAAGGGGGGTATCGGATTTGCTGACTTTTGATGACGAGGGGGAGTTTGAAGGTTGCTTACGTCATCAACCACCCCTTTTTGAAGATATGAAATATCTAAGCTGCTGACGAAATTTTGCTGGGGGGGGGGGGTCAAAAATGGTTGAAAATCTGCTTACGTAGTACTTGAATGGCCCCAAAAGACAGAACAAAAGCCACATGGAAAAGACAAGACATGTACACAATAATCGTATTTGCCCAAGGGACATAATGTCCTTCCAGGCAACCCTATGAATTAAATTATTATATTTTGCCGCAATTTTTTCCAAGTACCGTATGTTATGTTAATAAATGTTATGTAATAAGATATGAGTATTTCAAAAATTTATGCACTAAAAATTTTAATTATCAGATCTGGAATTGCTGAGTTAAGTTTTATTAATTTAACATTTTTAATTTTGTTTTCTCTAATTAAATTAATTTAGAAATTTCCTTCAATTTAATTTGTTTTTATTTCCTTCAATTTTGGTAATTTTTCATTTCTTAATTTAATTTTTTTATTTCCTTTATTTGTTTATTTGCCGCAATTTATTTCTTTTTATGTAGAAAGTGTGAAAGAGATTTAAGTTTTTAAAGTTTTATTTTGAAGTAAAAAAAAATATATATTTTTTTAATGTATTTGATATTTGTATGTTGAGCTAAACAAATTATCATCTTCAAGAGGAATATGTTCATTTCGCAGCTCGACGAATGACATCGCCGATCTTCACCTCAATGGAATACACTCAATGGCTAGGCAGGGCCCCATCTACATCCGTTTTGTACGAGGGCGGCATCAGCAGAAGAGGCGGAGGGCAATCCATGAGACCGCAACTGCCCAGAAGCGCCCACAGCGCCGAGTCATTGCTTGACCGACTAAAGCAGGTTTGTATCTCTTCGAAGTAAACATGATTCACATAAAATTCATTTTGATGTGTGAATGAAATTAACTTCACGTGTGCATTCGAACTTTTCATTGGAATTTCCGTTCATTTTCTGAAAATTAATATATGTTTCGACATATTTTATATTTTATTTATTTATTTTTTTAATATCGCTCTCCCGCTAAAAATTCAAATAAATTATGAAATTGATTTTCGGCGCCAAAAAAGCAGATTTCAGTATAATGAGGAAACTCACAATGCAAATACGCGTATATACACATCAAAAATAGTAATTTGATATAGCATATTACATGTTTCAGTGCAAAATTGAAAAGAATAACTTCATGCATGCACAGGAGTTATCTTTTGAAACATAATTTTTTGCACGTCCATAAGTTAACAAATCAAAACAAGTAACTTCACATATGCATATTTCTTAATTAAAGCAAGTAACTCCACATGTGTGTATACCTTCATCAAGACAGAAAACTCCACAATATTTAAATTTTAATTAAAACAGTAAATTTCACATACATGAGAATTTTAATTAAAACTACCTATTATACAGTATAAGTACATTTAGTATATCCTAATCAAAGCAATTAAATTCCCAAAAATGTGTATCTTAAACAAGTAATACTAATAAACAAGTAATTAATACTAAAACAAGTAATTTCGCATATGTGCATATCTGAAGCAAAGCATGCAATTTCACATATGTGTATACCTTAATAAGAAAAATAACTTCACATTTGTGTATACCCTAATAGAGAAATATTTAAAAAAAACAACTATTCTTATAAAAAAGTAATTGCGAGAAAAATGTCAATAATCATGTAAACATAGGCAAAAAAGAAAAGAAATTACATGAAATTGAAATTGATTCGATATGAAAAAAAAAAAAACCAAAGAAATTTATTTAAAGTGGTTTCTTTCCATTGGAATTAACAATACTAATAAAATAAAAGGTAGGAAAAGATAGAGGTAAGAAAAATTGGAAAATGTCTTTTTTCCACGTGAAGAAATTATGTTTTCCTTATAAATTGAAAATTATAAAAAAAAATTGAATGTTTTCAGAAATTAATAAACAAAAAAAAAACTCGTCAATATCAATGCAAAAAATAATTTTTAGATAATTTCTATATCAATTCCGATCTAGAACAGTGCCGCAGATTGTGATTTGTAGACGTCCCACGAGACGCTTAAGTGATCTGTAAACGTGGTGCGGGTCACTTAAACGATCTTTAAATGTACCGCGGGTCACTTGAGCGATCTTAAATGTGCCGGGACTCACTTAGGTAAATCTTCGCGGACCACTTGAATGATCTGGAACTGTATAACAGGTCACTGAAGTTATCTGGGAGTGTACCCACTGTGGAGTGGATCACTTGAGGGATCTGTAAATCTACTGTAGGTCGCTTAAGTGATTTGTAAATGTGACGAGAGTCACTTAAGCGATCTATAATCTATAAATGTACCACGGGTCACTTAAGCGGTCTGTAAATGTACCGGGAGTCACTCAAGTAAATCTCCGCGGACCACTTGAATGATCTGAAGCTGTACCACAAATCACTGAATCACTGAAGTTATTTGGGAGTGTTCCAAGGGACACTCAAGTAATCTGTAAATGTGGCGCAGGTCACTTAATCGATCTCTAAATGTACCGGGAGTCACTTAAGTAAATCACTGTGGACCACTTGAATGATCTGGAACTGTACCGCAGGTCACTAAATAACTGAAGTTATTTGGGAGTGTGCCAAAGGAAACTCAAGTGATCTGAAACTGTGACGCGGATCACTTGAGGGGATCTGTAAATCTGCTGTGGGGGGGGGGGGTCGCTTAAGTGATTTGTAAATGTGCCGCAAGTCACTTAAGTGATCTGTGAATGTGGCGCAGGTCACTGAAGGATCTGTAAAAGTGCCGCGGGACGCTTGAGTGATCCAAAACCGTACTACTTCGCATGATGATACTTCAAAATTACGATGAAAGTAAAATACAAAACTTCTTTTCGATAGTACATACGATTTACATGGTAATATTAAGATTAATATTCATGTCAAAAAAGAAGAGAAATTGCGAAAAAAAAATTTCAATAATCATGCAAACACATACAAAAATAGAAATTATACGAATGGAGATTGATTCGATATCAAAAAAAAAAAGAAGCCGACATAATAAATCCAAAGTGGTTTCCATTGGAATTAACAATACTAATAAAATAAAAGGTAGGAAAAGATAGAAATAATTAAAAAAAAATGGAAAATGGCTTTTCTCCCCGTGAACAAATTATGTTTCCCCTAAAACGAAATCTTAAGAAAAAAAAAAAAAATTCAGAAATCGAAGCGAAAAAAAAAAAGAAGAGAAATTCCGTCAATATCAATGCAAAATAATTTCGAAATCGCAATTTCTTTCTCGAATGTTATTTTTTATTCTTAATTCATTTTATGAATAAAAGAAAATTGGAAAAAAAAATTAAATTCATATTTTTTAACGAAAAGGGGGAAAAAAACATTAAAAGATATTTTTTTCTTCTTTTTAAATTCTTTAAAAACATGAGAGTTTTTTTTTTTTTTCTGTTTTTGGATCCGTGCCAAAACATCATCATCATCACCATCAATCTCTTGTGGTTAAGACCTCCAGAGAAAGCATTTTATGTGTTGGCAACTTGAATTTTCTTAAGATTCTTTCACAAAGTGATGAAGACATTGGATTTTTAGACTGACAATAAAAATGTCAAGACTAGAGAAAAGAAGAAAAAAAAAGCGAAAAAAATAGAAAGAAAGAAATCGAATGGAAAATATTTCTTTACGGAAAAAGGGGGGGGGGTGGGATTTTTTGTACTTGATAGACTCTATACACATGTCTCCAGTAGAATATGTTGAGCAATGTTGGCACATGTCCAATGTCGTTGAATAGCTGATGGATTTTGAGAGGATTATGTCATGGCCTTTTCTTTTTTTTTCCCCCTCTCTTCAACGATTTTAACATTATTAATTACATGCGAAAGAGAAATTTGTTTTGTCATTGTTGTGTTTTTTTTTGCATAGTCTATGAGTATATGTGTAGTACTACATCCTAATTATAATCACGTCCAAATTATCACGCTAATGAACGACAGTATCCGGAAATGCCAGTTTTGATTTCCATGAAGATAATTTCTCGCACCCGCATAAAAAGAAAAAAGGCTATTATTTAGTAGTAAACTTTCTTAGTTATGTGACTGTGACATTAATATACAGGTTGGACAAATAGTCCTGGACACATTATGGAAATTTATAACAAATCAACAAATCGAATTGAAAAAGTGCGATTTCAACTAAAATACTTATCATGTGGAGAGAAACGATGTGACTCTCCCCTGTTCATACGAAGGCCTGGAAAACCAAGCGGAGATCGAGATGTAGTTCGGAAAGAAATTTTACATTCCTCTTGTGGGGAATCGAACCAAGTATTACGTCAATGGATTATTATCACCATCAAAAATGCCAAGCTATACGTTTGGTGTACGTTCGGTGAATTTGGCTGGATTATTAATTGGCTTAATCAATTTTTTTTAAGCGTTATAGCTCCTTAATTATTGGTAAAGTTAAAAAAAAAACTGAAAACACTTTTCCATATTAGTTTTCTCGCATAGAATCACGTGCGTAATTAATGGGCGGTCGATAGTTACCGTTACCACCCTGTATGTGTGGTTCTAACGTATTTACGTTGTCAGAGTTGTGCCTGTTTCATGCTCTGCTGGTGTACCACCTGCCTTCCATATTTTGAAGCAAAGATTGTAAAAATGCTCTTATTTTCATGTTATGTGAGTAACGCGTTAAAGGTATGCCCATATTTTTCAAATGGGAGACTGGCTCGCTTACTCACTCGAAGACTCTACAATAATGCAAATTCAATGCATGATTGCCAATGTCCCCCATGAAATTGCTGCAGGCTCGACTCGTTACGCCCATGCATTGAGACACGATCCCTTGGTCTCATTTACTCTTACACGAAGGCTTCTTCTCACTTGTATCATGTTGACATGATCATACTCGGAACAACGATGACTGCCATAGTAACTAACTGAAACTCACGCGTTATGACAGCGAGTGAGGCATATGGCGATCAATATGCAATCGAGAGGCAAAAATATAAGCCCCGGCGAATTTGAGAGGAAGTGGAGATAAAACGTCGGATAATGTTTTCTTAGGAGATTGAATTCAATGGGATCGACTCCTGTCTAGACACGGATGCATTTCGTCTAGGGTCGGCAATTCTCGGATTTCCCCACCAACCCCATTGCTCTCTCTCTCTCTCTCCCGTATTAAGAGAAGGCGAATGTTTCTCGTCAGACTCGTATAACGAGATGATCGTAATGAAACTCTCTTTAATGGGATAACCATCATCAATTAACTAACCAAGATGGATTGATTAGTTTGTTGACAATACACAGAGCTAAGCTGGATTATTATTCACCACCACCGTGATAAAGCGGTTATAAGCTTTGGACAAAAATTAATGTAAAAAGGCTGGAATATCGGTGGTTCACGTTATTAATTTGACGGGACGGATTTTCCGGTTATTCTGACGGGAAGACTAATATTCTAGTGCAATGGCCCCCCATTTTTATCCCCAACCAGACTCACAGAGATCAATCCCAGTGTTTCCCAACCTTTCTGAACTGAAGAACCAGCAGAATGTCTGAAACAGATATCAACTCGCAGCAAACTCGACCACTTGCGTCCCGTAATTACGGGACATTCCTGTAATATTTTGGTTCTTCCGACTTTATTTAAATACATTCTTCTCGTTTTTCCAGTTCATTTGAGTTTTTAATGTTTTACAGAAAGAAAACACAAGGCGTTCCCATGATATACAGGGTGCCCTGCGAGTGCTAACGCGACGTTTATCTCATCAACCGCTCTCCGTTGAGGTGTGATTCTAATTTTAAAAAAATGTTCAAAAAGCCGTCCAAAAAATTACCCTGCACTAGTTTTCAGAGTGAAAATACGGTGTGTAACAAAATTTTAAAAAAATCTAAATTTTCATACGGCTTCCCTGTCCTCTGACTTCCGATTTGAAATTTGTTGCCCCCCCCCCGCCCCGTCTCTCCTGAGGCCAAGGAAACAAAACTCCAAGTTTTTAAGCGCAGTATTAGCTGAAATATTCGAATTAAAAAACCGGAAAAGGTTTGGAAAAGACAACATAAATGAGGGAAAGGAGGAGGATTGTGTGTGTGTGTCCGTTAGTTTTTTTGCTATTATTTTCAAAATTTCCTCCGTTTTTGGAATTCGGATATCTCTGCAAATATTGCACTTGGAAACCATGGAATTGTTTTCCTGTTAGCCTCAGGGGATACAGGGCAACAACTTTCTGATTGGAAGTTAGAGCACAGGGGGGCCGTATAAAAATTTAGATTATTTTAATTACAGGCCTTCTGATCATTTTTTAAATTGAAACTGCACCTATACGACGGATGGTTGATGAGATAAAGGCTGCATTAGCACTCACAGGACACCTTGTATAAATTACCTTATATATAAATGTGAAAGTATGTCTGTATGTCTGTTCTTTATACAAATCTGCAATTTTAGATCGATCGCCGCCAAATTTTGCACATATACCGGACAAGGCCGGGATTGAACAGTAGGCTACTTTGAAAGTTCGTCAGGGCTGGACAAATGCCGGAAATGGGCAAAAAACTGTCCGGCGCAACAATGGTTTTAGGGCCTCAACAATCACTTTCGGAACGTTTACTTTGGTTACCATGGTTCCCAACAATGCATTTCAGAACTGTATATTCACATCTTTAATGCTGCCATTTTAACAGTTTATTCCTTTAGAATGGTTTGTCACTTTTCCAATCCTCCCAGTAATTGAAGTAAAAGCGGGAAGCGCCGGGTATTTTTAGCTAGTCTTCTGTATAAATGTGAAAGTTAGACCGATCGTCACCAAATTTTGCACATATGCCAAACAGGGCCGGGATTGAACCGTAGGCTACTTTAAAGGTTCGTCAGAGCTGTTCAAATGCCCGAAACGGGCGAAAAACCGTCGGGCAACAATGGTTTTTGACCCCAACAGACACTCTCGGAGTGCTTACTTTTGTTACCGTGGTTCTCTAACAATGCGTTTCAGAGCGTATATGCCTTTACAATGGTTTTCTACTTCTTTTATGCTGCCAGTATGCGAGGGGAAAGCCCGGGCAGCGCCGGGTGTTATAGCTAGTATTATGATATAATTATGTGAAAAAATATAAATGGTCATATTTGTCAGGTTGAACGTTTCTTCCACAATTTTTCAACAAATTTTAATAGCAATTTTTCATTATGCTGGCTTTTTTGGATCACGATTGATGTCCCGTATTTATCGCATTTAAGTTTCCATTTTTTCGCTTTTTTCCCAATGAAATATGGTCATGTGATCATTTGAATATTTTTTAGTGAAACAAATTTTTTTTTCACTGTGATTTTTGCAGCCTTCATTTGTTTCCCCCACCCTTCATCAATTTTAGCAGTAGTAATTAGCAAGAATTTGCATTTAATGCTATAAATTGCATTTTCTAGCAAAAATTTAGTGATATCCAGCATTTAGAATCGTATTTCCCTCGATTATATTTATGGTGAACCTGTGAGTATGAAGGTATTACTTCTATCTGAACCCATACCGTTATCACTAATATCAATATTACAACGGTTGAATAATTTTTCATTTAGTCAGAATTAAATTATCAAGTCTGCCTTCGGACCACCTATACCATAGTCGCGGACCATAGTTGAGAAACGCTGTATTATTCGATTGAAACTTTCTCACTGGTGTCACTTCTATAAGGTTTTGTCACAAAACCGTGCTGAAATATGTCTCGGCAACGTGATGAGTCCCGGTGGCAGAATTTTGGTGTTTATGGCGACATTTCTGAATAATATTAACCCTTCCACGTATGCTTTTGGTTACAAATTTTTGATAATCTCTATTTGACGGATAGGGGATGTATCTGGTAACCTTGCCCTAAACTAACCGCAAGTTAGGAAAAGGAAGGGGAAAGAAGAAAAGGAAAAACAGTATAACGGATAATAGAGTACATAGTAAATTTCTCGTTTCACCCTTACCCTACATGCTCTTTCTTTCGCTCCTAAATGTATACAGGGTGAATCCAACCTATTCTGCCAAACGAAACGGGGGTGATAGATAAGGCCAAGTGGATCATGAAACAATATCCTGTCCTTTTCCAAACCGTTTTCGAGTTATGGTGAATAATCGTTTATGAGAAAGAATGTATGAAGTCTGAAAAAACCCGGATTTGTGAAGTTTCTGAGAGACCTACACACAAACTGAAGCTCATATTTGGAAAGCGCAGGGAAAAACCCTATAAAGTCACGCCAATTTCATTGAAATATCTGAATTTAACGGCGAGCTGCATTCGCTGAAAGATTGGCGAAGTTCAAAATCGAATTGTAGCAAAATTTTTAATTGTCAATTCCGCAAACACGCTTCTAGCTACAATCGGTCGAATTTGCTAAAAACTTGTCCATTCCACCAGCTTTCGAAAGAGCCTAGAATAAACCAAATTTTTCGTCTAGTTCATGAGAAATTAAGTCGTTTGTTTGCAATACATCACTGAAATCTGCATTCGTCGAAGTAATTTTAGTAGGTTTTGGCGACAATTCGATTTTTCACTTCACCGATCTCTCAGCGCTTGTAGCTCGCCATTAAATACGGACACCCTAGTAAATTTTTCTGGTATGTTTGATTCGATCTGTTAGCACATGTGAGACTTCTGGTATTTCTGATGTAAACGTCTCTCTCTCTCTCTCTCTTTTGTGCATTTTCCAGGAAGAAGAGCGTACAATGGGCTTACCAAGTTCCGTTTCGACGCTCTACCCGAGAAGACCGATGCTGCGTTCTTCAACCGATTTGACCGGGGACGTAGTCAGGCACGCAACTCTCCCCTTCCCGACCACGCAACAGCAGCAGCAAATGCACCAGCAACACCAGCAGCCATCGATCCTGAACCACCCTTACATTCTAGAGTACTTACGCCAGATACCGAACCCGACGCCGGTCAAACCCTCGGAGGAGCGACTCCAACTGCTCACCTTGAATCCGAGGGAATTCCTCAAATACAGGCCGGAGAAAGATTCCGAGACCGTACTCGGAGGAGACGGGTTCAGCGGGCTCCTGTGGGTCCACCTGCTGGCAGGACGGGGACTTCGGTCGACGAGCCACAGCGACCACTTCAGGGACGTGTACTGCGTCATCGAGTGCGACCGCGTCCACAAGGCTAGGACGGTCGTCAGGACCGGCGAGCACAGCTTCGACTGGGACGAGGTTTTCGAGCTCGAGCTGTTCAACAACACCGAAGTGGCGTTCCTGCTGTACAGCTGGGACCCGCAGCACAGGCACAAGCTGTGCTACAAGGGCTCGGTGCACCTGCTCACTATACTACGCGAATCACCCAGCCACAGTCTCGCCCTCAAAATGGAACCCAGAGGAACGCTGTACCTGAAGCTCAGGTACAGGGACCCTAGGCAAACGTTCCAGAGATTACCTGCCCAGAACCCGAACGCCCTGTTCGGGGTGGACCTCGAGAGCGTCGTCATCAAGGAGAACTCGGGGTTCTCGATACCCCTGATCGTCAAGAGGTGCTGCGAGGAGGTCGAGAGACGTGGGTTGGACATCGTCGGCATTTATCGACTGTGCGGCTCCGCGGTCAGGAAGAAGACGCTGAGGGACGCCTTCGAGAAAGGTGCCCACTCCGTCGATCTATCCGTGAACCACGTTCCGGACATCAACGTCGTTACCAGTAAGTACCGATCCGTTTTCAAAGCCAAATACTGCATTGGGAAGAAAATTATTTGCTTAACCTTTTAAGCGACACAGCAAAAATCATTAACCCCCGTTTAATATGCCGTATCTTTTTTAACGAATGGGGGGCGGCGGTTTCCTTCCGATTTTCAGAGGATGTTCCTTTCCCGCATAAATGAGGGAAAGGAACGTCGTGAGCGTTAGTTTTTGCTGTTCTTTCATAACTTTTCTCCATTTTTGAATACAAATATCTCAGCGAATATTGCACTTGGAAACTTGGATTTTTTTTTTCGTTGGTCTCAGAAGAGACAGGGCAACAACTTTCTAATTGGAGATTAGAGGACAGGGGACCGTTTAAAAATATTGATTTTTTTTTTCTATTTTGTGACACACTGCATTTTCACTCTCAAAACTGGTACGTGATAGTTTTATTTTGATCATTTTTTAAACTGAAACCCTACCCCTACGACGAACGGTTGATGAGAAAGGGCCGCATTAGCACTTACGGGACACCCTGTGTAATAGCTGTATTGGATTAGCTTCAAGAAAGGAAAAAAAAAGAGAAATTCGAGAGAGGAGAAAAAATTACCGGATATCGTGACTATATATGGTTTCCATATGGTTGATAACGTGGACATAATTATCATGAGAAAATACGTCAAAAATGGCAACGACCTTGAATCATGCGTTTTATTTCCGGACTTTGGCCAGGGAACATCAGGCACTTCGCGAAATGGCTGGCCAAATCTCGAAATTTGGATATTGGCCGGGCCAACTTACAACGAAATTGGTGAATTTGCGAACTGGCCGGTTTCTGCCTTTGTCAGTAACGTAAATTGAAAGGGGAAAAAGAACACTTTAGTGGGGAGAGGGAGAAAGGGAAGATGAGGGTGAAAGTAAACAATCCTTTTTCACCTTCTATTTCTAAGGCCCGGCATTACACTATAAAATTTTGATAAAAGATCTTTTATAAAACTGGAAAAATTCAACCAATAACCGCATCCCGGCCTGTAATCCCGGCCTAACTACGAACAAGGAAACCAAATACGATACTTCAAACCAAATTCGTTGCCAAAATTGTACTTGACCAACACCTCCTAGAGATAGAAGGCCTCCGCAGTCTGCTTGTGACGTCAGTAAGTGCCAGTATCATCGTTGTAAGGAAAAGAAATGATCGGGTTCAGAATTGGCGATTTCTATGCCCACATCCAATCACTATGCGGTATTTGTGAGCCTATCAGGAAGATTCTACGCCAAAATAAAAAGAAACGAAACAGGATGCTGTGTTTCAAAATGTGGCAAACTTGCTAAGTAGTCGAATAACGTTTATGGCAAACAGTGCAGAGGCCTTCTATCACTAGGAGGTGCTGACTTGACGCGGTTACATCGATCCAGGATTCTATATGGCATTTGATTACACTATAAAAGTTTTCTAAAAGTTCTTTTATAAAATTTGAAAAATTCAACCAATAAACTTATCGGTTGCATTCGTTCGAATGTAACCTATGAGTTTTATTGGTTGGATTTTTCAAATTTTTATAGTCTAATCCCGGCCTATCCCGAAAAGTCCGTACATCGGGTAGAAGCGTAACTAATGTGTACAAACACAATACACAAAAGAAAATAGTTCTTGTGAATACGATAACGATTCTGAGAGAAGAGGAAAGGGAAAAAACTATTTAAATGTAGAGGAGAAGAAAGAGGGGAAAATGTATAAACCACTCGGAAATCATCGCCCGATTTTTCATCGTTAATGACAGGAGGGGGAAAAAAAGGAAAAACAGACTATCATTTACTGGACTTTGAATTTTTAGAACATTCGAGAGAAGTTCCGAGCTTCAGGGTAGGAGGGGGAAAAAACCAGCATAATGATACACAGATTTGAGATAGATGCATCATATTTAATGTGTTCATCCAAGGAATTTCCCGTGATGTGAATCTGTTATGGTTGTGTACGTGGATGGGGGAGGGAAAAAAAACGAGGGATATTTAAACCAAACGACCCAACGGGGACCACGTTGATGAATACAGGAGAAAAGCATCGATGATAAATGCTTCTTCCTACCATTGACGCATTTTTAAAAATACATTTCTTTTTTCAAGACCGCCAAATACTCATTATATTAGTGGTCGATCTCTAAGAGGGAAAAAATCACTAATTGGAAGTATTGAAGTGAGAACGGGTTTCCCCCCTAAGGGAAGAAAGGGCTTTCATTCTCCCTCTTTTGAAAACTATCGGAACGTTTGTTGTGCCCTGGGAATTTTGGAAATAGGAATAGTAGGTAATGGTTCTCATACCATTGGAATGGATCGTAAAATTTTCACCGCGATGGTGTGTTGGTTGCACATATACACGTACTTTAAATGAATTTGAGCCTCATAAAATCGTGAAAATACATAAATGACCAATACTAGAATCTAAAAGGGAGACACTTAAACCTTATTCATTCCACGAATCCCTTGCAACAATGAAATAAAGGTCACGGATCCCAGCCCTTTTAACAGTGAAATAAAGGCTATGAGTCGCTTGTAGCAATAGAATGAAAGCCGCAGATCGATTACACCAATAAAGTGAAATCCATCGACCCCTTAAAATTTACGGATCATTAGTGCAAATAAAATAAAGATGCATCGAGCTCCTTAAAATGGAGGCCATAGATCGGTTGCACCAATAAAATAAAGACTACGGGTGGCTTGTACCAATGAAATGAGAGCCACGGGCTACTTTTACCGGTGAAATGAAAGCCTTGTATCGCTTGTACTAAAAAAATTATGGCCACGGATCGCTTGTACTAAAAATATTATGGCCACGGATCGCTTGTACAAATGAAATGAAGACCACGAGTCGCTTGTACCAATGAAATTAGAGCCACGGGCTACTTTTACCGGTGAAATGAAAGCCATGTATCGCTTGCACCAAAAAAATTATGGCCACGGATCGCTTGTACCAATGAAATGAAGGCCACAGATCGTTTGTACAAATAAAATGAAGGCCACGGATTGCTTGTACCAGTAAAATGAAGGCCACGTCTTGCTTGTACCAATGAAAATGAAGACCACGGATCACTTGTACCAATCAAATGAAGGCCACGGATCACTTGTACCAATCAAATGAAGGACACGGATTGCTTGTTCCAATCCAATGAAGACCACGGATCGATTGTACAAATAGAAAGACTACCATTTAACTGAACTCTGAGTTCTAGAACGTTCGAGAGAAAGTTCGAGGATTAGAGTAAAAAAAAAAAGTGTATAGTGATACCAACTTTAGAGGTCGATGATTCGTATATGTTTTCATCCGAGGAATTTCCTGTGATGTAAATCCGTTATGTGTTTGTGTATGAGAATGAAGAGTGAAAAAAAGGGGGGGGGGGGTATTTATACCAAACGCCCCAACGGGGACAACGTTGATGAATACAGAAAAAAAGCATCGATGATCAAATGCTTCTTCTCACCACTGACAAATTTTAAAAATAGTTTTTCCCAAATACTTATTATATTGGTTGTCGATCTCTAAGGGGAAAAAATTGCTAATTGGAAGCATTTAAGTGAGAGCTTCTCTCCCTTTAGAGAAGAAAGAAAAAGAGCTTTTTTATTTTCTTTCTTCAAAACTATCGGAAAGTTTGTTGTGTTCTGGGAATTTTATAGTCGGAAATGGCTCTTAACATGGAATCGATCGTAAAAATTTCACCGCGAATGTGTGTTGGTTGTATATATACACGTACTTTAGATGAATTCAAGCCTCATAAAATTGTGAAAATATATGAATGACCAATACACAAGAATCTAAAAGGCAGGGGATTCTTAAACCTTGTGCGTTCCACGGATCCCTTGTAACAATGAAATGGTCATGGATCCCCTGCAACAGTAAAATGAAGGCTATGGATCGCTTGAAGCAATAGAATGAAGGCCACAGATCAGTTACACCAGTGTTTCTAAAAGTGGGCAATATCACCCCCGGGGGGGGGGGGGGCAAGGGTCCAGTGGGGATGCAGAAGCTTAGGGTTTAGTACAGGATCCTATGGGTTAGCTTGAGTTGAGGGCGATGAGAAAAAAAAATTGAAAAAGGAGGCGATGGAACGGAGAAAATTTGGGAAACTAGAGGCTATATACCAAGAAAATGAAAGCCGTGGACCCCTTTAAAATCTACGGATCGCTTGTACAAATAAAGTAAAAGTACACAGAACCCATTAAAATGTAGACCATGGATCGTTTTTACCAAAGAAATGAAGACCACGAATTACTTGTACCAATAACATAAAAGCTGCAGAACTCTTGTATGAATAAAAAGACTCATTTACTGGACCCTAAACTCAGAATATTCGAGAAAAACTATGAGTTTTAGGGTAAAGGAAAAAAGACCAGCGTAATGATGTACAGATTTGAAATAGATGCATCATATTTAATTCTTTCATTCAAAGAACTTCCCTTCACGTAAATTTGTTATGTGTTTATGTATGTAAATGAAGAGGGGAAACAAATGGGGATATTTAAAACAAACGACCCAACAACGTAGAGCCCGTTTATAAATATAAGAGAAAAACACCGATGATAAATGCTTCTCGCCATTGACGCATTTTAAGAATACAGTTTTTCAAGAGAGCCAAATGCTTATTATATTGGTGGTCGATCTCTAAGGGGAAAAAATTGCTAATTGGAAGTATTGAAGTGAGAGCTTTTTCCCCTTAAGGGAACGAGGAGCTCTCTCTTCAAAACTATCGGAAAGTTTGTTGTGTCCTGGGAATTTTATAGTCGAAAATGGCTCTTACCATGGAATGGATCGTAAAATTTTCACCACGATTGCGTGTTGCTTGTATATATACACGAACAGGTAAAAATGCGAATAATCATTTTCGAGTATGGAAGTTTCGGGTTCCCGCAAGGCATTTACGAGGTTCACTCTTTTCTTCCTATGGAATGGATTTGTGGGATGATCAAAGTCTTGTGCTGTGTGTTCGAAAATTCTTTTTTTTTTCTCTCTGTGTAATGCATAGGGATGTTTTTTTTCCTTGTAGAGGGGCTTTTTTCCATTTCTCCCCTAGCAAGTTTTCTTTGAATAGGAGAAATGTCACTCGCACAGTGTACAGCTTTTCTACTCTGCATGACATTTCCGTCCTCTTTACACTAAAATTTTGTGTTCCTATACTTTTTTGAAATAGGAGAAAGAAGAATGAATTCAATAGAGCCCCGCAATAGCTGATGGGTTGATTTCTGAGAGTTTGAATTCGTATAGCAGTTCTCAGTGGGGAAGATAGATGTCGGCAGAAACATATGGCAAAAGAGAGATTGATTTTACATTTTATAATTATCTTTTTCATTTTCACCGGGACCTATAGTTTAGCGCCGTTCTTGGATTTCGTTTTCATCGAGAGGCTTGTGAGCTAAAAATTTAGAAATTTGTGTTCAGGGTAGCGATGTACTGTGCGATCGTCTTAGTGTCATCTCTGTCTCTCAAGTTTTAGTTTAATCTCTGTGTTAAGCAATGTTTTGACAAAGACGGAGCACAATAGCGAGCTCGCAAAACCTCAAAACATCTGGGCCGTACTCCTATACCGTACTCGAGGCCAGGGCCATAAAAAAGGACACGGATTCTCTTAAAATGAAGTGAACGAATAATTCAACAATTATTCGTTCACTGTTATTCGTTCACTATTCAATTATTATCCAATAATAATTGGTACAATTCTCTTGTACCAATGAAATAATGGATCTGTTTTTTTCTAGTAAAAAGAAAGCCATGTCTTGTACTAAAAAAATGAAGGCCACTGATCGAATGTACCAATAAAATAAAGGTAGTCGGACCCCTTAAAATCAAGAGTATGGATCGCTTGTACCAATAAAATGAAAGCCGCGGACTCTTCTTGTACCAATAGGATGAAGGCCACGGATTCCTTGTCCTAAGAAAGTGATGGCTACGGATCGCTTATACCAATAACATGAACCACGGATCGCTTTTACTAAGAAGATGAAGGCCACTTGCTCCACCACTGAAATTAAAGCCATGAATCGCTTGTACCAATGAAATAAAAGTACATGGACTTCTTGAAATGAAGTCTACAGACCCCCTTAAAATGAAGACCACGGACCCTTTTTCAGAATAACATTCAGTATATAATACGAAAATAATGTGTTAGAGTTGCTTTCTCATCCAAAATCACGGACCCCTCGAAGGCTTCGCAAGAACCACAAGCGGTTCTTAAACTCCTGATTAAAAACTCCTGTTAAGGGAGGGAGGGAGGACAAAACAAGAGGCAAGTATTTGAAAAAAAAAAGACCAAGTCCCGGTCCTTCGTTGATTAAAGAAAAATTATGAAGGTTTTGTGCTGTTAATTTTTTTTTATATCAAAGGGAAACTTGGGAAAAAATTATCCATCATCATCATCTCTTTCTCAATTATTTTTCCCCCTTTCCCACATTTTCCGGAAAAGATGGAACAGGGATCTGGGGGAAGAGAAAAAAAATATAAAATTGACTTCATAGAACGAATTTATCATTTGGCGCTCGAGCCCTGTACGCACACTCTCACACAACACATACGTACGAATATACGATATTATAAACTGTCTTTTGTGTGTTTTGATGGAGAAAAAAGGGGTCATACCCTTGACATTCAATTTTCAAAGTCGATTTTTCCTACCACCGGCGAATGTTTCTCCGAGATAAGTCAGCCCTATTCGAAATCTCATTAACTTACGAATTCAACATGTCTCCCTGCGTGCCCCCCTTCTCTTTCCCCTTGCCCCTCCCCCAACCCTTACAACATCCACTTTTGGCAGTTTGAGCCCGCCATCTTGACATGCATTTCCATACAATTATTAATTACACGATGAAGATAATTCCGTTCTGTTTAGATGTCTCGTTTTCCGAATTGTTTTCAAAGCGGACGTCAATCTTATCAGGGTACCTTTCGGGTTTTGATTGGGTGAAAAAATAAATCTATATTTTAATTGTGTGTGCTTATTGTTTAGGGAGTTTTTTTTTAATGTTTTAATCTTGCTAATTGCAGTAAGGTGTTTAATAGGTGTTTAACAGAGAAATTAAAATTATTTCTAGGTTTCATTCCACATACTGGAATGGGTTTTTCAATTTTAATTATATTGATTTTCATTGATGTCGTTTTGTTGTGATAACTAATGTTGACTGAAACATATTTTTCTTGTAAAATGACTTTAAATGTCATTCTTTGCGGCAATAGTTTCAAATGTAATTCTCGCAATAATGGTTTGAAATGTCATTCTTGTCATGATTTCAAATCTTATTCTTGTGAAACAAGGGTTTCTCAAGTATTCCTCGAGCAAAGAAAGCATCGTTTTCAATACTATTATTACAACAATTATTTTTAAATTTTGTTCTTACAACAATGGTTTTAAAATTTTGTTCTTGCAACAATGGTTTTATAATTTTGTTGTTACAACAATTGCTTTTAAATTTTGTTGTTACAACAATTGCTTTTAAATTTTGTTGTTACAACAATTGTTTTTAAATTTTGTTCTTTTACAACAATGGATTTTAAATTCCGTTTTTGGAACAATGTTTTTTCCTCAAATTTGTTTTCAAGAAATGGTCGTTTCAATACTATTTTCATACCATTAAATACCATCTCTTAATGAAAGTTATCCGTGATCTTCATTTTCGTTGGTGCTAGCGATCCGTGGTCTTCATTTTCTTCGATGCAAGCGATCCGTGGCATTTATTTGAAGGGATTCGTGGCTTTCATTTTAAGGTATCGGTGGCATTTATTTTTAGGGATCCGTGGTTTTTATTTCAAGGGTCCGCGTACTTTCATTTTATCCGTACAATCGATCCGTGGTCATTTTAAGTGGTTCGTGTGCCTTCATTTTATTGGTACAAGTGATCCATCCCCTTCGTATGGGTAAATCGAGAAGCTATCCATACTTAGATTAAGACAACCATAAGTATTCTTTATGGGCATTGTCATGATAATTTGTCAATTTATCATGTGTATATATTGTTTATAATTTTTGTTAATTGCATTTTTAAGTGGGTTGCTGTATTTTTGAAATTTATGACATCCATATTTTTATGGGCATCTTTTCTCTCAGCCATCTCGTTGGGCATTTCGCCTGTTGTGGCGTTTTATTTGTATTTGTATCATTGGTACAAGTGGTCCTGCTTATCAAGGTAGACGCTAATCTGAGTATGACGGCGTGGTCTTCTACAACAGATTGGCAGAGGAGAATAGCGATAATTTGAGAAGTGAACAAAAATGCCCCCAGAGAAAATTGCGAACTATTATATCGAACTCTCTTATACAAGTAGAAATGTACACGATAGAAGATTAGGAGATCCGCATACAGTGTGTTCGAAAGTAAAGGCAGGCTGCCTGACAAAACCCTTACGATCACAAACAGAGACGAGATTGGAGTTCACCGAAAAGTACACTAAACTTTAAAAGGCATGAACGGCAAAATGCAGTCATTTCAGATCTGCACTCATACATACTATAAAAAAAATTCATCCTTTTTATCTACTTTATTGAAATTGAGTGCTTTTTTAAGCGAACTCTCGCCTTTTTTAATCGGAGATTCGAGCATTACTAGGAGAAATATTTCGATTTCTGACTCTTTTGATCCTATAAAGAGATTGCCGGTCAAGAATCTCCCATACGCAGCATTAAACGTGCTTCAACCACGTGGATTGACATGTTGCCAATACTAAATTTATTTTTATCTGCTTTTTCATTAAATAAATAAATACTCTGTTTGTTGCCGGGACTTTCGACATAAAAAGGAATTCCTTGAGGGACATTTCGGCACCCGGTTTCTAAAGATTCTCTACAGTAAATATATTTCCACAGCGGTAATTCCGAAATCCGCTCGAAGCTTCTCCTGCGCTGCTTTCCACTTCACCTTGTCGCGTGCTTCTTGAGCCGTATACTGAAAATAATTGAATGCTTCCGAGCGTACAAATTGTCCCTGGAAAAAAAAAACACGAGAAGGCCATAGTATTCTTTGGGTGTTTTCTTCGTCTCAGAAATTCCACCGGAAAACCGAGAGGAAAATATCTATCCTCTTATTCCTCCTTCATCTTCTAGCGTGGATTATCTTTTAGCTGACGGAGAATGAAAATAAACGGGAAAAACCTAGGAAACACACGAGAAAAATAGTAATAATAATAATAATAATAATGAAAAAAAACAACAACAATAAATAACAAAGAGAGTTTGTTATCTGAAATCGTCTGTCTGGCAAAATGTGATTGATGTGCGAAAGCGAGCAGACAACTTCCCCCCCCCCACCATTTTTTTTTATACTGTTTTCGTAATTTCTGGTGGAAAAAAGTACGGTATAGAGGGAAATTTTTTTTGTTCCTTTTATGGGTATTTTTGGTTCTCCGATGGGGGAAAATCTTTGGGGTGTTGTGTTTTTTTTATCCCCGTTTGGGTTTTTATGTGTGGGCGAGCTTCCGAAAATAGGGAGTTAGTCGTCTCCTAGGTTTCTATACTTTCGTCTAAATTTCCTTATCCTTATAGCAGGAGTCTTCAATCCGTGGCCCAAATGCGGCCCTCCAAGCTTTTTCCTGAGGCCGGCTAACCATTTTTAAAAAATATCTACTTAAAAAAAAACGTTATAAAACTCTGGCCACTGAAATCTGTACTTCCATAGGCACCGAAACCTAGAGGCTAAAGCCATTTCAACTCCCGCTCCCCCCAATAAATTTTGTAAGAGGTCTGAGCACCCTTCCTCGCCCCCATAATAATTTCTGAAAAACAATGTAATTCATCTTCCCTCTTCTGCGTATGCGCTTGAGTCCCGTATATATATGGGATGACCAGCAACTTTCAGTCCCCCCCGCCCCAATGTCGGTGCCTCTGTGTACCGCTGTTAGAACTGTGATATACTTTCCAGTTTCAATAGTAATGCTGTGCATACTATATATTAAAAGGACCGTCGTAATGAATTCGAGGTACCCAGAGCTAAAACAGTTTTTGAGGCTTATGTTTTCATTTTGGCTGCACATTTCGAGCAGCCAAATTTGGAATCCAAAAGAGATACATACGATTACAGAATTTAAAGAAATGATAAAAAAAACCCTTAATGAAAGAAATACTTTTAGAATTATTCAAAAAAATAATTTAATAATTGCTGAAAATCTGTAATTCATGAAAAAATAAAGAATTACAGAAAGAAATAATTGCAGAACTATTGATGGTAATTTCAGAATTGTTAAAAGTACTTTCAGTATTTTAAAGAGTAATCTCAGAATTGTAACGAGTAATTTCAGAATTGTAACGAGTAATTTCAGAATTGTAAAGAGTAGTTTCAGAACTGTTGAAAGTGATTTCAAAATTGTTAAAATTAATTTTAGAATTGCAAAGAGTAATTTCAGAATTGTAAAAAGCAATCTCAGAATTGTAGAAAGTAATTTCAGAATGATAAAGAGTAATTTCAGAGTAGTAAAGAGTAATTTCAGAATAGTAAAGAGTAATTTCAGAATGGTAAAGAGTAATTTCAGAATGGTAAAGGGTAATTTCAGAATTGTAAAAAGCAATCTCAGAATCGTAGAGAGTAATTTCAGAATGATAAAGAGTAATTTCAGAATGATAAAGAGTAATTTCAGAATGATAAAGAGTAATTTCAGAATGATAAAGAGTAATTTCAGAATTGTAACGAGTAATTTCAGAATTAAAAAGAATAATTTCAGAATTAAATCGTACTACAGTATCGATTGGTGAGGGACAATGCAAGGTTATGGTGTCGCAGGGAATTTTTCTGTAATAGGGTTGTTAATAAATGGAATAGCTTACCCCCGGAGGTAGTAAATTGTAACACAATTGACACGTTTAAAAAGAAATATGATAAACATGTTGGGGTAAATCGAGAAGCTATCCATTCTTAGAATAAGACAACCATAAGTATTCTTTATGGGCATTGCATAACATTTTATCATATGCATATATTGTTTACAATTTGTGTTAATTACATTTTTAATTAGGTTTCTATATTTTTGAAATATATGACATCCATATCTTTATGGGCATCTTTTTATCAGACCTCGTTGGGCATTTTGCCTGTTGTGCCGTTGTATTTGTATTTAAAAAGAATAATTTCAGAACTGGAAAGAGTAATTTCAGAATTGGGAAGAGTAATTTCAGAATTGTAAAGAGTAATTTCAGAATTGTAAAGAGTAATTTCAAAATTTTAAAGAGTAATTTCAAAATTTTAAAGAGTAATTTCAAAATTGTAAAGAGTAATTTCAGAACTGTAAAGAGTAATTTCAGAACTAGAAAGAGTAATTTCAGAATTGTTAAAAGGGATTTCAGAACTGCAGAGAGCGATTTCAGAATTAATGAAAATTTAAAATGAAAAAAGGATTTCAAAAGTTTGTCGGATGAATTTCAGATTTATAAAAGAAATCAATGAATGAATTTATTTTATTTACTCAAAAGAATTGATAAATTAATGAAAGTAAATTACTTAAAAATAAATAAAAATTTGTGACGATTGGTGAGGTGTATACGAAGCGACGAACATGAAGCATTCCTTTATTCTGCATTAACCTGCGAAACATACAACCCTTCGTGATGAAGGTTAAAATCGAACTCTCGAGAATGTCTTCGTCTCTCGATACAACTTAAATCTCACGTGCCTCGTGAATAAAAGTATTACTGTTCATCCTTGTTAACAGCTTGCCTGTTACATACTCCCCCTCTGGTTTCGCGGACGTCCCGGCAAGGAACCAGCAATAGGCGTTATGGGAAGTTGTTCAGTGTTCTTGTTAGTTCCAACTTTGAGTGGTCGTCCCTTCTTACGTGATGACACTATGGATACAGCATCCGGTTCCGCACATGGTGTGAGAGCAGAAGTACGATATACGCTGACAGAGACACCCGATTTGGCCGGATCAGCGACTATGTACCTCGTAGGCGATCTCTGGGCTAGCACAGGGTACGGTCCATCTCGTTGTGGCGTGAACTTTGTCGACCAGTTCTTCCTTCGAGAACTCGGTTTGGAACCGTTGTCAACGTAACCTTTGCGTTCATCCCGTTTTTGTTCCACTTTCTGCTTCACAGAAACTCTTGTAAGGCTTTGCATGGGAGTCAACCTGTTTTCACGACTTCTTTGGGCATGGCTGCGACTTTCTGATCGACGCGCGTTAGGGGTTTGATCCGAATATTTAATGCCGCTCCCCCTGCATTTATCGTTCCCTTCTCTAGCACTGCTTATACTTGTTTGGGTCCTTGACTCATGGAAGCTATTACTAGACGTTATTGTTTGGCTTGGCATTTTACAACGATGCAGTATCTGATAATATCCTGGTGATCCTGGACTGCGTCGCCTGGGACCGGAAAGTTCGACTCGTTCGTTCCTGCGGAAACGTAAGTCTAGTACTTGCCTGCCTGTCGGAGTAACTCGTGGTTGCCTTTGCACCGATTGGTGATGAAAGCTTCTTGCGGATCGGTGGATTTCGCTATGGACAGCAGGACGTGGATAGCCAGAAACATGACGTGGATAGTCACGGACGCGACCTGTTTGGTTCCTGAGACGTCTAGACCGATCCCACCGCTGAGGTTCCGATGCCATATCACCATGGTGAACTTCGCCTTCGGGAGTGTCTCCTCCCCCTGGACTGAAAAAATTTTCATTCTTTTTCCACGACCTGTTCAGCACTCGTTTCCGTTGCTCTCCTTCAACTTGTCGTAGTTGGCAAGAATTCAAGTTAACATGCTCTACTACATGTTGAACAGTTTTAATCGTAGACTCGTTCACAAAGTGGAATCGCTTCCGAGTATTTTCCCCGAAGAACCATTGCCTTCGCTTGAGATCCAACACGATACCAGCTTTCTCTAGAAAGTCGATTCCCAAAAGAGTTCTGTTACCGACGATTCCAGGAAGAACTATAAATTTCGTCCTTAGTCGCTTCCATTGGATGTTGACCAATACCGTTGTGGTCCACACATTCACCGTTGATTGCTGTCCGTTTGCAAGACGCATCTCGATAGTTTCCTGATGGAATTTGGCGTTTTGCTCTTTCAAAATACGATGCAGAGTATCACTTGCGATACAGTGCGTAGCACCGCTGTCGGCACAGGCAGTTCCCACTTTGCCATTTACATGAATTTTTAACAATGCTACGGGTTTTGTTACAAAAGAGCATAGATTCAGTTCCAACTGACCAAACTGAGCGGTTGTCACTGTCATTTCGGGATTACAGGTCGGACACTGCGCTCTAATTACCCCCGGATATCCACATCCATAGCAGCTTAGAGGTCGCTGTTCATCCAGGCTGATCATGGGAAGTGTCTGTTCATCTGCACGAATCACTGGTTTTGATGAGGTCCATGGATATTTCCTCGGTGTTTGCTTTCGACGACCCTCGACATCGTACTGCTGGTTGAATTTCTTTGGGAAAGTACTCCTGGCATCTTCATACGCGTCGAGTTTCTCCGCTAGTTCCGATGGGGAGATCAACATGGCCCATACATCGATGAAATGTTCTTTCACTTGTGGAGGGCACTTCTTCTTCATCTGATCAGCTATGACCAGATTAATCAAGTCCTCGAATGTTGTGACCTTAACTTCTGTTAACCACCCTTCAAGATACGTTTTCAACTCAAAATAAAAATCACGCCATGAACTCTCCGAGTTCTTCCGATGCTCTACAAAAAGCTGTCGAAATCTGTCCGCATGTAGCTTAAATCGCTTTAACAGCAGTTCCTTGAGATACCGATAGTCCTTGAACTTCTCGTCAGGCTCCCTGGCACAGATCCTAGCCACCTCCTTCGGTAAACTATTGATGAGATACGTAATCCACAATTCTTCCGGAATCTGGTGTAAACCCATGTGTCGTTCGAACAGGACCAGGAACAATGAAATGTCATCTGATGATTCAAAACGCGGAACCGACACTTGAAAGTCCCGATTTGTCACAGCCGGTCGAACGGAAGCTTGGCACTTCTCCGCTTCTATCCTCAGTCTCTCGAGTTTGAACTGCATTTCTGCTCGCCGGTTCCTCTCTTCGGCATCTTCCCGTCGAATCCTCTCCTCTGTTTCTTCTCGTCGAATTCTTTCTTCTGTTTCTTCTCGTCGAATTCTTTCTTCTGCTTCTTCTTGTCGAATTCTCTCTTCTACGAGGGTCTGTAGCACTCCTTTTGCGAAGACCTCATCGTATTCTTTACTGGACGTAATCAGCTTCTTCAGCTCTATCACTCTCATCTCGGGTTCGGTAGGTTCGCCCATCTCTTCGGCAAGGCGACGGAGTTCGTCTTTTCGATATTTCGCCAAGTATGCCATTTTCACTCACTTGGTACCTAATTAGGATGTCCGCTTAGCTAAAAACACTCACGCGTCTATTTTAAACGTTGGGCGCCAATGTGACGATTGGTGAGGTGTATACGAAGCGACGAACATGAAGCATTCCTTTATTCTGCATTAACCTGCGAAACATACAACCCTTCGTGATGAAGGTTAAAATCGAACTCTCGAGAATGTCTTCGTCTCTCGATACAACTTAAATCTCACGTGCCTCGTGAATAAAAGTATTACTGTTCATCCTTGTTAACAGCTTGCCTGTTACAAATTCAAATTTGATGAAAGAAATGAACACAGTGTAAATAAGAGTGTTCAATAATTTGGGGGAGAGAATACCGCGGTATGACTTTGTGACCTGTAGGCTTCGTGGAAAGTTTAATTTGGCCCACAACGTCTCTGTTGTTGAATACTCTGACTTTTAGAGTCAAATTCTTTTTTAACGACATTGAAGATTCCACTAAATTTTGTCGTTATAATTGAGGTGTCGTTACAACCAAGGTTGACGTTTTCAAGAACATTTTTGTGTAAAAAAAATATGATAGGATGCAGTCAAATAGCGCGTTTTAAGTTGTTAGGAAGAACCATATTTGATCACGGATAATACGGGAAATTTTGAGATCATACATACAGGACTTCGCCAGTTCTTGCTAAAAAAATTTTGCCAATTTTCGGCCAAATCGCCAATTAATCTTTATAAATAACCAGTGATGAGAAATACATCAAGTCTGCAGTGATGCAAAATGTATTCCACAGAAAGTTGAACACGGCCAGGGCCGTCTCAGTGGCATCGCAGGCGTCCGGGCAAGGTGATTTTTCTGGAGCCCCATGTAGGTGCTGCTGTAAAAACTATTCCTGTAATCATTGTTGACGTATGAACAATCAAAAAGCATTGTTGACTTATGAACAATAAAAAAGCATTGTTGACATATAAACAATCAAAAAGCATTGTTCACTTATGAGTAATCAAAAAAGCATTGTCGACTTATAAATAATCAAGAAGCATTTTCAACTTGTGAATAATTAAAAAGCATTGATTAAGCAATCAAAAAGCATTGATTAAGCAATCAAAAAGCATTGATTAAGCAATCAAAACGCATTGATTAAGCAATCAAAAAGCATTGATTAAGCAATCAAAACGCATTGATTAAGCAATCAAAAAGCATTGTTAACTTATAAACAATGAAAAAGCTTTGTTAACTTATAAACAATGAAAAAGCTTTGTTAACTTATAAACCATGGAAAAGCTTTGTTAACTTATAAACAATGAAAAAGCTTTGTTAACTTATAAATAATCACGGAGCATTTTCAACTTGTGAATAATCAAAAAGCATTGTTGAAAAAAAGAAATGTCAAAGCTATGTTTCAAGAGGGATATTCGAAACTATTGTCTCAAGAGGAGACAGAATGTATTCTTGCAAGAGGGATATTTATGAACCACAGTCTCTGAAGAGGGATATTGTTACAGAAGAAACTTTAAATAGCCATTGTTTTAGAAGTCAATTCCTTTCCAAAAAAAAAAAAGAAGAGATATCAAACACGCTGGTCAATGAACGAATTCTCTCCCTTTATTCTTTTAAATTCCTTTTTCCGAACTGGAAATAAAAACAGAATAGAAAAGTAGGCAACTCTATGTTGTGGAAGCACAAGGAAAGCGATCCTATTTCCCAAGTTGAACGTTTATGCCCTTTACTATGGCTCCCTCAATACTCTCAATACGACTCCTCTGGCTCCAAAAAACAAAACAAAAAATTCGTTTTTTGTTCCCGCCCCCTTCGGAGAATTCCACCAAACTCCTAAAAAAAAGGGTAGAATTCTTTTATTTATTTATTTGTTTGTTTATCGCATAAACCATAAATCCGGGCATCGATTTTCCTCCCGCGTTCGCTTTCGGACGTAATAATATACTACGTCCTAAAGAAGAAAAAAAAAATTGGAAGTGAGAATATTTTATGGTTAAAGTTCATGCTCATACGGAGCCGAATATATTGAGCATGAATTTCTGTTTTCGGCATCGATATGTTGTTGTGTGTGCGTATGTCGATTTCTTGTTCAACTCCGTGGCTATTTTCCAATGTGAATATTTCACCATATCGGCCCCAGCTACATCTTTTTTCTTTTTACTGGTATCTCAAATTTAAAATGTATTTCCGCCCCTCTAAATTCAGTGTTTCTCTACCTGGGGCCATATACCCTACTAGTGGCCCTGAGATATTCTAAGGGGCCAGGGCGATGGATGAATCGGAGGGAGGAGCCAATTCACCAGTAATATTCGGCTGTTGGGGGGGGGGGGTCGTTCCCATCGGAGCAAAGGCAGACATCTTCAGCTACGAATAGGGCTAAGCGAAGAAGCCTCGCGGAATCACGGGTCGACTTTACTCATGAAATTTTTCTTTCGCTATGAATTTGCTCAAAAAATAAATAAGGCCGGGATTACACTATAAAAGTTTGATAAAATATCTTTCACAAAACTTGAAAAAAAAACAACGAATAACTCATCGGTTGCATTCGAGAAAGTTTAACGTAATAGGCTTATTGGTTGTTTCTTCAAGATTTGTAAAAGATACTTTGTAAAACTTTTATAGTGCAAACTAAGCCAAATAAATAAATAAGTTCAATGAGTACACGCGAAGGGTATCTCTCATTGATTGGGGCTGGGGTGGGTGAGGAAGAGTCCTTGATAAAACAAGGGAGACAATAGGAAAAAAATAAAGTTCAAAGGGAACCACGCGGCGAAAAAAAGGTTAAGAAAAACTGGTCTGATGTATGTTTAAGGCCGGGATTATACTATAAAATTTTTATAAATGTTCTTTTATAAAACTTGAAAAATGCAACCAATAAGTATTAATAGGCTTATTAGTTGTTGTTTTTCTCAAGTTTTGCCATTTGATAATTTTTGTCGCACCACGGTCATTTTTTGCATACGAGAGCTAATTAGACAGGGACCTACAATTTATTGCCGATTCTGAAAAAGGCAGGTTTTTTTTTTTACAATCACCGTGAGATTGGCGAGTTAACCCCTCGGAGTGGGACACGGCCGACTAGACATTCATAATTGTTTAGTGGGCTATGAGTGGGGACTCCCTGCGGTAACAATTTTTTTCTGTGGTCCTGTCAACGTTTCTGTTGTACCCCTGTGTCAGGAAAGTTTCAGACGAAGGTGAACCGGGTATCGAACTCGTGACACCTCTAAACATCCTTTGGTACTTTAGGCGAGTATCTTATCGATCTGGACTACCGTGCTCTTCAAGTTTTGTAAAATATATTTTATCACACTTTTATAATGTAGTCCCGGCCTAAATCATATTATCTATTGTGTTCTATATTACAGCTCACACCATTTGATTAATTTGGCTCTAATGATCGAAATGTTTGCTTTGTTCAGGCGTGTTGAAAGACTATCTGAGAGAGCTTCCCGAGCCGCTGTTCACTAAGGGCTTGTTCGACATGCTGGTCGACGGCTTCAGCGTCTGTCTTCCTGATGATCCTGAGGGTAACGCTAAACTCATGTTCAGTATCCTTGACTGCTTACCAAAAGTCAATCGTGTAAGTACCCGTTGTTGTGCGATTCTCTCACGTGCTAGTGTATCTATATATGTATGCCCCCCCCCCCAAAAGAAGAATATGCCAAAATATGGAAGAAATTTAAGAAAAAAGTAGAAAATTATATTATATGGGAATTTTTATTGCAGAACATTTCCAGTCAGCCGAGAGTTCATGTTGCAGAACAATGCAAAACATTCTTCTTTGGGGGGTATGTATGTCGTTGCCAATGACCGAAATCTGCCCACGCAGTCTATGTTGGCCCTCTAGTCTGAAACATAAGAATAGCTAGAAAAATTCGGAATTTGTCCGATTTGTGAGCTTGCCAGGCTTCGAACATTGGCCATGACATAACCTTTTTCTTCATCGCTAAATGTATAAGTAATGGAATTCGCGAATTCTAAGCCCTCTACGATTTTACATTCTTGATATTAGATACTGCTGCTACCAAGACTGGACAAATGCCAGATCGCCATGGCGACTAAAAAAAAATTGGGATTGGCGCCTAAAATTTTCTATATGTGATTACTAATTATAGAGTGAGAACAACTCAAAATTTTTGGAATTCGTATCAGAGTATTCATCCAGATTAGAAGGGAACCGCTATGTCCTGTAAAAGTTGAAACAAATATTGTTTTTTGGACCAGTTTTTCTTTGGGAAAAAAAGCTTTTTGGCGCCTAAAAAATTTTTTCTGATGCCTATTTTTTTTTTTGTGATTTCTCAAGCCCTGACTACGACTTAACCGTACAATTCATGCACCTCGTACACATTCCTCTGCGGAATTTCTAATAAATCGGTACGTACCGGAATGTGTGTTCTGAGTTGTATGCGTCACGTCTAACATATCCATGTTGTTAGAGTTGAGCTTGTTTCGTGTCCTCGCTGGTGCTGCCATCTCCCTTCCATATTTTTAAGTGGAGATGGTAGATGCTTAAATTTTTCTTGTTATGTAAGTATCATGTTAAAGGTGGTTGATCTCTGCAGAGAGACTTTCTCAAATGGAAGACAGGCTCGCATTCCCATTCTAGAGGTACACTTTCAATTAGAAAAAGTATTCAAATAATGTGTAGTACTCAGATATATGTCATTCATGTTTCAAGGGATTGTATAGTTATCAAAATAAAAAAAATAACTTTTTATACAGCCCCCGTGTGCCCCAAAATTCATTTAGAACGTTGTTTCCCTATCTCTCTTGATGCCAGCAAAAAATTCCGTGCTTCTAAGTGAGATATTTGCATTCGAAAAACAAAGAAAAATTGGAAGGGGGTAAAACGGTTTTTTTCCGCACTTTTAACGCAGTTTTTCCCTCCAACTTTCCTCCGTTTTTCGAATTCGAATGAATCTCGATGAATGTTACACTTTTCAATGTTGTGTTTTTGAGGCACGCGGGGAACTGTATAAAAAGTTAATTTTTTTTATTTTAATAACTATGCAAAACCCCTTGAAACATGAATGACATATCTGAGTACTACACATTATTTTAATAGTTTTCCTAACTGGAAGTATACCTCCAGGATCAACGGTTTGCCAGAAAATGGTATACACCCTCTTTAATACGCACCCTGTACACTAAAAAAAAAGGTAAAATCAAAATAAATAAGGACAATACGAACGAAACAGAAGACAATATCAATCCAAAAGCCAATTCATCAATTTAAACTCATTAAGGAATTCATCTTGGCCGGAACGGAAAGTCGCTGGAATATAAACTCGAAAAAGGGCACATCCACCAGGCAGTGCCCGCATTAACAAGTTCATAATTCCTGTGATTTCCTAAGAAAACCTATAATACATACATCAGTTATCCGAGGATGACGTCACTCTTCGCTATCCATACAAAGCATGGGCGGAGATACGAGGGGCATGGGAGCATTGCCCCCCCCCCCAGCGTCAAATGTGAAGTCGACTGATCTAATATATATATATATATGTATGTATATGTTAATTGGCATCATCATCACCGTGCCCCCCCCCCAGACTTCTAAGTTTATCTCCGCCTATGATAAAAAGGTTTTTAACAGCTGGCTGATGCTAAGATATATTTTTGGAAAGATTCGTCCTCTCACACACACAGCAGTTGTGAGCTTTGTCCTGAATTGTGCCCGACCGTCCACGTACGGTCACGTTCAGTGCACACGAGCTCCAAAAAAAGATTGAGATATTCGTTGCCTCTGTATTCTAGTGGTCTAGGGCGTGGGTTCGATTCCCCGCAGGGGCAGTTGAATTTTCTCTCTTTCCAAAAATTCATCTTCTCATCAGCCAGCTGTTAAAAACCTTTGCATATATGAATTGTTCAGCTGTGAAGTTTGACGCCTCACCAAATGATGGTGGCAATATGAGACAAACGACAAAATCAACACTGCAATGCGTATCCATAACGGTCTCTAAAATGGGAGAAAGCCAAACATCACTGTGCCTTCAACTGCGTTCGAACCTGGATCCCCAGATGAGAGTTCAACATGATGCCCACGTGCCGACACCCTTAGTTGATACCAATGACAACGTTCGCAATCTAACCGTAGATTTATGTCACCGGTGGATTTATTTCTCTTTGGTACCTTCCTTTCTTTTCTTTCCAACCGGGCACAACTTAGATCTATCGCTATGCATGAGCAATTTACTACCTAGTGAGTTGTGCCGGAAGTGCAGGTGTGGTACCTAACTGTTTGATTGCGTATCTAGTGTTGTGACTGATTTTTTTTCTCTGTGCTGCCATCTATATTTTAGAAGTGAAATGATTGAATTACATTTTTACCGTTTGTAGGTCTGTTGCTCTCTGTAGCGAGACTTTTTGAAGGGACGATCGGCTCGCATTCACGCCACGAAGTTGGGAATCACAGGAAACCAACTTCAGCAGACCACCACTGCGGTAACGGGGGGGGGGGGGTGTTCAACCCTATCATAACTTGGCCTCACCATTCAACACAAGGCACAACTTTGAGAATAATATAATACAGTTGGCGCTTTTTTTTAGCCAGTACCGACCTCATTTTCTCATCGTCCGTAAATAACGAAAAATACAGGAGGGGAAAATATATCGGTATACACTCAATAATATTGTCTACCCTTTTGGCAAAAACAAAACAGAAACCATCAATTAATATCACTTTCCTATATTAGTTATCCTTTAATGGAAGGTGGACGAGAAAATGAGTAGCCGCGGTACGCAATATCACCTGAATGATAATTCCCAGCCGGACCGCGCGCATTCCGAGAGCTCATCACACACGCATGTCACGTGTACCAAGTTCTCTACAGCCCCTCAGTCAACCCTCTCTAAGGTAAAAATAATAATAATAATAACCGAACACACACAAACGATCTAAGGGGAATCGCTCCGGCAAGTTCGGACATTTTGTGTCGGCGGCTGTTGAAATATTCACGTTGATTTTTTTTCCCGAAAAGGCCTCCGATCGGGAGGTAAAACCAGTCGCGTTCGTTGATCTAATTACTTCCTAGATGGAGTGTCGGCTGGTAATGCCGCCACTGATAGTTTGTTATGAAGCTCATGCTCACACACACACACACACTCTCTGTCATCCCTCAGGCTCATTCTTTGTTGGGGGGGTAGAGCAAGGTAAGTGGAGATTTGCTAGTGGAGGTGTATCGTTTCCGCACCAACGATTGACGACGGCCGACCGAACGAACAAAACTGTTTATGCCTCGAGAGAGAGACGGTTGTCCATCTAAATTACATGTAAATTGTATTCTCTCTCTCTCCTCTCCCCCATCGCTACTTTCTCTCTCTCTCTCTCTCTCTCGTGGGTATATACCTATATATGCATACACACACACACACAGTCGAGGCTGATCGACCTAACGGTGGATTCAGGAGGCTCTTGTCGATTCGCCGCTTTCCGTTTTCGGTTAAACCGATTTCGCGCATCCCCGATCATCACCATCATCATCAAAGACGGACATCTTTCGTGAAAATTTAGCAGAGCGAAATCAATTCGACGTAACTCTTCTGCGATAGATACATCACCGAGTGTGACCCAAAATGAACGCGTGGTATTCGAATATTTTGAGCGCGTCCGAAGAGACGCGAATAACTCAAAAGACATCATTCCAAAAGACAACGAGGAGGAGTTTAATGTGACACACTCGAAGGTTACGTCGATGTTGAATAGTATTCCCATGAATAGTATATGCGTAATGTCTTTCTGGACCATCAGCCATCTGTATTTCAAGAGGGTTTTGGTGTCTAAGGATACGAACATGGTGCACACCTTTTTGACACTGCATAGCGCGCACTATGACTTTCTTTTCTTTCCGAGTTCACCCAGCACCTCCTAAAGATAAAAGGCCACGCTGCTTGTGACGTCAGTAAGTAGTTCATTTTCCCTCGGAATATTCAGGGAAAAAAAATCCCTGCTCGTGCCAGTATCATTGTTGTGCGGAAAAGAAATGATCGGGCTCAGAATTGGCGATTTCTATGGCCCCACATCCAATCACTATGCAGTACTTGTGAGCGCCGCTGTGGTGGTCGAGTGGTCATAGTGACGGACTCGCATCGCGAGGATCCGCGTTCAAACCCCACCGTCGCCGCAGTGGTGATCGGCTGAAGTTGGTTTTCCTGCGGTTCCCAACTTCGAGGCGCAAATGCGAACCGATCTCCCCGTTAAAAAGTCTCGCCGCAGAGAGCAACAGGCCTACAACGCTGTAATTATTCATTCATTACACTTCACGCTCTATGAGTTGAGGGAAAAAACTCATAGTTTAAAAAATTGGTTGCAGATGGCAGCACGACACACATAACAAGCATTACACGGAAATAAACTTTACGGTAGATTCTCTATACGTATACACACGCATGTATATAGAGAATATACACGTGTGTATATTCTCTATACACACACACACATTCCAACATACACCAATTCGTTAGAGGTTCCGCAGGGGAATATGGACGAGGTGCATGTCTATTTTAGTAGTAGTATTTGTGAGTCAATCAGGACGATTCTACGCCAAAATAAGAGGAAACGAAAAGGATGCTTTCTTTCAAAATGTGGCAAACTTGCTAGGGTGGTCTTTATGCCGTTACAGACGAACTTGGCAACCCGTGTGGAGGCCTTCTATCTCTAGGAGGTAATGACATCTCGGCATGATTCTAGAAAATATCTGTTGCCTTGATATCTTTGGCTGAAAAAAAGAAGCCGTCTGTCACTCTCTTTCGTCCCGCCAGGATGGGAGGGGGACATTTGCTGAAGTTAAGAGACGCTACTAATGCCTCTACTTCAGCGCACGCCTCACTGGATGAAATAAGGAAGGCAGGGTTGTGTCTCCAGTGGTGTAGATGATAACATGCTTGTTCGGTATGCAAGAAGGGGGGGGGGTAGGTTCGGGTGCCGTTGGGAACTAGGTGACTCCTTTCTTTCCGAGAGTTCACCTCTGATCATTGATCATTTTTGTCGCACCACGGTCATTTTCTGCACACGAGGGCTAATTAGACCGGGATCTGCAATTTATTACCGATTCCGAACCGCAAGCTTTTTTTATACTCATCGAGAGGTTGGTGCGCTAACCCCTCGAAGGGGGACTCCCTGCGGTAGCAATTTTTTGCTGAGGTCAAGTCGCCGTTTTTTGTTGTACCCCCGTGTCAGGAAAGTTTTCTGACAAGGACGAACCGGATATCGAACTCGCGACACCTCTAAACATCCTTTGGTACTTTAGACGAGTATCTTACCGACCTGGGCTTCCGCGCCCTAATGCGAGTTGCATGTACGGTTAAGTAGCAGTGGTTATCGATAAGATATGATGTCATACATCAAGTTCTTTTTCCCATTCTGGTTTCGAGTAATTGTATTTTATCTATAAAAATCATAAAAGAAAAAATCATCTAAATTTTTTTTTTTTTATCTAAAACAATCAACGTTGAAATAACGACAAAAGTCCAACCGGGCCTTCCTGTGGATTTGACTGCTGTAATTTCTTGGGGAAACGCCATTCAAACGAAAGCAGAAGTGACGAAAACATTTTGCTATATCCAACGTCGTTATTCATCGACGTTATAAGCAAGTTTCATCAGCCCTGCCTTTTTATATGGGGAATCTGCTAGGAATGAAAATTCTTGACGTTAAGCCGAAATAACGTTATAACCGAGTTGAACTGTATGCAAACGAAAAACTGACGTTAATGTTGTTTCTTTGCATAATTTAACTTAATGCAGGGAAGCCAATTTCTAGTTCTTAATAAGATAAGATACAGTTGAACTGTATGCAAACTAAAAACTGACGTAAATGTTGTTTCTTTGCATAATTTAACTTAATGCAAAGAAGCCAACTTCTAGTTCACTTCTGCATAATTCCAGATAATATGTTTTCTTAATGCACACTAGTTTCCGAATCTGCAAATCTGTGCCGTTATGGATTGGTTAGAAAAACCTGAAATGCAGGTTTGTAACCAATCCGTAAAGTTGTACTAAGCGTATCGTGCCGCAGCGTGATGATGAATCTTTCGGCGTGGTTACTATCCCCAGATGTACTATAGACGGGGATTCCTGCCTTTAAATAGCTTTTTTCCTAATGTAATAAAGAAGTGTCAACTTAAAATTCTACGCGTTACTTTGATCCGTCTGTAAACTATCATTAATAATGGGAACAAAAGTTGACGCGTGTCGGGGGTCAACCGTCTCTGGCAGACGCGAATAAGAAAAGTCCGTCATTTCATTCGTTATCATTGCTGTCGAAACATTCACCAACGGGTCTAGCGGTTACTGCTCCGGCGATTGATCCGGATGTTTTTGGCTGGGTTCCAGACGTTACTACAACCACTACTATTCTCCCTTCCGGACGGTGTTTATTGTCCCGTCTCTATATTTGCTCTTCTTTTGTTTTGTTTTCTTTCTCTCGGCCAAGAAATCTGTGGGCGAATTAAAGTATTTGTGGGTGGTTTATGTTTCCAAGAGATAGGCTGTGACAGGATTTTCCATTTTTCGTTCAGGTGCCTTTCGTTTTCCAACGAGATAGGGAGAATCCGTTTTTTTACGTATAGATGGCATACACACAAACACATATGGAAGTATTCTTTTTCTAAGGATCCGGCCCGATTTTGGGTGCACGCGACATTTTCTTGGTATTTGTTCCTTACATATCGATTTACTGTACCACAGCGTTTCAATTCTTTTTTGCACTAACTTACAACAAAATAAATGGCGATACCAAATGTCCCGTATTTTTTGGATGTTTCAGTTTTTTTTTATAAATCGTCCCATTTTTTTTAAACCAAGGTTATTTGAATTTATAATGTTTACTAAAATCGTAAATTAAGATAACTTTCATAACTTATTTAATCTATATATATATATAGAATTGATTTTGTTTGTATGTGTTCTCTATACAAATTTACAATTCTCTTACCAAACGGGCCCGACATGAACGATAGGCTACTTTAAAAGTTCGTCAGAGCAGAGCAAATGCCCGAAAAGAGCAAAAAACTGGAGGGCAACAATGGTGTCTGGGCCTCAACAATCACTTTCGGAATGTTTAATTTAGTTACTGTGGTTCCCTAGCAATGCGTTTCATACGTGTTTTATGAATTTAAAATGGTTTGCCATTTCTTTAACGCTGACAGTGTATGTATAATAGCTCATGCCTTTATAATGGTTTGTGCCACTTTTCAATCTTCCCAGTAATGAGAGCTTTTTGAATAGACGTCAGAATCATCATCAGCATCACTTTGAGGGACAGGCAAAGGATGATCCCCATAGAAATCAGTGTTAAAATTGCCGATTTTGCTGTAGAAATGCGGAAATTTAGTGGCATTTTCTGCCACATCAATAATTTTAAAAATTGGCCTGTTATACGTTTTTATAGCACTTGGGTTTCTAAGTGCAACATTCCCTGAGATATTTGAATTCAAAACGAAGAACTGTTAGGAAACAACAGCATGAACTAATGGACGCTAGAGCTCCTCACGCTGTTCTTGTCCAACTTTTCTCCATTTTGGAACACAAATATCTCAGCGAATATTGCACTTGGAAACGTGGATTTATTTTCATTGGCCTCACAGTAATTTTTTTAATGACTTTATAAACCCCTGGCACGTGAATAACGTATTTGAGGTCTACACGTTATTTGAATACTTTTTCTCAATTGGAAGTATGCAAAGTGTGACAAATATTTGTCGAGTGCATATGCTGTCGAGACAACTGCTTTGAGTTCACTGTTTCTAAACCAGCTGTTATCGAGAGAACGTTTGAGTTGATTGTTGTCCGGAGCACTTTCGCGTTGATTGTTGTCAAGAGCACTGTTTTGAAACCACTTGTTGTCCAAAAATTTTGTGAGTTAATTGTTGTTGTTTTGAAGTCAGTTTTTTGTCCAGAGCACTTTTGAGTCGATTTTTGTCGAGATCACAATTTGGGAATCAGCTATTGTTCACAATATATTTGGGTTCATTGCTATTCAGAGCACTTTTGAGTTAATTGTTGTCGAGAGCATGGTTTCGAAATCGTTCGTTGGAAACATTGTTTGAAAAAAATAGCTACGGAAAGCATTACCTGAGAATCAATTAATGAGACCATTATCAAAAAAAAAAATACTTGTATCCAGACCATATACTGAACGTTGTCATAAAGGACATTATTTAAAAAAGTCATATTATTTATTCAGAGTTCTCAATCGAGTCGACTCAATACCTAATGAGCGGTCACGAGCTATTATGAAATAAAATATTGATTCACGCCTCATTATTTCATTTATTTTAAACTACTTACACGAAGCACATTAAATAATAATATCGCCAATAATGATAACAATGACTGTCGAGATGATGTATATTTTTGAGATCAATAATTTTTATATCTTTTGCTATCCGTGCTTAGCTGACCGTGCTGTATTTGATGGACCACCTGAAGCTAGTGAGTCAACACAGCGACCGCAACAAGATGGGAAGTCAGGGTTTGGCCGTATGCTTCGGACCAATCGTCATGTGCCACACCGAGACCGGCGCACCGGTGGCTGACCTTAGGAAACCAATCGATGTCTTCAAATACCTATTGGAAATATGGCCCGCAAAGAAACGTGAGTCCTTCTGTCTGTCCATTATGCAAACGGGCTGTTTCACTAAAAGTGTCCGAAATCAATAAAAGTTAAAACTCTGTTTAAATAGAGCATGCATACTTAGGGGTCATTCAAGTATTACGTCAAAATCGGGGGGGGGGGGGATTTCGGATTTGCTGACTTTTGATGACAAGGGGGAGGGCGGTTTGAAGGTTGCTTACGTCATCAACCACCCCTTTTTGAAGATTTGAAATATTCTAAGCTGCAGACGAAATTTTGCTCACGGGGGAGGGGGGTCAGTGTTTTGCTGACAAGGAGTGGAGGGGGTCAAAAATGGGTGAAAATCTGCTTACGTAATACTTGAATGGTCCCTTACCTTATGGCCCGCGGGCCAACTTTGTCCCTCAGAGTCATCTGATGTGGCCTTTGGCAAATAACAAAATCACTCAAGCGACGCAAGGAAGATTATGAAATCACTTAATTGGCTCTGGAGGCGCATTTCTAGATCATTTAAACTGCCAATGTCGCACATTCAGATCATTTAAGCGACTCCAAGAACAATCGCAAATCACTTGAGTGGCCAGTGGCACACTTCTAGTTCACTTAAGTGGCACGTGGTACATTCGCAAATTGCTCAATTGGCTGGTTGCCAAAAACTTCAGTGGCTCGAAGAACGCTTACAGTTCACTTAAGCGGCCCGCTGCATTTTTGTAGATCACTTCAATTACCAGCGACACATTTCCAGATGACTCAAGTGGCCCGCGACACTTTTATGTCACTTGAGTTGCTCGCAGCACATTTCCAAATGACTCAAGTGGCCCCCAGCACATTTCCAGATGACTCAAGTGGCCCCCAGCACATTTCCAGATGACTCAAGTGGCCCCCGGCACACTTCCAGATGACTCAAGTGGCCCCCGGCACACTTCCAGATGACTCAAGTGGCCTGTGGTATATTTTGAGATACTTATACTTTTAGTGGTTCGAGGAACATTTCCAGGTAACTGAAGTGGCCCATGACACGTTTTCAAACCAGTGAAGTGGCCCACACGAAAAAAAGTTGAGAATCGTTGAAGTAGGATATGCAAAATTATCTGCAAAATATCTAAATTCAGCTGCAATGAATGATAATTAGGGAGAATGCAATTTTTTTTCTTATGTGATTTCAAATCCTAAACTCTCGATTAGTAAGATTTTCGCTTCTCTCTATTATACCGAAAGAAATTCACACTGCAGTGTTTGCAAAGAAACTCGGCGAGATATTATAGCGATTGAAATGCTTGATTTCGCAAAACTGTTTTGCGTATCGAAGTAACTGCCTCAAAAATTTCTTCGAAAAGACGCCAAGATTGGCGAAAGTCAATAATTTCAATCACCGCTATCTCGGTGAATTTTCGTCCAAATTTCACGGGATAAATTTCTTTTGGTACAATTTTTTACAATTTTTTATAATTCAGACACACTGCGTGAAACATCCCTTTTACAAGTTTTTATATAATTACTAGGGTGACCATATTTTATGACATTCACATGTTTTTTAGCAGTATAATTCGCAATTACTCGCTATAAAATAGTTTATAAAATAATTCGCATAACTTATGAATTATATAATAATGAAGTATAATAATAAATATTCATCTAGTACTTTTCATATTCTGTGCTTTTCTTTTGTGCGAAATATAACTTAATTAACTGCAGAGATTTGCAGTAGCTCTTTATTTATCCATCCATAGGTGATTTTTAAAATATTTTAGCAATAATTGGCAGTTTTGTCGAAGATTTAGCGAATTTTGGGGCGGCAACAGTCCATATTTTATCGCATTTACCAAGAATTCTTAACTTTTTGTGTTCCACGGGCCCTTTTGCGCCAATAAAGTACATTCCACGTACTCCGTTATGTGCCAATAAAAGGTGTCACGTACCCTTCATACCAACAAAATGAATATCACGGGCTCCTTGAATCTATTTATAAAATAAAGGCCACGGAGCCCCTTGCGCTTAAAAAGTGTATACTACGTACTCTTTGTGCCAATAAAGTGAAGACGATGGATCGCTTTGTGCCTATAAAGTGTATGCCCGTTTTTTATTACAATATTCAGTATATAATATAGAAACAATGAATTACATATTTTTTCATTCTATTTTACGGACCCCAGAAATCTTTCCAAAGACCCCTAATATTTATATTATACCAATTTCCCGTATTTTTCCACATAAAATATGGTCACACTGATCAATCGGTTATTCTCGCATTTGCTTATTTAATCATTTCGAAAATATTTCCGCAGCAATACCAACAGGAAGCGGAAGCAGCGCCTCCAGCGGATCAAACGGAGTCCCAGAAGACAACCGCGGACCCCCGGTCGGGACCCGTTCCACCGCACCAATCAAGAAATCCATGACTTGGGTCGGACAAAGACCACTACCAGAGTCTTCTTGCTGACAGCAGCTACGGCGCTAAGAAAAAAAAGTGTTGTTTTATCCAAAATTTCCGACAAGAGCTAAAACAAGATGAGAAATGAAAATTGGCGATATATTGGGTTAAAAAAAATTACAATTAAAAAAAACTTATTTATATTTATTTTTAACTATAATATAAAAGTTTAAAAAAAAGTGGTTGAATATGAAGATTAAAAAGAAGCGCCATCTATATAGGTTTTACATTTTACGAGAAGCGTTTAGACACAATTACACTTCTTTTTTAACGATGTTTATGTTGGAGGTCCCTCGAACGTTTTAGTGGAATTAATTGAAGCCAAAGCAAGTTTAGTTATTGAAAGAAGGATATGTAATGATGGCAACGGTCAGATGGTTTCCATATATAGGCGTATTTATAATAAATTATGAAGTTTACACTTGTGCACAAAAGTGTGGTGGCTCCAAGTCTCGTCGATCCTTCTGCCAAAATCGAACTCGAAAGTGGCAACACCGATTATCATTACCCCTTGGTCTTGAAGGAGGAATCCAACCACGTGGCCCCTTCCAACAGCATCTCGGTCCTGTCATCTTCAGGGCCTACGTCAAGCGATACAAGAAAAGTGCTGCTCCGCTAATTAGCAAAGCTAATTGTAGTGAGAGCGAGACAAGATATACTGCGAAAGAGCGTTTGTTTTTGAAGCTAATTGACGTCATCGAGGGTAACATGGCGACCACCCACTTTTTTTTTTTCTTCTAGAGATGTTAAAAACGGAAGGAGGACGGAACTTCTCTCTTCAAGGGTGAGTTTTGGTGGTGACTGGAAGAAAAAAAAAATTCTTTGTCTGAATTTTTCTTTTTTCACTTTTTAATAATAATGTATAAGGTATTTTTTCCCCTTCATCCGAAATGAATAAGAGAAAAAAAAAACTTTTTTTATTAATGTTTCATGGATAATGAATTTGAAAGAAAAAAAAAATGTGTTTTTCATTTTGTACGTGTTGGTTGCTACTGGACCTTTTTCGCCTCGCCAGTCGGAGTCAAAGCTGCGACACGATATTCATTTTCAGGAAGTTCGGGAATTTTTTGCTAGCCGATCGCTTTATTTCAACATTGCATCGGAATTTATCGCTCGAGGTTCTGGCATCGCGGTATTCAGATGGACGAAGTCATGTGATTTGTCCGTAAGATTTCTTGATTGTTTGAATGGCACTCGCGGGATGAACAGCATTGGTCCGTGAGGTTTCTGATTTGTTGAATGGCACTCGCGGACTGAACAGCAATGGTCCGGGGGGGGGGGTTATGATTTTTTGAATGACACTCGCGGGATGAACAGCAATAGTCCATGAAGTTTCTGATTTTTTGAATGCACTCGCGAGTTGAATAGCAATGGGTCCGTGAGGGTTATGATTTGTTGCATGGCACTTACGGGATGAATAGCATTGGTCCGTGAGGTTTCTGATTTGTTGAATGGCACTCACGGACTGAACAGCAATGGTCCGGCGGGGTTATGATTTTTTGAATGACACTCGCGGGATGAACAGCAATGGTCCGTGAGGGTTATGATTTTTCGAATGGCACTCGCGGGATGAACAGCATTGGTCCGTGAGGTTTCTGATTTGTTGAATGGCACTCGCGGACTGAACAGCAATGGTCCGTGGGGGTTATGATTTTTTGAATGACACTCGCGTAACGAACAGTATTGGTCCGTGAGGTTTCTGATTTGTTGAATGGCACTCGCGGACTGAACAGCAATAGTCCATGAAGTTTCTGATTTTTTGAATGCACTCGCGAGTTGAATAGCAATGGTCCGTGAGGGTTATGATTTGTTGAATGGCACTTGCGGGATGAATATCATTGGTCCGTGAGGTTTCTGATTTGTTGAATGGCACTCACGGACTGAACAGCAATGGTCCGTGGGGGGTTATGATTTTTTGAATGGCACTCGCGGGATGAACAGCATTGGTCCGTGAGATTTCTGATTTGTTGAATGGCACTCGCGGACTGAGCAGCAATAGTCGGTGAAGTTTCTGATTTTTTGAATGCACTCGCGAGCTGAACAGCAATGGTCCGTGAGGGTTAGAATTTGTTGAATGGCACTCTCGGGATGAACAGCATTGGTCCGTGAGGTTTCTGATTTTTTGAATGGCAACTTATATGTATGAACTGAGCAACATTAGATGAGGTTTTTCGATTAGTTGGACGACGCTCAAGTGTGGAACACCGTTGAATGAGGAACGTCCGCGGAGTTTCTGATTTGTATATTGGCACTCGAAGGTTGAATAGCATCAGTAAGGTTTCTTGACTGGTTAGACGACGCTCAAGCGTGGGACAGCATCGGACGAGGAACGTCCGCGAGGTTTCTTATTTGTTGAATTGCACTCACCGGCAGGAAGACTGGATGAAGAACGTCCGTGATTTGTTGAAAGGCGCTCTGGGACTTGAACACTCGGAACAGCATTGAATGAGAAGCATACGTGAGTGCTCTAATTCATTGGAAGGCAGTGACGGATTTAACAGCATTAGGTGAGGAACGTTTGCGACTTTTCTCGATTGGTTTTTTGGATTGGCGCTGACTGATAACAACATTGGATGGAAACGTTTGTGAGGTTCCAGGTTGGTTGGAAAACATTCACCGACGGAACGGAATTAGATAAAAAGCACCACGTGAACCCAATAGGTTGTCAAACGATGCTAGTAGTATTAAATTTGTTAGAGTCCGGCAAACTGACTCCGATTGGTGGAGAACACATAAGTAGCAACTAACCACTAGTATTTGATACTTGTATTTACGAATAGATCACGCGGGTAAAAAAAAGTAATACACTGCCAAAAAATTGAGGGGCATTATGGGATTTATAAATTCAGTTTTTTACTGTGTTTTTGTACTTTATTTAATGAAAAAAAAATTCCATATAAAAATATATAAATATGCATATTATATATACTAGCATGTATAGATATGATGAAAGAGGATGTATATGCACCTTGTCAATGCGGTTGTGCAGGAAAATGTCTGTTTTTCGCCGAGGTTGCGAAGATGAAGAGGTTTTCACTCAAAGGGCATTAACACATATTCGAAACGCTTCACGATTCGAATATTATTTAAAAGAGGGTGTGTACTTGTTGAAAGTGGTGCTTTATAAAATTGTTGCAGTGAAGAGCAAATCGTGTTCACAGAGTGTTTGTTGATGGTGATGATACTTTCAGTGACGAGACTTTTCACGACATGGACCTGGTATCTACATTGGCTAGTTTGGAATAACTTTGCAGCATTGTAAATACATTCGTTGTAGTAAGACAACTTGTTCCTTAGTTTTCATTTCGGAGAAGGAAATCCTTCTACCGGAAGTGATTCTCGTAATGCTCGTAATCACATTCGCCATGATTCAAGCCTTGTAATTAGGTACCGACTTTATGGCAATGTTCGGTATTTATCTATCTGATATTTTATATGTGGCAACAACAACTCTTTATATTGAATTTCTCTTTTAAAATTATTGTGTAAAAAACGTAAAGTTGATCCTGGGACTCCTACCCTGGAGCCCTTTCAAACTCCACACTCGCGGAGGCCATGCCCTGATCACTCTAGCTTATTCCTTTTTTTCTGCTCAAGATCTTCCCCAAATCAAAGTCTAATACTTGATTTGCCCCTGTCTCAAAATTTTCTGATATTTCTCTATGCAACATTACTCGTAGAACTGCATAAGGCCCCTTCCACATCCCGCTTCAAAGTAGATATGCCACATGGCAATGTCTCTGTCCAAGAAGTCACTGAAAGTATTTCCGATATTCACACAAACGCTCTGTACATTAAATATTCCATTGTATGATAGTATAAATATTTCAGAATGTAAATAACTATAGACACCTCTATCATATAAAAATAAATAAATCCTTGGAAAATAAATTCTCACAATCAATCGGTCAAAATTTCGTTTCTCGTCATTAAATGCCGGTATGTGGACGACATTCGTGGATCGTTGACATCCGTGGTTACATGGGACACTAGGTAAGGTTTACAACTTGAGAAAACAGCTTAAAAGAGAGTTATAGTTTCCATTTTGGCGAGAGAGCTCCAGCTTGATGAGATCCAGACTGATTTCTAGCTGAAGCATTGCCATATATTCTAAACTTTGGGTGAAGTTTATTTTTAATTTTTTAACCCTTCCGCATCGACAATTCTGAGATATCTCAGATCTTTGAAAGGCTCTTATTTCGGCAATGACGAGCCTAAAGATTTTGTAAAGTACGCTTCTCAATCGAAGATGTTTTCCCAACTCCTTCCCTTCCCCCCTTTCCAGATCAACTGCCAATGAGCGGAGACATCTTTTGTTCACAAATAAGATACTCCATTCTGCAATCGTCTTTTGAACTTTTACAGTCAAAGAATGACAGCTGCAAAACCACCTAGTGGAGGCCATGAAAAACACGGTGTTTATGGTTACAGAAAGCTGCAGGTCCTCACAGATATATAAACTGCCGTCTCGGTTGCAAAAATATTTCCTAGTGTCTTGTACCTTTCACAAAAATAAAATCTCAAGAACTCAACAACGACCTTCGGGAAAAAATTCCGCTATCAACAATGATCCAAATATTTCAAGACTGAAATTCCTAAGCATAACAAAATTTATATCCCTTTTGGCGATGCAAAAAACAAAACTCGCCAACCACTGAAAGAAAGAAAAAAAAAAGGCGGTCAGAGGCTTAACTAAATCTAAACCTCGTTGTGTTTTCGTTATTCTTTACTGCCCATTTGTATCGAGTGAATTCCATTCTACTTCGATGAATTGTGAATGTTGTAAACTATGTAGATGACAATGGAGTAAAAAAAAAAGAAGATATTATGTATGTGTATAAAAGAGAAAGAAATTATAGTCGTTTATCCAGATGTTTAAAAAAATTGAAGAATACTGAACTGTGTATGTGTAATGTTGAAAAAAGAGAAGACTTTACAGATAAATATTATACATGAGCTAGCTTATTATACACAGGACATACAAGAAATGAAGGACATTATTACTAAAAAAAAATTACAGATAATTCAAATAAGACGGAAATATTGTGTGTGAACAGGTAGGTCTTTTTACGTAGTTGTGCAATAATAATATCGATTAATCGCAGCAGCTGCCGATGATCAAAGATATGTATATTATATATACGTTATGTTGGTTGATTAATTATTTAATGCAATTTTTAATTGTGTGACCGCTATTATTGATTACTGTGAAACCTCTCTGTGAGAATTATCATTCGTCCTCAGAAATGATGTGGTTCATTCAATAGATTGTTTAAGGACTTGAAGAAAGTCCTTATGGTCATTTTATGGAGGTGGTAGTGGTAGTTCTTCCGAGAGGTTTTTAACTGTACTGTGTCTTTCTTTTGTGTGTTTTCAGTCACGATGCTAATAGTGTAATAGAATCGCTTTGTGAATTTTTGGGGGGAAAAAATAAGTGACGTCACGATGATGATGATGAAGAAGCACGTACTTAGCAAATTAGATGCAAATCAAAAAAATAAAAGAGGATTTAAAATGAGCTATGCTTTTTACGCTGATTGTGGTTGATCGACACTATTTTAATGATTAATTTCATTTATTTGTTTTACGTTTATTTTCTTTGTTGTTGTTTTTCGCTGGAACTGCTCACTTGCATTATCCCGATGATGTTTTAGGAACACTAGACTTGTGAAAAAGCTAATTAATTAATTGAAAAATAATAATAAGTCGTGTGAATAAATAATTGACAGTGTGACGATCTCTCTTGTGTGCACTCTAGTATTTTATAAATGGATGTGCGTTCTCCAATAGTGTTGTTCATGATGCCGATGTCGTTTGTGGTAGCAGACAAGGATCGTGGTCATGGTGCATTTCTCCCTTAAAAAATAGAATAAGTAGAATCTCTACTGAACTGGTCTATCGTCGTAGAGACAATTTACTACTATTTAACCCTTGGAGATGCGAGCTATGTAACGCGTAAAGAAGGTGGTGCCATCTATGCCCGGAAGCGGAAGTGAAAAATCAGCGAATAGGTGTGGTTTGTTTATAAGTGCAATTTTATGTTGTGATTCTGCTGCTTGCTGCGGTGTGTTTTGTTTTGTAAGGGATGGCAATTTCACTTATGCGCCTCAAAGTCACAGAACCTCAGGGCCCAAGTCAAGAGTTCTTAACCTATGGGTTGCGACTCAACCCATAGGTTAGCAAGGGCTCTTCGGGTGGGTCGTGCGAATCCCTTAATAATATAGTTACAAATCCTTTTGTTCAAACACTAGCTTCAGAGGAATCTTTAAGGAGTTCGGTGGCCTGGCTACGAGCCCCCATCTTGAGCCATAACTTTATACACATACTTTTTGGGGAGAAATCGGCACCCGAAATGGCAATATACTGCTAAAGAATGCACAGGAAAGCTGAAAATTATAAAGGCCTTTATAAAAATATGAAAACATTAAACAAAAAAAATTAATGAAAATTTAGTCAGGAGACTGAAATTGATTGAAGAGCAACATAGGCCTAATTTAAGAATTAACGAGCGAAATAATGAAAGAAAAACAGGTTTAGAACTGGTGAAAGCTTTCAATAATTTGGGAGCTTCTCTTAGATTCGGGGGGGGGGGGGAAGCGGACTCCTGTTGGCCTGCCTGATAAGACGAGATGAACTGATTTTAACCAATTTCGAAAACTATACGTTCCATTCATCAGAAATATTCAATAAGAAATTTTATATCAAAAAATGCACCGATGGATCACGAAGATGGTCATGTCGGTTTTTGGTCGCGGTTGAAAAAAGTTTAAGAACGTCTGGTCCCAAGGTATTGAGGTATTTAACGAGATTTTGTGAGACACTAATATAGGTTTCTCTGCTATTAGCTGACACACACATGAAAAGGGTTCTACTACTACTAAACCCCGCATGCACCTCGTCCATATTCCTTTGCGGAACTTCTAACGAATTGGTGCGTGTTGTAAGGTGCGCGTTCGTGTTTTGAACCTAACGTGAAGCTTGTTATAGTGCTGCCATCTGCCACCTAAATTGGGAAAGGGTCCGAAGCTGACGTCTTCGAAAAGTTTAAAAAAATTACCACTGATTCTACTCATTTAAATGTGCACAGAAATATTTAAAAAAAAATAGGCGAAATTATTATGGGTCACTCGAAAAAAAAATTCTAAAGATTCAGATTTTGAACGCCAACAAAAGCCGAGAACGAATTTAAAAATCCCGCAACACTATAGTGACGTCATTTAAACATCACAATATCAGGTATAGCACAGAAAAAGAGAAAAAAAAGAAGGAATGAAAGAAAAAAGAGAGTTATGGAGCGTGTTAAAAACAGTGAAAAGAAATTTTTTTATAGATATCGCCAAGAAGTGCGCGAGGCGATGAGTAGCCAATTGTTGTAATTTTAATAATTTTTTGCATCTTCAATAATTGCATTTCGCCGCTATTTTTTTTTTTTTTTTTTTTTTTTTTGCGTGTTTCTAGGTGGGATGCATGCATGTAAATTTTTTCATAATTTTTTGAGGACGACACTTTAGGACTCTTTCCCTTATTAGTAGCGAAATGGAGTTTACCGTATATAAATACGTACGGTAGGTCGTCGGACCACTCGATGGGTAATTCATTGAACAGAAATTTCAATCCACCATCTGATTCAGGCTCAGCTAACGTCTTGTTATGATCTCAGAAAGCTTTTATTGAGGACAGTTCTCCAATGTGAAAAATACTCATTCATTCAAATTTAATTAGCAAACAATCAGCTACTCACACAGCTAATACTTTCTTTTTACTCACCATTTCTGGATATAGAAAACGGAGGCTTATTTACTAGTGAAAGCGTAACGATTTTGGGAGAGGTATATATAGGTCTTATGGAGCATCATTCGGAATGACGGCGTGTGTTCGGCTGTCAACGTCGAAAATGGCTTTTTCATGCTGGCCATGCTCTTGAATGACGGGAACATGCGACACCAATGGACTCGTAATTGCCCTCTCTCTCTCTTTCTCGACACCTCACCATAACAAATACAGTATCCGTACACCTGTTGTGTTACGTGAGAGCGAAATGCCGAACATTATGAGATCCGATTTATTAGTAACGAAAACCTTGTATTATACAAAGATTATAACGTGATGTCTAAGTATCAAAAAGTACTGGGACTATGAAAATTACCCCCACATTAGAGTGGAATCATTCTACAAGTCTAATACAGTGATTCTTTGGGTACTTGGGCTAGTTTCTAGGAGTTTCTTACGCCTAACTCTAGTTTATGGAAGTTCAAGTTAAGTTCAAGCAGCATTTTTTTTTGAACCGACCGTATGGCTAGATACGACCATGTGGTATACGATATATAATCATATTAACGCCAGAACTTTGTCACTGGACTTATCCCGTTGCCGAGATCTCTTCCAGCCACAATCATATACATAATACCCCCAGAACTCTACAATCAAAATGAGAAGGGTGAGAGTACTCGTCAAGACAAATAATTTTGCAATGGAACCCACGGTCGAAAATTACTTTCTTTTATTTAGAGCATGGAATTTAAGTCACTGGTGCCAAAAAGAGGTCCTTATAGCCCCGTTCACATGGGAAATAGAAAAAGCGGATTTAAAACCAGCTTCAAGAATTTTCACTAAAACTCATTTACGCGGACCGGGACTTTTACGCTACTTTTCAGATGTCGTCAGAGGTCACGTGGGTCGACCGGTTTAATTCGGAGTGGAAAGGAGGTTACACTCCCCAAGTATCCCCCATGGCCCCCACAAGGGGCTGACAAGGCTCTAGGCCTGGGGCCCGGGATGATTTTCATCATTTTTTTGTTTTTCCACGCTATAAATTCATCCTAAAGGGGCCCGTGGAAGTCTGATCGGGGACCCGTAAAAGATCTCAGCCTAGGGTTCTGCTTCAGGATGTGGGGGGGGGGGGGGGGAGGGCATGGTATCCCCAACAAAGAAGGAGGAACAATTCCTGCTCTCATTTCTTTCTCTGCCGCAATATTGCACATGTAAACGGGACTTAAGTTACACCGGAGGTCCCGTTTGCATGTGCAATATTGCGGTAGCACTGGGATTTCTGGCACCAACTTGACGGCTTTTTTCCCCTGGTAGAGAAAAATATTTACGTCCTCTTCTTTGAGGATTTTTGCGGCGCATACCTCTTTCCCATAATCCTTTGTAATTTTTCCCTATTGCGAAGTGAAGGAAACCGAATTTTTCATTTCCCACGTAAACGGGGTATGGGGAGTGAAGGAGATAAAAATATCCCCCCCCCTCCCTACCCCTACACCATGAGGCTTTTTGGATCACTTGATATTTCCCTCTTTCAGTGAAGGGTATGAGGGGCATACAAACCGTATCCAAGGTAACCAACATGGCGACCTCTTCGGTAGCTCATGAAAGAAACAAATATAGATTGAGAGGAAGAAATGTACAAATAAATGGATTTCTTTTCTTTGTGATGAGGCGCTATATGAGCCATTATTAATTTCGAAAATTCTTAAACTGCATCAATCGATGCAGTTGAATATTAAAAGACAATGCATGTTATTGCATGGATATCCAATTCAAAAGTAGGTGTGGCAAATCATTTTATATCTAATTTCCTTGGCTTCGTATGTCTGAGCGAACTCAATGTTTCGAAACTACAAAATAGAATTGATGACTAAATGTCCACACTTCTACAGTTAAAATTGGCAATTTTAACATTGATATCTATGGGGATCATCCTTTGCCTGTCCCTCAAAGTGATGCTGATGGTGACATATATGCGAAAAGCCTCATACCGTTAGAGAAAAAAAAGAAACCAAAAGAATGAAGAAACTATATATATATGAAGAGGAAAAGGGACGAAATATTTACTGTGACTATAAGAAAAAAATTTCCCTGTCGCTCCTCACAGTGCGAGCAAGGCTGCCATATTTCGGCGACTTCTGAAGTGGGATGATGCACGTATCCCCTGAAGGTTTGTGACCCTGGGTTACATTACAAAAATTTCTTGCCTTGACACGTACTGTTCTCCCTCCCATTTTGGCGGTAGAGTTCTAGGACAACGTGCAAAACCTCGGCGTCGGAACCCACGTATGGTACTCGTAATTTTTTCTCAGTCGCTTTGGTTTCGAAATGTTTTCAGTAGCGCCGCGCGAGGGATGACGGGCAAATTCGGGTCATCCAGTGTCTTGGTTATCGGGCTAATAAAGATCGATTTGATTATTTCCGTCTGAAGAGGACCAAAAGAATTCAATTAATCTCTCAAACATATTACTACTAACCAGTAACTGAAGAAATGACCGATCCTTTTCTGCTCCCCCACACGAATGGCCGACCAATTTTCTAGGCATTTTTATTTTCGTCTGCAAATATCTCGATGGGAAAAATCAAAATGGCATTTTTTCCACATGGCATCAAATAGAAGATCATGCGTACCATGATTTTTGCACTCGAACGGCTTAATAAAAAAAAACCAAACATTGCTTTTGCAAACGGATTCCCCTGTTGGATGAAACCCCCTCTACAATCACACTCGTCTCTTTTCTTCCTCGACCAACAATAGAAAATCTCAATAAGAAACAATATATTAGAACTTTCTTTCCTTTTTCACCACCTTCCCGAGAGAAAATAATAACAATATATATATATATGTATGTGTTCATACAATTGGTGTGCGTATGTATATATAACATTTAATTAAATAAAAAGATTAATGAAATATTCATGTAAATCCCGAAACGAAAAATGTACATGTTTGAAAAAAAATATATACTTCTGTCTCTTTCTCTATATCCTTATGAACCTGGTTATTAAAGCGTTGGAAAAATATGAAAAAAAAAAGTCCCCCTTAACAAAATTAAAATGCTGGCGGCTGTGTCTTAACTGTAATGAAAAATGTTTCAATAAAGTACCCACCATGGTGCTAGAAAAGTGTCTCTCGTTGTGTTTTCTTTCGATTTTCCGGTATTTTTTTTTTTGGTGCAGATCTACGGTACAAATTATACGTGCAGGGCCGGACTTAAGCAGCACCTCCTAGAGATGGAACGCCTCCGCACGCTGCTCGTGACTTCAGCAAGTAGTCCCATTTTCCACTCGGAACATTCAGGGGGGGACAAAATCCCGCTGCTCGTCGCAGTATCGTCGTTGTGCGGAAAATAAACGATCTCGGGCTCAGAATTGGTGATTTCTATGCCCCACATTTGATCACCATTGCGGTATTTGTGACTTAACCAGGAATATTCTACGCCAAAATAAGGAGAAACGAAATAGGATGCCTTTTATTCAAAACGCGGCAAACTTGCTAGGTAGTCTTAATGCCGTTACAGACGAACTTGGCAACCCGTGTGGAGGCCTTCTATCTCTAGGAGGTGCTGACGAAGAGGTACGCGATACGAAAATTGCGACTAGGAAGAAAAAAATTGCGTGGAAGTAAAGAAAGTCACTGCACATAGTCAAGGAGGAGGAAAATAACCGGAGGGTTCTGAAATACATGAAAGGGTGCGATGATGATGATCCCTCCAAGAAGAGGAAAAGAAAGAAATAGCAGAAGCGAACCAATCAGCAGATAGTGCCGATCGAGGTGAAAACAGATTTGTACAAGTCGTGCACGTCGTTCGTTTAGTGGCCCTTTTCTCTCCTTCGCCTCGCTTCTCAAATAAGTGCGGTGTCTCTGTCACGCAGTCTCTGTTATACACTCTTGTACCTCTTGGGCATGGGCCGCACATCCTGAAGCAGGGCCCCCTAGCCTGGGATCAGACTTTCACGGGGCCTCCTTTACGATGAATTTATAGCGTGAAAAAACAAAAAAATGATTAAAATCCTCCCGGGCCCCAGGGCCGGAGCCTTGTCAGTCCACCCCTTCTGGGGGGGCCATGCTCTTGGGCTTAGGCAAGTGCGAAAGGTGCTACTGCACAGGAGAGTAAGATTGTATTTTATTGCACTAATTGCGTATAATATTTTACGATAACTGTTTTATATAAAAACAAGAACTTGGAATTGTATTGATCTAATGATGAAAAATATGTCGATTTATTAACACGCGTATATCGTATTGAATCCGCGTGGCCCCCACATCCTTGAATCAAGGGCTCGATTTTTGACAGGACCCCAGACAAAATTTTTACTTGGTCCCTTATATTGATTATGAAGAAAATTTATAGTTTTAAATAGAGTAAAACTCCTCTTTTGTGGACAACGTTGGGACAAAAACAAAACTTAAGAATGATGTCACTTTTCGCTATCCATACGAAGATGAAGTTAGGTTAAGTTAAAAACCTTCATATGATGAAGCTGTGTTAACAACCTTGGATAAGTCGCCATCTGGTGTCAGCAATTATGAGCTAATTCTGAGTGAGATCCGTCCATATTCGGTCGCGTTCAGCGCACGATCTTTAAGGAAAGATTGAGATTCGTTGCCTCTGTAGTTAGTCCAGTGCAGTGTTTCTCAACCGCCAAGACGCGACCTGGTACCGGGTCCTGCCATCATTCATACCGGGCCGCGGTAACTGGCCGTTTCTTTTTCCCCCATTTTCCTTTATTCGTGTGTTAAAGGCCTTCCACTTACAAAAATAAACGAAACCGGGGCTTCCAAAGGTTGAGAACCACTGGTCTAGGGCGATCATCCAGCAAGTGAGAAGACGTGGGCAGAGCCGTCTTAAGACCATCATGGGCTACCAGGCCCATGATGCTCTTAAGGGTCTTATCCTAGGGGTCCGAGGCCCTATCTAGTAAATTCTGGAAAATTTCAACCGAATCTTTCAACCGCAAAAGAGAAGGGGTAACTGTTAATATAGGGTTTTACTGTATTGAAGAGGGCCGCAAGACTGTTCTCGCATCCCAGGTCGCTTAAATGACAAAAAATGTCCGGTCATGTACTCATGTTTCAGTCAAACTCGGTTATACCGACCTCGGTTGCAACGGCAGCTATAGCGTGACTATTTGGTGGACCTGGCTGATTCCCAGGAGAAAAATTTTTCTCGATCAAATATTACTACCCTATAGAAGTAACACGTCTAGGGTTGCCAGACGTCCTCACTTTTGATTGAATTTTAACCACCTTTCTTTTTCAAGGGTTCCAGAATTTTCCCCTGTGAAAAATTTGCATCTCTGAAAAAAAAAACTCCTGATCATGAGTGCGTGTTTATTTGGTATTTTGCCAAACATTTTTGTTTTTCCCGTTTCGACCCATCGGCATCTAAACTCCCAAAAAAAGGAACCCAAGTTACCTTTAAGAAGGACGTATGCTATTCAACTCACGGCCCTGCGTACTCCGCTATAATGGTTTGAAGGAGACAGTCCGAAAACAGAGCTCTAGAACAGGGGTTTCCTCTGGGTTCCGTGGACCCATTGTTGAGAAAGTAGCCATGGACCCACTATGCCAGTGATTCCCAACGTGGGCGTTAGCGCCCCCTGGGGGCGATGGAATGTTCAAGGGGGCGGTAGAAGTTACGGGTATAACTAAGGCTGGTATTACACTATAAAAGTTTGATAAAATCCCTTTTTAAAACTTGAAAAATCTAACCAATAGAGTTATTGGCTACATTCTAGAGAATGCAACCTGTGACCTTATTGGGTGCATTTTTCAAGTTTTATAAAAGGACTTTTATCAAACTTTTATAGTGTAATACCGGCCATAGGATCCTATGGGTTAGATTGCGTTGGGGGGGGGGGCGATGGGAGAAAAAAATTTCTGAAGAAGGGGGCGATGACACAAAAAAGGTAGGAAAGCATGCCAATGATAACGCACCCTTAATTAAAGCTGTTCTCTTTTAGTAGAAAACACTTTTTCTTTCTTTGTATAGTGACGTCATCTACTATAAGGGGTCATTCGAGTATGACGTCAGCATTCTATGGAGATGAGGATTTCCGATTTGCTAACTTTTGATTACAGCATGGGGTTTGGATGGTGCTTACGTCATCAACCAACCTTTATAAAAATATGAAATATTATTAATAGCATCTTACTCGGTGCGCCAAAAACGAAAAAAAGAAAAACGATTTTTCGTAATTGAAATCCCGATTTCCCGAGAAAACGGGTTCAGCCTGAAATTGCAAGGACTCAAAGCGTCTTTAGGGATTTTCCATTCAAACAAAGCTCAATTGGAAGACTTTTATGGATTTTTCTATGAAGATACAAAAAGTTGAAAGAATTAAGATTTCAATAAGGTTGAAAAATCGGAAGCATTGGAACCTATGATATATGCAGTAGCGTACACAGGATTACTTTTTACTTTAAAAAACAGTGTAATCTCAGCTCAGAAGTGGGTGCCCCATAGAGGGGCCCCTCTCGTGCCCCCCCCCCCCCCCACCACGATCAAAAATTTATTTTTTTAATAAAAGATATTTTTTTTAATTGAAATTTCGGGAGAGAAAATACCTTTATATATTATTATAATCAACTTCTGTTAATTTCAATGTTATTTGAAGGCTATGAACGCAAAATTTATCTTTAATAAATTCATGGCGACCCACCCTCTAAGCCATATAATGATAAATCGCATAAAGACCCTTGGCCCGCGGACCAAATACGGCTCTGGGGGTTATCTGATGCGGCCTGCCCTCCTCAAACCTAAAAATGAACTAAGCGACACATTTACAGATCGCTTAAATGTCGCGTGATACAATTCCAGAACATTTAAGCGGCCCGAGACACATTTAGAGATCCCCTGAGTGACAAGTGACGTAGTTTTAGAGCACTTAATTGTCCCCCGGTGCGATTATACATCACTTAAGTTACCCGCGGCACATTTTCAGATTATGTAAGTGATCCGCGACATAATTACGGATCACTTGAGTGGTGCGTGGCACAGTTCCAGAGCACTTAAGCCAGCCCGGACACATTTCCAGACCACTTGGATCCGCGAAACGTTTAGTGATCACTAAAGTGGCTCTGTAGGGCATTTATCAATGTGGGGGGGGGGGGGGGAGGAATGCTATTTGAAGAGTGCCCACAAACTACTATCGAAAGGTTTTTCCCGTTTTTGGCGCGTCGAGTAAGATATCATTAAGAATATTTCATAAAGGGTGGTTGATGACGTAAGCATCATCAAAAACCCCCTTCCCGTCATCGTCAGTAAATCGGGTAAAAAAAAAACTCCTTACCAGAATTCACCCATTTGCATATTTAAAATAAGTGTTTCTTTTTTTGAGTTCCTCTTGATCATTAACTCGGTTCGATTCATCTCGTCATACTTCGAGATAATTTCTTTTGCTTGGAATATTTATTGGAAAATTCTAAGGAATTTAATAGTGATTAAAAACTAAAAATTTTTTTAAACGATAGTAATTAAAACTACAGAAATAAAAACTATAGAAAATAATGATTAAACTATTATATAAATTGAATAGAACGATTCTAGTTTGACAAAAAATTCAGTCCGAGTGCATCTGTTTTCACTTATTTCGTGATCCTTTTTCTCATTTCGTTACTTTTCCCCCCCATGATCGTAGACAGGGGCGTAGACAGAAATTTCGTTCGGCGAGGGGGGGAACCAAAATGATAAAACAATATATTTGGCAATTTCCCCCCCCCCTTTTCGGTTATTTTCTCATATTTCGGGAGGGCTGCCCTTCCCCCCCCCCCCCACCTTCTCGCTACACCCGGCTTTTGCGTCGCAATTCCTGGTGACGGATATCGCTGTTTTCCCAGTATGTGATACGTTCTTTCGCGAACTTTTCTGTTAAAGGATACACGAGTTGCGTCGAATACAGCCAGCCAGAGAAAATCGAAGCAATTTCAAAATAATTAACTCAAGGAACGCATAAATCAAAGGAGTCACTTTTTTTCATCAAAAATAGCTGGAAAAAAGCAATTGAAGTGGTTTTTTTTTTTGTCGTCGTTCTGTGGATGAGCAGCAATTCGCTTAGTTTGAGCCCATTTTATGCGGTTGTCGGAAGCCTGGGCGCCGAATCCTGCGGAGAGGGGGAGCCCTCAAGCTAATTCTATTTGTGGCTCCAAGAAATAAAACTACGGGGAGGGAAAATGATGTTATCGAAAAGTCGGCTTCTATTGTGATGCCACTTTTCTGAGGTTTCTGGAGGGAAAATTTTGTTTTTGGCGCAAGATGGCGCAGAATTTTGTAGCAAACGCCGGAAATTGCAGCAGCTTGTAGCAGATTTTCTACCCCTGAAGATTTCTCTTTCTCAAAAAAAAAAGTCACGCGGCCACACAGACTTCTGAAATATTCTTCGCTCCACACATGTTCAGCCATTTTTGTGTTTTTTTAAGGCCGGGATTACACTATAAAAGTTTGATAAAAGTAATTTTATAAAACTTGTAAAATGCCACCAATAAGATTATCAGTTTCATTTGCTCGAATGTAACCTATGAACTTTATTGGTTGAATTTTTTGAGTTTGATAAAAGCTCTTTTATAAAACTTTGAAAAATTCAACCAATAAGCATACTGGTTAAATTCGAAAATGTAACTGATGATTTTATTGGTTGCATTTTTAAAGTTTTATAAAATAACTTTCCTAAAACTTTTACAGTGTAATCCTGGCCTAAAGTAAGACCAACTCGTAAACCAAATCATGTTTGGTTGTTCATAAACCACCTCCTCCTAACCAGATCAAGGCCTGCCGCTCTTTCCCAATGAAGAGATTTTAGCAGATGGTCGAAGACCTGGGCACTGCTGGAAGCTGTGCATGTATGTGTTGTGAACCTAACGTGAAGTCTCGGTATAATGCTTGTTACGTGCAGTGCTGGAATCAATTTTTCTTAACTACGAGTGAAGCATAATGATTGAATAATTTTACCATTGGGAACCACAGAAAACCAACTTCAGCCGACCACCACTGTGGCAACAGTGGGGTTCGAACCTCGCCGTTGCGGTGGTCGGCTGAAGTTGGTTTTCTGTGGTTGTTCGCAAACTCAGCCTTTCGTCAACCAAGGGTTGACCGTATCCGAGTTCTGCATATTATTTGGATACTTTTTCTAATTGAAAGTACGCCAAAGGATCAATGGTCCACCAGTGAAATGTGGCAAGGGGAATTGGGAATTAAGTGATCACCCTGTATATGTTTCCTATGTCACATTCCACAGTAAAATAGTCATCGTCAACAGAACCATTCTCACATTTCATGGCTTCAAATTTAACCATATAACACGTTTGTTCATTAATTAAAACACAAAATAAACTGACGATAAGATTGCGTTAACTGACGATAAACGCAATATAACACAATAAATAAATAAAAAAATGCTAATAACGATGGACAAACGATATCTTCCACTTTATTTTCAAAATTTTTTACTCAACTATATATATATATATAAAAGTTTTGTTTTTTTCTCCCATGTTACATTCATATGCAAGGCACCACCAGCTTCTACATCAATGTATACATTATACACATTCATATACAAACAACTGCACACGATTCTAATCCGAATGCCACATAAAATAAATTACTCGTCGTTTCCACCAGCTAAACACAAAAAAAAATCATAATCGTGCAATTAACTATAGAAGTGCGATGTAACAAAAGTTAAAAAAATAAATAAAAACAAGATTATTGTTGAAAAGCATAATGCATGCTTAATATGCACCATAATATTCAAATTAAATAAAACAAACATCGGTACAGTAAACATACATTAGATTGGATAACAAACAAACATACAGTAGCGCTCAAAAGTCTTTCGACAAAAATAAAATTGCCTATGAATTTCTAATTTGAATATTTTTAATGAATTCTATCCTATGGAATCTGAATCTCATTATAAACTACTATGACCAATATTAATTCCTCATTCTACGCTTCGTAAAACATCAGAAAAAATAATTTAATCGGCCATATGGTGGGCCTTTTTACACAAACATGGGGCCATTCAAGTATTACTTAAGCATATTTCAGCCACTTTTAACCCCCCCCCCACCCGTTCGAAATATTTCATATCTTCAAAAAGGGGTTGTGGTTGATGACGTAAGCAACCTTCAAACCCCCCCCCCCTCCTGTCATCAAAAGTCAGAACCCCCCTCCCCCCCTGATGCTGACGTTACACTTGAACGACCCCCAAGTAAAAGTTTAAATAATCAATATCAAATACAGTCAAACCTGTCTTTCTCGAAAACTCTCTCAAAAAATCATTACATTTCCTGTACTAAATCAATGAATTTTCATCATTCTGTCTCGTAGTAATTTTCGAAAAAAGCTCTTGAAGGCCAATTCCAATGATAGTAAAAAGTAAAACACAAAACGTTCCTTTTCTTTAGTTCAAAAATTCTTTTTCTAGCTTTTCCTCCGGAGGTTAATGAAACTGATAAGAAAGGATTATTCATATTACAGCCCATTGTGTTGATGGATCTTGTCGATCATAGGCGGATACTGTGATTGAGGGAGGGGGTGGATGCCATGTTCAGCATGGCAAAAAAAAAAAAAAAGGTCGCCCAACAGATAATTCAAAGTTGCTTCAAGAAAATTATGAGTTTCAATCCAATCATCTCAGCAATGAAGAAATCAGATCTGGCAAACCACTCAAATTTCAACGAATGGCAGAAAAATGTTGAAAATGGAATTTCAGAACATTAGGGCATTACTAAAAAAACATGTGAAAATTTTTTTTGAATGTACTTCAGTGTATTTGCATACAGTGCGATTGCACATTGATTAACTTAACCAATAAATTTCATCAGTATGTCGTAAAATATAGTACGGTTTTGTTTAGTTTATACTCAATTGAATTTTTCACCATTTTTTTTCTTACAAAAAAAAAACTAAATTTCTCGAAAACTATCTCGAAATTTATTTCCAGTTATTTCCCGTCAGTTTCGAGATAGAGGGGTTTGACTGTATTACATAATATAATAATGTATATACATTATATAATATTAATATAGTTAAATAGTCAAATCCATCATGCCGAATGCATTACAATAAAGTAGAATAAGTCAACTCTTCATCGGAAAAACTTTGATTGTAAAACGACTTGACATGCCTCTTGCATGGACCCAATAAGCTTGTCTTATATCCGTGGGAAGTTTTCCCACACAATCAGAAAAAACCACAGACTTTAAATCTCATTTCTGGCTCCGGCTCATCTACTGAACCCTACCCATAAATGCTTGATGGCATTCAAGTTATAGTTTTGACTACAACACCCATAAAACTCTAATGTTGTTGTTTTTCAGGTAATGTCTAATAACTTTTTAACTATATTTACGGTCATTGTCATGCTGGAATATCGGCATGTGCCACGTCCCTAAAGGATAGCGTGTGGTTATAAAATAAAATTTTTGCAACAAAACTTGTCCCTTTTTTTCAGAAGCAAAAGAGGACCATAGCCTTTAACAGAGCACCCCCCCCCCCTCGCTGTCTTTGTGCATAAAATTCAAGTGTAATAAGAACCTATGGGGAAGGGGAATTTAACTTATTTTATAATTTACCCTACAATAACCTGTTAAGCGTCTCCCTTTGCATTTCTGTAATTATGTAATAACACAATCCCCCCCCCTTCACTTGGAAGACAACCAAACAAGCCCACAATGTTCAGCCAATGTTTTACAAGTGATACATTCATATTCAGTCCGTGTTTTGAATTAAATTCATCAGGTTTTACACCTAGTGGACATTTCGAGGATCCCTCTTTGCTTGTTCTATCCATCATATTCGTTGTCTTCTTCGGTCGTAATGAAAGGAAATTACTTTATGCAGGTTTCCGAGATTATTAAAAAAACATGTTTCTAAAAATTATCAACTGTCTTAAAATACCAAAATCACATGCCACTTGGGCTGGAATTTACCCTTTTCCCAAAGCCTTAATTGCGCTTTCCCGAAAAAAAAATCCACCAGATATTCTTTAATTGTTAGTGTCCATTATGCATTCCTGCATAATCCTATTACAAATTCATATTAAATAAGAATTAATTATTTCTGTATTTGATTAAACTATACCTTTGATCGACCAAAAACAAAAATTAGACGATAAAAGCTTGCAAACAAATTTCAGCTACGTGGGTCGATATAAATACCTTCCTTCTGCTTTACACGAGTCAACGAATCAGTTGGGGCTACAAACATTATTGCATTTGTCAAATGACTTTTGAGCGTTACCGTACTTAGCTTGAAATTACACAGCAAATCCATTCAAATCAAGATTCACACGCATGTTATGTGCATCTAAATCTCCATTAATTCAATATCAATTCATAAAACTGATTAATTATGTGAATAACGCTCAAATTCACAGATTTCATTGAATTTTGTGCTCAAAACATGCTAACAGAACTAAAAAACATGATGCAGTTCGCATAAAAAATGTGAATTGAGGAATGATCGAAGGATCATTGTGGGAAAAAATAATTGTAACATAAAATAAATAGTGATTGGCTCACCATGCATAATGATGATAATAATCAAATGGCGATATAACCCAAAAGGATAGATTTACAGTGATATTACATCAAATCTATAATAACCGACAGCGTTAATGATCTTTGATTTCATTGCATCAGAATATTGCTAAGCTATGATGGAGATACGGCGTTAATTATGTCTAATGAAAAATATATGTAGTCATGTATAAAACAGCGGAAAATATCTGGCATCAAAGTTAATATTGATGATCCACAGCACATAAATTGTTCGCAAAAAAACAGACAGTGAATTTACAGATGAATTTTCAGTCTTCATGAAACGGCATGATTTAAAAAAAGGAAAACAATTATTTACATGTTAAAATATGCAAACAAGAGGGAAATAAATGTATGAACAATATACACATCTGTGTGAGAGAGAGATTACTCTATAGATGTCACCTCCCTGCAGGTTTCAAATCTGGAGTTGCAAGAATCGTTTCGAGACTCGCTCAGTCGAGATGATTCATTCGAACGACGAGCACAACTCAACATTTCACTGGGCGGAATCAGTGTGCTCCTCTCCGAGTACATTGACGTGTTACTCTGATAGTTACTAGACGAATGATGAGGCAGCTCGGTGGTATTCAAAGCAGAGGAACCTTTAGACCCTGTGCCAGTGATCGACGACAGCCTCTCTTGGCCATTAAGTAAGTCTTTATTACAGTCACTGAGGAGGCTGCCAGGATGTCCTTTGCTTTGGGAGTTGAGCTGTCCAGTTTTGTCCATGCTCGAGGGGTAGAAGGTATCGTGAAACACTTGGGAACCTGTCTGCGAATGTTCGTCCATTTTGGTGATTGTGGCAGGCGGACTGGAAGCGAGCAGCCTCTTCTTGTCACCAAACATCAGGGAGTGCATGCTCGGACTTGATGATCGATCTCGATGCGATGATGGATTCTCCTGTTCATCAAGAAATCTGTCCATATAGTCACTGCAAAAAAGACAAAACGCAGCAAAAATGCACACTTATGTGCGAAAAAGTAAAATGACCAAAATAAAATTTTACCTTCCGTTATTTCTACTCTATTTGAAAACTTTCGATGAAATTGAAATAATTGACAGCTCTTCGTTTGGCAATGGCTTTTCTCGACAAAGTTATGCTCTTTCACGCTCACTTTTCTCACCCGAATAAGAAAGTTAGAAAATTGGCTCAAAGCAGGATGTAATTTCAAGCTACATTAGACTACTCACTGACCCGTTTTCTGAAATTACTTCAATGTGTCTGCCAATACAGTAAAACCTCTGTAAATTGCCACTTCGGTTACGTAGTCATTTTTCTTCAGTCCTATTCGGATTTTATAGATTGCAATGTTATTAAACCCTCGGTTACTCATAGCTAATTTCGGAAATCCCCACAGCTCATGCGGAGTAACGGATGATTTCTATGACTCGTTTAAAAAAAGAGCTTAATGCCAGTGCGGCTATATGTCAAAAGTGACCATAACAGCCTTATGAACTAAAATGAAACAAAGAATAACAAAAGTAGCACTGCAGAAGTTTACTTGCCAGTTAAAATAAATACAGGGCATCCATAATTAAGACCCTATTTTAAAGTAGCCTGCAGACAAAACCAGCCAACAGAAAAGTGTGAAATTTTGTGGAGGACTTCATAAAGTGATGGGAATTTGTTTCGGGGGAGAATTAGTTGCACATGTCGCTACCAGAGAGCGTTTCACTTTGAATACCTATAGTAAATATGTAAATTTATGTGATATCACGCAACAGCTGTTATAAAACCAAGAAATATTCCCGGAGATCTTGTTTCTCAATGTGTTTGCTGCTCACAATGACGATAAGTTTACGATGTCGCGCTTTCTTGGTCAAATTGATTTACCAAAACAGCAATTCCGCAGAAACTGCTATAAGGAAATATCGGACTTGAAGAGGATTTGAAAGGTCCAATGAATGTTAAAAACCTTTGGAGTATGATAACGAAATCTGAAACCACAGGATCGTTGACTGTTCATCCTGGAAGAGGAAGAAAACCTATTTCTATAGATACAGTACAGGAGGTTTCGCTTCAGGTGGAAGAGGACAGAGCTTCAAATTCTCATGATCAGGCGTGTAGCACAGATGTTGGATAGGCCACGTTCAACTGACCATAAGATCATGCGGGGGAAAAAAAAAATATATCCTCCAATATTATCCATACAAACTTTCACTTGTGAGTTGGCTGCTTCCACATGATTATGACGCTAGACTCCGGTTCAAACTGCAGTTTCTAGCTCACGTTGATGTTGATTCAGAATGGCCTTGGAATATCCTCTGGACAGACAAAGCGCATTTTCTCTTAGATGGTGTAGTCAATACTCACAACTGCCGAATTTGGGAACCAGAAAATCTGCACGCTATCTTAGAGGTTCCCTTGCATTCACCAAAAGTGACAGTATGGTGCGGATTTACTGCCTCATTTATTCTCGGTCCCTACTTCTATGAGGAGTTATATTCTATAGGTCCAGGGATCTGTTTGATCACCGGGAAGCAATATGCATTGCTGTTACAGAACGAAATTGTTCCAGCTCTACAAGCATGTCACTGCCTTGAAGGCACAATCTTTATGCAAAAGACGGAGTTCCGCACATAGCAGTGTGTGTTAAGAATGTTCTTAAAACACATTTTACAGAAGAATGTGTCATCAGCTGGCACTTCCCTAATTTATGGCCTCCCTGATGCCCAGACCTTAATCCATGCGATTTTTGGCTTTGGGGGCATCTGAAGCATCTGGTAAGTTGTGACAATCCAAGAATTTTACCTGACCTTAAAGGCAGCATTTCACACCACATACTGAACATAACATGTGAAATCGCAAGATGGCATCAGAAAATAATGGCCATTCATGGGAAACATGTTTTGTTGCAGTAACAATTGTAAAAGTGTTTAACAATTGTTCAAATTGTAAACATTTGCCTAAAGTCCTATCACTTCATGAAGTGATGGGAATTCCTTCCTCCACAGAATTTCACAATTTTGTGATGACTGGTTTTGCATGTAGGCTACTTTAAAATAGGGTCTTTTAATTGTAGATGCCCTGTAGTTCTTGAAACTTAAGGGAATGTTCGAGCTGGACTTGATTTCTGTATGGGGCCTCCTTCAAATTTAAACAAAATATCTTTTTTGAAAAACCAGCCATGCTGCCCAAGTTGAGAACTTTTAATGTCTGCTTTTCCCTGCCCAGCCTCCCCCCCCCCCATGAGCTAGACAGGCTACAGCCCAGGGCTTCAAAGTCTGGTGCCTCAAAAATCTCAGTCACTTTTTTAGAGAAATTGGTCAAAGATAAAATTTTAACACATTGAAGTAGAAAGTTTAAAATTTTTGTTACTTCATGTTACAAATGTTCTGTGACTAACAGCTGGAGTTGGACATATAATGGGCCTGTTACATTCAATAGCCTAAAGTCCCTCCCCCCGTCAAATCTGAATCTGGCCTCCCAAATCAAAATTTGGCCCTGTGTTCAAGATTATTTCATGATTCATGATCTACTAATGAAAATCCAAAGCACTAAAATTAAGTGTCATGTGTTTTTAAATAAAACTAGCTATAATACCCGGCACTGCCTGGGTTTTCTTCAATGAGGCTTTTTGGATCACGTGATATCTCCCTCTTTCTTTGAGGAACATATAAACCGTGTCCCAGTTAACCAACATGAAGCCTCCCAGCACGACTCATGAAAGAAACAAATCTAGATTTAAAGAAATGTAGAAATGAATATTTTTCCCCTTTCTTAAGGGGCACTGGGTGATTCGACACTCCCCGCCCTGAACTTCAATTTATCTATCTGCTTGTTTCTACTTCAAAAAATGCTTAGTTAAAGCTGTGTAATTTCTTTGATATGCTTTTTAGGCACCCATAATTGATTTTAAAACAACCTAAACTATATGAATTTATGCAGATGAATATTAAAAGACAATACAAAGAACTTAATTTTCATGCTTGAGAATATATAAATAAAAAGTTGAAATCAATGTTATTGCATGAATATCCAACTCAAAAGTAGGTCCGGCTAATGATTACTTCATATTACTTCAATACTTAATTTTCTGGTCTTCGTATCTCTAAGCAAACTCAATATTTCAAATATCAAGAATTCAATGCAATTTTTAAAAGTATTTATGAGGAAGGAAATTCCACTAAATTTCCGCATTCCTACAGCAGAATTAGCAATTTTAACACTGATTTCTATGGGGATGATCCTTTGCCTGACCCTCAAAGTGATGCTGATGATGATTCTGACGTCTATTCAAAAAGCCTCATTACTGGGAGAATAGAAAAAGTGATAAAAACCATGAAAAGACAAGCCATTATACATAATATTGGCATCATTAAAGAATTGACAAAATATGGTTTGTTTGTTTGTTTGTGAGAGAGAGAGAAAAAATAAATTTTAGATATAGATCGATGTGCATTAATTGTGTTGTAGAGAAATGCTAACTATTCTAACAGTTGCTCTAATTAGTCTAAGACAGTGATGGGCAAAAAAGACATTAGGAGTGGGCATAAAACAAAAAGAAAAAGGTTTTGGAAGGCCAGACATATTAGAACATTGATTCATAATTGGAATTTTTATGCTTAGAAGTGAAGCGCTATCTGCAGCAGGCTGGATAGAATCTTTAAGTGGGCCGCATTTGACCTGCAGGCCCCAATTTGCCTATCACTAGTCCAGAGTTCCAGTGTATTTACCATAATAAATTCAATACTAAAAGCTTAAAAAGGTAAAAAATTAATTTTCTTTTCGTTTATGATCGATAAATTTTTTTATATCTTGTAATTTTAATTCATATTTTGACATTTTAAATTAATATGATTTGCACAGTATTGCACATAAAGCCATCATAATTTTTTCCATAAGTGAGTGAAGACTTATCAAGGTTTTACTGTATACAAGACAATCATTAAACTTGGGAAAAAGTTTAAAATATTATTTCAGCCCAATTTTCTCAAAACTAAATGTGCCGCCACCACCACAAAGCAGAAAGTTCAACAATCCCTTAGCTGAATGAAAATGTTCTGCCGTAAAAATTCCCATAATAGAGCTTCACTACGCTTTTCGTAAAATTCCTCCAGAATATTCTGCACCAGCACTAATTGTTCTGAGACGTACATCACACATTTCGGTATATTTTGCTTTGGGGAATGTGTCAAGTGCCTAGGTTTTTTTTGGTGGATTTTCCAAACCTTAGTTTAAAATACCATAGGTGCCAATTTTCTCTGACGAAAAAAATCTATAGCTTGTCATATGATGAAATATTTTGCACTGAAAAAGAAAACATCATACAAATAAAAGGGGAAACTGGGGATTTTTTGGGATTGCATGGGGTGACCGTATGACCTGTTTTCCTGGGACGGTATCGTGTTGTTTGTCGTCCCAATTTTTACAAAATAAAAAAACGCCTTGCTCTTTTAGGCATTTTCAATGAAGCCTATTTGGATTTTTTATCCTTCACTGAAATCAAGGGTTGAAATTATTTTGCCAACTTATAAAAGAAAATTATGACTATAAATATGAATATTGCATCTTGCATATTTCTCACAATTAGTACTTTTCCCCCTAAAGAATTTGTTTTGAACCATTGTGATTTGCAGTAGTGATTCATTTCCCATCAATGGGGATTTTTCTGTGATTTTAGCAATACTTGGCAACTTTGCTCCCATTTGGCAACAAATGCGGATTTCCCGTTCTTGGAAATCAAAACTTCCCACATCTTTTCTGAGAAGACATTGTCAATCTGGGATTGCAAGGACTAAAAGAGTATTTTTATTTCAGGAATTTTTAATTCAAGTGAAGAACAGGATTTTCAATAAAGATACGAAAAATCAGCAGAATCTGCTTTCTGACTGGAATAATCAAATACAGTAAAATCTTGCTAATCTGGCACACATCAGACCAGGGTGTGTCAGATTTTCGAAATCGCAAGATTACTTTAAGTCACTTGAAAAAGCACATTTAAATAATATAAACTTCCATGCACAGACATACAGAGTAACATGGTTTTCTCTTCTATGCTCAAAGAAAACCTGCCTAAAAATGCCAGATTAGTCTATTCCAGCGGTTCTCAACCTTTTTTGACTCACGGAGCCCTTTTAAGTAAAAAAATTCTGTGGCGGAGCCCTGTATGCCAATTTTTTAATTATTCATAAAAGTTACTGATTTATTTTTACTATTTACAAATATTTATAATTATTATTTTTTAATTTAACTTTTTTTTTTTTAATTTTCCTCGAGCGGCCGCGGAGCCCCTGGAGAGTGCACAAGGAGCCCCAAGGGCTCCGCGGAGCACTGGTTGAGAACCGCTGGTCTGTTCTACAGTTAAAAAACCTGAAGGTTTCCAGGTGAATTTTGGGAGCATTGGTTCTTATGAAATAAAAACAGTTGAACCCCAATTTTAAAAATTTGCTCAATTTTTTTAAACTAACTTTTCAAATTGCCTGTGTGTGTGCCAATTTGTGCCGATCTTGACCCAAATTTAAATATCTTCCTTAACTCAGTCTCATTTGTCAAATCCTGTATATATGATAACAGTAAGTGTTATTGTAAAATTCAGAAACGAAACATACGTTGTTCCAGGATGAAGGGAATATTTCTTCTTCTCCAAGCGGTTCCTGCTTGCAAAGACATCGTGCCTCTCAGTCTTCTTCCATAAATAATAAAATTGTACTAGTTCACCGACAGATCTTGTGCGCACCTTCATTAGAACATTTTCCATTTTTTTACATGACAATCAATCATGAATAATCAACAGCAGGAGTAAACATTGCAATAAAAATCATTACAAGAACCAATAACGTGAAATAAAAAATATTAAAATCAAAAGCCACTGAAAAAAAAAGGTTGGAGAGAAAATTTAAATGATAGTTTTATAGTTATTTGATCAACTCTCGGTTGTTTCATGTTATTCAAATACAGCGGTACATCAACTTGAAAGACAATTTCTTTCCCAAAACAATTTTTGTATTTTAATAATCAAAAAAGCTGTCTAACTCTGACTTATCCAAAGCATGTAAGCTTTCATCACTCTAGCTTGTGCAGTAAAGTCACTCTATTTTAACTTATTTAAGCCTGTGTTAAGCCTGACACGTAAAGGATAAAAAGGTGTCATCCGCAAAAAATTATGAAAAAATTTAAGCATAGTCATACCTCTGTACTCGCAGGTTACGTTCCGAGGGTCACTGCGAATATGGAAAATCTGCGAGTAAAACAAACCACAAACTTTTGCTTTTTAAGCATATCTGCTTTATATCTGCTGTGTACCAGAAGAAGAAAGGGGTGTGTGTGTGTCCAATTCTCAGCCATGTTTTCTGAAAAAAAAATGTCTGTTGGCTGTTTCTTAAATTCAGTAATTTGTATACTCAGTACATTTTTCAGAGTATGGTGACAAGACTTCCTCCACCAATAATGGCATCGGTACAATTTATCGATGACTTTAAGACATTTCTTGCATTTGCATCTTCCTCCATTGCCCGCACAATCATTATTGAGTATGTATATATAGTGAGTCATAAATATTTGCATAACTCCTGATCAAGCAGCAGAATGCTATGTGTTGATTCAAGAGGCGTACAGAGAACTTCAATGCCATAGTGTTCTGGGGGTGTTATGTTGTGTCCAAATTTGAAAATATGGATTTGTCTAACGAATGTTCTAGTTGATATGGATGCACAAACTAACACAGCCTTGCACTGTGGGTCAAATTTTCACACAAATCTTCAGAATTAGTTTCTCGAACTCCATTTATATCTGCCTCTGAATTACTTTCCAAATATACCTCTATATTTTTGATATGGACATTTCATGAACAGACAAAAGATGAAGCTAAGAAAAAATTCATAAAAAAGGATTTTAGATTAGTGTTTTTGGTGCATACTGCAAGACTAAGCATCAGACCGAATGGTCTGACAATCCAGGGAAGCTTATCTTTTCCATCTGCACGCATGATCACAAGCCACATCACATGGAGGGACATCTATGATCTCAATCAGGTTGTGTATCGTAATGTAAAATAAAAAGGTCTCAGTTTCTCGTCTTTCTTTCCATCAAATTGGGAAAATGTTCTCATCTGAGCCTTCTGCCAGGTACTTTTATAATGCTTCTAAAGTGTTTATAAAAGTTATCTTAAAATTTTTGGCAGTATGTAGAACATATTAATTTATTTTCCATAAAAAAAAACACCTATGGGAAAAATCACATTTCAGTTAATGAATGCGATTCTGGAATGAATTATGTTTGTTTGTCTAGACATAATTTATATTTCAACTTTCCCAAGCTTTTTTGGTCATTCAGAAACTAGTGGAGTGTGGTGTTAAATATAGTATAAGGGCCAACACATTTATTTTAAAATTTAAAAGCATATTCTATAAAATAAATTTATCAATAAAAACTTATGGTACATGTAATTTGACATACTTTGTTCAGCTGTATTAAATGGAAATCCTTTCCATACGTTTTCAGACCCGTTTCAAAGCTCCTACACTCTTCCTCAGACCACAAGCTCATTGTATCTACTCCATTGAATGAAAAAAAATAAACATGCATCACACCTTTGGCATCATTATATTTATAAACATTTACATCATTCAAAATAATTAAACATTATGTTCCGGAGAGGGGGGAAGAACTACGAGGAAACTTGTTTGAGTATGACTATAGTGCCTCGATCTTGCGCGTGTTTTTAATCTTAATCAATTACAGTTGATCACAATATACTGTACTAAAGCAATCAATAAGGTTTTCACTGCTTTTGAAAAACAAAAGTTTCTGTGGGTAAATGGCTGAGAAAGCTTTTTTCTCTCCCAATGTTTACCCGGTGCTAATGGTTGGCATCTGCATCATCATGAGATGTCTAAGCTGTTTTACTCAATACTGAATTAGAAATTACAAATGTAAAACACTTTCTAACAACTAACTGCTCAACAATCGCATCTAGTACTTATCCTTCCTCTGGTTATCAAGCTTCGCTTTGCCTGGATTGGTCGTTACCAAGTTGAATCCATGTTTCACGAGTGTCATTCATACATTTAAAAGGATGTGATTGGGTAGCGAGTAATCCAATTAGATACTTTGATCTTTCGATGGTGGCCACATTGGAGGTTGGATCTTATTCACAGTTAACGTTCACGAGGTAGAAATTTTGATCTTGATATATTTTTTTTACTCAGAACGCCTCTTGAAAATGCTAACCGTCATTGTTAGAATAACCAAAAACAAAAAGGTGGTTATTGAATAGCTTCAACAACTGGAGACCTTGAAGCTTGTATCAGCTTCTTCCAATCAAGTTGGCATCAAAGCATTTCACCAACTACTGCATTTTCATTCAATAAATCAATAAAATTACTATGGTGTGATAGCATTTAGTGAATTAATTAATAAAAGTGTAAATTTTTTTTGCAGCATGACAGTTAAAACCGTTCATAAAAAAAAGGCCAGTGATTTTCAAACATTTACAGTTCACTGTATCTTTTGGGCATCAGAATTTTCCCTTAGTACCCAAGTCAAAACCGAGGCTTACCTAATACCAATACAAAGCCACAACAAGCAAAATGCCCAATCAAGTGGCTGAGAAAAAGATGCCCATAATAAGTACGGATGCTATATATTACTAAAATACAGCAACCCAATTAAAAATGCAATCACAAAAATTATAAATACATGCATACATGATAAAATATTATACATATATATTATTATATATGTATTATTAATATTATATACATATAAAATATATGCCTATATTATTATATATATATTATATAATATTATATACATATAAAATATATGCCTTATTCTAAGTATGGATAGCTACTCGATTTATCTCAACATGTTTATCGTATTTCTTTTTAAACGTGTCAATTGTGTTACAATTTACTACCGGGGGTAAGCTATTCCATTTATTAACAGCCCTATTAGAGAAAAATTCCCTGCAACACCATAACCTAGAATTGTCCCTTACCAAACGATACTGGTGTCCCCTCATAAAAGCACTTGATTGATGGCGAATTAATAAACCATGGTCCATCCTATCCATACCATTGAAAATTTTCAGCACTTCCATCATATCTCCCCAACATCTGCGTTCATCCAATATAAACATATTCAAAAAATGAAGTCTTTCTTCATAACTCAAGCTGCATGCGCCAACAAAAACACACGTAGCTCTTCTCCGCATCCCTTCAACCAAATCAATTAAAGTTATAGTGTGATGATAAATTAAGTGAAAAAGCAATTTTAGTTTAGAAACAATTTACATATAATAAGGAAAATTAGTGCAGTGGATCCTGCTTATAACATTTTCAAAAACCCATCATGAAAAATTGTTGTAAGCAGTAAAATGTTTTAAATGGGGAAACCTTAATGAGTATTTGTTATAGTTCGGACCTTGAAAATGTCATACTAAGCTGGATCGATTATATATATGGGTTTTATTTTCAGCACAGAGCCCAGGGCATCACAGCACACAGTTTGGGGACTACTATTGTAAGCAATAATTGTTTTTTCAACACTTCAAAAGTCACATAATTCAAATTAATAGTCAGTTTTAACCTTAATACTCATTAGTAATGTACCTACCAGCTGGATGAAGAGGCTGCATGCGCCTTCTTCTTAATGCTTCGTCTAAATTGTGACCACACTGAAGTAATAGATATAAGGCCTGCAAAGAACATACCATTTTCTTAAAAATCAAACACACAAAATGTGTATCCAAAGTGCAAACATACAAACTGGGGATTAATAAACCTTCATAGTAAAAAAACAAGTATTACCACATAAATTGCTGGGTATATACAAAGCATTAGTGCACAAAATTTGGCTCATATAAAGAATTTTATACAGTCTGTTAAAATTCTTTGATTTCCTTTAAATTTATGACGCATGACACAAATTAAAATTTAATACTATAAACAAAATGGGAAACTAAGAACATCAATCTGCACCAATTGAAATAAATATGCTTATGTTGGTTTTAGTTGGTTTTCATTGGGGGTCTGTAATTCATATTTGGCCTTTGAAAAAGCTATTCAGCTGTTAGATGGTCCACAAAAATAAGTCTGGATGAAATATGTTTTTTCTTTCCTATTTGTAAATCCCTGTATTGCTGTGTTATTTGAATAATTTATTCATATTTAGAGTCATTATGTAAAACTCTTGATTGGTACAACTTCAGTAGGATTGCACCAGAATCGCTCTTATCAGACGTGGGACCTAGTGCGAAAATAATAGCGGGCCCCTTAGCCTGCTTATGTATTCCATGGGAGAGGTGTGAATCAGCATCCAAAAATTCATACATAATTACAAAATATACTGAAATGCTAAAAATATCCATACAAATATATATATATACTAGCTATAATACCCGGCGCTGCCAGGGTTTTCTTTAATGAGGCTTTTTGGATCACGTGATTATCGATCTGCCTGTTTCTGATTCAAAAAATGCTTAATTAAAGCTGTGGAATTTCTTCAATGTACTTTAAAGACCCATAATTAATTTTAAAACTTCCTAAACTATGCATTTATGCAGTTGCATATTAAAAGACAATACAGAGACATTAATTTTCATGCTTGAGAAAATATAAATAAACGGTTGAAATCAATGTTATTGCATGGATATCTAACTCAAAAGTAGGTCAGCTAATTACTGCATATTTAATTTTCTGGGCTTCGTATCTCTAGGCGAACTCAATATTTCAAAAATCGAGAATTCAATACAATTTTTAAAATTATTTATGTGACAGAAAACCCCAATAAATTTCCGCCTTTCTACGCTAAAATCTGCAATTTTAACACTGATTTCTATGAGGATCACCCTTTACCTGACCCTCAAAGCGATGATGATTATGACGTCTATTCAAAAAGCCTCATTACTGAGAGTATTGTGGCGAACCATTGTAAAGGCACAAACTATTATTCATATTCTGGCACCGCTGAAGAAGTGACAAACCATTGTAAAGGCATATACTCGTCTGAAACGCATTGCTAGGGAACCACGGTAACCAAAGTAAACGTTCGGAAAGTGATTGTTGAGGCCCAAAAAACCATTGTTGCCGGACAGTTTTTTGCCCATTTGGGGCATTTGCCCTGGTCTGACGAAATTTTAAAGTAGCCTATCGTTCAAGTCGGGTCCCATTTGGTATATATGCAAAATTTGGCGACGATCGATCTAAAATTGTAGATTTGTATAGAGAACACACACAGACAGACAGACAGAAAATCAATTTTATATATATAGATATATATATAACTCACAAATATAAATTAAAGACAAATTCATGAAAATTTTGAACTGGGAGAAATTTTAAATTGATGAAAGAAATAATTTGAAAACCAATGAAAATTAGAACCTAACAAAAGAAATTGTCTGAAAAGTAATGAAAATTCAGAATCAATGACATGAAAATAAGAGAAATAATTGATAGAGGTAATTCCAGCATCCATAAAAATTCGGAATAAATGAAAGAATAAAAATTCAGAATTTAAGAAATTTTTATTACGGTAAGTGTGGGGAACAGCTAAAACATGGGTCCTGGTGTGATTACACCTGTTGCACACCACTAAAGATGACTCTGTATGGCACTTATGTATAGTGTCTACTTTACTGCACACCAACTCCAATCATATATTGCCATACAGCAATTTCCAACCAGTGGAGTTGGGTGGGGAAATGAAGGAACTATCTATCGCTGGTCGGTCCAGGCTCAGTAGGTAAATAACTTGTTTCTGATGTTTCGAACATGTGGGCCTTGACGGTAACCTTCATAGTGAACGACGAGCATCTTACCACTGTGCCACTTGTGTGCTATATGCACAGTGTCTGGATCAAATATCTCTAATTTCAAACAATGATTAAAATCAGTAATGTCATGTAGGGTAACAATAAAAAAGAAATTGGCTGCCCAACTCTGCTAGTTTGACAAAAAATTCTCTGAAAGTGTCATTCATAGAAATATATTTTTATGGTCTAAAGATGAAACGTCCTCTTTGATCAGTTAAAAAAACTGAAAAATTCAGGTTTTCCAAACCTATTAGCAATAACGTTTTATCTTCAGGTCAAAAATCTGAGCCCCGTATGCTGCCATTGTTACATGCAAACAAAGGGAAAAATGGTGTCACCATTTGTTCAACAGAGGTTAATAAGCACATTTTTCAACATCAGGACTAAGAAAATCCCCTCATGCAATTCTAACAATCTCAAAATCCACTTGCAGTGTGAGTTTTATGTGATAGGGTCATTTTTCATTCGGTTAACAAAAAGAGCACATGCCAAAGCGTACCAATTTTTTTTACAAAAAACTTTTTGAGTGTTACTTTCGATTTATATACTTTTCTCATCTTTTCCAACTCTCTTGTAAAATGTAGGAACTGATTAAAAATAGGGACATTTGATCTGGGCAATCTGCATTACATAAATGTTTAAAACATCCAAAAAAAATATAAATAAAACTCTGGATGCATCAGCCCTAATGTAATACAAATCAAAGCTCAATAACTTAATGTAAGATCACTTTACAGTCATCAGTTTTGAAAGTTGTGAACATCTAAATTAAATATGAAAAACAATTTGTGACAGTCTGCAGTCATTCAGCTTTAAACAGTAAGTTTTGCTGATTTCAGCTCTCATATATATAAATTGATCAGGTTCTGTAACAAAAAGATAAGAAAAATTACCTGCTCATCATCTCGGATATGATTTCCAACAGGTATCGCATTTACCCCTTGTGCAGAAGTAGAGAAAGGTTGTTGAGATTGGCGAAGGTATTCTTCAACTTAAAAATAAATGAAAAACTTATCAAATAAATTAAAACACAATATAACCCAAATAAAATATTTTTTATATGTTCAATTCATCACCGATATACAAGAAAACATCACAGAAAAGCAGTACTGGATAATAGTACCTTGCTCATCTGTTAACTTGGAAGGGTCCCAAAGGAGGCGATCTTCATTTTCGTAAGCTGGAACACAGAAAACAGAACCAAGAATTTCTAATGTACAGAAACATAAGGTACATAAATTTCTCAAATAAAAAAATCAAAATCTTGCAAAAAAAAAGTTCTACATTGGAAATATTTTGCATTTATTCATAAAAACAAACTAATGACAGATTATTATTATTTTTTAAGTTCGATTACGAAGCTATTAAAGTACTGCATTCAATTAAAAGCTAATATTTGAGTAGTCCCTATATTCTCTTCTGCTAGCCATTGCATAAATGTCAATTCTCAAACTGGAAAATTCTGTAGCTTATCATGTGATGAAATATTTTGAACAGAAGAAATGTCGTACAAATAAAAGGGAAAACTAGGGAAATGTTTTGAGGTTACATAGGGTGACCATATGACCTGTTTTCCTGGGAAGCTCTCGTATTTTGTGTCATTCTGATTTTTTTACCATTGCAGTCGGATAACAGCACCACTAAAATACAAAATACCCATATAACTCTGACATCATAAATATGTTGGGGCTCCACATTTACTCAGAACACATTCCATGTACCAATTTGTTAGAAACTCCCTAGAGAAATGTTTACAGACGTGCCAACTTTTGAAATCTAGAAATTCTCCTGAGGGAGGTAACCCCCCCCCCCCCCCGACACTCATAGACTCGATCAAAAAAAAAGTTCATAAAAAAAATTTTCGAAAAAAAAATTTTTTCTAGTAAATTAAGAAAAAGTTACATTCTTCTCCCCTCCCCCTTAGGCAGGTTTCTGCATTGCCCCTGAGAAAAATTTAACTGCATGTCAGTCTTTCCATGCAGAATAGAGAAATCACATCTACATAATGTTCATAAAGTATAAGTGTTTCCTTTCGTGGATGCTATCAGTGATACATAATCTTGGGTATATGAATTCTTAAAAGCTTTATATATTTAGCTGTATATAGCTTAAAGTTTTATATTTCTTTCTGAAGATGTTTAATCGGAAGAAACGATTAAAAAAAATTCAAATATTACAAAGCTGCGGACGAAAAAACGTGTTTACCGCCATGGAGAAAAGAATGGTTTACCGCACGGCTGTTAATGGAATCCAATAACGATTATACAGGAATTTCAGCAACCAAGGTCATGTCCCTGATAAATGATTGCCGATAAACGCTACGAAAACGAAGTCGCGTCTTTGCCAGTTGCTTAAATGCGGTCACAGAGACTTTTTTACGGCTGCTCGATGGATATGACTACGGCTGTCCTCTATGGGTGTTTTTCCTAACAACCATGGTAATTATTGACGCCACAACAACGTGAAAGCTCGCGTAAAATCTAATTTTCTGCCAAAACCCGGAGAAATTTTAACAAATCCGGCAAGCGGGAGGAAGGATGAAAAATACAGAGTCTCCCACCTAAATCGGGAGAGTTGGCAGATCTGTGTTTACAAGGTGCACATAAGAGTTAAGCAGTATTAGTTTACTAACAACTAAAAACTTGAACCACATAAGCTAGAATCAACTTCCATTCCACAGTGCATTAATTTTATTATTATTTCATGCTATATACATTCACAATCAAAAACTTCAATGTTTAAAATATTATTGACACAAACCTGGCGCATCATCATACTTGCATAATCCTTCAGGTACAGTTGCTTGATAATCTGAACCAACCTGTATCGTCTAGTAGCATTAAGGAACAAAATAAAACAAGTGAAAACATGTTACAAGCATATAAAATACAAAGATACAAATAATTCTACTGAAACATACACTTTCAACAATAAGAGGTTTGGAATACAAAATCATCATGAAACCTCTCATAGGAACATTTCATTGAAAAATAAGAAAAATTCACACAGAGATATTTTTATTTAATGATATTATGCTTTGGTCTAGAACAGTGATTCTCAACCTTTTTCAACTATCGGAGCCCTTTCAGGTCTATAATTAGTATGGCGGAGCCCCATATAGGCCTATTTTTTTATTTATTCATCAAAGTTTACTGATTTATTTATATTATTTAATATATATTTCAAATTTACTGGGTTTTTAATTTTCCTCGAGCTGCCACAGAGCACCGGTTGAGATCCACTGGTCTAGAACATGGGGTCTTCAATGTATGGCCTTTGGGCCACATTTAGCCCTCTGAGTTTTTTACCATGGCTCGTCAGCAAGCCTTAGAAAATGACTAAAAACATTGAAGACAAAGGATTAAGGTAAAAAAATAAATTTGATCAAACCTGCAGACTAGTGAGAGATGGAGCACGGGCCCAAACATTTTTTTGGAGAAAAATTGGCATCCAAGAAAGCATATATATGCCCACAGATTTCACAGAAATTTTTGAAAAATATATTCATGAAAAAATAATTTCAGAATTAATGAAAAAAAAAATCATTTTTAAATTAATGAAAGAAATAATTTCTAAATCAATTGAAGAAATAATTTCAGAATTATTGAAATTGTTTTGTAAAATAATTTCACAATTGACAGAACTTTCTAATTAGTGGGAGAATAATTCCAGAATTACTGAAAGAAATAATTCCAGAACTATTGAAAGCGGAAATCTGAAAGAAATCTGAAAATTAATGAAAGTAGTATTTTCAGAATTATTGGAATAAATAATTTGATTGAATAATTGCTAATTTTAGTAATTTCAGAATAACCAAAAGAAATTATTGATCCAAAATTTTTCCAGTAGAAAGGAATGATTTCAGATTTAATAAAAAGGTACAATTTTTCAGAATAAATGAATTCTTCAATTATTTTGAACCTCTATTGATCCTTCTGTTAAGATAAAACACTGTGAATATGGATTCCATCTTATAATTCTAAATACCTCAAGTTGGTGGCCTGTGAAGTTTGTAGGAAGTTAGAATGTGGCCAGCAATGTCTAAAAGGTTGAAGACCCCTGGTCTAGAAGATTTCCCACAGCAATAAAATAAACCATTAAAATTTCGGATTACAAGTACCGTATATACTTGTGTATAAGCCGAGTTTTTTTGTGGAAAAATTCGTTCCTCAAGTGGGGGGGGGGGGGTTCAGCTTATACAAGGGTCAGTTTTTGACGAGAAAATATCGACCCCCTGCAATCAGTAATCATTTTTGTAACTATAGATGGCGCTAATGATTAGTAGCGATAGATGGTGTTGCAAATCATCAGAGTGATTTTTGTAGCTATATATGGCGGTTGTGTTAGTACTTTCCAGGTTAAATCCACGTGGTAATTTTTTTCCCGGGCAGTACAAGTCGTGATCACCCACAGAAAAATCATTGATCTAGTGTTTGTTGTATCAGTAAGTATCAACGATCAAAAATGGAGAAAGCAAAAATGTTTCCGTATGATGCGTCTTTCAAACTGAAAGTTATCAAATTCGCGGAAGAAAACAATAACTGTGCTGCAGCTCGGACATATAACGTCAATGAGAAACAAGTGAGAGAATGGCAGAAAATGAAAGAGAAAGTTTCAGCCATGCGAAAGACAAAAAAGATTCTTCGAGGAAAAGTATCGGTGTTCCCTGAACTTGAGAAGGAATTGAATGAATGGGTGCTACACCTCAGACTGAAAGGTACAATCGTGGCAAGGACAGCCATTCGTCCGAAAACATCGAAACTAGCTGAGAGTGTTAAATTCAAAGACACAAATCCAGAAAAGTTCTATGCATCCCCAGGTTGGTGCACTCGTTTCATGAACCATTTCAACCTGTGCTTACGCCAGTGAACAAAGATCGCACAAAAACTCCCGGAACAATTGGAAAGCAGAATTGAATCTTTCCAGAAGTTTATAATTGAACTGCGAAAAAGACATGGATTTGAACTGTCACAAATCGGCAATATGGACGAAACTCCAGTTACTTTTGATTTTACAAGCAATGGAACTGTTGATGAACTCGGGGAAAAAAACCATCTTTGTTAGAACAACTGGGCACGAAAAAACATGATTTATGGTCCTGCTATCGTGCATGGCCGATAGAAAGAAATTGCCTCCAGTTGTGATTTTCAAAAGGAAGAAAATTCTTTCGAACATGAAGTTCCCACCAAGAAAGATTGTGAAAGCCCAGGAAAAGGGCATTCTACAATGGATCCAGGAAATATGAGACAAAAGGCCCGGAGCAGTGTTCGAGAAACCAGAATTATTGGTATGGGATATGTTCAAACCCCACAGAACCGATAATGTCAAGGCCGACGCAAAGAAATCGAAAATATCATTGGCTTTTATACCAGGTGGGCTAACGTCGATTGTGAAGCCTTTAGATATGAGCATCAACAAGCCTCTAAAAAGACTGAGAAATTTCTGGATCGAATGGATGAGTCCCGATGATAAAGCAACTGTAAAAAGGTGGTGCCTGGAAGAAACCTGACATTGGCCTAGTGTGCCAATGGGTACACAAAGCGTGGAATTCTGTTTCCACCGAAATTATCATCTGATCCTTCAAAAAGTGTTGCATCAGCAATGCGATGGACGGAACAGAAGATGATATCCTCTGAAAGTGACAATGGCGATGCCAGCCCAGATGAGGATAAAAACGAAGATGCCGCACTCCCTATGATGATATGATCGATTACGATGAGCTTGGAGACTCAGAAGAAATGGATTAAAAAGTTCGAATCATTTTCTATTGTAAATTTCCGGAAGCTATTCATTTTGCATAAAAATATAAGAATTTTTTTCCCTAAAATGCACAGATTTTTTTGGGGTCGGCTTATACATGGGTTTTCAATTTATTGCGGTTTTGGTGGTCCTGAAGTGGGGGGGGGGGGGTCGGCTTATACACGAGTATATACGGTAATTCACTTTATGTGTATGTTTCCCAAGGTTATCTCAATGAGGGGGAAAAAAAAAATCAAAGGTATGCCAAAATTCAGAGTTTAAAATAACTTAAGAGTATTTAATAAGCATTGATTGCATAGGTGCCAATTCCCAGCCTTAAAGAATCTGTAGTTTGTACACTACAGAATCACTATTACAAAGGATAAATGGGAACATTTTTTTTAAATCTAGGGCGACTAGATCAGCTGCTTTCCCAAAATTTTGACCATCCTGGCTTTTTTTTAAGATGTTGTCCTGTGTTTTTCTCCACATTTTCAACAAAGTTCACTTGAATTTTTATTCTTCACTGAAATCATGGTTTGAAATTATTTTTTGCCTACTTATAAATCATATTATTACAATTATTACTATAAATTTGGAAATTTGCCTTGCATATTTGTCATGTGAAATGCTTTCTCATAGATTCAATTTAAATCCACTGTGATTCAAAGTAGCAAATTATACTCCCCCCATTGACAATTTTAGCAATAATTGGCAACTTTGCTGACTTTTGACATCATATTTAGTGACAATAGACAATTTCCAATATTTGAAACCCAGTGCTTTCCCACATTTTTCTAAAGGAAAAGTGATCGATCTAGGATTGCGTGGACTGGGAGATTTTTCATTTTTGCAAGCACAATTTGAAGATCTCATTATAAAGATAGAAAATCAAATTTTTCAGATTTTTTGTAACTGGAATATTTTATTAAGGCTAAAAAATTGGAGGGCTTAAAGGTAAATCCAAAGCATTGGTACCTATGTAGTTTGGGTTCAAAAACTTACCTTCCTCCAATCTTCATCAGGTGAATAGTCATCATCAGTACCAGTATCTGATGATTCACTAGCCTGACAGACTACAGCTGTTAATTGTTAAAGAGAAGCAAAAATCAACATTCTAGAAATAACTACTGATAAAACGTTCATGAATGCATCAATATGTAAAATATTTGTTCATTTTTTTCAACTGATTTTTACATCTTTTTAACAATAAACACAGCCTAGTTATAGATTTTTAAATTCAAAGTCTACCTGAAAAAAAATAACAATTTTTTTTCAAAAGGCATGGAACTGTTACAGGCTTAATTAAATTCAACTGCCACGATTTTTCATTGTATTTTTTTTTCTATATTGCCCTGTAAGAAATTAATTGGTTAATTTGCTTGCCATATTCAACTTATCCCATTTATAGCTCAATGGATCAGGCTTAATACTAGGTGGCCATAAACAAATTTTGCCTATATACAAGCCCCTAGAGCATAGTTTCCCAAACTTTTCGTTCCATCGCCCCCTTCTTCAGAAATTGTTTTCTCTCATCGCCCCCCAACTCAACCTAACCCATAGGATCCTATGTTAAATCCGTAACTTCTATCGCCCCCCCCCTGAACCATTCCATCGCCCACCAGGGGGCGATATTGCCCACTTTGGGAAACACTGCCCTAGAGCATATATGCTCAACATAGCTTGCGGGCTAAATGTGGCCAGTGGCCTCAAACCTAACTTTGTAGAATCGAATTCAACGACATAACTACAGATCACTTAAGTGACCCACCGCTCAGTTCCAGATCACTCAAGCTGCCTATAGCATATTCCCAGATCACAAAAAGATCTGTGGCACTTGAGTGATCAGTAAATGTGCCACAGATCTTTTTGTGATCTGGGAATATGCTATAGGCAGCTTGAGTGATCTGGAACTGAGCGGTGGGTCACTTAAGTGATCTGTAGTTATGTCGTTGAATTCGATTCTACAAAGTTAGGTTTGAGGCCACTGGCCACATTTAGCCCGCAAGCTATGTTGAGCATGTGTGACCCATAACACATTTACTGATCACTCAAGTGACCCATAACACATTTACAGGACACATAAGTGATGTGTGGCACAATTCCCGATCACTTAAGTGATATGAGCACAGTTCCCAGTTCCATAGCACTTGAGCAGCCGGCGTTATAGTTCCACCTCACTCAAGTTATCCACAGCATAGCTCCAGATCACAGAAAAGTGGCCCACAACACATTTCCACATGACCTAAGTGTGACAAGCAGTATATTCTCAGCAGGGTTGGCAGATTTTTTACAGTTTAAATCATGGTTTAAACTTTCACATCAAAAACCCTGTCAGAAACCTTAAATGTTTCTTTTCAATATAAAAATTCCAGTTGAAAATACACACTTATTCATTGCATGTAATGTTTAAAGTCACTCCAAAACATCCTCTCCCATTCTATACAAAGAATAAATATTTAATATGATTGTAAAATAATATTTTCTGCTCTCTACAGAATTATTTTGAACAATATGTGTATTTTTTCCTACAAAATATAAAATTTGAATAGAGCATAGCGTAACAGCTAGAGGAGAAAACTATAGAATTATTTTATATTCTTAAATTCAACATGTTTCTCGACCTTCTAAAATTTTTTCAACTGCTTGTAAATGTGTATTGATATAACCACATCAGCTGTACTCTTTTCATAACATAGGTGTTTATAAACTTCTTTTATACCATATTTATGTAATGTTGATTTCTGTCATTATTAAATTGTCATTATTAAATTATCTAGATAATCACTCAAACTTAAAATGATATCCTTATTGTGCGTAACATAAGAATATTACTAGCAATAAAAATACTAAATTGTAGAGCTAAAATGTCCTTTAATTTAGCAGTGCTGATTGCATATGATGCTCAAGAAAAGCTCCTATAACTTATTTTAAGTACAAAAGTAAGAATGATAATATCGACAATAAGTTTTTGATTATTTTAATACTAAGTTTGGGAGGCAAAAAAACTAATCCTGTAATCTCCTATCACATATATTTCGAATAAACAGCTCTCTTCCGTATTGCAGTTAAACTCTGTCTGTGAATATGGCCGTTAGTAAACTGAACACAGGTAATCAATAGATAAAATGGACCATAAAATTATACATTTGTTCTAGACTGTCTGTCGAGAAATTCAAAATTGCACATTATAATTCATATTTTTTGATTATTGTAATATAAATTAGTGCTTAAAAAATTAAATTAAATTAAATTAATATATAAAAGTAAGTTTCTCATCATCTTAAAAATTAGAAGTTAAAATTATCTTCGAAATATTGTCCAAAAGCATTCATTTAGGTTTTGAGACATCAAAAACCTAACCCTGATTCTCTCAGCACTTAAGTGACCTTCTTTTTTCCCTTTTTTCAAACCGAGCACAACTCAGGTCTATTGCCATAGGCAATTTACTACCTAGAGAGGTGAGTTGTGCCGGAAGTGTAAGTGCGTGTACCTAACAGTCTGAGTGCGTATCTAGTGTTGTGTATGATTTTTCAGTGCTGCCATCTATATCTCAGAAGTGAAGTGAGTGATGTGTAGTGACTGAATATCTGTACTGTTTGTAGGACTGTTGCTCTCTGTGGCGAGACTTTTTAACGGGGAGATCGGCTCGCATTTGCGCCTTAAAGTTGGGAACCACAGAAAACCAACTTCAGCCGACCACCACTGTGGCGACGGTGGGGCTTGAACCCGGATCCCTGCGATGCGAGTCCGTCCACTTAAGTGACCTGCAGCACATTTCCAAATCACTTAAGTGATCCGTGACATATTTACAGATCACTTTAGTGATTCATGGCACAACAGATAACTAAGTGGCCCGCAACATGTTTTCAAACCAATGAAGTGACCTGCACTCACCTAAAGGTTAAGCAGAGACTCTAGAGGCTGCATAAACCAATGAATGTGAATAAAACTAAAAATATAGATGCTTCAGAGTATGCACTTTAGAATGAGAAGAGAAACAGAGGAACCTAGAGCTCTCCCAGTTACAGAATTTTGAAAAATTCAAATAGGGGCACTGACTTTTATGCATTGCAAAGTGATCGGAGCAGTGAAAAACCATGAACAGCATTGAAATTCTACCTGTAAAACCATAAATGCTGGCACAGGACACATACAAAGAAAGAATATTTCATGAAAGGGTTGGTGCACTAACCTGTCAATGGGAGACTTCCCGTGGCATAAATGAAATCTGCATTGGCTGGCTCCACGTATTTTTTTAATCTGCATCTAGTGCCGGTGTTTATCATGCAACAGGTACCATCCCCACGCTATTTGTAGTTTTTCATGACGCTGATCACTTTGCACTGCACAAAAGTGAGTGTTACCATTTAAATTTTTTTTAATTTTATTGCTGCAACCGTAATTGCAAGAGCTATGTTTTTGTTTCTCTACTCATTCTTGAGGGCACACATTAAAACATCTTTATCTCAAACTTCATTTGCATTTGTTGATTTTTGTAGACCCTAGGGGCGTGTATATTGGCAAAGTTATTCTATAATCACTCTGTACATACATATCATTAAGTGGGAAACTTAAAGTAGAAAATATTTTGATATGGGGGGGGGGGGGGGGGGAATCAGGAAATATGACTTCTTGAACAGGAAAATATCTTGAAAGCAGAAACTTCTTAAACAAAATCCACAGCATAATAAAAAATTTAAACTAACTTCAACAGCCTCATCAAGTTCAGATAAACCTAACTGAAATGAAATTCTAATATAAACATTTTGATACACAATTTGAAATTACTGTAACTACATAATAGGAATCAATATTGATTGTTTACGATTCATAAAATATAGCTTACATCTCAAAAGAGGTCCTGTTCCGCCCGATGACTCAGGTGGATCATCAGGAACAGTGATGATCTCTGCAACATCATCATCTTCCTCTTCGGTTTCTTTCCTCGACATATTCTGCGCCATGGTAGAAACAGGAGGAGCTTCCTTCGCCGGCGCAATGGTCAAAGACGAATTGCTGCCACTGCTACTCTTCAGGGATGAGGTCGGCTGTTGTTCTGCTTTCAAGACCACAGTGTTCTCCTTCGGCGCAGCAGTAGCACCAGCCGTGACAGCAGCAGCAGCACCCTTTGAGGTAGAGCTGCCATTAGCTGTGCTAGGTGCTGACTCAGATTCATAACCATACATTGCTAATAGCTCATTTAATGGCATTTCACCTTCCTGCGCAAGAAGAAACAAATCATAAGCAGCCCAAACTCGAGTCTACTTTGTTCTCCCCAATTACCCAAGATTTTAGCCCTCTTCATACCATGAATATTTCACAATTGACTAATTTCTCCTTTATATTATTGCAAATCCAAACAAGCTTATACATATGCTTCTAAAAATTCTAATTGAAACATTAATGGCCATTTAAATATTTTTCATCCAGCTCACTGGGTTAATTATTATAACTGGGAGACAGAGACCAGCAGTTTACAGCTGATTCCAATTTTTGCCCCCGACAGCTATATGCTTGCTCAGTCATCAGGGCCTCATCTCTTTCCCAATTAAAAGTAGTGCTCTGAAGTTGGGAAAAACTCTTACAAAGACTGAGCAGTAAAACTCATGAACCTTGGAATGTCCTTTAGTGCAGACCGTTTCACTGAGTGGCTTAAGCTTCCGCACCTTTCCGTAAGCTTTCCCAGCTAACATCGAATTGAAAATAAGGACTTATTGGGCTGTTAGGCAGCTGTCTTTTATTTTGTTCTAATATTTCACCAACAGCTGTGTGGCAGGCATCTCCAGAGGTAAGTATGGTACTACCAAGTGCCAACAAGGTGCCCTTTTTATCAACTTTTACGGCTTCACTTGCTAAAAAAAAAAAAAAAAAGATAAAACCAGCCTGGTTTCCAATCTTTTCACATGTAGAAATTCTCTATGAAAATAACCTGACAATAGATCTCTACCAATCACAATAGTAACCATTCTCAGCCAACCCCTGAAGATGCCACCTCAGCTGTGGACGAAATGTTAGAACAAATTGGAAGACCACAGTTCAACAGTCCGGTAAGTTTTTATTTTCAATAATGGATCATGATAGGAATCCACATAATTTGAATCATTTTAGAAGCATGTGTAAGCTTAAAGAAATTAGAAAATCACAAAATAATCAAATGATAATGAAACTTGTTTAAACTTATGCTACTCTAGTCATTTTGAGATGAGATCTTGAAACAACTTTTGTAAAACTCTCGTAGTGTCTAAGTCTTCAACAAAAACAAGTGTACAGACTTTCCAAAAAGGAAAAACCAATGACTAAATATCCTTATCAAATTGGAAACTATGGCTTTTAGTTTAAAAAAAAAATGAATTATTACTTTTAATTATGCTTCCTATGAAGGTCAATTACAGAAATCGCTCATTGCAAAAAAAAAAAAAAAAAAAAAAAAAAAAAAGAGCTACTAATTTTTTTGTCATTCATTCCATGTAAAGAACATAGGATAAAATCAAGTTTCTAATAGTTAAAATTAGAATCAAAGACATCCAGGTTCACTTGCATAGGACTGGGATTACACTATAGAAGTTTGATAGTTTTTTTATAAAACTATAAAAATGCAACAAATAAGCGTATAGGTTGCATTCAAGCGAATGTAACCAATAGGTTTATCAGTTGTTTTTTCAAGTTTTGTAAAAGAATCTTTCATTAAACTTTTATCGTGTAATCCTGACCTAAAACCAGAATATGTACAACATTGCCATGGAAGAGTTGATCAACTTTGCCCAAGAATATTAAGAAGACATCAACAAATAAGGCAAATACACGAAAATACAAAAAAAATCCTAATGCATTTCAACACCAATGGGTGGTGTCTACAGAGGAAAAATATTTAACCACTAGTCACGCTGACCGAGTTTCCCACTTGGGTTGAATACCAAATCTTAACGTTCTGACTACGACATTTGAAGTGAACAGACATACTGTTTCCACTGAGCAACCGAGCGTTAAGATTTGGTATTCAACCCAAATGGTAAACTCGGTCGGCGTGACTAGTGGTTAAATGTTTTTCCTCTGAAGATGACACGCATTGGTGTTGAAATGCATTAGGATTTTATTTTTTTTTAATTTTCGTGTATTTGCCTTATTTGTTGGTGTGTTCTTAATAACATTGTCATGCTTTATTTTTAAGAGTCCCTAATTTTCAAAATACTGTGTTAGCCGGCATGCCACAAAAATCAGAGGGGGGGGGGGGCCTCCAATTTGTTGAATGTTGGAGTTTGGCCCATTCCCAACATGCATGGATATTGGAATGAAATAATAGTTTTCACAGTAGCAAATGTGCTTTACCAAGGAATTTGATAATAATAATAAATACTGAATATATTTACTTATCACTCAAGCATAATTATCGTGTGTGAGCCTAACACAAAATAAAGATATCTATACGTATAAAATAAACATGTCCTGACTGATTCATAATTGCAGAGCCAAAACCACTAAAGCTATGCTATAAATCTAAAATTTGGTCTCAGCAGTTTTATTTCATAATGTGTGTGTATAGAGATCCACTAGGAAGATTTTTTCCAAAATTCAACACCTAAAGTGGTCATAAGAGAAAGTTTTCATATTACGAAATCTGCACCATTTTTCCTGGGAGTGTTTGTCAAGGGCCCCAACACATTTCAACAACATATATTCACTGATTGATATTAGTTACAATCCCTCCCCATGTCAAAGTCGACCCCTGACCATTGCGACGACTACCCCATTCACCTCCCCATATTCATTAAAAATTGTATTATTGGCAGGGTGGAGGTTGAAATTTCCCCCTCCCTTTCCTCTGTTCCCTATACGCACACTCAGTGATCCCCCACAAGGAGCCTTTATCTGCTTATGGTCGGGATGGCATATTGATATATCATTATATTGTGCTTTAAAGTTGATGATTTATCACAATGAAAAATTTCAATATTGCCCAGTACTTTGGAGTCTCCCAATTTCTCTATTTAGCTCAACTAATTTACGTTAAGTACGCTTAGTAACCAACACTTCAGTAAACCAAGATTTTTGGGAGTGAAAGCAAAAATAAAGTGTTGAACCATATTAATGCAATTGCAAGAAGAAAAATATCCTAAAATGCAGAGAACAGACAAAGTTCAAATCAGCTAATTCAATCGCTTCTCTGACTAGACATTTGAGAATTTTCTCAGAATCTGACTCGAATTTCCAAGCATGCCAGCAAATACTAGCAGGTATTCCCAGCATGTTGGTTGCATGCTGGCAAATATGGTATATAGTGGGGAAAAAAAACCTAGATAATTCCACATAATTTGGACTAGCCTGTGTCACTGACAATAGCTAAAAGAGAGTTTGCAAAAACAAAGGTTGGATAACCGAGGTTCTACCAAACATACATTCAAATCTCTCAACCAACCTAACTGGATAGCTGGGACTGAGGATCAACCGAATGCGACAAAATCTAGTTAAAATGGTGGGGGGAGTAAACCCAGTGCAATGCACTGTATACATTATGCATACATGCATATGATTTAAATTGAGATTCTTGGAATAATCACTCATGATGATGAAATGCAAATTGATCAATTAAAATATTTAAATTTGACCTGAAGATTTGCAAAACTCTAATTATTCAGCCTGGATAAAAAAAATTATACTCTAATAATTGATATAAAATTTATATTATTAAAATAATTACAATACAATACTGCTTAATCGTAATATTAGTAAAAAGTAGCTTTTTATGAATGAAAGTAAACATCTTAAATGACCAGCTGACAATCAGTTAATTTAAGGGACATTAACGAAATTTCTAATCACTTCTTTTATGGGTTTTGAAGTGAAATAAACAGTGGAGTAAAAAAGGAAGAAGGAATACACCTTTACTGGGTTAATGATAAAATTATGGGCTACAATGGCATTAAACTTCAATTTTTGATCTTGCAGCATAATAAAAATAATGGTTAGACAGCACTTGTACCGGCAGAAAAAGCACTAAACTTAGATACTTACTCTTTGTAAATCATCTAATTCATTAGTTACACTCTCAGCACTTTCCATAGCTTCTTCTTCTTCTAAAGTATGTTCATCGTCGAAGTCATTTACCAGCATTTCTGCAGAGGGATCAAAATCTTGATCACTGTCTGTGAGAGGAATTAAGAAAAAAAAAGTCATGAGTATAACAGTTTTAGACTTGACTAATAGAAACTGAAATGACTTTCATAAAGAAAAAACATTGAGTCTTTTCTCAGAATTAACGATAAACTTGCAAGTCAGACAACTGATTATCATTCCAGATTACTAATATATATAGTAGATGCACTTTTCTGAAAAAAATTGACTTTTCAAGTGAAACAGTCATTACTTGAATGGTATTGAATTGACCTTAATAGAGTTTCTCAAGCTAAAAAATTGAATCAAAACTTAAATTAAAACAAATTCAAAATACGTATTAATTATATTATGCACTATATAGCCGTAAGTAATGGGGGACACAGAGTTCAGGAGATTTTTTTCTGAATTTCTAGAAAAAATATTTGATAAATTGTTCCAAAATTAACGGGGGTAATCGGGAATCAAAGCGATAGGGAGTTGCTCCAGACTAACTTAAACAGGATTGCAGCATGGGCAAATGAATGGAGCATGATGTTTAGCGCATGGTAGCTCATTTTGGTTCGAGCAACCCACGGTTCTCTTACGAGTTGAATGGTGTCACTATCCCGGATGCAACTAGGGTCACCAATTTGGGAATTCTGATTGACAAGTGGCTTAGGTTTTCTGAACATTGTTCAGCGGTGGTCAAAAAAGCGAATAGAATGCTTGGTCTCATTTTCAAAAAGGTCTCTTCGCTTTCTCCTAAAGTCATTCTTCCGCTTTTTCGAGGTTTAGTTTGTCCTGGACTGGAGTATGCTGTAAGGTTTAGGAGACCATACCTACGGAGGGACATAGACTTGGTTGAAGGGGCAGAGAAACGTGTTCTTATTGGAACATGGGGCTCGAGTTATGAAGAGAGACTTTATTTTTTGAATGTTTACATTGGATGAACGCAGATGTCGAGGAGATATGATCGAAGTGTTGAAAATTTTCAATGAGATGGATAGAATGGACCATGAACTTTTAGTACACCGCCAATCGACTGCTTTTACAAGGGAACACCACTATCGATTGGTAAGGGACAATGCAAGGTCATGGTGTCTCGCAGGGAATTTTTCTCTAATAGTCAATAAATGGAATCGCTCACCCCCGGAGGTAGTAAATTGTAACACAATTGGCACGTTTAAAAAGAAGTATGATAAACGTGTTGGGGTAAATCGAGAAGCTATTCATACTTAGAATAAAACAGCCATAAGTATTCTTTATGGGGCATTGTATAATATTTTATCAAGTGTATATATTGTTTATAATGTTTCTAATTACATTTTTAATTGGGTTGCTTTATTTTTGAAATATATGACATCCATATTTGTTATGGGCATATTTTTCTCAGCCACCTCGCTGGGCATTATGCCTGTTGTGGTGTTGTATTTGTAAAATTTTGGTCATGTGAACCCTATTGTGAGCGCGTGCTCACAATTTCTAGCGAAAATTTAGTCACGAGTGCATGTAGTGGACCAATGAAAAAATTATATTTAAAAAATATAGTTTTGATCTTACTCTATGAGAAAAAGCTAAAAATTGTTTGTAACTTTGACGAAATATTCCATCTGTTATTTTCAATGTTTGTATGCATTTTCAGGAAAATTACATTTATTTTTACGAAGATATGAATGTTTCTTCTAAAAATTTTAATTTTCAACACTTTTTTGCTTATAAAACATGCAGTTTTCACTCAAATTGCACGAAAATCACAGAAAGTATGGCAACATAAAAACTACACAATATACTGGAATTTAAGAAAAAAACCATCTTATATTCCATGAGATATAGACATTCAAAAAATAATAATTTTCAAGTATACACGCATGAAAGGCATCAATGTTATTTTTATAATTTGATTACCAACCATATAGAGCAACTTTTGTGAAAGTTACAGTTGAATATCTGCATTTTATAATATTTTAAGTGTACATATTTTTTTTAGGTTTTACAATTGCATTTTCACACAACTGGGTTGATGTATTTTCGTTATGGGCATCTTTCTCCTCAGCTAACTTGGGAATTTTGCCTGTTGTGGCCTTGTATTTGTATTTCAGTTTTTTTAATTTTGAAATCACACACGTGTGTAATGCTCAAGCATTTCTCATATATAGCATCAGGCACGTGTTTTTGCTCATTCGTATAATGCAGCGGGCCTATTCTCAAAATAATCAAATGACAGAAAATAAGCATTAAGTCAATTTGTGTAAAATCCCTGATCCTCCAGCTACTTTCCAGAAATAACTTGAATGCAGCTCACTCTAATGCCTATACTTTTCTGTTTTTTCAAGATGTTCAACTGTAAGTTGCTCTATATATATAAAAAATAAAATGATATTCTTCACACATTGTTACAAAAATCGTTTCCTTCAAATAGTCACATCTCATGAGATATCAAATAATACTTCAAATTACAAAATAATGTGCAATTGTTTTAATTGTCAAATTTTCTATAAGCTTCTTAAAATATAGAAAAAAATATAAGGTAGGGTATAATAAAAACCCCTACTTGTTATAAAAGTAGTTATACATGTAGTTAGTACATGTAGTAGTACTTGTTATACAAAACTCGTACGTTGCAAATTAGAATTTTTAGAAGAAACATTTTCATGCAAATACGAGCGATTTTCACAAATGCATACAAACATTGAAAACAGCAGGTGCAATATTTTGTGGAAGTTACAAATCATTTCCACCTTTTTCTGATACAAGGTTGATCACAAACCTTTTTTACAATTTAATTTTTCATTGGTTCCCCAAAATGCCCTAGTGACTAGAGTTTCATTATAAATTGTGAGTATGCACTTAGGGTTTACATGACCAAAATTTCAAAACAATTCATCAAGTATTTTTTCTACAAATTTGAAAAAGTTTCTGAACCCCAAAGTGTCCCATGACTTATGGCTATTACAATGTATAAGACAGGGGTTCTCAAACTTTTTCTACCCACAGCACCCCTTTCCATTAATCAATGCTCATCCGCAGCTCCCCAGAGTAGTTTAGCAAAGGATCTCTTCGAAAAACCTTTGTCCGAGACGCTACAGTTTGAGAAATCCCGATATAAGGTATTATGTTTGTTAGCTATTTTGTTCAAGTTGCTGGGAGCTGATAAATCTGTACCAATTGACACAAGTCATACAACTGTTTAACATTAACTTGATAGCGTTTCCACTTTTAAAATTTATTTGGTTATGAATAAATACAGCGAGACCTCAGTACAATATCAATGGGTTTTAACGTCACCTCGCTTATAACATCAGTTTTTGAAAATCTGAGCCGACAGAATGAGAATTCTTTAGTAAACTTTCCTGTGTGTTTAAGGTCAAATTACAAAACCGCTTTCAGTCACTTTGTGAGTCTTCTCGAAGTTACGTGTATTAATATTGTTCCTTCAGAAGCATGACTCTTGCAGAGGGAAGACATTTCATCTTCAATTGGAGTTTTATTTCACTTTCATTCACTTCTTTTGCTTGGAAGTGATTCATACAAAATTTGTAGGAAGGTATGGACCAGCGTGTGGGAGGACAGAAGGTGCCTGGTTAGCTTTTGGAATAGAAATCCAGTTTGAACTGGATTCTGTCCTAGTGGTGCACCCCAAAGCAGAATATTCCAAAATCTGTGACCTACGTCGCAGAACAATTAGCGCTACTGCAGAACAATCTGGAAGTAAAAAAAAGTACAAGAAAACACTACGTATTGTGCTGATTTTTACCGCAGAACATTTCCAGTTAGCCGAGGGTTTGTTGCAGAACAATGCAAAACATTCCGCTTTGGGAGTGGTGCAGTGGTAAGATGCTCATCTTCCACCATGGGCAGAGATAGGGGGATTGGGGGGGGGGCAGCATCAAAGGTGGAGTCAACTGATCTAATGTATATATATGAATTGACATCATAATCGTGCCCCCCAGACTTCCAAGTCTATCTCTGCCCATGTCTTCCACAATGAAGAGCACTATTAGGGTTCATGGGTTCAATCACGAAGAACAACATAAAAAACAAGTTATTTACCTAATGAGCCTGGGGCAACTACCAATAGATGACACCATTATTTCTCACCCAACTCCATCAGTAGGAAATTACCATAAATCAATATGATCAGAGTTGGTGTGCAGTAAAGTAGTTAGAACTGGATAAGCAAGAAAGTAGTAAGCTCAAATATCCCACTGTAAAAAAATCTGTACATTCATGATTGCTCACAAAGTGAAAAAAACTTGACCTTTGGGAAACAAAATAAAACCATAAAAGAAAACTCTTTCAGCACTGAACATTGTCAAAAGGTTCCTCACAACATCCGAGGTCACCGAAGAACATTTCAAAGTTATGGGACAATCAGAAAAGTTTGTTAGTAGTGTGAAGCAACCACGCATAAGACTTCCATACATGCCAACACCTTGGAACCAAGCCTCTCTGTAGTGGAAATGTTCATCACCAGGGAAGTGGGGGGGGGGGGCAAAAAATTCCTGAAATTTTTTTCCCTCTTGACTTTTTTTCCTAATTCAAATCAAATTTCTTCAACTTCAGAAAAAATCATGAATCTGACATTTTGTATCAACTAGCAGTAATACCTACACTTTGATCTTAGCCAAAAGGCTGAGATAGCAGTAATACCTGGCACTGCCCGGGTTTTTTTCATACACTGGGAGCATTAAAAAAGTGATAAACCATTGTTTGGGAACCAAGGTAACCAAAGTAGACCTTCCAAAAGTTATTGTTGCTGGACAGTTTTTCAACCCTATCTGGCATTTGCCCAACTCTGTCGAACTTTTAAAGTATTTTATAATTTAAGTTTAAGGTTGAATTTTCTGGATGTTATGCTGAAACTGAAGAAAAGTGATTTGCCTCCTCCGGGAATCCAATCCGGGTCCCCTTGTATACCGGGTAAGTGCGCTAACCATTAGGCCTATACCAGAGAGATACTTTTCAATTCCTCATGACACGCATTAGTAGCATGAAGCACTGAGTGGAATCATAGAAGCCTCCCTTAACTACAGCAATTTTCGCCCCAGTTGGTGCTTAGTTTAAGGGTTGGTGTATTAAGTTTAAGGGTTTGTTTGGTACAAGTATAAAATTCGGCAAAGATTGGTGTGAAATTGTAGATTTGTATATAGAACATGCACACAGATGAACACAGAAAATCAATTATATTGAGTTTTTTGTTTTACAGTACTATCTCTGAGTGAAATTTCAACTTTCTTTCATTTATCAAAAAGAAGTTTAGGCCATGATAAGTTATCTCAGTACAAACCGCACCTTTTCATGTCAATCATTGATTTGTTATTAATTTGATATTTATTCTTTAGAGATGCAGTCTTTGCGTGATGTTTTTTGTACTTGATAGGACTATTTCTAGGAAAAAAAAACAGATTTCCATAGTTTTTCATGATTCACCGTAGTTTCTTATTTTATGCTAGAAATCCATAGAAACTACAAAAATGGCATAGTAGTTGGCAAGTATGGATTTTTTTTTAAATATTGTCATGTAACATAAGTTGTAAACACTTATGTGAATATATATTTATTTTTTCATTAAATATCACAACTATTTCAAGACAAATTGGCTGCTTCTTTGTGCTACTTTAAAAAAATTATTTCTTCATAAATTATAGACTAACCTGCAGTTTCTGTAAGCAAAATGAAGTTTGATAGCCAATTTTTCTTGTATGTATGTTATCAGAATGTGTGACTTGTGAAATCATACTTACTCCTCATTAAGTCACCCCGCTTATAAAGTCAACTTCATTCTGTCCCTAGAGGTGGCGCTAAACAGAGGTCTTACTACATTATTTTTACTTCACATCTCATAAGACATAAAAGTTTTAGACAATATGGTGAAAACCATGACAAATACTTTGGTTTTTACCAGTGTCCAAAACTTTGCAAAACCTAATAAAAAGTCATCCTTACCTGCACTAGACTCACTCTGATTTGGCTGAAAGAAGAAAAAAAATGACAGTTGAGACTCAAAATATTCAAAAACAAAATATATTTTACATTTTTGGCAAACAGAACTAGTAACTTTTTCAAAACTTGAAACAAAACAATGTTGCATGCATAATATCTCAAATGGAAATAAAAATACTGATAGCACAAAGAAAATAGTATATACGGGGGGGACAGAATTTCATACTCAAGTAAGTACTTACATAACTCTCCAACCTTCTGTAAAGCTGTTTTTAAAGGCAAGAAAAACTAAAAACCAGATAATCATTAAATAAAATTGGGCTAACTTTCATTAAAAACACAACTGAATGAAATGTATTCTCTGATATTATTTACTTATTTTATTTGAATTGGGAATTACATAAGCACATTTAACATGGTTGAAATGGTCTGCTATTCTTTGCTGCATCTGTTTTAAATTAATGAACCTGGTATTGCAACTGGTTTGTTGCAAAACGCTCACCCATTTTGTCCACATTTTCTACCTGGTACAGAAGCTTTTTTTGTTGCTTTTTGAAACAGCACCCTGTGTTTTTCCCCTAGCTAAGATACTGATCAGAACAATCTATTCATTTCCAATCTAAAGACTAATGAAATCCTTTTTATTGCCAGCATAGCCTTATTGCATATCTGTCAATACGACTAAGAATAGCTTTAATCACTACTTCTACTATTATATAGCTAAAGAAATTGAACCCCAAAACAGAACATTTTGCACTGTTTTGCAACAAGCCCTCAGCTGACTGGATATGTTATGCGGTAAAAATTTGCTAGTGGCGTTAGGGCCACACATACACTCAGAACACACATTCCGCCATGTAGCAATCCATTAGAAATTCTGCACAGGAATGTGTATGAGGTGCATGTACAGTCAAGTAGCAGGGGCAATTAAAAATTCAAATAATAGTGTTTCCTACACTTTTCTTAAAATTCTTCCCAGATTGTTCTACAGCAGCACTGATCATTATACCACGTGCATTGCAGTTTTCAGCATATTCTGCTTTGGGGAAATTCAGCTGTTCAACATAAAAGATGCAAGTCATTCTAAGGAATAGCAAATATTGGGAATTGATGAATGAAAAAGAAAACGTTCAATTCCAATTTAAGCATGCTTCTCAAAATTAAACATATGCTCGTAAATAATGGTGTGTTAAGTATGCCGACTCTAATAATGAGAATCTACATCTCTCTCTTGAGCAACTAACCATGACATAGCTCACGTGGGAGTCCTTGGTTATTCCCTGTAATAGACCAAGGGATCCTCAGGAAAGTTGTCTATTGAAAAACACTATATAATTAGCTCATGAAACTCAATTTTCTTTCTGATGCTACATGCAATCTTCTAGCTGTAGTATTTTTCAAATAAATAAAAAATAAATAAAATCAATAATAGTAAATATATAACATGTTATATAATTAATTTATAAGATCTTCAAAAAACAAACTGCATCAAACTCAAATCAGTCATTTCAAAAGTAACGGTATGAAGTAAAAAAAATTTAAAAAAAACTACATGCTCAACTGAAAGTAAAAAAAAGGATAAAACATGGCGCACTAATTTATTATAAAATTCTTCAAACCTCCAATCGCATCGTCGTAGCAGGCAAGTCTCCATAGCTACGATTGGCAATTCACAAGACTAGAATTTGTCGTTACGGCTTTGGCATCGTTCGATTCAGTAGTGGTTACCTATTGAATCACAGACGTATGTGGTTTTGGCAGTACCTTATCCTCTCGGCCTCCAACACAGGAGTGTCGTTTTTTTCATTCCAATACAGAAACGCACACAAGAGGATATTATTCTTTAATCACCAAAACTTCAGTCAGATGTGTCCTGATTCGTATATTTCTGGACAGACCCGGTGTTCTCGCATTGCGCAACCTAGCACTGAAAACAAGGAAAAGGCAATGAGAACACCAGGTTACTGTACAGTTGTGCGAAATTCAACTGAGAGCAGCTTCACAAACTTAACATATCGCAGGAGTAACCTGAATGTTTTGCTTGCTAGACACCAGCAAACAAAAACACATTCTGCATTTTAAAAAATGTGAAACGACTTCACTTAACACATAACTATGGCTATCATAATCACACCAAAGAAAAAGCAAATAGTCATATTTTCTGAATATTGCCTATAAAATTCAAAGCTGAAGAAATTTTGATTCCCCCTGATTATGGACTTTTGTTTCTACCTTTATTTACACTGCCAGATAGATGACGTGATATTTTTCTCATGAAACAATATTCAAATTAATTTTTTGACTGACATAAACAAACAGCAACCCACACGATATGCATTTAACTTTTCATTCACAATCTGTAAAATTTCAAGATATTGAAAATTTAAAAAACAATAATAAATTAGTATTTTCTGTATTTAACAGTAAGCTGATGGATGGATTGAACACAAAAATGCCTAAGACAGAAAGATTTCTTTCTCAGCCAATATCTATAAATATAAAATTGATTTTCTGCCTGCCTGTCTGTCTGTCTGTCTGTGTGTGTATGTTCTCTATACAAATCTTCAATTTTAGATCGATCGTCGCCAAATTTTGCATATATACCAAATGGGACCCGACTTGAACGATAGGCTACTTTAAAATTTCGTCAGACCAGGGCAAATGCCCCAAATGGGCAAAAAACTGTCCGGCAACAATGGTTTTTTGGGCCTCAACAATCACTTTCCGAACGTTTACTTTGGTTACCGTGGTTCCCTAGCGATGAGTTTCAGACGTGTTTATGTCTTTACAATGGTTTGTCACTTCTTTAATGCTGCCAGTTACGTATAATAGTTTATGCCTTTATAATGGTTTGCCACATTGTCAATACTCTCAGTAATGAGGCTTTTTGAATAGACGTCATAATCATCACCATCATCGCTTTGAGGGTCAGGAAAAGGGTTATCCTCATAGAAATCAGTATTAAAATTGCCGATTTAACTCCATAAATACGGAAATTTAGTGGGGGGGGGGGGGGGTTTCCTGCCACATCAATAATTTTAAAAATTAAATTGAATTCTCGATTTTTGAAATATTGAATTCACTTGGAGATACGAAGCCCAGAAAATTAGAAATATGAATAATTTGCCGGATCTACTTTTGAGTTGGATATCCATGTAATAACATTGATTTCAACTTTTTATTTATATCCTCAAGCATGAAAATTAATGTCTCCGTATTGTCTTTTGATATTTATTCGCATAAATTCATATAGTTTAGGATGTTTTTAAAATTAGTTATGGGCCCGTAAAGTGCATCAAAAAAATTCCACAGCTTTAATTAAGCATTTTTGGAAGCTGAAACAGGCAGAAATAGATAACTTGAAGTTCAGGGGGAGGGAATCAAAATACCTAACACCCATAAAAAAAAGGGGGGGGGAACTATTCATTTCTACGTTTCTTTAAATTTAGATTTGTTTATTTCATGAGTCGCGCAGGACGTCGCCATATTGGTTAACTTAGACACAGTTTGCATGTCCCTCAAAGAAAGAGGGAGATATCGCATGATCCAAAAAGCCTTATTGAAGAAAACCCGGGCAGCACCGGGTATTGTAGCTAGTATCATATAAACTTGTGTCGATTCCTCTTTTTTTTTATAGATCAGTTGTGCAGAATTTAGAAATCTGTAAGAGACAAAATAACATGGTGCCAAGTATAAAATTTTATGAGTTTCTTTTGTATGGTGAAAACTTGTGAGCATAACATTTTATAAATATTTTCACTGAAATTTTCCTTAATACTATTGTTTTATACAAGTACGTATCCAAATTAAAAAAGGAAATGTATATTTTTTATCCCTCAAGCCGGTTCAGAAAATTAAGGCTTTATTCGAGGCATTTAAATTTTTTTTTTAAAATCAAATTTTGTGCATCTCTGCTGAAAGTAATTCATATTAATTTCAAAATCGTAAGAAAAAGTTGTTGTAGTGAAATGTCTGCTAACCGCAATAAAAATTTTACTATGATTATTTAAAAAATAATCAAGCGGTAAAAAATTCCACCACCTGTGATGTACCATGTACTGAGTTCAGAGAAGAGGGATTAACCTCTGCCTGTACAAAGGTGAGGTAATGGAGTAGCCGGAAGAAATACTTCAGAGCTCATTTCATTTCCCTCTTATCACAATGATCTTTCGTTGACGAGTGAAAAAAAAATTATGATTTTTAATGTAAGGCTGGACAAGTTGCAAACAAATCTAGGTGCCAAAACAGTTTTTAGGCGCCAAAAATATTTTTACCTGAAGAAAAAGGTTCAAAATAATGCTTCTTTTGACTTATTGAAGGGCATAGTGATTCTCTTTTGTGGTGGCAGATTTGCTGCTATAAATTCTAAACATTTATTTTGTGCTGCTCTCAACCTGTAATTTAGTAACTACACAGTTTTAGGCGCCAATACTAATTTTTTAGTCACTATGGTAACCTGGTGCTTGAGATTTGCCCAGCCCTGCTTTAACGTATAATATACAGGAGAAGGGTACAAACATAGTGCAACAGATTTTCTCATTTTGAAAGCCTGTCATTATGGATCCGTTAAAAAACCTGCTACACGCATCTTTTCCCCATTTCTTTGACAAATATTGACAAAGATACCAGCTGCTGAGATTTATCTCTACTACTGCAACATTTCAACTATACCTCATTCAAATTTTTTGCCAAAAGTGAATATGTAAAAACTTCTCCAATTTTATCATACTTTTTTTATGTAGCTGAACCTTGTTGAGACACTGTAAATTTATTTGGTATGGAATATTTTCAATCAACAAAAGTGGTTTCGTTTTGTCCATGAAAATAGTCAATTTGTTTTGAAGGAGTTTGTCTTAACAAGGTTCAACTGTATTACTGTAGAACCAAGAGTTCACAGAACCACCCCTCTCCTCCGTGTTTTGGGAAGGTTCTGGAGGGTTGCCATAAACTTGGATGAAAAAACAATTTATTGTTTTTACATTTATATGTGCTGAAATATTATGTAAAACAGCCAATAAACTTTGTCTTATTTGTTGTAGGCGGGGAATTCCTTGGTCTGATCTTATTGGCGCACAGGATCCATGGAGCATAGAAGGTTAAGAACTACTGCTGTAGAGTCCTATTACCCGGGCCATAGCTAGGATTTCTGCTGCCCGAGGCAAACATTACTTTGCTGCCCCCACAACTTTAAAATTTGATAATTTTATAACGGTGATCTTTGTTCCCAACTAAAATTTCTGCCCAGGGTAGTTGCCCCCTCCCCCAAGTTATGGCCCTGCTATTACCCAAGGTGAATGGGGCTGAAAGCACACAGGAATATAAAATACAATAAACTATATTTAAGATTATTGTATTTTGACATTTTTATTCTAAATTTCATTTACAAAGAAGAGAGATAGAAATAGAGATGCAAAAAACATAGATGCCCATCAGGGCACGCCGATTTAAATTGCTTGATTTTTGTAAAAAGGTCATTGATTTAAACCACAAAAATTAAATTCCATTTTTCTTTTACATAACTTTTATGATATTGAAATAAAAGTAACCTGGTATGGTATACATGTTATTGATGAGTGGCGAAGTTCGTGATTAAAAGAAGTACAGAAGATCTTTGGGGTAAATATAGACTTGAACCTAATCCCTAGATACAGTGCAGAAAAAAAACTGCTCTATTTCAAGATTTTGTGCATGGAAAGAATTGGAGGAAAATACAGGGGGAGCTGCACTTAGCTAAACTGCACTAAGTATTTTCAGTGCATTACAATGTGGCACTAGGGTTCCCCTGATTAAAAAGCCTAGGAATTATTTTTTGTACAAAGACTTGAATTCTATGCCCTAATTGCTAGATGTTGTGAAAACAAATATTGTTGGGCTTTGGACTTCACTTTTCATATTAAAATTTTGAGTTTGCTTGTTTTTTTTTAACCAAAACGCATTATATATCTCTGAAAGAATAACAATATTTAAGCTATTAAGCAACATCATGAAAGTCAGAAACACATCTACCAATTGCACAAGAAACAATATTGTTAAGAATTTGTTTTTTATTTAGTTGATGCTGAATGGCCCTTTGGTTGTACATCAAGTGAATTGAGAAACCTGCACCATATGTGATACTTAGTTGCCACCACGCATTCACTTTAGGGGGGGGGGGGCGAAGGACTCATAAGAATAAATGCACTTTTCTCTGTGAGAAAAATGTTAATCCATGAAGTTAATTTGGGCTTAACAACCTTTCATGTTACATGAACACAGATTTTTGGTGTTCGTATTTTTTGCTTGTAGTTCATTTGCAATTTATTTATTAATGAAATTCAATTTGAGAGATTAAAAGAAAAAAGCAGTCAAGTGATATGAAAATATGCATTTTTAATGATTAACAAGACATTTGTTTTAATTAATGAGCAGTCTATTAATTAAAATCATAGAAATCTGATTTAAATTTAAAAAAATCTATTTTTCTGATTTTTTTTTTTAAATAATTTTTCATACCTTGATGCCCATGCAGGTCTCATGAATTTTGCGATGAAAAAAAATCATTTTTATTTTATGAAATAATTTTCCAAAGTTGTTTTCTTTGAACTTTTGTACTTAAAAACTAGGTACAGTAAGAGCATGTACAAAATACTTTGCATTGCAACAAACTAGTTCGACTGCAATCACGGAGTGTAGCGAGAACTTTATATGTTATTGGAAAGTACAAGGTGGTTCAGAATTGAAAGAAACTAGTTGACATAGCTTATTAGAATCATTGATAATGTTATCATTAGGGTATTGTTATCACTTTTGAAAAGAACAGACTGATATCATAACATGGGAAAAATTTTGTTTACAGTAATCTCAAGACTTCTTTTTTTTGCACATTCTGAAGCTAAGGTGTAACCAATTCCTCCCCCAGTATGAATTAATAGTTATCTGACTGTAAGAATATGTAGGAGGCTAGAAGGTGTCCTCTCTCTGACACCCCCCCCCCCCCCCCGACAAACATTTCTGTACTTAATGTCTAAATAGGTTCCGATTCATGTAGACATAGAGCTACTTTTGCAAAGGCTTTCCTATACTGTACTGAAGGCAAATGTATAACAAAATAAAGCTCTTTCCTTGATCAGTTTTTTTCAATCAACCAGATTCACATTTCTTTTCCGAGAAACTTTCTCAAGGGATCAATGAAACGTAATTAAAAAATATTATACTTCATAATATAAATTAAGACAATTCCACCTAATGCCTCACAATGGCTGAATAACAAAAATACATGACTTTAGCTTAAAGGGGAAAAAAATGTCCCCCCCTCCCATTTTAAGGGAAAATATGGAATAATTGAATTTTGCAACCAATTATGTGGGAAAGGAAAACTGAGTTGTCCCGTTTTACCAAACGGGATGTATGGCCACTGTACTTGCACAAACATGACTTTCTCCAAATATACTTATCATTTATTTATCGTTACCAAAAATCCCAAGTCCTGATGCAGTGATATTAAGCAGCAAAGACTGCATTATGTAGCTACACCAAAATAAGTACAATAATCTTCAAAATGTTGTGAATTGCAAGAAAAACTATATTACTATACTTCATGTCACAATCATTTGATATTTTCCTCGCATTGTACAGTATAAATTTCCAACAACCAGATTGGAGTTTGTAATGCCCTTGGATACAAAGTTTATTTTGTTGTGGTCAAAACATAGGATAATTCTCTGGAGTGGCTAATCAATTAATTGGCATGAATCAGGTTTTTTTTTGTCGCAGTCATTTCATACATGTCAGCAGTATTATCACAGGTACCGATTTGTTAGAAAATCAGCAGGAAATGTGTAGCCTACGAGGTGCACATACGGGTAAGTGGTACTGTTTTCACAGGTGAATTACAAAAGTGCCAAAATATTATTGACATTGCATTGCACTAGTGGTTTCTTGGGTTCCCAAGAATGGTGTAAGCCAGGGCTTGACAAATCCAAGGTGCTAGGTCACCTTGGCTAGCACCTAAAACTTTCTACATGTGATCGCTAAATTGGAATCTGAGGACGACTCAAATTCTTCTGATTTCATTGCACGAGTCACTAAGTCGCAGAAAAGTGAAAAATAAAATATTCAGGACCGTTCTTTATGAGGAAAAATTATGCTCGGCTTCTAGGAAATTTTTTTGGCACCTAAATATTCTTTTAATTCCTCAAGTCCTGGTGTAAGCTGCACATATCACCAAACTCCTGTCAACGAGAATAACTTTGGTTGAGAAAATCCCCAAATCACAAGTGACATCACTGTTCTGTAAGTGTTCTTACAAAGAAGGTAGTACATTCTTGGTTCAAAGAAACTACTATATAATCATACATGCACCTTGTATATATACATATAATAGCTGTTACCCGCAGCTTCGCTCGCATGGACTTGGTAATCTGAAAATTGTTCATCAATAATTTCCCCATATATATGATTTCAGCCACTCATAAACCCTACCCAGTGCAATAAAATATAATACTGACCAAATTTTGTATTTATAGCTTTGGCAGTATGAGCTCAGCTATGATTGAACGGCACAATCATAGTGGCATAATTTATGCCACATATAACTCTTTGAACACCCTCTTACGTTGATTTTTGAAAAATTCCTTCTTTGTGAGTCTCTACATTTCAAAACAAAATTACTGATTAAACTTCATATTTATAGCTTCAGCGGTTTCAGCTCAGCAATGATTGCCTCATAAAACCTTTCAACTTCCTTATGACACCCTTAGGGGGGTTGAATTTTGAGAAAAAAAACCCTTCTAAGTGAGTATTTACATTTTAAAATATATATTCAGAAGTTTTTATATCAGCATAATTATAACTACTGATATCTGAACTACTCGTGATTTCATATTTATACGAGGCAAGGTTCAAAATTAAGGGCCGATCACATATAAAAAACTAATGGCAATACCGATTGGTTCGCCCATGCATAGCATCATTACTTGGGTTGTTGGGAATGTAACCGCCATATTGCAGTCATTTGATTGCTGTCTGTCTTCGTAAGACAGTGTGTTAAAATGAGTGTGATAATAATAAATCCCACCAGTTGTGAAATTTGATCAATGATTAGATTTCTGAATGCCAGAGGACATAATGCTGCTCAAATTCACAGCCAATTGTGTTAATTTGAGCAGCATTATGTTCCCACATCGTCACTGGTGATGAAACGTGGATTTCATACGTCAATGCTGAGACACAGTGGCGTCATTCCGGTTCACCTAAACCGAAAAAATTTCAAACAAATCCAGTCTCAAAGGAAAATCATGGCAACTGTATCTGGGACCAAAAGGGTGTGCTTTCGATTGATTTTATAGAACCTGGAACAAACATTACATCATAAGTCTATTGTGAAACACTTTCTAAACTGCGCTGTGCCATTCAAAACAGATGACGGGAATGCTAAGCTTAGGAATTGTTCTCCTTTACGATAATGCATGCCCACATGCACTACGGAAACAATTCAATAATTCGGGATAATGATTTTTAATCATCCCCTTTACAGTCCTGATCTCAGAACCAGTAACTACCATCTCTTCCGACACCTCAAAAACTGGCTTGCAAACATTTCGAGAAAAGTGAGAAATTGAATATCTCAGTGCAAAACTTGCTGAAAGCCCAGGCGGCAGAATTTTATGCAGAAGGTTTGAAGAAGCTTGTTTCACAATATCAAAAGTGTTTATTTTTCTACATAATCACCATGTCGTTCTACAGTAATCATGTAAATTTTTGAAACCATTAATAAATTTGTCATTTTTTTCAACTGTTTTTATTTCAGTACTGATCGTCCCTTAATTTTAAACTGCATCTCTTGTAGTTAAAGCAGTTTCAGCTCAGCTTGATTTCTATATACAACCTTTGAACCCTGCTTATGACACCTTTAGAATAGGTGACTGAGGCCATTTGAGCCCGACCCCCGCCCAATAAATTTTGTGAGGGGGGCTACTACTACTAAACCATACATGCACCTCGTCCATATATTTCTCTACAGAAATTTCTAACGAATTGGTTCATGCAAAAAAAATGTATATGCATTGTGAATCTAATGTGAAGTTTTTTTCTGTGTAATGCTTGTTATGTGTAGTGCTACCATCGGCCATCAATTTTTCTAACTATGAGTGAAGTGTAATGATCTAATAATTGTACCATTGTAGGCATGTTGCTCTCTGTGGTGATACTTTTTAACGGGGAGATCGACTCGCATTTGAGCTTAGAAGTTGGGAACCACAGAAAACCAACTTCAGCCGACCACCACTGTGGCAATGGTGGGGTGTGAACCCGGGCCCTCACAATGAGAGTCCATCACTAGCGATTTGTGAGGGGGCTGAAGCCCCCTAAAATTCATGAATATACAATAGAAAGCACCATTCCACCTCCTGCGTACAGGCTTGAATCCGGTATATATGGGATGAATTGCAATTTTCATCCCCTTCTATGTTTTTTTTATGTTCGCATCTCTGACCCAGAGGGGCTGAACTTTGAAAAATACCCTCTCTTACTGAGAGGCCTTAAGTCGTGAAATGTAATGACTGGCCAAATTTCATATAGTTTCAGCAGTTTTCGCTCAGCAAAATTTCTCTACACAAGTTTTTAACTCCCTTACGAACCTCTTAGAGTTGAATTTTAAAAAACCTCTTCTTAGTGAGTGCCTTACATTACGAAATGAGACCACTGACCTAATTTCACATTTATGGTTTCAGTGGTTTCGGCTCGGCAATGATAAATCAGTCAGGAAATTCATTTATATATAGCCTACATATTACCATCATACCCTCACCCAGGCAGTTAAATGTTGGAGGCTGGTCAAGTACCTTACAGCTTCCAACCCAAGTCAAAGTGGTGCCTTCCTCCTCAATCTTCCAAACCGTCAGGCACACATTTATCAAAGAACGGCAACAATCACAATACACATTAGGCTTCTACAATCAACGCTCAGTTTAACGCCCTCTTTCCCTCGTCCCATCAAAAACAGATGTTATATCGAAAGCAAAACATATATGATAGTCATTCTATGAAAACACATGAGACTTATCCTACCAGTTGTTGCAATGGAATGGTCACTATAACTTGGAGTCGTTATAACAAGCATCAACTGTACTTCCTTGGAGAGTGTTCTGGAAAGAAATATTCACCACGAGACATTAGACCAGGCTGGGCCGGCGTGTAGCCAGAATATGCCACTGCTGTTTGTTTACATCGGCGAAAAGCAAATATTTGCGAATGGCTATTCGGCTAGACTTATTGGCCCTGGCTTTAGCTGTACCCATATGACAAAAACTGGGCATTTAAACATTGGCTTCATGTAATATTTTCCCTTATAAAACAAGGCATCAATTAAATACTTTTGATACCCACATAACAGGGAAAGTTATATAAAACTGTATTTCAATAACAATTCTCTGTTTTCAACACACAAACTGGCTTGTCAAATAGGTAATACATGTAATCTACATGTCTATACATGTAAATCTCTTACAACACGTGATACAATGTAAATAAAATTATAACGTGTAAAATTATTTTCCCTGTAAAAAAAAAAAATCCTTTGTTACCCATAACATTATTTGAATAAATCAATTATATATAACTCAAATATATATATAACTCAAATATACATATAACTAAGCCTTACATAGAAATTTCCTTTTTATTACAGAATAAACATTTACATCCATTTAAAACAACAGCGATTTCTAAATAAAAACTTCGTGTAATTTCGAACACGCGATTTTAAAATTAAAAATTAAGCAAATTTAAAAATTAAATATGAAAATTTATACCTTTGTCATCATCAAGTGAAGCCTTAGGGTAGGCGCCATCTTGGATTTGGAGGCTGAAGCTACACTTACGACTTTTTCCTAACGAAAAATTACTTACGACCATATCGTACGATTTATTTTAATTTTTTACATGAGCTGATGGGGAAAAAAAAAATTCATTTAAATTTAAAAAACTAATTCTTTAAAAAGAATTGAATAGTTTTATCTAATTTTTCTTAAGTTTCTATGAGGAAAAAAGTATTTTTTTCCAGTCTGAAGTAATATTAAATCTGCCATCATCATCATCATCATCATCTACTGCAGTTTTTAGTGTGTTTCTCGCTGATAGTCTTGCTTTGATCAACAATACCAATTGTAAGCATTTTGAAAATTATATTTGCGTGTTTTTCGATAAAAATTTGTTTTTATTAATTAGATCTGCGGAGATTCAACATCTTAATTAACGATTAATTAGCTTTCTATTGTTTTAAAATGTATTAAAATGACTTGAATTTTCAACAGTATCTCATTACTTGATTAATGGCGTTCGATCTAAATTTTGTAACATTCAGGCCCCCCAACACATCCTAAACCGAGGATCATTGATAGCCCCCCGCCTCAAAAGTGTCAAATAAATGCATTCATCCTATATGTGACCCTATCAGCGTTCAGCATTTGATGCCGCCCCCCCCCCCCCATGATAACATCCATGGGCTTATCTCCATGCTTCACTGGAAAGATATGTTCAACATAACTCATTGTTTTCCAATTGCTAGAATATCCTTCAAATTCACAGTTGGAAATTCAAGTCCTGGTTATATGTTTCATCTACAGCATATCAAATCTACCTTTCCCATTTTGTACTATCAAAAACTAGTTATTGGTATTTCTATCCCAATACATTCTTTACTATTAATCACTTGTTTGGGACATTTGAACGACAATTTTCGGATTCTGAAGCGGAACAGCTATAGTATAATCCCTTTTGGCGATTACTTTTTCTTTAGGGAGAAAACGTCCATGACGAGAAGTCGCCAAGATTGAAACACAGTCATGCTTTCGGAGGTCTTCCTTTTCAAAGAAGAAAAAAAAATCTCCAATGTTATCACCTAAAGGGGATTATACTGCAGCAGTTGTTGCAGCTGTGGTGGTCGAGTGATCATTGTGATGGACTCGCATTGCAAGGACCCGGGTTCAAACCCTACCGTCGCCACAGTGATGGTCAGCTAAAGTTGGTTTTCTGTGGTTCCCAACTTTGAGGTGCAGATGCAAGTCAATCTCCCTGTTAAAAAGTCTCGCCACAGAGAGCAACAGGCCTACAGTGATGCAATTATTAGATTATTACACTTCACTCATAGTTAGAAAAATCGATGGCAGATGATAGCATTACACAGAAATGAGTTTCTCATTAGATTCACAGAACACACACACTTTCTTGCATGTGCCAATTCATAAGAAATTCCGTGGAGGAATGTGTACAAGGTGCATGTATGGTTAAGTAGTAGTATCAGTTGAAACAAAAAAAAGAAATGATAAAAGCAAACATCATCATAAGACATCAAGACTAAAAATGGGCAGAGAATACATATATGGGGCTGGACTAGTTTATTCGGTATAGAGCAAAAGACTTGCAATGATGTCACAGTACTTGCCAGAGTTTTTAGAGAAGACGCCAGGGTTTAAGCTAGATGAAAAATTTCTTTCGCAAAAAAGCAAAAATGTGGAGAAAAGCTTTAACAAATTTTTAAACAATGCTAATGTAATGATTGATGGTTGGATGTCTATTCGTTCCGTACCTCCTGTACGTCTTTGTGCAAAAGTAGCTACCACTTCTTTCGCATTCTAAGATTTTCTTTCGCATTTTGCAAAAATGTGACTGTAGCTGAAACCCTGCAAGACACTGAACGTTTATTTGATGTACGATGGATTAGTAAGTCCCAGGCTTGGTTTATGTACATAGGCTTGCTGTACCTTTTGAATTTAAAAAAATAATTATCGCATCTATTTTATAATTAGTGCTTTTGTATTTCACTTTTTTGTCAGTGTCTTGCGTGGGGAGTAGTTGTGTGTGCTTCGCTCACTGAGCCGCCGCCCCACGCAGCAAGCGCATCATGACCCTTCACCCCCGAATACAAGTAATTAAATATGAAATGAAATCGCTGTAAGAACAATTAAAAACAAATCATAATCATTTAAAAAATCATAGACGCTGTAAGAAAGAGGGAAGAGAAAAAACTACATGTATGAGAGGGATTTGAACCATCAACTTTTGTGTTGCCTCTACCTCTGACGCTAGTTCTACCTCTATCAGTGGGAAGAACGGTGAATGCTTGCTAAAGTCGTAATTTAATTTATCAATTCTTGAACATCCACTTTTCACCAAATGTACATTCGCTTTCAGAATGGGCATGCAGAAGTGACATTTTTTGTTCTGCCATGCACCAAATAAAAAAAATTTCAATCTCCGTATACATCTCTGCAGCATCTATTAATGAGTAATTTTTACTTGTTGAATAATGAGTTAAGTTGGCATTGATTAAACATTGTGTCATGCATATACAGAGCTAGACATTTATTTAGTGTACAGCAGAACAAAAAGTGTTTATTCTGAGAGTGCATGGGTATTATCGACGAGTGGATGTTCGAAATTCAATAAATTAAATTACAAGTCCAAGTAGCATCTGCTGTTAGCCCAGTTCGTAGAGCATAGAACTGGCAGTATGAAAGTTGTGTGATGGTTGGAATCTAGCTCGTAACTTTTTTTCCCCTTTTACTTCAATCTTCAATTATTTTTTTGGTGAAGGATATTCATGCAGATCCCGATGTTTATGCAATCTGTATCAGAAGACATGCAGTGACATACACCTTGCCAGATCTTTTAGAGACATGTGACACCGTATGTTTATTCGATGAGCAACAAATTTGTTTCAGTCGCATCACCTGCTTGCCATTAAAGTCGTAACTAAATGCTTGGTCAGCCAGGAAAAGAATGCATTTTGGTGCCCCCCACTGCAATGTTGAAGGAAGGGGGTTAAAGAGTGAAATTTTTGCACTTCCTCTGGTTCGGTGCTCATGTCACCAGACCCGCCTGCACCAATATAGTTGTCGCCCTGCTTTTGAAAAAAAGATGAAACAAATAATTATATCTCATCTGCATTATAATTAGCATCAGAGATGCTGCTCCACTCTAATTTACCTGGGTCCCATTGGTGAAATCCGAGTCCTTTGTGATTGAAAGTGATTCCCTCGCAAAAAAAAAAAGTTGCCCCCCCCCCAACCCATCATTCACAGGTACCCCTGTGAATCAAACGAATAATTGATTTTCAAAAGCATGTTGAATCTAAAGATTTATTAACAAGAAAAGTTTAATTTACTATTATAACTAGGTTTTATGAAATCAATAGGCTTTCTGGATATTATGTCGAGGTGAACAAGAAAAAGTGTTGTTTCTCTCCACCGAGAATCGAACCCAGGGCCTTTTGCAGACCTGGTATACAAGAGGCACCGGCAGTGTTGTCTTAACACATTGGTCCACCTGGGCACCTCAAGAGAAGAGGGGCCTCAGGAAAAAAGAAAAGCAGTTGATTTTTTGAGAATTTGTCATTTAAAGCTAAAAAAAATCACTTGGCCCTAGGATGCTGTTAAGACAGCACTGGGTTCAATTCCCAGTTGAGAGAAGCGGCTCTTTTTTCCTGTTCACCTTGGCATAATATCCAAAAAGCCTAGGCCCCTATTGATTTCATGTATTTTAGCCAAGCAAAAAATCATCCATTACTAGGTCTAGTTACATTCATCGTTAAGTATTCTATTGGTACAGAAAAGTTGCAAAGAAACTGATCAACACTGAGGAATTAAAATGTGTGACAAATTTAAAGCAAATTTCTTTTTCCTCTTGATCGTCCACAAACTCTGGCCTACCACCATTTAACTGCCACATATTTCACACCTATATATGGGAGCTATGTCTAGGGTTACTATATTGCAAACTAAATATCCTCATTTTTTATGTTATTTCAAGCGTCCTTTTTCCGTTTTAGAAAATTCTTTATTTTTGTCCTCTTTTTCAAATTTCCTGATTTTTTTCCCATTCCAACAATAATTTTTCTTTCACTCTGAAACATATTGCTCGTTATTGTTTCCGCACATTTTCACGTGCTTTGACCAATCATTGTCGAAATTCCCAGAATACAAAACCCAGGTTGCCTCCAAGCAGGGTGGATGCTATTCTAACCATGGCTCAGCTTTCTCCGGGATAATATGAAGACAGCCCAAAAAACAGCTCTGGAATAGCAGAACGTCGAACGTCCATTTTAAGAATACCATTTTTGCTCCCCAACAGCTAATACTGTATCCGCACACTGAAGTGGGGAGGGGCGGGGTGTTACCTCTGCCATTCAGAAATAAAAAATAGGATGTGCAAACAATTCTTGATGCATATTCCTAGAGATGCAAGTTGAGAATATTCTCCTGGATGTAAAAATTAGAGAATAATCTAGAATTTTCATTTTTCTTCTAAATAATTAGTTCTATAAATAATTTTGTCTATATGAAATATAAATCAGTTTTTTCATTTCCTAAAACATTTAAAACAAAATAATTTTTTGCATAATCACCCCCAGTGACAACTTTTAGTATGAGAGTATTCTCAGAATATTCTCTTGGTCATGAGAGGTTTTAAAAGTTTGGTTATGTGAAGATTTTAGAAACCTTAAGAATAAAACCTTAAAAAGTACTTTAAAATTAGATACATTTTCAGAAATAAGCTCAAAACACACAAAAAAAATTTAACCAAAGATGATCGATAAAGGAAGCTATTTTATATAATCACCTTCATTCTAAGAAGATACAGAACTGATGTTTTATACAAGAAGTCCTTGTGGTAACTGTTGTTTTCTTCAATGTACAAACATTTAAATTTTGTATCACTCATATTTCTTTAAAAGTTCTACAATTCAGCCATGTTGGTTTAATTTTCATGCATTCAAACTTTAATATTGTGGGCTGCGAACTTCAATATTCCCGTCTTGACGGGGAAGAGAAGAAAGACGGGACAGAGAATATTCCCATTGAAATTCATAAGAACTATTTTCAATTAATTTTTATAATACATGTTATTACATACAGGGTGGTGTTCCATTAATGGACTGACAGACTCAGAGAGTTAGTAGGCATCAAGAGGAACAAAAATTGCAATGGAACATGGTGTCACAAGCCACGTTTAGGGGGGGGGGGAATTTCAAATAACGCATGCAGGTTTTCGAAGTCACGCAGAAAAGTAGAATAATAACTACAAGAAAGATTTATTTGATTAATTATTCTAGAACATTCTAGACCAGTGGTTCTCAATCGGTGTTCCGAGGAGCCCTTGGGGCTCCGCGGTCACTCGAGGAAAATAAAAAGAACTGTAAATTAGAAAATCATAAATATTTTTCAATAATAAAAATTAATAAGTAACTTTGATGAATAAATAAAAAAAAGGCCCACGGGTCTCAGCCTTAGAAATTATATACTAAAAAGGGCTCCCAGAGTAAAAAAAACCGTTGAGAATCGCTGTTCTAGACAAATCCCAGAAGTCAGGTTACCATGGCAACTAAAAAAAATTGGGATTGGTGCCTAAACTTTTTTATGTGGTTACTAAGTTGTAGTCGGGGCAATATAAAATTTTTGGAATTTGTATCAGTATCAGCGTATCTATCAACATAGAAGTCCCCCCCCCAAACCCATATTGTGTTTTTTTTAATATAATTTTTGGCCCACTTTGCTTGCCGCCTTCTGTACAAGCATTTCTGAAAGTCGAATGAGCATCTAAATGAAAATACACTTCAAAAATACTATACTTGACCCCATAATAATTTTTGTACAACAATGTGAGGAAAACATGCGAAATAACCCTAAGTGATCCTTTTCGTGGCGAAAAAAAATTACCATTTAGTGTCAAAAGTAGACAAAAAACCCCAAGGCAGAATGCTTTGCATTGTTCTGCAACAAGCTGACTAAAAAATTTTTGTAGTAAAAATTCTTATAATAGTATTTTTTTACACTTTTTTCTTAAAATTCTCTTGTTCTGCATATTCAGCTTTGAGGCCAAAAAGTGACAATTGTGTGACAAGTGGCCATTTGTGGGACCAGTGTGACGATTTGGGGACAAAAGTTATCTAAAAGTGTCTATATCGTAAATGTAGCCTGAAAAATAACTAGGCCTATATATTTTGTGACAAAAACAAAAGATGCAGCCTATTTGCTGCTTATCAATCTCTTCCCCTAATTCGCTCCTGTATAAAGAATGAATGATGTACGAATAAAATTGCATCATACAATGTTTATATTTTCACATAAAAATGAAAAATAGCCTCTTCAATGCAAGTAACTTTTTGATGGAGTGGGCTTTTCTCCCGTTCTCAATGCGTAAACATAGAAAACGAGGCTGCCACTTTTCCAAACGTTCTGCTGGGGAAAAAATACACACCGATGTGTTGGCGGGAAAATTATTTATCTTGATAGCAGATGCTACAGCAGAGTTCCATTTCTGGAACTTCAGGGAGGGCTAAAGTGCACCCAAATTGGAAATAAAAAATGGGTTCATATATAGATCACGTTCCCCTATACTAAGGGAGAACCTGAGAGGATCCAAATGCAATCCTAACAGGGTTTAAGCTAGATAAAAAATTTCCTTTCGCAAAAAAGCGAAAATTGGGAGAAAAGCTTTAGCAAAATGCTACAATGCTAATGTAATGACTGATAGTTGGATTTCTACTCGTTCCGTACATCCTGTAGGCATTTTTGCGAAAGTGGCTACCACTTCTTTCGCATTTTGTGAAAAATACGACCGTAGCTTAAACCCCGAATCCTAAGAACGAATTCCAGGTTAAATATTCCAATAAAAAAAACAATGTAACTTACTAAGGTGTGGCTGTAACTAGGTTTTCGCCGCCCCCACAATTTTATAATTTGATGATTTTATAACGCTGTTCTTTGTTCCCACCTAAAACTGCTGCCCCCCCCCAATTCAAATCCTATACTGACGAATCAGTATGTATGATACGACATATAATGAACAAAAAAAAATAAGGGGGAATCAGACACGAGTGACCATTCAACCACCAGAGTGTTGATCATTATGTTGGCCCTCAAACCAAAAGAAATTGCCCCAAGCACAAATCCAGTTTAATATATTCTGGGGGGGGGGGGGTATTGACTAATTGTCTTGGCTCGTGGGATTGTCCCATATTTTACAGGACAGACCGATTTCTCCTACATTATCCACCTCTTGGGATAGGGGGGGATCCTCTTCCCTGGATCCATGTCTGCATCAGGCTCAAATTTTGAACACTCACAAAGTGCAGAACCGTCTGCTTCGACAAGATTGTTGGCTGATGCAGTTCACTGCTGCGAATGCTCCCATTGATTTGCTTAGAAATATGCAAACATTCAAACTGCTTCAGTAGAAGGTGATCAAAACTTTATTTTGACCCATACATTCAGAAGCGTAAAACATAGTCTCCCAAACTTTTTGTTCCATCGCCTCCCTTCATCAGAAATTTTTTCCTCTCATTGCCCCCCAACTGAAGTAAACCCATAGGATCCTATGTTAAATCAGTAGGTTCTATCGCCCTCTTGGACCATTCCATCGCCCACCAGGGGGCGATATTGCCCACTTTGGGAAACACTGGCGTAAAACCTGCATTTCTAAAAAATCAGGATTTGTTTAAATTTTTACTCCCCTTAAATAATGATTCCTACTGGTTACTCAAATTCCTGAAGAATGACATTTAATAAAATCAATCGCTTCTATTGTATGTCTTTCATTGTGTCAAACTTAATCATAAAAACAAACTATACTTACAGGTGAACGTAAAAACCAGTTAACATCATGTCTAGCAAAGCAGGTGAATGCTGGGGTACCAGTCTCATTATGAAAGAAAAAGGTCTCATAGATAACATCTCAAACTTGAATCTCAATAGGGATGTGCCAGCAATACCGCCTCCGAAAGAACCAAGAGCATCTCTTACGACGCCAACTGCAGCAACAGTGAAGAATGATACAGCGTCTGTGAGGAAAGATGAAGATGAAAACGTCACGTTAGCCGAAGCTTCTCTGATGCAGAAAATTTTGAGGTCCCAACTTATCACAAGTACCCATGACGTTGAGGTCCAGCAGAAGAATCCAGATTCTCCTTTGTATTCTGTCAAGTCATTCGAGGAATTGAACTTGCATCCGGATTTGCTGAGGGGCGTATACAGCATGGGATTCAATTCCCCTTCCAAGATACAAGAAACAGCATTACCCATACTGTTGGCTGATCCTCCCCAGAATCTGATCGCTCAGTCTCAGAGTGGGACGGGTAAAACTGCTGCTTTTGTACTATCGTGTCTGAGTCGGGTGGATCCGAATGTAAACTACCCACAAGTTCTGATTTTATCGCCAACATATGAGCTTGCCCAACAGACTGGGAATGTTGCCAGAGCAATGGCAAAGCACCGTCCAGAAATTACATTCTGTTTTGCTCTACGCGGAGAGGAGATGGCCCGCGGCCAGAAAATTATAAATCACATCATCATCGGAACCCCCGGAAAAGTTTTAGATTGGGGTCTGAGATTCAAGTTCTTTGAACTCAAAAAAATAAAAGTGTTTGTGTTGGACGAAGCTGACGTGATGATCTCGACTCAGGGCCATCAAGAACAGTCGATTCGGATACACAAGAATCTAAACAAAGACTGTCAGATGATGTTGTTTTCCGCTACTTATTGTGAAGAAGTTATGGAATTCGCTGAGATCGTGGTTCCTGATCCAGTTATCATTCGATTAAAGAGGGAAGAAGAGAGTTTGGATAACATCAAGCAGTACTATATCGTGTGCAAGAGCGTCGAGGACAAATATGAGGCACTCTCGAACATATACGGTGTGATATCTATTGGACAGGCTATTATATTTTGTCATACACGCAAGACAGCTACCTGGTTGGTTGAGAAGATGTCTCAGGATGGTCATGCAGTTGCACTCTTATCTGGGGAGTTGACCGTTGAACAAAGAGTTGCCGTTCTCAATCGATTCCGTGATGGTAAAGAAAAGGTGAGTTTTTCATTTTCTTGTACATATATGTATGCAATTCCCACTTCAATTGCTGAAAGTTACATAATTAGTGAGGTGATGCTTTTTGAAATGTTAAAATGTACCAAATCACAATTGGTACATAAAATTTTTGGATTTGCAAACCATATTTTACTTGGTATTAATTTTCTTAAGGTGTATAAATGTCTTGATAATTTATCGAGAGCAGTTTAAAATTGTAAGCTCATATGAGGATCTTATTTTCAAAAGGGAACATATTTCCCCATTTTTTCCTAAATTTATTTTTTAATGGTTTCTGAGTCTTTGGGATTGACTCTATCAGGTTAGGCAACCAAATTTATTGCAATGGAAATATTTTTGGTATAAATTAGTGTAAAGTCAGCTATTTCTACCAAAAAGGAACATATGCACCTCGTTCATTTACTTCTGTATTTTTGATGTGAAGAAGTCTTTCAAATCATCTGACTATACTGGAAGTATTTGTATGACAAAAGTTGTGTGGCAAAATTCTTTAATTAAACTCTCATATCTGAGGAAGTAGTCCTATGCATCGCAAGTCAAAAGCAATGGTATCGTGAGATGCACGTTGCGAAGATGAATCCAATCATATCTCTTCCTGTCTGGTCACTCTGCCCCCGCTGCTCTGATCACAACATTGTTTCCTGCTATATCTCTAGCAGTTCACAATGAAAATAGACAACATTGCTGTCATTTGTTAGCTATTCCAAAGACAAAGCTGATGATAATGACATAATTGCATTAATGGTACAGACAGACATACATGACCGCCCAGAGAGACCATCTTCTTGGGATGGTTTGCGCTCTTTCCCAAAGGGATGGACGGTCTCGGAGAGCTGTGCATCGAACAGTCTGAGGGCATATGTAGTGTTGTGTTTGATTTTTCAGTGCTGCCATCTATATTTCAGAAGGGAAGTGAGTGATGTGTTATAATTGAATTGCATTTGTACTGTTTGTAGGTCAGTCACTCTCTGTGGCGAGACTTTTTAAAGAGGAGATCGGCTCACATTCACATCTTGAAGTTGGGAACCACAGAAAACCAACTTCAGCCGACCACCACTATGGCGACGGTGGGGTTCGAACCTGGGTCCTCGCGATGCGAGTCAGTTACTATGACCACTCGACCACCATAGCGGCCATTAATGGTACAGCCTACCCCTTTTATTTTGTTAGAACCTCTCAATAGTGGTCACCATAATGAGCTCTTGCTGGATTAAAAGAGTCGAAACAAATGGATAATTCCATGCGTGACTTACACTACATCGGACAATTTTTCAGGTATTATAATAATGAATTTTAAAATAATATTCAGTAGTAAAAAAAAACTTTTGTATATCAATACTTTCCTTGATATATATATTATTATTAGCGAATAAAAAAATCTTTTCAAATGATTTATTTTATTTATAAAAGATTTTTTTTTTTTAATTGTGTAACTGTGACTTATATTACCAGAACGTAATTCATTTTTTCAGATTTGTTTTTAAACTCTAATTTCTGCTGATTGCCATCATAATTGCACTCAAGAGTTCCAAATTACAGGAAATAAAATTCAAAAGATTCTAAGAACTCAATTTATTTTTTAATTAAATTTATATCGCGTGACTTTCACTACAAGTGAATTGTTACTTATGCTACACAATTGCTATTCGCAAATTAGAGCAACAGCAGAACTATATAAACCCACTAGCAAAAATACCCGGCACTTCCCGGGTTTTCTTCAATTACTGGGAGGATTGGGAAAAGTGACAAACCATTATAAAGAAATAAACTGTTATAATTGCAGCATTAAAGATGTGACAAACCATTGTAAAGCCACATATGCATGTCGGAAACGCATTGTTACGGAACCAACTGTAACCGATGTAAACATTCCAAAAGTGACTGTTGGGGCCCAGGAATCACTGTTGTCTGACGGTTTTTTGCCCATTTTGGACATTTGCCCAGCTCTGGCGAACGTTTAAAGTTGCCTACGGTTCAATCCTGGTCCTGTTTGGTATATATGCAAAATTTGGCGACGATCAGTCTAAAACTAGATTTGTATAAAAAACAGACATACATACTTTCACATTTATATATAAGATTACATAGTTAGAAAAATCAATTTTTAAATGTCAAGTAACATTTACAGTCAAAATTAGGTTCCTGACATTTTTTTAATGTTCATATCGGTATCAACATCACAAATATCGTCTTTTGATGGCCAAATAAAAGTTTCCTTTTTTTGCAGAGACTTTAACTGATATTTTTCTGTTTGTCAACAACTTGGCCTGCAAAATACTTCATTTCAAGATATACTGAAGACTGGATGTTGTGAAGATATTTATTATTTGAGATGTTAATTTTTTAAGGAAGGAAAAAACTCATCTCTGCCTCTACCGGGAGTCGAACCCGGGTCCCTCGATTGCCGGACGAGTGCTCTGACCACTAAGCTACAGAGGAGATAGAGATTTTCCTTCGCTAGAGCGTATATATGCCGAACGGAACCGTGCAATGGACGGTGAAACCGATCAGCTAATAGCTCATGGACGACGAGCCACCAGAGGGCTATATATATGACATTCATGTCATATACTTCATTTCACATTTCCCTGAAGATAGAACTAAAATCTGGTTGCCAACCTTTATTTCACATGTTCTTTGGCTGTCTCATCATTATGCTGTTCTGTTTGAACTTGTCGGGTTTGCAGGTTTATTTACTGATGTCACGTACCCACACTCGCGAGAGAGCAGCAGCCAGGCGAGGATATACAACTTGCGGTTTAGATGGTGGCGGACCTATAATTATTGAAGACTGATGCAGACAATCAAACTAATTTGTGGAAGTAGGGCAATGGGTGACTGTCATTAGCTGCGATTCAAAATTTTATATTCATTATTGACAATCAATGTAAAGGCTTATTGATAGCCTTTACATTGTCAATAGTCTAAATATTTAGACTATTGACAATCATTCGATTTACTGAGGATAGCCAGATTCTTATGGGAGGGACTATTTGCCATCATCATATAATCTTGTTTATAATTTTGGTTGCCTATTGGCGTTGTTTCGATTTTAATAATCTGTTGTATGATTTTAGATTGACGATCGTCTTTATATATATTTTATTTTTTGTTGCCTGAGGTGACAATGTTTTGTTGTTTATAATAAAACTTTCCAGATGCACCCATCCTCCAGGAAAGCTTCAATATCTCTCCGAGATGGGAAGCGGAGTGTGTCCGGTGGTCAAAGGTTTATTTTAGTGAAATGCTTTGGTTTTGAAGACACGTTAGCTGCCGTCAACATTTAATCTACAATTTTTATGAAACAATGTGCAGTTTCCTTGTATTAGGGATAGAAAAGATTTCATTCCCTATCTGGGGAACACGAGTGATGTGACTTTTTTCTTTTTCAACTGTATTCTCTGAAATATACAATGAGGAAATATATTTGTAGATATTCTTTGCTGAATGGCAAAGAAATATCTACACACTAGGCCTATACTCTATAATACGATCAACTTTTCAGCACTGAGTGGGTTTATTTTTCTTGCTAATGTAGCTTCCTAAATTCTGCGTTTTATGGTTCCACCAACAGATCCTTTTTCATGATCAGTAGAGACGGAATTTTCAGGAGAAAAAAAATCATTTGTTTTTCATCACTTAATAGGGAATGTGATTATTATTTCTTCTGGGAGAGTGTAGAAGCTTAAATATTCTTTTCGAGAATCATAAAAGAATTACTGCGTAGAAAGTCAGATAGAAATGAAAATCGCTTATGGAACCAGATAAGAATCTTGCTCCCCAGCATGACCCAACCCACACGGGTAAAGGGCTTACATCCCGGTAGGGACAGAGCCCGGGTCGTGTGTGGTGTGACAGGTAATCTTCAATGTTTCAAATTAGCCTAGAGGCTAAGGTTTGTGCCCTATGATCTAAATATTTATCTGTCATGCTTTGTTTATTTTATATTATATATATTTTTTTTTTGCATAAATAGGTGCTGATCACCACAAACGTGTGTGCTAGAGGCATCGATGTCGAGCAGGTGACTGTGGTTGTTAATTTTGATCTGCCCGTAGATCAGAAGGGCCGCGGTGACTGCGAAACATATCTGCATCGCATCGGCAGGACTGGAAGATTCGGAAAGTCTGGATTGGCGATAAACATGGTGGATGGGAGAAGATCCATGCAGGTTCTGAATGAGATCAAGGATCATTTTGGCAAGTCTATCCTCAAAATTGATGCCGATGATGTCGACGAAATCGAAAAGATGGGTCAACACTGATATGAATTCAACGAAAAAGGACAAAGAAAAAAAAAATTTTGTGAAATAGTGATATAAAATTTTATATATATATATATATATTTAATTTGAACTTTCATTCCTTTCTGACATATTTTAGTAGGAAAAAAGAAAAAGAAACAAACTGTGCTTTTTTTCTGTTATACATGTGCTAAACTCGCGCAATAGGTTATTACGATATTGTAGTTCTCAGTGTATTGTTTATCAAGACGCAGATATTTGTCTATCAAAATTTGTCACCTATAACATCATTAGTGCTAAGTTTATGAAAACACTTTCCATTTTTTTCCTCCTCAAGATTGATTTAAACCTTGTTATCGATGAAATCCTGTGTTTTTATTGTTTTTAATTAAATAAGAGGTGAAAAGTTTTTGTTTTACTGTCATTATCGAGAATAATATGTTGCTAATCGTATCACAGATGTGCTTGATTCTTTGTCTGGATTCCATCGGTAATACATCCATATGTAACGAAAGCGCTGAACTGCTAGATGGCGCAGTTTGTGGCATTTATCCTCATTTCTGTCATATATTGAAGAAGGAATGGCTCGTATCTATATGGGGTCGCTCTGGATGCTTTAATACTATACCAGTTATTGCTGATCACCACAAACTTTAATACTATCCCAGTGGTGCAGTAGTAAGATGTTTCTGTGGTCCCCAACTTCGAGAGAGGTGCGAATGCGAGCCGATCTACCCTTTAAAAAGTCTTGCATTAGGCTTACCACTGTATTCAATCATTGCTGTTAGGTTCACAACATATACCAATTCATTTGCAATTCCGCCGAGGAATGTGAAAGAAGTGAGTGTGTGGTTTAGTAGTAGTAAGATACTTGTCTTCCACCATAAAGGTTACTGTTGAGGTTCAAGGGTTCGAATCCGGGGGAAGAACTTTTAAAGCAAGTTCTTTACCTACCACCGATAGATGACGCTTCCATTTTCCTATCAACTCCACTGGTTGTAAATTGCTGTATGGTAATATGACCGCAGTAGGTGTGTGGTAAAATAGTAGTCTTTTTCTGACAAGACACTTGCCAGAGCAACACATTTCTGAAGGGAATTGTACTGGTATCTGTAGGAAAAGGGCTTCTTGTCATTTCCTTTCACTCCTGGTATGCTCTGCATTGTACATGCCATTGACAAAGAAGCTTATTTCACACAGACACTACTGCATACAAACTCTGATCATATATTGCCATACAGCAATCTCCAACCAGTTGAGTTGGGTGGGAAATGAAGGTGCCATCTATCAGTAGTCCCAGGTTTGATAGATAATGAACTTGTTTTCTCTCTCTCTCAGATCTTTCTCTGGATTCGAACCAGTCGACCTAAGTGGTAACCTTCATGGTGGAAGAGATGAGCATCTTGCTACTGTACCACTCGGATGTGGATTGACACTGGTACAATCCCTAAAAGTTTTTTTCAATCTAGCACGTCTTGTCAAAAAAAAACCATTGCTGGTAGATTCTTTTGCATTTCTAGACTATTCACGTCTGCAGCACCATATATGAAATACATGGGCTCCTGCTCATAAAGTTTTTAAAAAAACCGTTATCAACAAACATGGTCTCAATGGGAATTGGAGTTGGGACCATGAAAATATGCAGTGCTAATCAGGAAAGCGTTCTAAATGGAAATGTTATACTCAAGATCGGCTGTATGTGTCTACCTTTCCATCTCTTCTGAAAACTGTTTCAAAACCAGCGTTTTATGTAGTCCAAGGCAGCGCCCTCTAGCAGCAATCCACCACTTGCTTTGCAACCATGCATTGCATGATGAAAATGCTTGTTTGCCATTATCGAGAATATGGTGGTTTATTTGTGTTAGAAATCTGATTGATTCTTTGGAGATTTCGTCTATATATATAAATTACATGTTGGTTATGCTAGCGTCGAACCTGCTAGATGGTGTAGGTTTTGGCCCTAATCATCATTTCTATCATGGATTGCAGAAGAGGTGGTTGGTTTTGTGCAAATCTGGAAAAATGCTATGGAAGCATAGCGACTGTGCCAAAAGTCTCTTCCAATAAAACAAGTGTCAGATCGAAAGATTTGAGAGATTGTGCTTGTATCTGTGATAAAGGGGATTCCTGGCACGCTCTGTATTCTGTATTGAATTGATAGATGAGCTTGTTTCATGCAGACACAGTACAATTTCTCAAAATTTTTTCCAATCTAGCGCACATTTTGTCAGCAACAGTTACTGGTAGACTATTTGGTGTTCCCTAGACTATCCCAGTTCACAGCACCCTTACATGAAATACATGTCTGCCTTTCTATCCCTTCCGTAAAGCGAGTGCCATCTGGCAGTTCATCACTTATTTTACAACCGTGCATTGCATGATGGAAATTGCTTGTTTGCCATTGCTGTGATTACCTCAACAATGTTTTGTATGTGTTATGTTACATATTCATCACATGCACAGCACTTTCCAGCATGCACCAATTCAATAGAAGTCTTTAGAAGAATGTTTCAAGAGGAACTCGCAGACAGGTGCTAATTGAAAAATGTTGTGCTAAGGTGGTGATTATCAAATGGTGTATGGTGCTTCACGCAGTATGTATGCATTGATATATGTACACCATGATGTCTCCCTCAGTCCATCTCTGCCTATGAACACTTCGTTTCCCATCATTTAACAAATTTTCAGAGATTTCTGTCGTGATTTGTGGTTTTGTTCAGCTTTAGCATTTTTTGGCAACAATTGGCTACTGCAAAAGTGTTTTCCCGTATTTGAGTTCGCGAATTCCTGTGTGTTTACCGAGAAAATATGGTCTACAAAATATGTACTTAATGAAATTTGAAGTTCATGTGCAAATACTGCAGCCTCTTGCTGCCATCTATCCAGGAATTTGAGAACTTCATTAATGAATCTCCAATGGGAAGATATGACTCGTGCTGCTCTCTTATTTAAGAAGCGAACGAAGAACTATCAACTTAGTACTACTTCTAATCCATAGATGGTAATAAAGTAACAAGATTTTTTTAACCGATGGTCAAAGCCGTCCGAGTTTTCATAATGTAAATAAACATGGCGGCTCTGGAATACAGTCTAATCCCGTTTTAACGAGTACCGTTATAGCGAAAATCTCGTTTTAGCGAACATTTTTCTAATATCCCAGATGAGTTTACATAGGAATAATGATAAAACCTGAAGTTCCTTTGTAACGAAATTTCGTTATAAGTGATTTCTCTGGTCTCTTGGAGTTCGTTATAACGGGATTCGACTGTAATTTCTTTCACTGATTCTGGAATTATTTCTCATTAGTTCTGGAAGTATCTTTCATTAATTGTGGAATTATAAATTTCATCTTCGCTGAAATTATCGCTTTTTCATTAATTTTGAAATTATTTTTTCCTTAATTCTGGAATTATCGCTTTCATTTATTTTGGAATTATCATTTCATTCAATGATGAAATTATCTTTCATTAATACTGGAATTATCAATTTCATCCAAGCTGAAATTATCTCTTTCACTAATTCTATAATTTTTCTTTCAATAACTTTTTGCAATTATCACTTCCATCCATGGGAGGAGATGTAGGGGGAATTGCTCCCCCAGCGTCAAAGTGGAGTCGACTGATCAAATGTATATATGAAATGCATGGGCGGAGATACGCCCCCCCCCCCAGCGTCAAAGGTGAAATTGACTAATCTAATGTATATATGCATATGTGAATTGACATGATCATCATCGTGCCCCCCCCCCAGACTTCCAAGTCTATCTCCACTTATGATGAAATGACATCATCATCATAGTGCCCAGTCTATCTCCGCCTAATGCTTCCATCAATCTGGAATTATCTTTCATTAATGTTGAAATTATCTCTTTCATTGATTTTGGAATTATCTCATCGATGCTGAAATTATTTCTTTCGTTTATTGTTTTAAACTCCTATTTATGCCATTAGAAAATAACGGGGGATTGTGTGTGTTTTCACCGAGTCACGTGATTTCCCGACGAATGATGTTGGCGACACCGTTCTCAGCACTGCTTAAGACGCCTTCATATCACAGTGCATAAAGGGGTTCTAAGCACTGCCAAGGCGGAGACCGCTGACGTCATATTCCCTCCCAGTAATATGAGCTCGAACCCTCCGTAGAAAGCGCCAATAGTCGTCCATGTACCGGCAAGTGCAAAATTATCTTAAATTAATTAATTAACTCATTAATGCATGTTTAAGATAAGTTTGCGTAAGTAACGTAATAATTTGATGACAAACGTGCATACAATTTTATGTACGTTACTGGTGCAGATATGGTCGGTCTTGACTTACTTCCTGTAGTTTCTCCTGAAAGCCGTGCGGTGCGGCTCTATAACCTATACAATTTCATAGCCTGAAAAATGTTTCCTTGATGAAAGACTTATTGCCATCTAGTTTTCAAGGATGATACTAGAGCATTATTGGGGGGGGGGGGGCAAGGGCGTAGCCAGGGGGGGGGACTTGGGGGTCTGGTCCCCCCCCGAAATGTGAGAAAATGACCGAAAAAAGGGAAAAAGATGGCCAAATCTATTGTTCTGGCACTTTGGTCCCCCCCCGAACGAAATTTCTGGCTACGCCCCTGGGGGGGGGGGGTTAGTAAAATTGAAATGATAATAAAAATTTAATTCTTTGATTCTTTTAAAAAACATGGTTATACAGAGAGAAGGGGGGGGGGCGTGTAGATTTTTTTTAATTTTGTGACACACTGTCAAAACTGATACGGGTAATTTTTGAACGCCTGTTGAGCATGTTTTAAACTGGAATTACACCTCTACGACAGACGGTTGATGAGATAAAGGCCGCATTAGTACTTACAGGACACCCTCCCCAGTAGCACACAGATATAGAACGACGTAAAGGTTCCGACACCGTTCTACGTCGTTTCCGATATCGTTCGACGTAGAAATGACATACATTTGTCGACGTTGTTACATAGAGAATTACATAGTTGTAACATAGAGAAATTTGGATCATTTCAAAAGGGACTAATTACTGCACAAGATATTCTCTTCAAAACGAAATGCTATAAAAATGAGAGTAAAACTATTTTAGAAGGGGAAAAAAGATATTTCGGTGTTTATTGAGTGAATGCTTTTTTACTATATCGGACGCATAAAAATTTTCGACATTCGGTATTCATTCGACGTTCCGACGTCTCACCGGTATTGGTAAGATATCGTAGCGCGACTGGGGCTGTATACTCAAAGGTGACTATTATAGCTGAAGATCTCTGCCTCGGCTTCATTCGCAGCTGAAAATGTTTTCCTAGACTTCATTCGGAGCTGAAAATACTTTCCTAGACTTCATTCGGAGCTGAAAATGGCTGCCTCGGCTTCAGTCGCAGCCAGTGTTATCCGAGAATATATAATCTTGAAGGGTAATTTCTCTCGTGTTCAAAATTTTGAGGGGTATTTTTCTGGTGAGTATGAAATAATTACCAAAAAAAAAGAAATTACTTGAAATTTTTCAAGGAGTATTTTCACTCCTCAAAAAAAATTGGAGGAGTGAGCATAGGCGGTGATAGACTTGGAAGTCTGGGGGGGGGGGCACGATGATGATGATGTCAGTTCATATACATACACATACTGTACATTAGATGCCCACTCCACTTTTGATGCTGGGGAGCATTGCCCCCCCCACCCCTCCGTATCTTCGACCATGGGCGTGAGTAAGTAGTAGTAACAAGTAGGCGTATTGACGAACACTGGTCGCCGCTGAAGATGTCTGCCTAGGCTTCATTCGCGGCTAAAGATGTCTACCTCGGATTTATTAGTAGCTAAAGACCCCTACCCACTCAAAGCAGAACATGCCGAAATTTGTGACGTACGTCTCAGAACAATCAGTGCTACCGCAGAAAAATCTGTGGAAAAATTTTAAGAAAAGTGTAGAAAACACGCTACTTATGGTGATTTTTACCGCAGAAACATTTCCAGTAAGCCATGTGGGGGGGGGAGGGGGGGGGGGCTCGTTGCCGAGCAATGCAAAACATTCTGCTTTGGGAGCTGCAGATGGCTGCGTTCACTCTGGCGGGGATCCAGAGTTGGGGTTATGGGAGCGACCGCGCCTCTCAAAAGCCGACTTTAATGCAGAAAAATTTGTCTATCTCATAAAATACGTGACGATCAAGTAAACTGACACGACTCACCCCTCCTGTTACATCGTCCTCGATCCGCGCCTGGTCGCCGCTTTGAACAAGTCTCTGGTCATGCGGCTTAAGCGAGGGTGCTAGGGTGTGCGTTGCACCCGGGCGGTAGGTTGGTTGTAAGGGGCAGCAGCGTAGACTTCAGTTGGACTTCAAAATTTTTAAAAATTTCAAAATTGTAAAAACTCACAAATAACATCACGCTTTTGAGCCATACCTCAACAACGGTAAATAAAATGTTACCTCGACAACTTGAAGGGCTTGGGAACGTGATACCAGAAACAAGAATGCGATCTATCAGGGGTGGCTTGAGACAGAATATCTACACCAGCGATTCTCAGCCGGTGCTCCGCGGAGCACTTGGGGCTCTGTCTTCACTCTGAAGGGATTCCGCCGCCACTCCAGGAAAACAAAAAAAAAACCAGTATAAATATTTTTAAATTTTAAAAATAAATCAGTGTAACTCCCTCTTAGCTGAATAAATCAAAAATAGGCCTACGGGGCTCCATCATAGAAATTTTTTAACAAAAAGGGCTCCGCGAGTCAAAAAAGGGTGAGCGTTCGAGATATTTTTTGAACTTCCTGCTTATTCCTTCCCATGGCCAGCGTCAGGGTTTTTAGGCTGGACTCTTTTGCTACTAGGACTTCTAAACTACACATGCACCTCGTCCATATTCCTCTGCGGACACTCTAACGAATTGGTACATGCGGGAATGTGCGTGTACGTGTAGTGAAATATGACGTGAAGTTCGTTTCTGTGTAATGTGCTTGTTATGTGTAGTGCTGCCATTTGTCACCAGTTTTTCTAACTATTAGTGAAGTGTAATGATTGAATAATTTATCGTTGTAGGCCTGTTCTCTCTGTGGCGAGACTTTTTAATGGGGAGTTCAGCTTGCATTTGCGCCTCGAAGTTGGAAACCAACTTCAATCGACCACCGCTGCGGTAAGGTTCGAATCCGGATCCTCGCGTTGCGAGTCCGTCATTATGACCACTCGACCACCACAGCGGCGGACTCTTTTGCTGGCTCCCAAGCCATATTTTTCAGTGGGAACCCTCTGTATTTAATTTATAGTGTGAAAAAACAAAAATGAAAAGGGTAGTCCCGGTTTGGAGCCCTGTCAGCCTCATTTGATTTTTTTGCAAACTTTTTTCACTCATTCACTTCGGATTTAGCCTCTCTTGAGCGGCGGCCGCAAGAAGTCGCGTGGCCCAAAAGCCGCCCCTGTACTCTGTAACAAGGGGCAAGTGTGCATTTTGGTTCCTTCACCTCTAGTATTTTCTACAGAACGGTCAAATGAAGGCAAAGGAAAAATTCGGCTTCCTACTTGTCCGGTCCCAGTGGAGCACCAGAAACACGTTTTAAATAAACCTCGTTATACAACGTATTTAAAGGATATGCGTATAAGTGATGATGGCTCACCAATAAGTGCTGTTTTGAGGATTAAATTACCTGACATTATTAAGAACGATAGATGAATACTGGACCAAAAAGCACATAATTTTTTTTTTCTTTTGCTTTAAAAGCGGGATGTATGGTCACCGTCATTTTTAAACTAAATGATAGTGTGCGGTTTTCTTTTCTGAAAACAAAGAAAAAAGAAAAAAAAATCAGATTTATCTCGAGGTTCCCTATAGACCAGAGGTCTTCAACCTTTTTCTAGTCGCGAGCACTGCCTTTACCCCATCACGAATAGAAGAGCACCTTTAAGGAAAATCTGACATACAAATCATCCTCGAATGCAATTTGTACAAAGTGGGTTTAATTGGAACGTTAATCAGGTGCTCGCGAGCACCTTGGATGCAAATTTTAGGAATGAGTGGTCAAGAATATTAATAGGATTGGGAGAAGGGTGACAACATTTGTGTATATACCACAGACAGTAAAACCTTAAATCCGTCTCTGCCTAGAGAGCGAAAGACTCTAGGTCAGGGAGTGACGAAACCGGTGACCTAGGGCAGAGCAATCGGACACAAGCATCGAGCACTCTGGGTTCTCCAGGGAACACCGTGGTGCTCGCGAGCAACGGGTTGAGGATGCCTGTCCTAGACTGAAGCCCTGTCAGCTTCCCGTCAGTGTAGCCTTTAGGGGGCGGCGCATGAGACTTCGCACCCGGGCGGCAGGTAAGCCCGAGCCGCCCCCTGCAAGTGACAGGACCCATAAATTAACTTTCATTGTGGCTTGTTGAACATCAATCCGAGGAGAAATCCCGAGAAGTGAAATCTCGAGAAGGAGATTCCCGTAAATAAACATTTGTTATCTTGTAGTTACACACATCGGGAAGAGAACAATAACAAAAAAAAACCTTCTTATATAGGTTATCGCAAAAAAATGTGTTATCTCGTAAGTGTGTATCTAGTGTTCTTTTTTATCAATTCGTGTTTGAACATCTGTGAAAATGAAACTTCACCTTATAGTGATTATCGATTGGTGTTTGAAAAGCGGAAGCTCTACTCCATTATATAGGTGTATGTAGCAGTTGCATATATGAGACATTTACCAAGGAATCCTTCAAAGTAAGTCATTCTGCATATCAATGATATTTTTCGGAGGGTATAGCTATTTTAATGATCGATTTTATCGTCAAAAATACATTGTATATGTTCAGTGGCGTACTTACGGGGGGGGGCTAGTTATAGGGCTATAGCCCAGGGCGGAAAATGGAATGAGTGGTCAAGAAAATTAATAGGATGAGAGAAGGGTGACAAAATTTGTGTATATAATCATAGACAGTAAAACCTCAAATTCGCCTCTGCCTAGAGAGCGACCCAAAGGAGCTTCGAAATGAGTCGTGTAAACCAGGGCCATCTTAAGAGCATCATGGGCCCACGGACCAAGTGATTTTTCTGAGGCCCTTCCTGGCCAATTTTCGAAAAATTCAACTACTTCTCGTTTTTCTGAGGCCCCTCTTTCCTTGAGGCCCCCCAGGCCGTGCACGGGTGGGCCCATGCGTTAAGACGGCGCTGGTGTAAACCCTCTCACAGCCGAGTATTCTTCAGGTATGGGTCACGACCCAAAATTGCTTCGCAGCAGGGCCGGATCAACCATCAAGCAAAATAAGCACGTGCTTAGGACATCAGTACAAAAGGGGCACCACAAAAAAGATATCAAATGGTATTTTTTTTAATGTGCAACATCGATCATCCGATAGAAGATCCAAAAATTTTAAGAACACTTGATTGTATAGTTGAAGATCATTATCAACACAAGGATGGCACAAAAGATGAGAAACTAATAATATTGCAAACTGGACTTCACATTATTGCTGAGTTTTTCGATTAGCCTTTCACAATTTCCATACAAGTACGCCCAGGGCTGTCTCTTAACATTATCATACGCCCACGTACAAAGCGATTTTTCTGAGAGAGGCACTAGCACCTAGCTAAAAATTCCTACCTACCTATTTGCATATTTACTCTTGAAAATCGGAACCAGATCTAATTGTCACTTGACACCGCGAAGTGCCCAGATGGGCCCATGCAGTAAACCAAGTTATACACAATAAGGGCATGAATTTTATGGGTCATTAGTGGATCAACTGTGTATTTTGATCTATAGAAGTGAAAGAAATGCTACCAGGTGTAAATTACTAACATAGGAATGTACCTAATAGAAAAAAAATACCCAATATAACGGTGATTTATCAGAAATAAGATACCTATTGGCAGGCCCGCAAATGGGTACTTGGTTAGCCGGGCACCTCCCCCCTCGTAATGCTGCAGGATAGGTTAAATGGTTAAATTTGTGCCCCTTTTGCTATGCTCCCGGGACACCAAACCCGCGTGCTTCGCTCCCCCCCCCCCACTAGTTGCGGCCCTGCCTATTGGTAATATTATGGCCATTCTAAGATTCAATGGTTTCTCCTTGGAGTGTTGTTACAGCCTTTATCTCATCAACCGTTCGTCGTAGTGGTATGGTTCTAATTTTATAAATTCTCAAAATGTGACCAGAAATCACCCTGTACGAGTTTTGAGAATGAAAATACAAGTTCACACAAAATAAAAAAAATGTAAATTTTTATACGACCCCCCCCCCCCCCACGTCCTCTAACTTTCAATTACAGTTGTTGCTCTTTCGCTTCTGGGCCCAACAAACAAATTACATGTTTTTAACTGCATTATTCCTGAGATGTTTAAATTCAAAAATCGGAGACAGGTCTGGGCTTAGGAGAATTTCGCGGCAGAATGCAAAAAAAAATTTTACGGCCCCTCTAAAAAGTTTTTATGTAGATGCTCCCCGACTTACAAACTTTTCGAGTTACAAACATAAATCTTAAAGGGGGAAATTTGTTTTCAGAAAAACGCATTTTATTGCACTCATTTTTTCATTATTTCAGGAAGGCGTTGATAGTCAGGATCGTAATCAAACACGATCCATTGAGAGGAAATGACATTTAAATTAATTTTACAAAATTCATAACTTATTAATAATAATTAGTGGGGGTCCACCTGCTGACACTTCATCGTGACTCGAATCCTATTGAACAGACATAAATTTTTGCCATACTTTTTAAAGCGCTTCATCATCTCTTTATCAAATACACGTTGCAATTCGATAACTGATCATTTTTGAGAATTTTCTATTGCTGTTTTTGTTTAATTAATGTAAATTAATAGAAGTAAAGGAATCAAGTACTGGAATTCCATGACCCCCACAAGGGTGGGGGCTGACAGGCAGAATCGTCTTAAGAGCAAGCGTCATGGGCCCCGAGCCAAGGAATTTTTTGGAGGCCCTACCTGAAAAATTCTCGAAATATTCAACTACGTCTCGTTTTTCTGAGGCACCTCTTCTCTTGAGGCCCTTCGGGCACTGCCCACGGGGGGGGGGGGGAGGAGAGCATACGTTAAGACAGTACTGCAGGCATCCTCCTTTTCCAGTTTTGAATCTGGTAACCCTATCTGGAGACCACATAATCCGTATTTTCACTTATTTGTTCGATCATCCATATTGTCCGAATTTTTTTTCTGGAAAGAAATAATCATTTTTTCTACATATAATCGATTATTGCGAATATTCAAATTTTGTTACCGAAATTTTCGTCTCATAAAAAAAATTTTTATGAGAAAAAATAACAAACTTCTCTGTTTTTTTCACCATCGCATGAGTTACCTGAAATTTAGAGGTTAGATGACAGCACCGACAGTATATAAATCAAGACTCAGAGGTTCTGTCGTCTGCTTCTCTTCCAGGTTCCTTGTTTTGGACGTCTCCTTGTGTCCTGAAAAAATTACTGAACTGGCAGTTCGAACTTCCAGTTTTGTTTGTGAGCTTTGTTTGTAGGGAACCGAATAAGCCGACTTCTTGTCTGTCGTCTGCTCATTAAGAAGTTCTTTGTTCTAGACGCCTCCTTATGCTCAAATAAAATAACCGAACTTTTAGTTTGAATTTCCAGTTCAGTTTATGAGCTTTGTTTATAAGGAACTGAGCGGAATAAAGAATATAGTTTTTTTTACTTTAAACTGCAGCATCACCACACTAGTCACTTTTAAATTTGATATTAGATGGCAGCACATTACCATAGAGTGGAGTGCGGAAAAATTCACTTCTTACCTGTCGTCTGCTTGTTTGGAGGTCTCCTTGAGTCTTGAAAAAATAACCGAACTGGTAGTTTGATCTTTCAGGTCCATGGAGGAAAGAATAACAGGAGGTGACATCAGGAAAGAAAATTGAAGCCGTTGTGGCAACCCTCTGGGCTGACGAGTAAGCCCAAACAAACCGCTCTTTTCCCTATACTTAACATGTGTTTTGCCGGATCGAATTCTCTTAAAATATTAATAACTAAATGGATTTAAGCACCATGACCATTTAATGCGTCTTCAGGTAATCTACATGATCCAATAAAGGGGAAAAATAAAATCTTATCCTTATATAAGGGGTTGTTATATTATTAATTTATTTTTGAAAAAGGGGAAGATCACTCTCGACTCGTCATAAGTTTTTAGTTCAGTGCCTTCAATTTATTTTAAAAATTTGATGCATCACATTAATGTCTATGGGAATACGATTAATTAAAATAATATGAAGCTGCAATTTCATAATTTTTTTCTTTGAACTGTTTATCTTGCCTTTTTGTTTCGTTCATCATTATGATAGATCCGGGACATTTCCAAAGTGTTTCAGGCCCGTGGGCGCTCGTCTTAAGCTTTACATGAGGAATTTTGATTTCTGAATCAGTTCTGAGGTGCTCGAGCACCTTCTGACAGGGCCGTAGCTAGGATTTTTGCCACCCGGGGCAAACATGATTCAGCCGTCCGGGGCAAACAGCATTTTGCAGCCCCCGTGCCTCAAAGTACTGGAAGTGCTCGAACGTCGTCCGCCACTGTGTATTTATGGTTTTGCTGCCTGTAGGCTGTACGAATTTCGCCACCCTTCTTCCGTTCCGCTCTCATACTCTTGAATACGTATTACTGGAAATATATGCCGCCCATCCGAACTTTCCGCTATGTAGATGTATTGAGAAAAAAATATTAAAAAATAAGAAACTTTTTTTACGAGCCGCGATAAGTCATCTTTCTGGCCTATAGTATTTAGAAAAATAATCTGGGCTGTTTTTTTCTCTTCATTTTGTACCAATTAGTTTTCTTTTAAAGTGGTATGTGTACGAAAATTTGACAAAAAAGTTTCGAATTGAATTCTAAATTGAAATCTAAAATTGTGTCTGTGTTCGAGTTTTTGCCTGGAATGGAGAAATATTTCTACAATATTTTAATACAAACAGATGAAAGGCATTATATATGCTAATGCTTTCCGCAAAAAAAGTCAGATTTTTTTCAAACACCGCTTGTTCAAGTGTCTTTAAACATTGTATTTCTCTGAACACTGAGGTATTACATGTTTTGGCATAATTTTTTTAAAATTAAAATGCCGAGAAGAAATTTTGTGGCACAAGATATGAGTAAATTTTGGTTATTTTTGCAAAAGGTTCCATGTTGTTGAAGTTAATATTAGAAAACAAATAACAACTAAAATTGTAAAAGTTCTCGTTCAATTGTATAAATATATCCAAAGAATTTGAGGGGGGGGGAATCTAGCACCTAAAGTGAATAGTAAATTTTTAAATGATTTTTAAAAACGGGGATGTTTCTCATAGGAAAGCATGGGAAGCCACGGTTTGTTTGGGCTTACTTGGTCCCTTTAATAGAGCGATCACTGGCTTCATCTGGCAACCCAGATTTCCCATGCTTTCTCAACAGAGGCGCTGGTCGCGTCACCTCCTGTTATTCTTTCCTCCATGTTTCAGGTCAGTTTATAAGCTTTGTTTATAAGAAACAAAGCTGAATGAAGAATTTAGTTCTTTATATCCGAGCTCCGTCATCACCACATAAGACACTTCTGATTTTGAAAGTAGATAGCAGAACCAACAATATTTTTAAAAATGCATGTCTTAAGTATTCTTTAGAGTATTAAATTAATTTTAATTCCCTTAAAATTGTTAGTGCCATTGTCAAAAAAAACTGCTACTGGCGGACGGCGTAACGTTTCGAGTCACCCGGTATATACGGGACTCATTACTTCCTAGATACAATATCTATAGGACGTACTGGCCTAGTCGGGAAGACGATGCATTTATCGCACCCACATCCTGCAGCAGGGGTCCCTAGGCTGGGAGCTTTTTTGGGGATAAAGAATTTATAGTATGAAAAAAAAAAATTATAAGAAATTAGGCTGAAGCCTTTCAGCCCCCACAGAGGCCGTGCGACCTGTGCAGCCACATGGGGCACCTTCCTACGAAAGGATGCCAAATCCGAGGTGGAAGGTAAAAAAAAAAATTTGTTGAGCTGAGAAACGTCATCCGGGGGGGGGGGGGGACACCAAAAATAGATCCCGCATGGGCAGAGATTCCTTTTTCTTTTCTGCCCCTACCCATTGGTACATCAAGGCCACCTCAAGACCATCGTAGACCACAACTAGAGGTTTGGTCAGCTGTGCCAAGCAAGCATTTTGGCATCCTCTTGCAATGTTGAAGCAGAGATTAAACGGTGAAATTTGTTCAAGCTATATAAGTAACTCTTTTGATCACTCACTGACCTAGTGACCTAGTCCCTTGCAGTACGGGCAGAGGTGGATTTATTGAGGTTTATACAAATTTGCCACCCTTTTTCTCATTCTACTAACTTTCTTGGCCACTCATTCCTCAAATTTGCCACCCCCCCCCCCGGTCTATAACTGGCTGAATACGCCACTGTCGACACCCTTTATTGTGAACAGCATAGTGCTCTAAAATAAATTAAGAAAGTACCAGACGTTATATATTTGTCTAAAATAATCAGCGTAACGAACCCTATAATAAATGTGCATTTCATTTCTTAAGTGCATGAGGCCTTCAAGATCAGTAATATGACGTAATACCACGGTGGACGCTGGAATGTCTGAAAATTATAGAGCGGGTGGGACCAAAGCTGACCTAGATTCACACCTGGAGGTAGGCAGTGACGTATTTACTGTGCGGGGGGGGAGGGGTTGTTAGCGTGCTGTATCGGTTGGCAAGTTCAGAGAGGCCGGAACTTTGAGGAATGGAAGAAAATCAGTAGACTGGGAAGACTGTGGCAAAATTTGCATAACCCCTAAATAAATCTGCCTCTGCCGAGACAGTAAGGCAGTAGGGTAGTGAGTGACTTAGAGCGTGAGCAAGCACGTGAATGAACGAAAGAGTGACCTACAGAGTTAAAGACTTGGTCATTGAGTGACCTAGGGCGCGTGAAAGTATGTGACTGATAAAAAAAAAAACTAAATAGAGTATGTGTAAACGTATAAATGATCAAAAGATTGACCTATAAAGCACAAAACTATGTCAGGGAGCGACCAGAAGAGTGGCCTAGAGCATAGTCTCCCAAACTTTTTGTTCCATCGCCCCCTTCATCAGAAATTTTTTCCTCTCATCGCCCCCAACTAAGTAAACCCATAGGATCCTATGTTAAATCAGTAGGTTCTATCGCTCCCTTGGACCATTCCATCGCCCAACAGGGAGCGATTTCGCCCACTTTGTGAAACACTGGCCTAGAGCGTGTGCAAGTATGTGAGTGATCAAAACAGTGCAAATATGTGTGTGACCAAAACAGTGTGCATACATATGAGTGGTCAAACCAGTGCGCATACATGTACATGTGAGTAACTAAAACGGTGTGCATGCATGCGAATGACCAAAACAGTGTGCAAGCATATGAGTGACTAAAAGAGTGACTTAGAGAGTGAGAGCATAGGAGTGACCAAAAGAGTGACTGCTTTTAGTCCCTTGAGACGGGTACAAGAGAGAAGGAGAGACCTTGAGAACGGGAGAAGGGCGGCAAAATTCGTGTAGCGTCCGCAGGCGAGAAGAAAATAAATGCGCCTCTGCAGGTGGAGCTCGTAGGGATTTTTAGGTTCAAGTCGGTTTACAGATTGTCCGACAGGTCCTTCTCCTGGATGGATCTGACCGGCCAGAACCAAGGAAAAAAAATAATATAAGTAAATTAATAGAAGAGTCAGCCTCATCACTGGGTGTGCAGACAAATAAATCCTGTTGATTACGGCCTTGACGACGTTTGCTGACAGACTGCAATACAGTATTTCAAAAGGAATGCGCGCGCGTGTGTGTGTGATGTTGGTCTCCTTGAACGACCTGGCTTTTATTTTTATTTTGGGGAGGTTGTACGATCATGTCTTGTATTCAAATGAAAAGACTCGTTCCAGCGGCCTTCGTAGTTTATTCCGCCGCCATAACAACAATTTATTTACGTTTTCACATGATCCGCACCTCCTCAAACAGGAAATGCAAGCCAGAAAAAACCAACTAATTGGAATGTCAACATGATTTGCCAATAAATCTACCGGATATCGATAATCGCCTGTAGAATTCTGAAGGTGTCTACTCTTAAAAGTGTAAATTGTTTTCTGTGAGTCTGTTTATTGAGAAATAGGTGGCATTCAATGTCTTTACCCTCTGTGTGTATGTATAGTAGGTGAGTGATGCCGAGTCTTCGTCTGACTGAACTGATACGGAAGAAGCGGGATGGAGGACGCTTAGATCCCGATGACATCCAGTTCTTCATAAGGTGCGTTAAGGGACTCGGGCCATCGACGAGGAGCATCGACGAAGACACGTCGCCAGAGCCTGCAGCGGATCTAAGTCAAATTGGTATGAGGTATTATCTGTTATGAGTATTATAATAGGCTATATTTATATCAACTATTAGCCGCTTCGTATGTTGACGATAAGTTTGAATGATCTGTATTAGATGTATATATAGGCGATAAATATGGTAGCCCTGTTTCGCACGTTACAAAAAGGAAGAAAAGTAAAGAAAGAAAGAAAAAAAAAAGCGATAAAAGACATCCCACACCTGTGCCGTGGAGAACGAGAGAGGGGAAGCTTAGGAAAACAGGGAGGGCGGAAGCAAACACACAATTTTGTTTCATAGGGTCACAATAAGCTTCGCGATGAGGGAAAAAACAAAGGAAACAGTCAATCCCATTTTAAAAACACCGTTTACTACACGTACCGTTTGATTAAACGGGATGTACGCTCACCGTACTTGCAAATGGGGCTTTTTTCCGGATATAGTTATATCCGAATCACCACAATTGCCACAATGGTGGTCGACTAAAGTTGATTTTCTGTGGTTCTCAACGTTGATACGCAAATGTGAGAATTCTCATCTCCCCGTCAGAAAGTCTCGCCACAGAGAGCAACAGCCCTACAAAGATAAAATTATTCAATCATTACACTTCAGTCATAGTGAGGAAAGTTAGTGGCAGATTGCAGCACTACACATAACAAGCATTACACAGAAAAAAAAACCATTCTTTTTATTTCTTGTAGATGGCAGCGGTGGTTCCAGAGTAACAACAATAATATGCCATACTAGCTATAATATCAGGCGCTTGGCAACATTTAAGAAGTTGCAAACCAATGTAAAGGCACATACATATCTGAAACGCATTGTTGAGGAACGATATGGTAACCAAAGTAAGCATTCCAAAAGTAATTGTTGAGGCCCAAGAATCATTGTTGCCTGACTGTCCCCCCACCCTATTGCAGGCATTTGCCCCGCTCTGACAAAATTTAAAATAGCCTATCGTTCAAGTCGCGTCCATAATGCATAATTTTGCTACGATCAGTTCAAAATTTTAGATTTGTATAGCCAAAGCCATAGCTGGGGGGGGGGGGGGTCTGTCTTTCTTTCTTTCAAACCGAGCACAACTCAGGTCTACCACCATCTATGGGCGATTTACTACCTAGTGAGTTGTGCCGGAAGTGTAACCGTGCGTGTACCTAACAGTCTGAGTGCGTACGTAGTGTTGTGTTTGATTTTTCCGTGCCGCCATCTATATTTCAGAAGTGAAGCGAGTGATGTGTTATGATTGTATTGCATTTGTACTATTTGTAGGTCTGTTGCTCTCTGTGGCAAGACTTTTTTAAAGGGGGAGATCGGCTTGCATTCGTGCCTTGAAGTTGGGAATCACAGAAAACCAGCTTTAGCCGACCACCACTGTGGCGACAGCGTCCACCACTGGATGGCGCTGTCCGCCTAATAGGGAAAAGAGCGCGCCTGCGCGATGGTGGAACTGGACTTGGACTTTTGCCGCTCAAACGAGACAGTCACGCGGTTCACTCGTTCTTGTAGGTTCTGTTTATTTGTTTAATAAATGTTTAATAATATCTCTGAATCGCAGAAGGAAGTGTTTGTCGTCAACCGCCTTATTCCTTCTACGACAAGTGGTGACCCGACCGATCTCGAACGCTCTTCTGCTCAATTTCCATTCCGCCTCCACCGTTACCTACTGTCATGGCGACGAATGTGAAACTGCCACCCTTCCGGAGCCGCGAACCTGAACTTTTCTTCAGCAGCGCAGAGGCATTGTTCTTCATTCACAAGATCGAAGATGATCTCACGAAGTTCCAACTCATCATCAGCGCGCTTGGCCCAGACGCGGTTGGGCGGCAAAAGTCCCTAGTCCAGTTCCACCATCACGCAGGCGGGCTGTTTTCCCTATTAGGCGGACAGCGCCATCCAGTGGTGGACGCTGTCGCTACTGCGCGATGGTGGAACTGGACTTGGACTTTTGCCGCTCAAACGAGACAGTCAAGCGGTTCGCTCGTTCTTGTAGATTCTGTTTATTTGTGTTTAATTGTTTAATAAATGTTTAATAATATCTCTGAATCGTAGAAGGAAGTGTTCGTCGTCAACTCCCTTATTCCTTCTACGACAGGTTCGAACCCGGGACTTGGCGACGCGAGTCCGTCACTATGACCACTCGACTACCACAGCGGCACTTGGGAGGTCTGATCCTCCCCGCCCCCCCCGAAATGTGGAAAAATTACCAAAAAAGGGGGGAAAGAGGACCAAATCTATTGTTCTATCACTTTGTCCCCTCCCCCCAAAGGAAATTTCTGGCTACGGGCATGGAGAACATACACACACACACACAGAAAACCAATTTTTCAGATTATCTTTAGGTTACACGAAAAAAGGACGTACCACTTCCTCGTCCTTGACGACGAACCAGTCCTCAATCCATTTGCACACTCTTTCTACATTCGTTTACCATTCCATATCATTATACATTGATTTAAAAAAAAACAATTTTTTAAATAAGGTGCAAACGGATTATTCCGCTCTCGGTAATGGGGACGACGACGACGACAATTACAATTTCACGGATTATTCCGCTTCAGGGGTGACTGAAGACGTGTGAGGCATATTTTTGGCCGTCTTAACAGCAAGCATTACAAGCGATTTTTCTGCCCCCCCCCCCACCTGTGGCTAGTAATATTCACCTACAATTTACATACTCACTGTCGAAAATTTGAGCAGATATCATTTTCATCATACTCATAATATTATGAGTATGATGAAAAATGTAATGCACCTGAGGCTCCCGGGATGTGCCCGGATGGACCCAGACGGCGCTGCGTGTAAACCGTATCAAGAAATAAAGAAGTCCTGTGAAATCACGCACCCATGCAGAAGTATGCATTTAATATTGTAAAAGATAGGGCAAGGATATGGTACTTGAATTCTTGCCAAAAGACTCTCTCATTCGAATGTATAATTTCACGACAGGTGCCATGTTGATGGCCATTTACATGAATGGCATGGACGGCGAAGAAACTAGGAGTTTGACGACCGACATGAAGAACTCCGGTTACGTTTTTACTTGGCCTGAAGAATGGAAACACCTTGTAGTGGACAAACACAGCACAGGCGGCGTTGGCGATAAGATCAGCTTGGTTTTGGCGCCGGCATTGGCTGCCGTTGGTCTAAAGGTTTGTCTTTCAACCTAACAATCATACATATAAGCAGTATGCTATATATACAGGATCATCTTAACAACATCATGGACATCCCTAATAAGTCTGACACAATTGATGTCGACTGCTATGCAAGGTCGTCAGAGGACTGGCTCTCCGGCCGTTCTCGGATCAGCCCATGCGTTAAGATGGCCCCCAGTGCTGTACCTTTAGCTGTTGACGTCATCGATTATTCCATGACACAAATAATAAGCGCAAGTTAACAAATAAATAACAATTTTATTAAATTAACTTAAAAGCGAAATTGTAAGGGACCGACGGTTATAACAACAAGAAGCAAACTTTGAGAATATTATACAGGTACATTAGAGCCTCGCGGACAGACACAAGAGTGCGCGAGACGACTCGACAGCCAGAGAGGGTACTCGCGACACAACAGCTATCTCGGGGATTATTGCGTCGCCACAGTACCCCCCTCCCACACGTAGATCAAAAGCTCTCCTAAAAACGGATTACGGGCTTGATTTTTCGGCCAGATTTTGTATTACATGAATTAGGTATGGGGGCAAGGCCGTCTTAAGAGCATCATGGGTCCCCGGGCCAAGTGGTTTTTCTGAGGCCCCCACCTTGCAAATACTAGAAAATTTCAACCGGGTCTCATTTTTGTGAGGCACCTCTTCTTCTTCTGAGGCCCCCGGGCCGTGAGTATGGGAACATCAACAACACTGGGAAAGAAAGACCTGTTGGATCTTTGGTGGATATATGCGGGCTTTATGGAAACGAAAACTTTCTTATCATTAATTGGTATGCAATTTCTTTTTTTGAAACACGAACCACCAGTAGGGTAAGGGGGCCATTATTAGATCTTTTGTGATCTTTCCTAAAGGCGATCCTGCGTACATCTCTGATTGGATTGTCCTTAGATATATACATAGGAAGTTTGACCGTCACTGTCTGACACTGCTGTAGTGAACTTTGCTACGAATGCTGCACGCGGGAAATGTTTTTCACATGATTATAGACTGAACACACTCTATATATGTTTAGCTTGTTCTTAAGTTTATTAATTACTGGTTTGAGTAAAGCATTAATTGAAGGAGTGGTATAGATTACCGTTGCCATAGTTGGTGCGAAGTACCGAGCATTGAGCCCTCGTCTTCTTCATGGTTTCTGTAAGTATTCCAGAGATGTTGATCGGTCAATGGCAAGATGGTTGCTTAGAAACAACCATTTGAGTAATTTGAGGCAATTCCTTTCTATTTGGCTATCGATGTCATTAATGGAATTATTGCGAATGTGTGTCTGGTCTTGGCTAGCCAATAAATTACCTATTCTTTTTTCTACCGAATGCGAAGTGGGTCCCCCCCCCCACACACGTGATCAATTATATTTCGGGGGGGGGGGGAAATCGCAAATAAATACACCAAACGTTTGATTCTATTTTAATATCCCACCAACGCACAAACCAGTTGCTTTCACAGCAGCTTTCCGTCATTCAAGGAAATTGTTTTCACGAGTATAAGCTTCTTTGCTAGTCCTGCAAATCTCATCGCAGCTTGTTTTCTCGTTCACTCGGTGAACCACATCGCACCCCGAAAATCGCAAATCCGAATCCCTCCCCCCCTTCTCTCCCTATCGATGCTATAGTAATACTTGAATGGCCCTTAACTCTTCCTCGAAGTAAAACGTGTATCTTCCATTAGGTACCCATGATATCAGGTCGAACTCTGGCTCATACTGGAGGGACCCTGAACAAAATGGAGTCCATACCCGGTTTCTGTGTGGAGCAAACTGCAGAATCAGTCGTCGATCAGGTGCGGGACATCGGTTGCTGCATCATTGGCCAAACGGATGAGATAAACCCCGCTGATAAGACCATCTATCGGATCAGGGATATCACTGCCACAGTTGGACAACCTTCGCTTATCACAGGTATGCATACCCGCAACGAATCTGTCCTGTAGGGGCTTTCCTACAGTTTGCCGAATCTATTTTCTAATAAAGTTTGAGCCCGGAAATTTCGCCGCCGACATTTCGCCTGCCCCGAATGTATGAGTGACTTACTGTATGAATAACCAAGTAAGTAACTGACTGTGTGGATGACCAAGTGATGGTGAATGACCGTATGAGTAAGTGTAATTGACTGTATGGTTGAGTGAATGACAATATGGAATGATCAAGTGAGTGACTGTATGAGTGTACACACTCACTTGGTCTCTCACATGGTCACCCACCCACTCACTCGTTCACTCATACGGCCTTCAATTGGTCACTCATTCATTGAGTTGGCCATTTCATATGGTGAAACCTACCCACTTACTTGATCACTAATACTGTCACTCACTTGGTCACACATACGGACACTCAATTGGTAACTTACCCACTCTTTTTGTCACTCGCACGGTCAAGGCAAGCAAAATTTTGGGAGGGGGGGGGGCGAAATGTCGGAGGCGAAATTTCCGTTAAACGTTTCAGCCACTATAGAAAAGTATGAATCGCTTTGTGGATTTTCCAGCGTCAATAGTTTCAAAGAAGTTGGCGGAAGGATTAAGCAGCATAGTTTACGACGTCAAGTTCGGCAAAGGATCCATTTTCGGGACGGAAGAAGAAGCTCTTGACATGGCAAAGAGGCTGGTAAGTTCCAATTCAGTTTAGGTTTGGCTCCTTTGCCAATGACTACTGCGTGGTAATCCGTTATTTGATTTCCGATCACATATGATGTGTCTTTTCACTTTCTGTACGGAAGGTGACGGCTTCATGCCACGACACCAAATCCTGCGCATTATTCACCGCGATGGGAAGTCCCATCGGGCACGAAATCGGCAACACGCGGGAAGTCTTGGAGTCCGTTTGGAGCTTGAAAGGCGCGGCTCCCGTCGACGTACTTGAGCTGGTCAAAGAATTGGGTATGCGGAATACTTTCTCATTTTGTTGATTTGTTTTTGGTTTGTCTATTTTGGCTACATTACGGGGTGAATTTCACCTAATTTGCCAAACGAAAGGACGCGTTAGACAGAGCCCAAGTTTAACAAAAAAAAAAAAAAACACCACAACAGCTCTTTCAAATAACTACCGTTTTCAAATAATGGTGGAAAGTGCGTCAAATCTAAAAAAATCATAAATTTATGAAGTTCCTGAAAGACCTGCACTCAAACTAAGCACGTGTTCGGAAAGAGCAGAAAAAAATCTTATACGGTGGCACCATTTCCCATCGTAATCAGGGTCGCAATTGGATACTTTGTCAGCTGGGACAAACACATTTTGAAGCCTAGTGGAAGGAGCATTTGAAGGGTGAATTTGACCCTTCCCTCTGGTCCACCGCCCGGGGCACCAGACCCTCCTGCTCTCCCCATCCCAGTTACGGCCCTGATCGTGATATCTGGGTTTAATGGCGAGCTCCAAGAGCTGAAAGATCATTTTGATCATTTTTGTCGCACCACGGTCATTTTCTGCACACGAGGGCTAATTAGACCGGGACCTACAATTTATTGCCGATTCCGAACGACAGGCTTGTTTTTTATACTCATCTAGAGGTTGGTGCGCTAACCCCTCGATGGGGGACTCCCTGCGGTAGCAATTTTTGCTGCGGTCAAGTCGCCGTTTTTTGTTGTACCCCTGTGTCAGGAAAGTTTTCTGACAAGGACGAACCGGGTATCGAACTCGCGACACCTCTAAACATCCTTTGGTACTTTAGGCGAGTATCTTATCGACCGGGCTACCGCGCCCCCAGCTGAAAGATTGGCGAAATACAAAATGGAATTGTCGCCAAAATTTGTAACCGCCAATTCCGAATGTCTACTTCGGCGAATGCCGATTTCAGTGATGTTATTGTAAACAAAAGGTTAAATTTGTCCTGAATTGTGTAAACACCGACATGGTTTATTGCAGGCTCTTGCGAAAGCTCGTGGAATGGACAAATTTTGGGCAAATTTGATCGATTGTGGCTAGATGGATGTTTGCGAAAGTGGCGGTTAAAGATTTTGGTGGCAGTTCGATTTTGCACTTCGCTAATCTCGCAGCGCTTGTAGCTCGCCATTAAATCCAGATATTCTGATGGATGTGCTTAGTTTGCGTTCAGGTCATTCAGGAACTTTCAGGTTTTTCAGATCTGACGCATTTCACTTCTATCCACCTTAACTCAAAAACGGTAAGAGATAGGACAGAGTCGCTATTGCGTTTTATGTTCCACTTGAGCTCGTCTATCACCCCCTTTTCATTCAACAAATTAAGTGAAATTCCCCCTGTACAACTGAACTGTACAATTTTAATATTGACACTCCCCAGATTCTATAATCAAATATTCACATTCTTCCAATAGATTCAATTGCTCCCGCAAATTGAAACCCTTTCTTGCATCCACAGATTGCTTCAAATATAGTTTTCTCCCCGTACAATTATTGATAAGAACCTCCTCCCATCAAATTCTGTAGACAGTACTTCAATCTCTGATTTTGTATGTAACCATCAATCACCTATGTCAAGCCCATCACCGCACCCTCTTGAATAGGCCTCGGCCAAACAATATTGCATAAATAAATAAGCAACTCTTAAGCTGTACATCTTGTATTAACAAGTGGAGAGCGACATTCATGTCATAAATAAGCAACTGCTTCGTGTCCAGTATGCCGTCGCGCTGTGCGACCTGTTTGACTGTGAGAGGGGAATTATTATTATTTGTATGATACATCTCTTTCTCTGTTATAACTGTGTATTCGTACCAAATTTCATTAAAATCTGTCCCCTACTTTTTCAGAAATTCGACATAATGTGCTAATTCTCTTAATTTTGCACACGAGTGTAGTAAGATTTATTATGTCTACCAAAGACGCGACGCTTAGGGTATTACGCATAGTCGCCGGTAAAAGTGATACAAATGCAGGGAAGTTTATGAGACTTATATTACCCCAACGTTCGGCGATTATGCGTAGTAAGCGGATTTATCACATTTACCGCTTAACGCATCCACTCTCTCTCTCATACGCTGCTTATAACCATATTGCATAGGCTTATTTTTTTTTAACAATTTCGTTTCTTGTCGTACTGAAGGTAGCGAACTGATGCTGATGACTGGTACGGAAGTTGAAAAAGACAAAGCCAAGATGAAGATCCACGACGTCCTGTCGAACGGAAAAGCCCTGAATAAATTCTACGGTATGCTGAAGCGACAAGGCGTCTCCGATGAGGTCGCGACAACATTGTGCTACGGAGATGATCCCGCAGACGCCTTGCCGAAATCCCGATTCACCACCGCAATCACTTATCGCGGACGTGATGGTAATAAGTAGATCCCGGATTATACGCATTCGCATATTTTGGCCTTTTTTTTTTAGCATTAATACATATAAATGCATAAAATCAAACAATTTTCAGTATAAGTGCATATATTTTGAAGATTTATTTAAGATCGCTCAATTTTTTTCAAATTTTCCAAATAAGTATTGTTCATAATATTTTCATAACATAGATTTTTTTCCCGCAGGCGAAATTTTGTGAATTAATAGATATTCATAAAGTATTTTACGAATATTAACCGTTTTATACAAATACAAATACAACGGCACAACAGGCAAAATGCCCAACGAGGTGGCTGAGAAAAAGATGCCCGTAACAAATATGGATGTCACATATTTCCAAAAAAAAAATATAGCAACCCAATTAAAAATGCAAATGCCAAAAATTATAATCAATATATACCCATGATAAAATACTATACAATGTTCATAAAGAATACTTATGGTTGTCTTATTCTAAGTATGGATAGCTTCTCGATTTACCCCAATTGTAAGGCTATTTCTAGAGATATGGCAAAGTGTTAAATTTCTTATTAGAAATAGCGTCGAAATTCTTTTGTTACTGCTATTTTCGTTATTGAGCAGCTGCAACAAACTGAAAATTAAAAAATGCATAAATAAAAAATATGTAGAAGTTATTTGCATATGCGGAGTATATATACATATATATATATATATATATATAGGAGGATATATTTTTCGTAAATGAAATACACATGTTCTAAAAAATAGAAAAGATGCATAAAGAAAGCAAACACATTTGCTTTTTTTTTGCATGGTGTTTTTTTAATGCATATTTTCTCATTTTTTATACATATTTCGGAATTTTTGACTTTTTCAAGGTTTCTAATGCATATTCTGGAGTGTTTAATGCATATTTTGGAATTTTCAATGCATATTTTGGAATTTTCAATGCATATTTTGGAATTTTCAATGCATATTTTGGAATTTTCAATGCATATTTTGGAATTTTCAATGCACATTTTGTATTTTAAGTGCTTATTTTTTGCATTTATAAGTGCATCTTTTTGCATTTTTAAGTGCATATTTTTGCATTTTTAAGTGCATATTTGCATATTTTTAGAGCATATTTTTCCCCTTTTTAGTGCATGTAATCCGGGCTCTAGTAATAAGATTCTCTCAACGTCTAATTTAACTTTATTGTATATTGCACTAATGAATCGTACATGCAACTCTTAAACATCCCTCTAGGAAACTTTCATCGGATTATTGCATGCCGGAAAGTTTTTTGATGTTAGGATCAGCCCGGGGCGGCAAATTTAAAGAATGAATGGCCGTAAAAAGAATTCGTAAAATGGGAGAAGGGTGGCGAAATTTGTATTAACCCTCAATAAATCCGCCTCTGCCGAACAGTAAAAGATTAGATCAGTGAGTGACCAGAAAAGTTACCTAGAGAAATTGCAATCACGTGAGTGAGCAAAAGAATGACTTACGGCCGTATTCACCAACGCAGTTTAAACTGCAATCGCATGTGAAAGGAATTGAAGATCGAAACGGATTGGTTAAATTGAGGATTTCAACCAATCCGTGTCGATCGCTAATCGTTTAACCTGCGATCGTAGTTTAAACTGCGTCGGTGATACAGGATATGGCTGATGCTTGAATTTTCGTGATTATGTAAATATCGTATTAAAAAGGTCTACTTTCTGACCAAAGCCTAACAGTACATGAATGAATGAACGCCGGACTTATCCCGTTCCCGAGATGTCTTCAAGACCAGGTTTATGGCAGTCTGGAACACTCCACGTTTGAGCGCAAAACAAATGAATAAATGAAATTAAAAAAACAAAAACAAAATATGTGTATAAAGATGTAAACAAAACATACAAACACACAAAAAATTTGGAATATACAGGGTGTCCTGTAAGCGCTAACGCGGCTTTTAACTCATCAACCGTCCGTCGTAGAGGGGTATAGTTTCTATCTAAAAAAATGCTCGAAAGGCGTACAAAAATTACCCTGTACCAGTTTTGAGAGTGAAGATACAGGGTGTAACAAAATAAAAAAAAAAATCTAAATTTTTATACGGCTCCCTTGTTCTCCAACTTTCAATTACAAAGTTGTTGTCCGGTCGCGTAATTCCATACCGTACATGGGATTTTTAACACGGGATGCACCTCATTGGCTAAGATCACTATTATGTCACTAAATCGTCACACCCGATCTCGACTTCGGAACTCGATGTAATGCGCATGCGTGACATATTTATTGCCGCGTTTTTCCGGCGACTGTTGGTTGGCGCCAATATACTGCCTGGCAACGTTTAATAGCACATATATCTAATTTTAGCTGCAGTCGCCGTGTGGCCGTCGGTGTAATGGTTACAGTACGGGGTTTGTGTATTGAAGATTGTGGGTTCGAATTTCAATGTAATCCCACTCGAATTCGTTATGTAATAAGGTTACCCGCGGTCTGTTTTTGGAATATCTAGTTTCAACTTACAAGTTTTGCCACATTTTCGGTTGTGGTGGCGACATAGTTGATATTTTCAGTCCGGGGGCAGGGACTCCCTGTAAAGGCCGAAGGAGCGAAGCGACGTCCGGCTTCTCTTCGATTTTTTAATTCGAATACTTCAGCGAATATTGCACTTGGAAACATGGAATTTTTTTCTTGTTTTCCCCAGGAGAGACCGGGCAACAACTTTCTAATTGAAAGTTAAAGAACGAGGGGGACCGTATAAAAATTTAGATTTTTTTTATATTTTGTTACACACTCTATGCTCACCCTAAAAAATAATTTTTGAACGCTTTTTGAGCATTTTTTTAAATTGAAACTACTTCCAGGACGAACGGTTGATGAGTTAAAAGTCGCGTTAGCACTTAAGGGACACCCTGCATTTCCCCAGGAGATTGGGTATCGTTGCGATTAAGCCTAACACTACAGCCGAAATCGACTGAATTGACTTTAAATCATTTCCTCGGCAGGTTACGTCAACGACGTCGATGCATCAGCGCTGGCGGTTTTTTGGAAATGGCTGTCCGAGAGCTCGTCCGATATAGACCTAACCGCGGGTTTGACGCTCATCAAACACGTCGGAGACGAAATACGCACAGGTAATTTGTAGAAATACAATTGAATCCCGTTTTAACGAATACCGTTATAGCGGAAATCTCGTTTTAACGAACACTTTATAATCCCCTAGATAATTTTACATAGAAACAATGCAAAAAAAAAAACTGTGTAAACTTTATAACAAAATTTCGTTATAACGAAGTGATTTCTGCGGTCTCTTGGAGTTCGTTATAACTGGATTCGACTGTATTACCGATTCTAAACAGTATATATTTAGGAATTACCTCCCTCACATCGAGTCCAAAATTACTTCTTTCGTCGATTTTAAGGGGTACACACACACACAGTGCACGCTGGTTTCCGATTCCGCGAGCATTCACTACGGATTGGTTAAAAAAACCAAAAATTTAGGTTTACAGCCAATCAGTAAGGGGCCGACTTGCAGAATTGAAAACCAGCCTAATATGTTCGTACCCTTAAGCTTCGTCGATTTCGAAACTATTTCTTCCGTCAATTTTGAAGCCTCGTCGATTCCGAAACTATCGTCAATTTTGAAGCCTCGTTGATTCCGAAACTATCGTCAATTTTGAAGCCTCGTCGATGCCGAAACAATTTCTTCCGTCAATTTTGAAGCCTCGTCGATTCCGAAACTATCGTCAATTTTGAAGCCGCGTTGATTCCGAAACTATCGTCAATTTTGAAGCCTCGTCGATTCCGAAACTATCGTCAATTTTGAAGCCTCGTCGATTCCGAAACTATCGTCAATTTTGAAGCCTCGTCGATTCCGAAACTATCGTCAATTTTGAAGCCTCGTCGATTCCGAAACTATCGTCAATTTTGAAGCCTCGTCGATTCCGAAACTATCGTCAATTTTGAAGCCTCGTCGATTCCGAAACTATCGTCAATTTTGAAGCCTCGTCGATTCCGAAACTATCGTCAATTTTGAAGCCTCGTCGATTCCGAAACTATCGTCAATTTTGAAGCCTCGTCGATGCCGAAACAATTTCTTCCGTCAATTTTGAAGCCTCGTCGATGCCGAAACAATTTCTTCCGTCAATTTTGAAGCCTCGTCGATTCCGAAACTATCGTCAATTTTGAAGCCTCGTTGATTCCGAAACTATCGTCAATTTTGAAGCCTCGTTGATTCCGAAACTATCGTCAATTTTGAAGCCTCGTCGATTCCGAAACTATCGTCCATTTTGAAGCCTCGTCGATTCCGAAACTATCGTCAATTTTGAAGCCTCGTCGATTCCGAAACTATCGTCAATTTTGAAGCCTCGTCGATTCCGAAACAATTTCTTTCGTCAATTTTAAAGCCTCGTCGATTCCGAAACTATCGTCCATTTTGAAGCCTCGTCGATTCCGAAACTATCGTCAATTTTGAAGCTTCGTCGATTCCGAAACTATCGTCCATTTTGAAGCCTAGTCGATTCAAAAATTAGTCCTTTCGTTTACTTTTGAAGCTTCGTCGGTTCTGAAACTAGTGCTTTCGTCAATTTTTAAGCTTTGTTGATTCTAAATTACTAAATAACAATAATATTCTGAAATTACTCCTTTCTTTTATTAGTTCTGAATTTCCATCTCAATTCTGAAATCAATTCCTTCATTAATTCAGAATTTTCATGAATATTCTGAAATTATTTCTTCCATTTATCATTATTTCGTATTAGTTTTCAAACCATCTCATCAATTCAAAAATTTTCATCAATTCTGAAATCATTTCTTTCATTAATTCTGAATGGGAAAAGTAGAACAGACAATTAACTTCTGTTGGGACCCAAGTGTGCCCCCTTCCCTAATCTTGCAATTAGGTGCATTTTAGAGGCAACGGTTGCTTCTTATCCATGTAATTACGAAATTCCCATGTAGAATAAAAATACAACTCACACCCCAATAAAGAATTTTACAGAAATATACAAATGCAGGAGCAATTTTCAGAAATATTCTGCATATACGTACACTGGTTTACGGAAATTGCGCCACCGACGTTTCGTCTCCGGTACATTTCGCCTGACCTGACCGTGTGAGTTACCAAGTAGCTGAATGACGTAGAGTAATCAAGTGAATGCGCGAGTGATCGTATGAGTGACCAATTGAAGAGGTAAGTGACCGTAAGAGGTCAGGTGAGTGGGTGCATGACTGTATGAGTGAACGAGTGGGTGGGTGACCATTTGAACGAGTGACAGTACGTGGCCGTATGGGAGACCAAGTGAGTGTGGTCACTTATACCGTCACTAACTTGGTCACTCGATCATTCACATGGTAATTCACTCACACACTTGCTTGATCACTCACTTAGTTAATCACTCGGTCGCTCATGCATTCAGGGCAGGCGATAGGTCCGGGGCGAAATATATCGGGAACGAAACATCGGAGGCGAAATTTTCAGATCCCACGCACACTGATATTTATTTTTACTTCACTGTATTTGTGTCCCAGGTGACGAATGGTTACAGATTCACCACAACTGTTCACTCGACGAAGGGCAACTAAATTCGCTTCACAAAGCGTTGGGAGTTTCGAATGAAAGAGCAGGTACAAGGAGAAGAGTTTACAAAAGAATACATTTCCACGAAGGCGAGATAAAAGTTGTCGATGTACTATAAGCAAAATTACTTCACGAAATTGTATTTTGTCGATTTTATAATACTGAGTCCTTAATCATATTTTTCTCAGTGTACATTGTAAAAAATGTTTGTAATAATCTTTATATATAAAATTGATTTTCCGTCTGTGTGTGTGCATGTTGTCTGTACAAATCTACAATTTTGGACCGATCGTTACCCAAATTTTGCATATATACCAAAAAGAATGCGACTTGAACAATAGGCTACTTTAAAAAGTTCGCCAGAGCATGGCAAATGCCCGAAAAACCGCCGGGAAACAATAGTTCGTGGGCCTAAAAAATGACTTTGGGAATGTTCACTTTGGTTACCGTGGATCCCCAACAAAGCGTTTCAGACATGTATATGCATTTATAATGAATGCTGCCAGTACATGGGGGGTTCACCCCACTAAGGAATTAGGTGGCATGGTGGTAAGATGCCCGTCTACCATCGTGAAGGTTATTGTTAGGGTCCCGGGATCGAACCCAAAGGAGGATATCGATAAGATATTTTCCCTAACGAACTCGGTGACCACTGATAGACAGCGCCTTCACTTCCATCTCACTAATGGCAGTAAATTGCAATATAGCGATATGGCCAGAGTTGGTGTTTGGTGAAATAGTACATGGGGGGGGGGGGTGAGGTAAACCTGGGTATTATAGCTTGGCTTTAATATTTGTGGCATTCATGTATATTTTTTTTTAATTTCAATTGCAATTAAATTCTCAAATCTGTCCGAGGACCACCTGTCCTATCATCGCGGAGCAAGGATTGAGAACCGCTGCTTTTTTAAGTGTATTTCGCGCATTGAACCAACACCCCCTATAGATAAGATCTTATCTATAGGGGGTGTTGATTGAACTCGAGTATTTATGGTGTACCGGTTATAACAAATATCGAATATAGCAAATGTTTTTCCTACATTCCTGTGCGATTTCGTTATATATCCGGGCTCGACTGTATTTCTAAAATTTTCAGTTATGTCATCTACATACATAAAATTGATTTCCTGTGTGTATGCTCTCTGGGGCCGTTCAAGTATTACGTCAGCAAATTTTTAGCCATTTTTGACCCCCCCCCCTTGGCGGCAAAATTTCATCAGCTCGGCCCCCATACCTCCAAACGCATATTGGTGGGATCAGAGACGTACGCGGGGGCGGGGCTTGTTGCTCACTCCCCCCCCCCACACACACAGGATGAAAATGTATTTTTTAATGCAAAATAATTTTTTTTTTTAATTGAAATTTTGGAAGAAAAAAACCTTTTATATGTTATAAATTTCTGTTAATTTCAATGCTATTTGATAAGTTATGAACTCGAAATTTCTCTTTACGAAATTTATTGCGACCCATCCCGTAAGCCATAGATTTTATGGTATAACTATAGCTTCTATCGCTGGAACATTCCATCGCCCACCAGGGGGCGATTTTACCCACTTTCGGGAACACTGCTCTAAGCCAGTGGTTCTCAACCTTTGGAAGCCCGCGGTCCGGTTTCATTCATTTTTGAAAGTGGAAGGCCCGGTCAAACACATGATTAACGGAACGTGAATGGGGGGAAAAGGAAACGGCAGATCGGTCACGGCCCAGTACCGGCCGCGGCCCGACGGTTGAGAAACACTGCTCTAAGCCATATCTGGATAACCCTTGGCTCAAGGACCAAATGTGGCCCTGGGGGTTTATCTGATGTAGCCTGCCCCCCAAACCTAATTTTGCAAAAATGAACTGAGCAGCACATTTACAGATCACTTAAGTGACCCGTGAAACAGTTCTAGAGCTTTTAAGCGATCCGTGGCACATTTAGATATTCCTTGAGTGACATGCGGCGCAGTTTTAAAGCACTTAAGCGGCCCACAGTGCAGTTCTACATCACTCGAGTATGTAGAAGGTTACCCGCGGCACATTCCCAGATTACTTAAGTGAACCGCAGCATGATTATGGATCACTTGAGTGATGCGTGGCACAAATTCCAGAGCGCTTAAGCGGCCCAGACACATTTCCAGATCACTTGGATCCGCGAAACATTTAGAGATCACTAAAGTGACTCTGTAGGGGACTTACTTATCAATAGGGAGAGAATGTTAGTTCAGGTGCCCACAAACTAGTGAAAGGTTTTTCCTCGTTTTCGGCACACTCAGTAAAGATGCCATTAAGAATATTTCATATTTTCATAAACGGGGTGGTTGATGACGTAAGCATCATCCAAACCCCTTCGCCGTCATTAAAAGCCAGCAAATCGGTAACCCCCTCCTCCCCATAGATGCTGACGTAATACTTGAATGACTCCTGTGCAAATCTGCAATTATAGACAGATTGTTATCCAAATTGTGCATATACATCAAACAGGACGCGACTTCAACGATAGATTACTTTAAAAGTTAGCCAGAGCTGTGCATTTTTCGTCCGAAAAATAACCGTCCAAACCATTGGCGTATGGAAGGGGATGGGGGGGGGGCAACCCCCAACCCCCCCGAACCGAGATTACAGTGTTATTTTGCGGAAAAAAATGTAAATCCCCCAGAAGGAAAAAATCTGAAACCCCCCCCTCAAGAAAATTCTGCATACGCCTATGGTCCAAACCGTCGAGCAACAATGGTTCTTAGGCCTGAGCAATGACTTTTGGACAATGTTTACTTTGGTTCCCAAGCAATGTGTTTCAGACACGTATATGTCTTTATAACGGTTTGTCACTTTTAGAAGCACCGGGTATTATAGCTACTTCACAATAACAGCGAAGGATATAAGAGTGTACATAATTATACAATAAATTTTTTTTATTCATATCGAATACATTTTACATATAAATACAAGTTGATATATTGTATTAAAATATATTCCAGAAAAATATATATAGCGGATGTCAGCTCTCGACATATCTTTCCTTGAAGAAAATATTGTTAAATGATCATGTTGCAACGAGTGTCTCGAACACTCGAAATAAAACATTACATTCACATAGATTCATATTATTAGTAACATGCACAGAAGGCACATGAGCTTCCACATAAGGTCCTTATTCACTTACAGCGGGATAACAATAGCTACATCATATGAGCAGTGTCTGGAATTTTTAGTTGGATTTGATGAACATGCAACTAATTTTGGCAGTGATTTTAGTGATCATATAAACAAGATTTTTAACTGAAATGATTTAAATTTATTGATTTGGTTTTTAGATGATAAAAATCCATTCATAGAATGGAAAAAAGGAGAAAAAAGCTGTTCAATCAACAAGTTTAGCGATACAGTCGAACCTTGTTGAGATAAACTAGTTTGATACAACTTTTCTCTTAATACAAATGCACGGTTCCCAGCAAATTCTTCTGGATTATTTCCCTGACAGAAACTGAAAAACATTTCCTTGGCTCTTCCTGACCAAAAATTTAAAACTTCCCTGCCTTTCCGTGATCAAAAAAAAAAAAAAAAAAATTAAATTTCCCCGACCACAACTTAAAAATTGATCAACCTGATAGAAAAAAATTGGAAATTTTCCTCAATTTTCCCTGATTAAAAAAAAAAAATTTAAAAATTTCTGTGACTGAAACTCAAAAATGACCTTGAATTTTCCTAACCAAAACTCAAAAATTTCCCCCGAACTTCTCTCACGAAAACTTAGTAATTTTTATCAGGTAAAGTCAGAGACATTTTTAAGCTTTGGTCAGAGAAAGTCAAGGAAATTTTTGAGTTCCAGTCAAGGAAATTCAGGGAAATTTTTGTTTTGGCTGGGGTTTTTTTTTTTTATCAGGTAAAGTCAAGGATTATTTTAAGTTCCTGGCTAAAAAATAAAATTTTCCCTGGATTTCCTTGACCAGAACTGAAAAACTTCCTTGACTTTCTTCTCTGACCAAAACTCAAAAATTTGCTCAACTTACCTTTTGAATTGGAAGGACCTTGAGGCCAGACAGGTGACCGAGATATTACATGAGCTTAACTCAACCTGACCCAGAACTTAAAAATTTCTATACACAAAACTAAGAAATTTTGTAACTTTCTCTTGATAAAAAGTTAAAAATTTCCCTTACCGAAACGCAAAAAATGTTCTTGTCTTCCCTCACCAAAATGAGAAAATTTTTGACTTTTCCTGACTCTGAAAAATTCCCTTGACTTACCGTCCAACCAGAGCTTAAAAACTTCCGTGACCTTTCCTGAATAAAAGCGAAAAATTTCCCTGACTTTTACAGACAAAAACTCGTACACTTCCTTGACCCAAACCTCTGAAAAAAAGAAATAAATATATAATTCAAAATCTTGACCTTTAAAATGTTTTTAGAGTTTCGATTCTTCCCCTTCACAGAATCTTTATAGGAAATACGAAATCCAGTTGGTATGAAATATCTTCAGTTTTTTTATCTTAATAAGGTTCGAATGTAGTAGGAAATATTACTACAGTAACATAATCAGTCAATATTTGAGTAAGTTACAGAAGCTTAAATTTATTTTAAATTTTTTTACAGTTTGAATGAATGACTCGAAGTTGATCATTTGTGAATTTTAATCAGTACAGAGCAGTGATTCTGAAATTGTATGGTTACGGCTCCGATTGGAGTCAACAAACTGTCAAGGGTGTCATGCAGGGTCAGATCAAAGATACTGATATGTGCCTACATATTAATTAGTTAAAATTGAGACTTTTCCCCGATTATTTGCTGTTACTGCGATAAAAGCATCCTAGGTATGTTAGGTCCATTTTTAGGTTTTCATCATACATTTTCCTCCTTGTATCAAAGAAATCTTTGGAATGTGCGAAATTTCTAGGTCATTATTATCATACCATTGAAATATATATTGATTTGAAATAAGCGGTGGGGCTATAGTTCCTTATAAAATTAAGCAGTTCCTAGCTGTTATATAGGAATATATATTTCACAGTGTTCCTCAGCAAGTTATGAAACAGTTTCTTTTAAACTACCGTTATGTTAAATTTATCATTAAAATTTTTTTTATAATCAATTTTATAAGAAATATTGGCTATACTTGATTCAAGCCTTCATAAACTTGAAGACGACGAGCTTTCATTAAATTGAATAATTAATTCTTCAGATCATTGGGATAATTTCTCACTTGTTTTGCTAGGTAATTTTTCTCAGCGCTGAGTTATTCCTATATAAGGCACCTTAACTCTTAACACAATATCGAGCAATAATGATCAAATTACAGTAAAAAGTCTGAGATGACAACAGCTCATTAATAGCAGGGAAAACTGTTTTAAAAACAGACTTCATTATAAGCGATAAATATTAATATCAGCTTGTAGACTGCGAAATCCATTGTAATAGCCAGATCTTCATTATATCTGACTTTTACTGTACTTACAAAGAAATACTATACAAAGGAGAAACCTTGATAACGAACACTCCCCACTAGCAGACACCTCCTGTAAAAAGGCACTTTTGAAGTCTATACAACATAGCTTCAATTTATTATGCTATATGTTAACGGACCATTAGCGAACAAAAATTTTGGTCCCATGGTGTCTGTTATCAAGAGGTTCCACTGTAATTTACGTTGATTGCAGCATTCAATACAAAAATTATATTTCCGCCAATACCAGGGTTTGACAAATCCCATGGCACCAGGTTGCTACAACAACTAAATTGATATTGATGCCAAAAATTTTCTGTGTGATTACTACCTCGGGCAAAAGAAATATACCTGGCTTGTAAAATATTTGGTTCGTGTCTAGATTTTCTTTCCTGCGCTTTCAAGTCCTGGTCAATACATTTTCTTTCTTTGTACATTCAATAAATTTTTATACAGTCAAATCCCGTTATAACGAACTCCAAGAGACTGAAGAAATAACTTTGTTATAATGAAATTTCGTTAAAAAGGAATTCCAGGTTTCCGTATTGCTCCCATGTAAACTTATCTGAGGGATTGGAAAAGTGTTTATTAAAACAAGATTTTTTTCGCTACAACGGTATTAGTTAAAACGAGATTCGACTGTATTAAAAGATAGAGGTAGATGAAGAGCTTTTACTTCATTTTGCGAGTATAAAACTAAAAAAATATTTCATTCACATGAAACTGCATCGTCACAAAATAAAGGTTAATTAAAAGCAGGAAGTAGAAGGCAAAAATTTTTGAATGATTCCTATACAGCTTTCTCTATCTGTATGTACAATCTACACGATCATGTGATTTTGAGCATTACTACTGCTATGTCCTCTTCGAAAACGTGCATCTATAGTTATTATAGTATACACTCTCAGGTCAAGTCAAACAAGAAGATTGCTCTCTATTCCCCCTGTATTAAAAAAGTTATGTTCATCAAATATATATCTATCTGAGCACAAATATAAACCATCAGTTCTCAACATTTTTTTATTCGCAGAGACTTCTTTTTGGTATATAATAATTCTATGGCATAATTATAGGAATTAAGATGGGTAATTATAGGCAGATAAATATGTTACAATGCCCGCACGCCTCTTCTTTTAAATTTATTCATAAAATTTATGTACTAATTCTTTTCCTGGAGCACCTGTCAAGCCATTGGGAGAAGTATGCACAGAACCCCCAGGATTGCTAGGAGCATAGGTTGAGAATATCTGATATATATACTGTATGAAATGTTTGATAAAACCTACCTTACTAGCTAACATTTACTGGCGAGAAATTTTTGTGTGACGGGTAAAAAAGAGAGGTCACTCAAATCTTTTATCACCTTATTGAATATCCAAGCATTTCCCATCAAGAACTTGGTTGCTCCTGATTGAAACTTTCCAGGAAACCCAAAGCGGCAAATTTGCACGGATGGGAAATTTGGGAAATGGTTGGTTAAGAGAGACTAGGAAGAGGAGTGGGGGGGGGGGGCAAACCAAGAATCTGCCTCAGGGTAATTGTACAGTCGAATCTTGGTTTAACACTACTCAAGATTCTAGCATGACAATGACTTTAGAGTTGTATCAAATCCTTGTTAATTCCATTGTAATCCCATAGCTGCAAACTTTAGAGGAGAATTAAAGAGATTTGCGTGCGGATCTGAATTCTGTACAGATACCATACAAACAAATATAAAAGGGATTAAAAAAAATAGGTATATTTAATTATTAACAAAAGTAAAATCGTACGAATTTTTTCCCCTCAGCAAAAACGTGATATTGTGCTAGCCATCACAAAAGTTGCCAGTTATTGTGATTTGGCCTATTGGCTACAATTTTATTCACGTATATGAGTCGGGGGAAACACAGAGAAGACTTTTCTGTGGGTAAATTATGTGAAAATAATTTTTTCCCCTCGAAAGCAAAACACTTTTTGCACTCGCTGTCAAAATTTGGGAGATATAGCATTTTTCAGTTGTTTGGAAGATTTGGCAGCTATGTAATCCCTATGTATGGAAGGTTGGTTTGCTCACAGAAAATTTCTAGCGTTAAGTGAGAGCAAGAATATAATAAGAGTTCAACTGTATATGTTAAATGTCTGACAAGAAAGGCCTTACTGTGAGGCAGTGTTTCCAATCTTTTTGATGGCGCAGACCCCCCTGTAATGAAGGTCAAGGCACCACAGCCCCCCGTAGCAAATTTCAATTTAAAGCCAAACCCCCCCCCCCCCCCCAATAAAATTCAAAATGTAATTTTTTAAATTTTCATATAAAAATTCCCATAAGTTACAAATTCACAGCATTAAATGCGTCATTCATACAATGATAGTGAATGAAAATGATTCAACGAACCCCATGCAAAGTACTGGCTGACTCCCAAGGGTATGCGCACCACAGGTTGAAAAACACTGCCATAATGCATGTATAAATTCGCAAAGGAAACTGATAAACCACAATAAAATACATCATATCGACAAGAGTTGATGACTCTCCGATTTCAAGTGCTGATGAGGAAGTGAAATTGAATCAGGAAACAATGTAAATCTTTTTTGTGATAGTTCATTTTCTCACCGAGTCGAAATTTCCACTTGCACTTTACAAAGCCTCAAAAAATATATTTACACGACTGTGCCAATCATGGGTCATAGATTATGATCAGCATAACTGTGCTGTGGTGGCGGCGGTGGCAGAATAGACTGAATTTGAGAATGATCCATACTGTCGACCATGTGCATGGCACTCGGTCTCAAGACTTCTTCTATGGAGGGACAATGCGGACGTGGCCCTGGTTCTGGGGTATAGGTAAATGTAAGTCCTGTGGCGTAGATTATACCATCACTTCTGACCAGAGACACCGGCACCTTTAAAAAATGAAGAAAAAAATTAGCTGAATATTCATGGTGATACTTTACAATTAGATTCAAAATATTTTGTTCAACTCACGTTTACTAATATTGGGGGGGGGGGAAGATAAACTGAATTCCAGTGAATCAACTGTATCTTACAAATTCCCACTCACCTGTGTAGGTTGACGTACAAATTGCCAACCCTCGCGGAAAGCTGATATATCAGGAACAACACAAAGTATACTCTCTTGACACCTGGAGGAAAGAAGAGTAAAATTGATTATGACAGAACCAATAATAAATCGGAAAATTATCCTACATCTACGGGTGATTTTCAAATACCTATTTTGAGTTTTTAGTGAATTTCATCAAAACATTAAACCAATATTCATTAATATCGAAACATGTGCTAAACTTTATTTTCCTTTAACCAGGAGTTTGCAATTCTGGTATAAGGCAGAAGCTTGTTATAGCGAGGAATCAGATCATATACAAGTAGACATGTAATGTGATACCCCAACTCAGGGTCGCAACTAGGGGGGGGGGGAGAGAGAGCAGGCGGGTCTCGTGCCCTGGCGTTGGACAAGAGGGGGGCGCAAATTTTATTCTCAAACCTCTCCTTCAACATTACAAGGGGGGTGCCAAGATGCGCACCTGCCCTGGGTGACCAGACATCTAGTTGCGGCTCTGCCCCAATTTAAGTCAGTAATTAGGTCTAAAACTCACAACACACATACGTTAACTCTTTTATATACATTCTCTAATGCTAAATTCTCTTCTACAAACTCCATCATCAAAATGTTCAGGAAATGAAAATGTCTTTCGTCAGCAACATGCAAGTAAAACCTGCTAAGAGGATCCCCCCCCCTCTTTTGTCAGAATAGTATTACTTCAGAAAGGTGGTCTTTTTTTGGAGAGCTTTAAATGCATGGGAATTACACTCAATATCTTGAGAATTATGTGTCAACAGGTGCTCTGAATCTTATTTTATCAATAAGCTCAAATAGCAATTATGTTGAAAGCTCCCGACATTTAAGTTAAACTCCAATCCAAATAACTGATAGAAATTATGTTGGTCACACACTCACCTGTACATAGTTTCAGCCTCAACTTCACCAAACCAGACCCTTAAGTTTGGCGTGAAGTTTTCTCCAGAAAGCTCAAGCATTGCTACATCACCACCACCATTCAACTACAAATTAAGAGAGAAAGAACCATTAAAAACATACTGCTGTTCACTATATAGGTAATAATGTAAATATATATCAGACATGCCAGCTTTTGGAATCTAGAAATCCGGAGATTCTCCCGAGGGGGGTACCCCCCCCCTACACTCATAGACTCAATCAAGAAAAAAATCACAAAAATTTTTTTTTGAATTTTAAAGAAAAAATCAATTAAGAAAAAGTTTCATTCTTCCATCCCCCCCCCCCAACGGCAGGTTTTGCATTGCTCCTGAGCATAATATAATTCCATGTGAGTCTTTCCATGCAGAATACAGAAATCACACTACATACTGCTCGTAAAACATAAGTGTTTCCTTTCGTGGATGATATCAGTGATTGATAATCTTCGGGACATAGGCGGAGATAGACTTGGAAGTCTGGGGGGCACGATGATGATGATGTCAATTCATATAGGCATATATACATTAGATCAGTCGAATTCACCTTTAACGCTGGGGAGCCCCCCCCCCTTCCCCCTGTATCTCTGCCCATGCTTGGGGAAATGAACTCTTAAATGCTTGATATTTAGCTTTATATAGCTTGAAGTTTTATATTTTCTTTCTGAAGACATTTAATCGGAGAAAACAATTTAAAAACTTCAAAATACAAAGCTGCTGACAAAAAGACTCGTGTTTACCGCACAACTGTTAATGGAATACAATAATGATTACACAGGAATTTCGGCAACCAATGTCACGTCCCTGATAAATGATTGACGATAAACGCTACGTAAACAAAGTCACGTCTTTGCCAGTTGCTTAAATGTGGTCACCAAGACTTTTTTTTACGGCTGCTCGATGGAAATGACCAGAGCTGTCCTTTATGGGTGTTTTCCTTAACGACGACAGCAGTCATTGATGTCACGACAACGTGAAAGCTTGCGTGAAATTTAATTTTCTGTCAAAATCCAGAGAAATGTTAACAGATCCGGACAGCAAGAGAAAGGATGAAAAATCTGGAGAGTTGGCTGTATTATTCAACGCAATATCGATAAACTTGAATTCCAATAGGGAAGAAATCTTTTTTTTTTCCCAAGTTGGAAAAAAACTAAATGAAATGAGTGACAAAACCATTGCCTCATTATTGTATTGACATTGCTGAATGCAAATATCGACTCCATTACATTATTGTATTGACATTGCTGAATGCAAATATCGACTCCATTACATTATTGCTTCCATTGACTCTTATATTATTGTTTCCATTGGCTCCTATGTTATTGTTTCCATTGGCTCCTATGTTATTGTTTCCATTGGCTCCTATGTTATTGTTTCCATTGGCTCCTATGTTATTGTTTCCATTGATTTGTATGCTATTATTTCCAATTGCAATAGAACCTCTTGTAACGTTAAATAATGCTAACTAATGCAACCTTTAGTTTGGCCTAACTGGGAAAGGGGAGTCAGCCTCATTACAGAAAATTAGGTTCATTGACAAAACCCGTGCAAAAGTAGATACCGGTGCACTGTATATTCAATTTGTGCCAGATGTATGTATGTATTTAAAGCATGTATGATGTAAGGCATGCATTTCACAAAGGAATATTGCACTACACAAATGCTATAAGCCCGGTATTACACTAAAAAAGCACCTGAGTGATGCAGTGGTAAGATGCTCCTCTTTCACCATGAAGGTTACGTCAAAGTCCACGGGTTTGATCCAGTGGAAAAGCAGAGGAAAAAAAAACAAGTTTTTCCCCTACCAATCCTGGAGCGACCACCAATAGATGGCACCTTCATTTTCCACCAAACTCTGTTGGTAGGCAGGAAATCACCATATGGCGACATGACTGGAGTTGGTGCGTGGTAAAGTTATATTACACTAGAAAAGTTATTTTGTAAAATACGCTTGACAAAGAAATATGTACCGAATTCCCTAATATCAAGGGTCAAAGTGATAAGTTTTGCAAATGAAAAAAGCAGATTTTGTACATTTCTTTGCAAAAAGAAAGAAGCAAGGCAAAGCTGAGTACCGACATTGTACTAATGGTCTTTGGGGGTCATTAGATTAGATACAATACAACATGAGATGCATAGAAAAAAAAATTGTGAATTATCGCAACAGTCGCAAAAGCGTATGGTTTTTATATCAAGTGCATATTATGTGTAGGTGAAAATAGAAAGTCAGTAATTTTGTGTGATTAATACATACATGTAAGCTGTGAACAACTGGAACAGGAGTCACTGGGGAACGAACAGGGCCCATCCCTTCATAAAAAGTATACTCTGCTTTGTCCGTGCTAATGATTGTCCATGAGGCACCATCGTTGATCATCTCTTTGTTTGGCTCTTTTGGACAAGGCGTGGCCTTTAAAAAAAAGTTCAATTAGAAACTATAAGTAAATTTGCTGAACAGAAACCTATAGCTGAAAATTGATTTTGAACAGCACCAGGTATTACCACTATAACTGTTAATTTGTGATTCAAGAAACTTTACTTTTTTTTTATCTTGCAGTTTGTTTCGAAATGCACCCAAAGCATAAAAAATTGTCAACTGCTCTCGATTACCAAAACACTTTTTACTTTTTTAAGGGTTTGAACGCTGCAAATGCTTATGAGTTTGGAAAATTTCCCAACTAATTTATTTAAGTGTGACCTTAACCACTTTATGATCAAGGACGTAATATTGCACCCAAACGCCAGTGGAATAAATTCAAACAAGTCTGTTTTTCCCTCTCTCTTCACTACCACGAAACTTTTTTGCAAAGCTATGAAAAAAATAGTTGTTACCATCTCCATGATCAGGAGGTAAAACACTTTAATTCTAAGATTAAACATAGGTTCTACTATATACACGTACAAAAGAGGGGATAGAAACAGGTAGGTGAGGGTGAAAAGAGAAATATACTTCATACCTATTATCTCTTATCTGTAACAGATAACAGAGAGAGTACAGTAATATACCGTTTTCTTTTCATTTGTTGTTTTTTCTTAATTTTATATTTCCCCCCCCCCCTCCTTTTTCTAACATGCCGTTACATTTATTGCAATTCCTCAAAAAGAGATCATCTCAATTTGAGGGAAGCGGTTAAATAAACTTATATAACTGTTATGAGCAAATAAAGAAGACATTCAATGACAGTCCAAACTACCTGAAACTGGATGATCCTCTCCTGTGAAAGGCACAAGTACATTCTTTCGGTATCTTTCATGTAGAAGGCACATTTATGAAGCTGGGAGACTGGATCATCTGCATCCAGAAGAGCTGTTTGCTTGTCAACTTTCCTGATAATCTATCCATACAAATGGGAAGGGGAAAATAAATTAGGGATATACGTTTTTTAAGCCAAAAAACATGCATATGAAGGGCTTAACTTTTAAAAGGAAACGTAAAAATTATTCTTGCCAAGTTACAGATTTCAACACTTATTTGAAATGATGTTATTTCAAAGTTCCATGTTGAAATGAATTAAGCATCAATGATTAAGTTTGAGAAATTTCGTTATTTTTCTTGGGAATAATTTTGAAGTATATGAATGGAGGTGTTGAAATAAGTTGTAACAAATACATATTTGGAAACACTGGTGAAAAACCAGGAACTTACCAGACGGGGAAGGGCCATTCCAGTTACAGAACAGACAAGTTTTACAGTCGAGCCGTAATGTATGTAACCATCTCTGACCGAAAACTCTTCTGACTCTGACTCATTGTCATCCACTAGAAAAAATTTACAAGTCTGAGCATCAGGATTGAAAAATATATATACGGGGTGTATAGCAAACAGGGGGTACGGAGAATTTTACAATGAACCGTTGATCCTAGAGGCATACTTTCAATCAGAAAACGTTTCCAAATCATGTGTAGTACTCAGGTATATAATTCATATTTCAAGGGGTTGTGTAGTTATTAAAATAAAATAATTAACTTTTTATACAGTGACCCATGTTCCTCAAAACCCAATTAGAAGTTGCTGCCCTGTCTCTCCTGATGCCAACAAAAAAAATTCCACGTTTTTCAAGTGCAACATTCATTGAGATATTAGAATTCGAAAAATGGAGGGAATTCAGGAAAAAAAAACAGCTCTCAATGTAGAAAAACTGTTTCACTCGCACTTAACGATGTTTTTTCCCCCCAAATTTCCGCCGTAATTCAAATATCTCAGTCAATATTGCACAGACACGTGTAATTTTTTTTTGTTGCCATCAAGAGAGACAGGGTAACAACTTTCTAGTTGGGTTTTGGGGCACAGAGGGACCATATTACAATTATTATTTTATTTTAATAACTATATACCTTTAAATTGTATATAATTTTAATAACTGCAATAACCCTTTTTGAAACATGAATGACAATCAGCCAAATTTTCCAAAATCTTGTCCAGCTTCTGAAAGAACTTACAGTAAACCATATCAGTGATCTATGACTGTATAAAAATTTAATTTTTTTTATTTTAATAACTACACAACCACTTGCAATAAGAATGACGTATCTGAGTACTTGCTACACGTTATTGGGAACTCTTTCTAACTGGAAGTATAACTCTAGGATCAACGATTTGACAGTAAAATGCCATATCCCCTGTTTGATATACACCCTATATATTATTTTGTAAAATCAACAAGTATAAAGGCTTGAAAAAAAATAATGTATTTGTTGCAGTGTATTAGATTACAAATAACTGATGAATTCCCAATGCAAAGCTATGCAAACAGAGGCGTACCCAGGAAGAGGGGAATAAGGAGTTCGTATCCTTCCCCGGATGACAATCAAAAATTGAAAATACTTTTCAATATTTTTTTCAAAAAAAATTATAATATAAAGAACAGCTTTATATGTTATTTTAATCAATTTTGTTAATTTAAATGTTTTTTTTAGGTTGGCACAACTCAGCATTTCTCTGGAAGAGATTCTTTGTGCCCCAAATACTTTGAACCCCCATCCATAAGTCTATTTCATGTAAGTCCCTGTATGCAACAATAAGAAAACCAGAAATTATCCTTTAAATTTCACTTAATATGCTATTGCTTTTTAAAAATATAACGCAATAGAAATTAAATTATAATTTTTTTTTCTCTTTAAACATAACATGATGTAACCATTCAATGAAATAACTTAGCAGTTAAGTTGACAGATAATAACTGCCTTAAACATATGAGTTGTTATCTGCAAAACTCATTAAGCACCAACCGGGTTTCTTTTTTTTTTACAGAAAATGAAAAAGAAATTTTGTAGAGTGTATTGACTGCTTGAAATTTTAAAATTTTAACAGCATAACATTAATATTTTAACAAGTGTCCGCTCAAAAAATACACTCTACATTTGGATGGCTCTTAACTAGTTTTGCAACTGGACAACTCATATATTAGTTACCAATGACACTTACACAAATGAATGGTAAAGGCGCCCCACTGTGTTGAGCTTGCATGAAAATGGCCGTTCTCCACATGTAGGTACCTCGTGCTCACAGTCTGGGATCGTAATCTATTGAATAATGCGACTTTTGTTCCGGAGGCTATACACACTATCAAAGGAGAAATAAAGAAATGAATAAATTTGGTTTGGAATCTCTCATTATCAATGAAAAATCCCTTTTATTGCACATCAAATAGTGGGGAATACATAGTAATATTCAAAATTTTAACTTTATGTCTCCAACATATAAGAAATTGATACCATGGTTAGAGGTAGCTTAAACAAAGTTGCAAGGGTACGGTGCACCCAGGAGGCTGGTTGTAAGGGGTGGTAGCTTAGGCTTTAGTTAGACACCACAAATTTTTTAAAACATCCAGTACTAATAATTCACAATCGAAGGCAGATTTATGGTTAAGCTGACTCAGTAGGTTACAACATTTTTTCCATTCTTCTCTCATCCTAGTCTAATTTTCTTGATTAATTTTATTAATCTCTTAAATTTGCCAGGTTACAGCTCATTGAGCCTGTAAACATGCCTCTATTTCTTAGTTACCTATTTCGTAACTCTTTACCTCTTAACCTGGTCCGTTGCTCTCTCTAGGTCTTCTTTCTGGGGGCGGCACATGAGGCTTTGCACCCAGATGGCAGATAAGCTCAAGCTGCCCCTGACCATGGTGATTATTTTTGATCATTTACACACAATGCATGGCTGTGCAGTCACACAAGTTCTTTTTCCCTCCTTTGATGCACATTGTAAGTGAATATCTGAGTTCGTGGAAGTTTGATTTTAATCACTTTTTGATTCCCATCACAAATTTATGTGTCAGTAACTCCCTCTCGCCCAATATGTTTCCAAGCAAAGCTTATGGGTACTGAACACATTTATAGATAACTAGCTGATACCCGGCGACGTTGCCCGCCCTGTAAAAAATTTACATATATATAGCTTATTAATTATTTCTCAATCAAAATATTTCTGCATTAAGTAAGAAAAAATTACTTTCATTTTTTAATTAATTTTAATTATTTTAATTTTATTATTATTATTATTATTAATAATATTAATAATATAATTTTAATTAAAAACTTCAGGCAATCACTTGTGGATACACAATATTTTTGTTTGTCCATCTGGTGTGTAGATGTACAAATTTTTAGGATTACCAACACGCGACGTAAAGCTGTCTGTGTGAAAAACAGGGCTCAAGTAGGTTGATACCTGCCACTGCTAATAACTGGCCTTGCGCTCTGTTGATTGTCATGGCAAAAGCTAAACGAATCGGGAACTAATCGCTTGAAAATGAATGGCATTTCTTCAGTGATAATTGGGGTATGTGGAATGAAGACGTCTTCTCCTCCAGCACATCCAGTTAGAATCGTTGCTTCAATCATGTAAGTGTGCAATTTCTTCACGCAGAGTCTGTTGCCATTGCAGAGTATCGGTGTCTCCAAATTTCTTAAAAGCATTATAGGTGCTCCGACTTTGAGGGTCAAGTTGTGTGGTGGCACACCCGGAATATCCAAAGAGTTCAGAAATTCTGCAGGATACAGAACTGTCTGCGCTGTGTCTGTGACAGTGTCAACCGATTTGTAAGATGTGGAGTCTCCCGGAATAATTTTTAGGATTTTTCCGTTGATCTTGTTCACACTGTCATTTTTCGATGCCAGAATCGCTTTCTCACAAAGCCACTCATGGTTTTGGTGATTTTGTTGAATGTTTGGGAAGACATTGTCTGCAAGTTCTTGAACCGAGTTTATGTATATAAGAACTGGCAAAATCCATTAGGGAACGTTATCAGTCCAGTGCTTGGGTCTACGGGAATTCTTCCACTACCAAGTTTGATCAACTGATGTGAAAATGATAGCAGTGCTGAGTCATTTTGCAGTTGAACTCGCATGTTGGTGGATAATGATAATTTTTTAGCTTCGTGCCAGAGTGTGGATGATTTGAGGCAAGCATTGAGTTCATCAGCTGGCGTTGAACATTTTTATTCTCGGTTTTGCCGTCGTAGTTGTTGTTCTCTGTTGTTAGTGACGTCATATGTCCAGCTTGTGCAACGAATATTATTCAAACGCCTTTTAAGCATTTTTTAAATTGAAACTATATCTCTACGATGAGCGATAAAGGCCGCATTAGCACTTACAGGACACCCTGTATACAGGCAAGCAAAAATATCCGGCGCTTCCCGGATTTTCTTCAATTACTGGGAGGATTGGAAAAGTGACAAACCGTTATAAAGGAATAAACTGTTATAATAACAGAATTGAAGGCATGCAAACACCATTGTAAAGGCGTATATACACGTCTGAAACGCATTGTTGGGAACCACGGTAACCAAAGTAAACGTTCCGAAAGTGATTGTTGAGGCCGCAAAACCATTGTTGCCACACAGTTTTTCGCCAATTTCGGGCATTTGCCCAGCTCTGACGAACTTTTAAAGTAGCCTACGATTCAATCCCGGTCCTGTTTGGTATATATGCAAAATCTGGCGACGATCGGTCTAAAACTGTGGATTTGTATAAAGAGCATACATACATACATACATACTTTCACATTTATATATAAGATGTGCATTTTAAGTTGCCTATTACAGAACTCTGAAATCAGGAAGGATTATTACAGTAAAGCATTCAAGATTCCAATTTCATTTCAAAGGGTGCTGTGCATACCAAAAGTTAGGAAATCCAAATTCCAACAGAAATATGGAAAGAAGAACAGGGAAACACAGTTAGTCAAGCTTACAAGTAGCAGCACTCATTAAGTAATCTGTTTACAATATAAAAAAACTGATCACGATTGATAGCAATAAAAGCTTTCTTCATACTTGGAACCGCTCTACTCTAGTCTTAAGATTATCCATTCAGCCATTGGTTCAGTCACGTGTTCATAAATTTACTCAGATAGGTCACAGTAAAAAATGACTCTCATCATCTTAAGCTAACTGATTCAATACCCCGCCCCCCCGTAACTGACAGCTATTCAGAAACAATTTTACAATATTTCTCTATACCCTTGATTCAAATTCAGTTATGTTGAACATCTGCTATCTGACAACTGGAATTACAATGTTAACATTAAATTACACCCTTTATTTATTTGCCTATCATTTCCAGCACATAAAAGCAAGAGAGAAAAAAAACTTCACTTACGATCAGCATTTTTCAGCGATTGCTTCTTTTTCGATGGTTTTGATATCACTTTGATCCTCTTGCTATGAAAGACACCCAAATCTTCACCGTTTCCATAAAACATTTTAACAGAAAGCATGAAATGTTTCCTCTTGTCAGAATCACTGATGAAAAGCGTTTTTGCTGCACAATAATTCTGAAAGACCGAAATGTGAATTAGTATCATCGCAAAAAAAAAAAAACAATACAGAAAAATGAACAATTTCAAGGCATAAAAATATCACCAGATTGTCTCTTCATCAATTGAATCATCTAATGCTAACTTTATTTTTGTATAGGGCATTTGAAATTGGAATTTCAAAAACCTTTTACTAGATTTATAATCAAAACTATCGGCTCAATTTTAAAACAGGTAGCAAGTATTTCAAACCAAAAGATATAATGGCATTTTACAAAGGTGTCCAAAAATCAATTTTACTCGCTATTCTGGCAACTTCCTAGCAGAGACTAATCTAACTTCAAAAACATAAACAGTGAAATCTTGATATCGATTTTTTGTGGACACAGAAAAAAAATGTTGTTGTTGTTGCAGAGCAAATGGTTGTTTTCCAAAGTGTGAGATCAAAATTTTTTTTTCCAAAATAAAAATCAGTTATTCAGAAATTCATTTCCATCTTTCGCATCATGAATAAAAATATTCTAACCCTAAAAAAAACACATTAACTCTTAGAGATGAGCTGTTTGAAATTTATATATATTCAATCAGTAGTCAATAGTAAAGCATAATTATAAACGATGATTATTATTATTAGCCAATGATAGTGATTATAAGTCTGAAAATTATATAAACAATGATTTCTCACAGAAATTTCCAGAAAGCCCCCCCCCCCCCCTCCAATAAATTTTAAAAATCTAGAGAAACACAAAGAAACAAGCTAATGAAACTATATGATAACAAATGGCACTGTCTTATCTTGAAGTTCAAAATAGCGCGGGATGGGGGGAGGGCGGATTGTTTGTCACAAAAAATTCTTGTCAAAAAGTGGGGTGGGAGTCGTGCTCCAAAAATTGACTGCTATAGAAGGGATTTTAACCTCTTCACCCCACTTTCCGCTTTTAATGATTCTTTTTCAAGTTAAGACCTGATGTACACAAATATGTACTGAAACATCGACATTGACCCACATTAATTAATCAATTAATTTTAATTACATTTTTTTAAAGGTAATTTTGACATACTGTACAATAAATGCACACACCCAGAAAAGTTGATAATCAGTAGGTGTGAAGAAGAAAATTATGTGCTACCAAATTTATGCTGTATTTGACATCTCTCTTAAAACAGTGCTGTTCATACCACCAGAAAATGATGAACTTTAAGTACTTATTCCCCCACAACGAATTATATTTAGTGAGTTTAATACTAATAAAATTCAGTTTGTTTAAATAAATATATTTACTGCATTATATACTTCTGTGTACCACAGAAAAAGTAGTAGTTCCCAAAACTTTCATTGACACTTTCAGAATCCGGTGATACAAAATACTGATGTTAATAGGCGCTATTAAAAAAAATATGGAACAAGTTTAAAATATACTGAAGGTGATTTTGGGCGAGAAATAGAAAAATGTTGTCATATTTATCATTATTTATTGCAGTAAAGGATATCATTGTATTGAGAGGAGTTATATTAGATTAAAGCCAAGATTTTCTTAAAATAATATTGCAAAGAGATTTACATTATATTGAGTATCGTTTTAATGAGGTTTCACTGTATATCATATAACACTATTGAAACAATGCTTTGAAGATTCATACATACTTTCCCATTGAAGTCTAGCTGCTGCATGTCTTGATCAGAATTACCAATTCCAATGAAAGCACAAAGGTGACATCCCTGTTCATTCTCACCATCCCTTGCCATTTGTTCTTGCTTCCTTCTCCATCCATCGCCCAGCAAATAGATGCATGGAGGAGGACAGAAAAACCTATGAATACAAAGTAATTAAAAACATCGCAAATGAGAATCTCTCATTCCAATGAATATAAAGCAATTAAAAATGAAACTCCACTCCAAACATTTCCACATTTATAAGAATATTAAAAAAAATTATACTTGAAACATCACAATTAAAAGATTTTTCTCGTTCACCTTTTTTCATTCCCATATGATTTCTGCGCTACTTTAGCATGAAGAATGACCAGAACCATGTCTCCTCTTTCTCGTAGATACCTCTTCATAGCATCTCTACAATGTCAGAAAATAAATAAGTCCAAAGTTAAATAAGGAAGAAAAATATTCATCAAATGCATGACACTGGGTTATTCTAATTACAATTGTAACTTATTTGCTGTCAGGGCCCAAAACAGTGCATGAATTAGATAATAATCAGATAGTGTTCACTTACCTCGAAAGTCTCATGTCTTTTAACCTAAAAATTAAAAATGTATTAGCTATTGTTTGATGCAAAGGCGGTTATTGAATAGATATTTCTTAACTAAACCTACTTATAAATATTGTGTGAATACTGTTATAATTTATTAAAACTGAGAATCATAAATTACTTCATAAAACATTAACTTTATGTACAAAAGAAAAAGGAACAAGCCAGGTCAGAGTACTAGGCTACAAACAAGGTCTTAAGATCTAGAAAGTGCTTCAAAGAAAGAGAATCACAGCCCTTCAGAGAAAAAACATATGCCAATCATGCATGGGGGGGAGAAGCAGTGAAGTCCGTTATAACAAGTATGGTTCGCTATAATGAGCGATTTACAAGTGATTGCCAAACAGCTAATGTTAAAGGTACAAAAACTATTCGGTTAAGGTAAGTTTAAAATTAGAAAGCGTTAGCTACAACGTCAAAAGACTTCTAAAAAAAAACAATGTTCGTTTTTCATTCTCTCTCTTTTCAAGAATCAAACACGATGACTCTCATCATGGCACATGCTACTCATAAAAATTACTCTGAGCACTTCTAACAAAGAATGGACATAGAATGGCCGGAATTACGCAGGTACGAAGGGTGCGGTCACACCGGGCAGCTAAATTTTAGGGGCTGCAAAACAGGATAAAAATACTTTAACATAAATTTTTATTTTAAGTTCTTAACATTTGACTTAACTTTAGCAAAACAAATAGCTAAAAATTCTGTCCAAGACCCCTGCCCCCCCCCCCCCCCAAGAGAGGGGCTGACAGGGATCCAGCCCCAGATGATTCTTATTGTTTTTTGTTTTTTAATACTAAAAAATCACTATGGTGGGACCCTACAAAGATTCTAGCCTAGGGGCACTGCTTCAGAATGTGGGGAGAGGAGTATACCAAGACCTCTAAAATTCGGGCATCAAACCCTAAGATTTTCACAGCCCCCATCCCCAAGCAAGGAAAATAATGTAGGTGGATCTGGTGCCCTGGGCGGTACACCGGAATGGGCGATAAATTTGCCTTTTAAAATTATTCAAAATTACACTAGAGAGGCATAACACATGCTTGCCCAGTTGAAAGAGCACCTAAGTAGTTGCGGTCCCAGGTATATAAACAGTTATCTAGCCCAGACACAGGGGTACAGTGCCTTCTTAACGCATAGGCCCACCCTGGCAAGTCCTGGTGGGACCTCATGAAAATGAGATCTGGTTAAAATTGCTGAGTGTAAGCGTGTACATTTTGGGAAGGAAAAAAAGTATTTATTTATATTTATTTATTTATACAATATTGTTGGCCCTTGGGCCTGCCTATATAGCCTGTTAGGGACATTAGAAAAATTACTTTGCCCAGGGACCCATGATTTTCTTAAGACAGCACTAGTCGAACTTACTGTGTAGGAAAGTATCATTTGTGAATCAATTCTGAGGATTTTCGAACATGTTCTTGAGCACCCATAGCACTACAGCGGCGTCAGCCGCTGTAAGAGATGATATTGTCTATGACTTCACTATTTCATTACATCTGCCACCATTTCCTCAAACCGACAGACTACGAGAAGTCCAAAGAGAGTGAGAGAAATTTAAACACAATGTTTCTTTACACAGAGTTAAGGTAGTAGGGGTGATATAAGAAAAGAAGAGGGGGGTGTGCAAAAAATGTTTGGTCCAGGTAATGAAATGAGGTGCATGAAAAGAAGGAGGATGGTAGGAAGTACATGTAACAAATAGGGATCCTGACAGCAAAATGACAGCCCTCCAAATAACTTAGAAAAATAGGGGAAAAAAAAGAAGGAAAATGCATCATAATGCCAAACTCACCTGTGTCGCCTATCATCAATACTGGGTGAAGCAGGAAGAGGACTAGGAGAGCCATGTGAGGGATTAAGCATAGGTACACCACTGCCACCTAAAGCCATCAACTGATTACCATTGACTTTTTCACCACCAGATCCATAATGCATTGATGATTCTGAACAAAAGAAAAAGGGACGGGGATTACTATATAAAGTAACAAAAAAGAAGAATGTAACGTGTAATACAAATTTAACCTCTTGGAACCAAAAAATGACAGCCTGCGAGGAAAAACAATGGATAATCATATCATCTACTCTAAAATCAACTGCTATGAAACCCGTAAAGAACAAGAAAACAATTAGTCATATTTCTGAGAAAGTGTGATTAGTGAAATTGCCAAATTTTCATGAAAATTTTGCATCAGTAGAAAGTGCTAATTTTCTCCTTCGCCCTCTTTGTTTTCATTTTTATCATTTTCCTTCCACCTGAGGATCATTTCATGTACATTATGACCAGAGGCGTAGCCAGAAATTTCGTTCGGGGGGGATCACTTTCATTTCGGGGGGGGGGGGAACCAAAGTTATAGAACAATAGATTTGGCCATCTTTTCCCCTTTTTTCGGTCATTTTCTCACATTTCGGGGGGAGGGGAACAGACCCCCAAGTCCCCCTTGCTACACCCTTAATTATCACTGATCAGACAGCCAACCAATGATTAATGAAAGCCACGGAGGATCATCTTGTGATGATCTACGGCCAACCAGTGATTAGTAGTGATCATTAAATTTCGAAAATCGTAATCATATCTCATTGTCAAGAGACCCCTCGTCATTAGATGCCCCTGTGGCATGTCCGGGTGGACCCATGCGTTAAGACGGCACTGTCAATACATCATATTCGATCATAGGCATGGAGATATTGGAAACATTAGTGAGGCTTAGAAATATTGGGAGAAGCCTCAAACCCAACATTTCTGTAGGTATTATGAAGGTGGCGGCAAATATTGGGGGGGGGGGATCGTGCCCATGGGTAGGATACAACTTTTTATGCTTATGGTATCGATCTTCAACCTTTAAGTGGTATAGTAGAAATCACTAAACTCCCTTTAAAATGTCATGTTTTTTAAAATGAAATAGACTTTCTTCCGATTTTCAACAACTGCAGACTAAGGGGTATTGGGTAAAGTGTTTTCCACTGGCAACAGATTAACTTTACAAAATATCTGGGCTTGTCAGTGCTAAAATAAAAGTCTTTTAAGGAGGCGAGATATCTCGTCAATGCCGCTTAAAGTGTAAACAATGTCAGATGGGTAATGTCAGTCATTTACGGCCTATGCGAAAAATTTACAATTAAAAATTCCAGTAAAGGAAACGTAAATCCCTTTCCCACGCACCAGTATTAAGGTGAAACTCGCTTACAACGGCACTTCGAATATACGTCAATAATTGACGGCGAGGGCTGATTCCCGTCGTAGAGAATAGTGTTAATGGATCTTGCTTATAACGTCGATGAAAACGGAACCAACTCGAATATTATCTGTGGTGTTTGGTCAGAACATGATATCTCCAAAAAATGGCTTTTTGATCTAGTATAGTCCTCCTACCACGAGATGAGATATGGCTACGGCACGTCATGTCACGTCAAACGATTTTATTTTATCCTAGAAGGACATGCCAATCGTGAAAGCTCAGTCACTGATGAACTTTTCTCGATGTGCAATCGTTTTAACAAAAAAAAAAAAAAAATTGAATAAAATTATCCGACGTGACGTGACATGACGCAGCGAAAATTCATCTCGTGGTCGGAGGACTATAGTAAGTCTTGCTAATTATAACTAATTAGAAGTGAGATAAATGCACAAATATGTGCGTACGGCTAAACAACATACTGATGTATGATATTTTCGTTTGCATTTGTGTATATGCTTTATTTGTGATTTTTTAATGGCAATAAAAATGCTTATATGTCAAAATGTGATTTTGGAGTTATCATGTTCTGACCAAACACCACAGATTTGAACACAAATTTTTCGTTGCTTTTGCGGCGTTTTTGCACGAAATTCTTTGAATTAGTGCTGATCACATTCAGGAAATGTTCGTCAGTTGTTCTATTTCTGTGATCAGATGGCAAAATGAGACGCAAGTCACTTTTCCCAAAAAATTGAGGAGTTCGCATTCTGGAGTCTCGTTCGTCAAAATTTGGAAGGTGACAAAATTTCGTCGATCGCTTTCGGTTTATGAGGAACCGACGGAGGCAAATTGCAATACGTCAAAAAGCCACAGTATCACATTTTTACAAAATATTGTTTACAAATTTACCCTCGTGAAATTTTGAAAAAAAACGACTTATTACATTTTGTCATCTGAGCACAGATTTATAATTGACATTGAAAAAAAAAGGATTTATTACATGTTTGACGCTCCGACATTGATATAACATGCATACGGGACGCGTAATTACAATCCTTACTTTCTTAGTAACGCAGGAAGCATTAGCACGCCGGTGATTGGTTACTGCGAGCAAAAAAGCTAGCAAGACGTCACGAGAGGCGGAGTTTTGGGCGAAACTGAATTTCAAAGTTTATTAAAGAGAAATGAAAACATTTTTTATTGAATCAGTAAATAACAGCAGAGATGGAAAGATGGGGGAAAGAAATTTGGATGGGTTTCAGACCGAATCGAACACATCATTTTTGGTACGTGAGTCTCGTATTATAACCATTACTCCAACGGTGGATGGCGGATTCAAGCACAATTAAATGTATCTGTTGTTAAACGTCGCCAGCAAAAATTTCACCATGAGTGACGATATGTCCCATCACTCATTTGCGCTAGTCACGATGCGCTAAATTTCTACAATGTAGGGATTGTTTATAAGCACACGGGATATTCCTGTGTTTTGCCCGACGCAACTTTATCTCATGAAAAATGCCATTTTATCAAAGAAGCTTACTTTTAGGGGTGTCATGACATCTGAAAACAGTTTTTGAAAAAATGATCGAGATAAATTTAATTAAATTGCAAATCAAATGCAAAAAACTTCGTGTCCAATCGGTTAATTTGTTCTTTCAAAATAAAAGAAAGAAGTAATGAATTACATAGGGTTAATATGTGACACGTTCTGCCAAACAAAAGGGGGGGGGGGTGATAGACGAGCCCAAGTAGAACTTGAAACACCCTACCAACCCTGTCCTATCTCGAACCGTTTTCGGGTTATGGTGGGCAATCGATTATGGAAGGAAAATGCGTCGTCTGGAAAAAAAAAAAAAAATCAAAAATTGTGAAGTTTTTGAAAGCCCTACAAGCAAATTAAGCACATGTTTGGAAAGAAAAGAAAAACTCCTATAAAGTGACACTAATTTCATCGAAATATCTGGATTTCCTTGCAAGCTTCAAGCGCTTAAGAGATTGGTAAAGGGAAGAATCGAATTGTCGCCAAAACACCTACTAAAATTATTTCGACGAACGCAGATTTCAGTGATGTATTGCAAACAAAAGACTAAATTTCTTCTGAACTAGATCACTGATATGGTTTATTGTAAGCTCTTTTGGAAGCTGGTGCAATGGACGAGATTTTAGTAAATTTGATCGATTGTCATTCATGTTTCAAAGGGGTTGGATAGTTATTAAAATAAAAAATATAACTTTTTATAAAGTCCCCGTGTGCCCCAAAACCCAATTGAGAAATTGTCCTGTCTCTCCCGATGGGGGGAAAAATGCCATGCTTCAATATTCATCGAGGTATTTGAATGCAAAAAACGGAGAAAATTTGGGAAAAAAACAGCGTTAAATGCGGGTAAAACGGGTTTTCCGCATTAAGAACTGTTTTTTCCCCCAACTTCAATTTTCCAAGTTTTTCGGATTCAATTATCTCGATGGGCGCGGTAGCCCATGTCGATAAGATGTTCGCCTAAAGTACCAAAGGATGTTTAGAGGTGTCGCGAGTTCGATACCCGGTACGCCCTAGTCAGAAAAATTTCGTGACACAGGGGTACAACGAAAACAGTGACTGCAGGAAAAAATTGTTCTACCGCGGGGAGTCCGCCACCGCGGATGAGTATAAAACAAACCTGCAGTTCGGAATCGGCAATAAATTGTAGGTCCCGGTCTAATCAGCCCTCGTGTGCAGAAAATGACCGTGGTGCGACAAAAATGATCAAATATCTCGACGAATATTGCACTTAGAAACATGGAATTTTCTTTCTGTTGGCATAAGGAGAGACAGGGCAACAATTTCTCAATTTGGATTTTGGGCACACAGGGAACTGTATAATTTTTTTTAATTTCAATAACCATTGGCGTACGCAAAGGGGAGGGGGTTTGGGGTTCTCAACCCCCCCCCCCCAAGACGAGATTACAGTGTTATTTTGCAGGAAAAAAACGTAAACCCCCTTGAGAAGAAAAAAAATTGAACCCCCCCCCCCCCCCCCGAGAAAATTCTGCGTACGCCTATGTCAATAACTATACAGCCTATATAACTATATATCCCTTTGAAACAGGAATGACATATCTGAGTACAACACGTTATTCGGAAACTTTTTCTAATTAGAAGTGTACCTATAGGGCAGCGGTCTTTCACTTTTTTCAACTCGCGAGCACTTCCTGTACCCATCATAAAAAAAAAGTCACCGTTACGAGAAGTTTGGCAAGCAAATGCATCGAATCAGGATGATTTTAATCCTAAAATGAAATTTGTACAAGGTGTTTAATTGTAACGTTGATCAAGTGCTCGGGAGCATGGGCGAAGATACAGGGAAGGGGAGTTGCAACCCCCACCCCCCAACGCCAAAAGTGAAGCCTACTGATCTAATGTATATGCGTATATATGAACTGATATTATCATCATCGTTCCCCCCAGACTTTCACGTCCATCGCCGCCTATGTTCGCGAACACGAAATTGTATACGAGCATCGAGCACACTGGGTGTTTCAGGGAGCAATGGGTTGCAGATGCCTACTCTAGGGTCAACATTTCGCCAGTAAAATGCCGAACTCTCAGTATATTACCCAGTATTTCATTACTTCTTTCTTTTAGTTTGAAAGGACAAATTAATCGATTGGACACGCATTTGATTTGAATGAAATATTTTTCAGTCATTTCTGAAAAATCGACTTCAGGGGTCGCGCAACTCCCTCCTCCCGATTCCTAATCTTTCCCAGAACCGGAGATGAAGATAATTTGTGTAATTTATAAATTCTGTAATAATGAATGCGACACATATTTACTCTTCACATATCTGCCATGTTAATTTTTTTTCCCGTGAAATACACTTCAGCAGACTCACTGTAGCACTTGTATTTGAGCATTTTTGTGTGCATATTTGCATATTTTTAGAACATATTTTGTAACAATTGCATGTAACCCGAGCTCTATTTATAAGCAATAGTTGGCAATTTCCCCTGACAATTAGCAACATGTTTGTCCAGAATTAGCGATGTTCCGTATTAGGGTGGATTCACATCTACAGACACTCACCATTCTTCACCATAAAAATGCCTGTCTGTGCCTGCGCAACCACAATACGATAGATATGAATACGTTCGTTGGCTTTATGTTAAAGAATGTTTGCAGCGTCTGACACAACAGGGTGACGTATCTGTACATGTGAATCCACCGTTAATGATCAATATTCGGCCGTATTTTTTCCCGACCAAGTATGGTCTCACCCCAACATTAACTCTTCTTGCACAGTATCTGATTGTATTTTTCGTCAAAAAAAAAGACAAAATTTCGCAGAATCTTCCACGTCGTTGTAACCGAGTTCGACTACATTATTATTACGTGTCGCAATGGGAGATGATGTTTCCAATCCATTGACGTAACGGAGAATAACTTTTCACGTCATCGGTCATAGAGATATCAACGTATAATAATATATTTACGTATGTATCTTATGCGGTACTCGCTCGAATCGTTATATATATATATTTCGGTGAGGTGAAGAGAAATGGATTTATTTTTATTTTTTCAAGTACCACGATTATCTATAAACGAGATTTAAAAGGTCGCACGCAAGTATTGCGTTCGCTCGTATATTAATGAAACCTCACCACAGCATAGATCAAGGTAATCCGTGATGTCATCGAACACGAATCCAAAGTCGCACATTTTTAGATACAATACCACAAACGTCAGAAGGCCATTGACAGAAAAAAAAAAAGAAGAGGGGAAGACAAACTGCGTAAATGAATTTCCAGAACGAAAAAACGTATCCAAGAAAAACGGAGGAGAGATACAACATCCGTTTTCCACACAAGAAATGTGTGTTTATACAACAACGTTTCGTTACGAAATATTTCCGAATCCACCCTTCAGTTCTTTATCGTGAACCCGAAGAAGGAAAGACAAACAATAATAATAATAATAAAAGCATGGAAATGCTTCCATATCACGTCTCAACACCTGCCGATGGTCCGTTAAGTTCTCAGGCACGAAACAACGAGGTTTGTCTGGTCTCCCTCCACCCACTTCATTACCCACGATTCCCAATCACTGGAAACGATTAAAAATCATATCTGCCATTCATAAACTAGTGCATTTAGCGGTAGTATAAAAAAAAAAAAAAATGCCAGAATAAGCTGCAGCGGCGGTTGAAATAACAACACAAGAGGCTCTGCTGATCGAAGAAGACACCCTGCATATACAGTGAAACTTCGGTTAACGAGCAATTTGCATAACGAGCAAAAAAATTTGAAGAAATTTTGACTCGATTAACGACCGATGATTCGCATTACGAGCAAAATTTTTGCACTTTATTTATTTTCACGTTATCGCAACTGAGCTAATGGTTTTTTGCTTTCGCACACACACGTTATGGAATTGCTGGTAATACTCTCCACTACAGTCTCTGGTAAGCGTGCCTCACTCGGAAAATGAACACTCGCGCGAGTGTGAATATTTACGAAATGAAACTAGATGCAGCATTGCAGTATTTGCACTTGAAATTTTTTATTAATTCTTTTTAAATTCTGGAGAAAACTGTGGGCTGATTGCATTATTGAACGTGACTTTCAAGGGGCTAGCTCATGAACAGGAGTCACTACTTGTCGAAGATATTGTGTGCTTGGGGAAGACCATGGACTAGAGGTGCACGAGGATGGCATTCAAGATCTAGTGGCGAAAAATGTCTAGAAGTTGACGGTAGATGAAGGCATGGATCTTTTTTGCACGCACCAGCAAAAGTTTATCAACGGTATCTCATCTAAGGAAGAGAGCAGTAAGGAGAAGTCCCTCACATAAAATTAGAATAGGGGATGTTTAGAATGTGGAAATCTGTAAAACTCTGTAGAAAAGGACCACTTAAATAAAGCTGTAGCAATGTGCGAGCAATGACCAAAGAATGCTGCAATTTTCCTTTCCCCAAAAACCGTAAAAAGGAGTAAAAAGCAAGTGTCATTGGACAAGGTTCTAAATTCACGCCAAAAGAATACGTTTTCGAACAACAGCGAGTCCATAAATCGCCCTAAGTCGTCCTCTCTCGTTGTTTACAGTAATACAATTTGTAAACATTATCGTATTTTATGTTTAATTATGGCTATTGTGTTTATTCATTTTTATATTATGGTTATTTTATTGTATTATGTTAAATTATTGATTGAATGCCGTTTTTATTTGTCATTTTTATGTAAATTGTTGAACGAATTATCCGAATTTCCATTGTTTCCTATGGGGAAGTTTGATTCGAATAACGAGCACGATGGCGGAACGAATTAAGCTCGTTAACCGAAGTTCCACTGTACATATAAAGAGTGGCCTGTAAATGCTAATGCAACCTTCATCTCATCAACCGTCTGTCGTAGAGGTATAGTTTCAATTTAAGAAATGTTCAAAAGGCGTTCAAAAATTACCCTGTATCAATTTGGAGAGGGAAAATACAGCTAGTTAAAGAATAAGAATATAAATTTTTATACATTCTCCCCCACTGTCCTTTAACTCCCAATTAGAAAGTTGCTGCCTGGTCTCTCCTGAGGCCAACAAAAAAAAATGTCAAGTTTCCAAGTGCAGATTCGCTGAGATATTCGAATTCACAAATCGGGGGCGAAAGTTGGGACAAGCATAAATGAGGGTAAGGAGCTTGACCCGTTAGTTTTTTTTTCTGTTCTTTCATAACTTTTCTCCAATTTTTTGAATTGAAATATCTCAGCGAATATTGAAAGTCAGAAACACGGAATTTTTTCTGAAAGTTGCTACCTCAGGAGATACAGGGCAACAACTTTCTAACTGGAAGTTACAGAACTACAGGTCGGGGGGAGGGGAGTATAAAATAATTAGGATTTTTTATTTTATTTTTATTTTGCGACACACTGTATTTTCACTCTCAAAACTGGTACAGGGTAATTTTTGAATGTCTTCTGGGTATTATTTAAATTGGAATCGTACCTCTACGACGACGGTTGATGAGATAAGGGCAGCATTAGCCCTTACACAACAACACCCTGCATATAATGAGCTATTTTTAAAATATTTTATATGTAAGCATTCGACTTACGGTTGTTGCGTGGAGTAATAAAACCCCCAACGATATTCAAGTAGAAGACGTGGAGGTCCTAAATATTCTAAGAAATGTATGAGCAAGCAAAGCACCAGGACCAGATGATATCTATCCCAGGGTCCTCAGGGAATGTGCTAATGAATTTTTGGGGCCAGTCGCACAGATATACAGGAGTAGTGTTGTTGAGGGTATCGTCCCAAGAGATTGGAAATTTGTTAATGTTGTTCCGATATTTAAGAAGGGTAGTAGAGAAGCGGTGTCCAATTATCGTCCAGTGAGTTTGAAGAGCTCCGTCTCGAAAATTTTGCAAATTATCATCAAAAGGCAGTTTGTGAAGTGGATAGACGAGAATAATGTATTGTCGGATAATCAGCATGGGTTCAGGAAGGGGAAGTCATGTGTAACTAACCTCCTTTGCTTCTATGATCACGTGACTAAGGCTTTGGGTAAGAGCAAAAATGTCGACGTTGTTTACCTTGATTTCCAGAAGGCATTCGATCGGGTCCAACATGGCAAACTCTTGAAGCGTTTACACGAGATTGGAATAGGGGGCAACTTGCTGAATTGGATAGAATCGTGGTTAAGAGATAGGTCGCAACGAGTTATGGTGAACGGGGAATTCTCTGGTTGGACAGACGTCATAAGTGGAGTTCCTCAGGGAAGTGTCCTTGGCCCCATACTTTTTTCACTTTTTATCGACAAACTCGATCAGGGTATCGATGGGATTACTAGCAAATTCGCAGATGATGTGAAGCTAATGGGGGTAATTGGAAATGAAAGCGATAGGGAGTTGCTCCAGACCAACTTAAACAGGATTGCAGCATGGGCAAATGAATGGAGCATCACGTTTAGCTTTGATAAGTGCATGGTCGCTCATTTTGGTTCGAACAACCAACGGTTCTCTTACGAGTTGAATGGTGTCACTATCCCGGATGCAACTAGGGTCACCGATTTGGGAATTCTCATTGACGAGCGACTTAGGTTTTCTGAACATTGTTCAGAGATGGTCAAGAAATCGAATAGAATGCTTGGTCTCATTTTCAAAAAGGTCTCTTCGCGTTCTCCTAAAGTCATTCTTCCGCTTTTTCGAGGATTAGTTCGTCCTGGACTGGAGTATGCTGTAAGGTTTTGGAGACCATACCTACAGAGGGACATAGAATTGGTTGAAGGGGTGCAGAGAAGAGCTACGCGTGTCCTTGTTGGCACACAGGGCTTGAGTTATGAAGAGAGAGACTTCATTTTTTGAATATGTTTACATTGGATGAACGTAGGTGTCGAGGAGATATGATCGATAGAATGGATCATGAACTTTTAGTACACCGCCAATCGACTGCTTTTACAAGGGGACACCAGTTTCGATTGGTGAGGGACAATGCAAGGTTATGGTGTCGCAGGGAATTTTTCTCTAATAGGGTTGTTAATAAATGTAACAGTTTACCCCCCGTGTCCGGAAAATTCACCGCCAGCAATTCACCGACAACAATTCACCGCCGGAAAATTCACCGACCAACAATTCACCGCTGGGAAAATTCACCGACCAACAATTCACCGCCATGCAATTCACCGCTAGGAAAATTCACCGACCGACAATTCACCGCCATGCAATTCACCACTAGGAAAATTCACCGCTAGGAAAATTCACCGACCCACAATTCACCGACAACAGTTTTAGTGCGAGTCAGTTAGCGAGGGAGTGAGCGATTGAGTTACTGAGCGAGTGAGTGACCCAGTGAGTGACTGAGTGAGTAAGTGATTGAGCGAGTGACCGAGTGAGTAAGTGATTGAGCGAGTGATCGAGTGAGTAAGTGATTGAGCGAGTGACCGAGTCAGTGATTGAGTGACCAAGTGAGTAAGTAATTGAGCGAGTGATCGAGTCAGTGATTGAGCGAGCGAGTAAATTGGTTAGTGAGTGAGGGAGGGAGTGAGTGAGTGAATGTTCAGTAAGTGAGTGAGGGAGTGAATGAATTGGTTAGTTAGTTAATTATTTTAACGTAGTAGTGCCGCAAATGATTAAAAAATCCGATTCTTCCGAAAACATATCCCTTCTCAATGAGTCTATATTACAATATTGATCTAATGTCATATTTATAGCTTCAGCTGTTTCGGCTCGGCATGATTTCAACGTTGATCCCCACTCTTATGACGCCCTTAGGTGTTGTCGAATATGGAAAAACCATTTCTTAGTGAGTAGCGAGTCTTTACGTCGTGAAAAAAACTATTCAAAAAATTTGATATATTTACAGCTTCAGCGGTTTTGGCTCGGCGATGATGAATCAGGCATGACATGTTATTTTATATACAGTACTAGGGGGCTCTGCCCCCTCCCCTGCCATCTGTCAACCCCCCCCCCTTTTTCTATTCACAACATATCTTATTTATTTCGTCCCACTTCATCAGCGTGCTATGGAAAGGGACACGTGAAAGCACCAGCTTACTGAAGAAGCGAATTTTATAATAATAAAGCAACAAAAAACAAATGTGATTCATCAAGTAACCCCAGAAAACTTCCCCATGGGGGTCCCCAAACTCCAATTCGTTGAATTTTAGGGGGGTGGCCCTGACTGGATTTATCTCGGGCTACCGATGTGTTGCAAATTTCACAATGTTAAACAACAAAAACCAATGAGATTCATCCAGGGACACCCGAAATGAAACCTATCAACTTTTCCATGGGGCCCCGACCTGAAGGCTTGTCGGATATACCCCCTGTGAGTGGCCACGAAAACTTTTAATTTTTATCAATTTTAAAACGAATAAAATCCAGGGCCCACATCCAGTAACGGGGACCCCTTACGCAGATTTTTAGTGGGGCACACAAACACTGGATTTATCTCGGGCTTGTGCTGTTGAAAATTCTACAATGTTAAACAACAGAAAAGAATGAGATTCATCCAGTGCCCCCAAAATTTAACGGGACCCCTGACTCGGAAGCTAATCGGGCATCCCCTGTGAAGGCCACTGCAAATATTCATTTCACCAACGAATGAAATCCAGGCCCCCCCCCCACCACGCAATTACCCGTGACCGAATTCGCAAATTTTATGGGACCTCAGACTGGATATACATTGGGCTTCCGCTATCGCAAATTTGTCAATGTTAAACCAGCAAGAAAACAATGAGTTCCATCAAGGACCCCTGGAAATGAAACCTTTTAACTTCCCCATGAAGGTGTATGTGCAATCTCCCGGGTACCCCGACCCTGTATGTTGGGAGCACTGGTGATATATGTATATTTTACGTATACATACCTCTCGGCATGACCCCCACGATGGCAGGGCTGACAGGGGCCGGAACGTTTCTTATCCTTTGTGATATTTTCACACTATAAATTAAGCACAGAGGGGCCCGTGAAAACGCTGGTTTGGGGGCCCGCCATCTATTTCAGCTTAGGGGACCTGCTGTAGGATGTGGGATGTGAGAACCATTGGGTACATGCACATAACTTGGTCCCGATATATGCAAGAGTTAAATGAAAACTTGATCCCAAAATCGTAACCGACTTCCGTAACACAAAAACGTAACAGATTTCCATCACTCAAAAAACGTCACCGACTCCCGTAATAAAAAAATCGCCACTAATTTCCGTTGCATAGGAAGTATATATATACGTATATAGTAAATATAGAGTACATATAGATACGCACTAAGGCGGGATTTTTGAAAGTTCATCACGTGAAATCGCGGGTAACAGCTAGTTCAGCATAAGAAAAAATCCATTGGTTACTGATGATCAGCGATGTTTTTTATAACATCAAAGTGATAACAGGAGATGATTTCAAGCATTTTTAGGAAGTTAATTCATCGCGTATCCACTTACTTTATTATCTTTTAATTCTGTTATTATCCCTTTTAACATTTCATTAGAAGTTTCTGAGTAAAACAGAGTTAATGGAATTTTGTTGAATATACTATCTTGTATTGGGCAACAGCAATTTGTAATTTATACAAATACAAGGCCACAACAGGCAAAACGCCCAGCGAGGTGGCTGAGAAAAAGATGCCCACAATAAATATGGATGTCATATATTTCAGAAATACAGCAACCCAAATCCGTATCATCTGAATTTCTTCTCATAAAGTCATTATTTAAACTTTCCGCCATATCTTTAGGACATGGCACTTACTCACTCAATAGATCACTCACTCACTAGATCGCTCACTCACTTACGGACTGACTTACTCGCTTATTGAATCAGTAACTCACTCACTCACTGACTCACTGAATCACTTACTCACTGGGTCACTCACTCAGTAACTCAATCGCTCATTCCCTCGCTAACTGACTCGCATAGAACTGTCGTCGGTGAATTTTCCGGCGGTGAATTGCATGGCGGTGAATTGTTGGTCGGTGAATTTTCCTAGCGGTGAATTGCATGGCGGTGAATTGTTGGTCGGTGAATTGTCGGTCGGTGAATTTTCCTAGCGGTGAATTGCATGGCGGTGAATTGTTGGTCGGTGAATTTTCCTAGCGGTGAATTGCATGGCGGTGAATTGTTGTCGGTGAATTGTTGGCGGTGAATTTTCCGTGAACCCTTACCCCCGGAGGTAGTAAATTGTAACACAATTGACACGTTTCAAAAGAAATACGATAAACATGTTGGGGTAAATCGAGAAGCTATCCATACTTAGAATAGGACAACCATAAGTATTCTTTATGGGCATTGTATAATATTTTATCGTGTGTATTTGTGGTAATTGCATTTTTGATTGGGTTGCTGTATTTTTGAAATATATGATACATATATGATATATATATAAATATATGACATCCGTATTTTTATGGGCTTCTTTTTCACAGTCACCTCGTTGGGCATTTTGCCTGTTGTGGCGTTGTATTTGTATCATGGGGAGACGGGTGCAAAATATTTACATCTTACAAATTTTTTCTATTTCAATGCGAAATAAGCGAAATCATTATTTGTGCTGCGCGGCATCACCGAAACTGTTCTGAAACAAGCCAGAAACAAAGTTGAATAAGAATAAGTCTGTATAAAAGCTGGCGCTGGTTTACACTGATGAGTGGACAAGTCAGAATTGGACGTCGGGTAATTGCTCGTTATGCCATTAGAGTGGGTCTACCATAGTTTTCGACCCTTTTCATTCAAAGGCAGCAACTTGCTATCTAGCGGAAAGCCGGCCACGTCCCGAATGTATGGAAGATTCAGCCACAGAATTCAATCCAGAACAGGCATTATTTTGTGTTCTCTGTAAATTCACTTTAAAGGGCCGGTGAGAAATCCTGGCCTAAGACCTACCAAACATCTCAGCCTATGGGCCAGGACGGCTCCAGGATACAGAGGTCATGAGCCAAGCATCGAGTTCAGTGCTTTGGTTTGCTGAAAGGGGTCATAGCTGTATTACGTCAGCATCGATGGGGGAAGGGGGGGGGGTTTCCGATTTGCTGACTTTTGATGACAAGGGGTGGGGGGGGGGGTTGGATAATGCTTACGTCATCAACCATCCTTTATGAAAATATCAAATATTCTTAATGACATCTTACTCGGTGCCCCAAAAACGAAAAAAACCTTTCGATAGTTTGTGAGCACTTGAAGTAACATTCATAAGTGCCCTACAGAGTTACTTTAGTGATCTCTAAATGTTTCGCGGATCCAAGTGATCGGGAAATGTGCCCGGGCCACTTAAGTGCTCTGGAATTGTAGCACGGGACACTTAAGCGATCTGTAAATGTGCCGCTTAGTTCATTTTTACAAAATTAGGTTTGAAGAGAGCAGGCTGCATCAGATAACCCCCAGGGTCATATTTGGTCCGCGGGGCCAAAGGCCTGTATGCGATTTATCATTAAATGGCTTAAAAGGTGAGTCGCAATGAATTTATTAATAATAAATTTTGAGTTCGTAGCCTTCAAATAACTAATTAACAGAAATTGATTACAATACCATATAAAGGAATTTTCTTCCGAAATGTCAATTAAGAAATATTTTTTTGCATTGAAAAAATAAATTTTTGATCATCGAGGGGGGGGGGGGGAAGAGACATGCGGGGGCTCGCCCCCCCCCCCCATGTACGACTCTGATTCCACCAATGTGTGTTAGGATTCAAAGAGGCAGAGCTGATGACGAAATTTTGCTGACAAGGGAGGAGGGGGGTCAGAGTTTGGCTGAGAAGTGGGGGGACGGGGTCAAAAATGGCTAAAAAATTTGCTTACGTAATACTTGAACGGCCCCAAAGAAGATGTCTGGTCTATCGCATTATTAGATTTGCTTAGATGATGATTCTTTAGATTGATTTGTCGCCAAAACGACAAATCAATCTAAAGAATTTTGATGTTTCAGTGCTTATTATAATTTTTGTTAATTGCATTTTTAATTGGGTTGCTATATATTTTTTGGAAATATATGACATCCATATTTTTATGGGCATCTTTTTTTCAGCCACCTCGTTGGGCATTTTGCCTGTTGTGGTTTTGTATTTGTATTTAGAACATGTTTCGCGATAGAGTCAGCAATTAATATCTCTCTCGACCGCTAATATTATATGTAAATATACACGCACCTGTGTCGGTGCTTAAACGTTGTCTTTTTTTCCTCAAACTGCCATTTATCCAACAAATAGACCTCGATTGGCTCAACGATGTAGAAAGAATGGAATTAAACTGAATTTGAACTTGTGAACTTACCACAACCAGGAATAGAGGATGGTAGGCCGTTCTCGTAAGTCGGAGGATGCGAACGGTACTGGTGGTGACCACCGGGAGATCCACCGGCCTGCTGCATGTTCATGTGTTCGTAGTGCCCGTTCGGCCTCGGGCTGGACAGGTCCACTGGCCGGCTGTCGTAAGTGCCGCTGGCCCTACCTTGATGCTGCTGCTGCGGTGGCTGTTGCTGCTGCTGTTGGTGGTGTATATCGTGGACGAGATTACCGTTCATCTGCAGGTGATTGCCGCCAGGCTGGTGATGGTGATGATGTTGATGAGATTCGTCGATCATCAACGATGGACGCTGGCTGCCGTCCACCTACACAACACACACAATAAAATAAGAGGTTGAGAGAATACCAATCAAGGCTGAATCCGGATAATTCTAAACGACATCTTCAGTTTCTTGTAACCCATTAAAATTTCAAATGCGAAAAATATGAATTTCTATCGGTCCTTATTGCTTTTATCGATTAAATTTACGATATTGGTAATTAAAGTACCATATTATATACAAAAAATATTATGAAGAAAAAAAATTGATCCATGGTGTATCTCAATGGAAAATATGAAAAAAAACGGGTTTTTTTTTCAAAGAATCTACCTCTTAGGTGAAGGTAATATGGCCAATGAAGGTATTAAGACCCTCAACGCACACATCTCATCAAATTAACAGACATTTTCACGAGATCTTATTGGTTTAAAAAATTTACTCAAATAAGAGCAAACTTTCAATTGAAAATTAAATAAAAAATAAATTAACATTGAAAGCAACATTTAATTAACATCTACATTTCGAACACACACATAGATAAATACTTTTTCTTCTTTCTTAGTGAATGGAAATTAAGGTGGAGGGGGGAAGGGTGTCCTAAGACACCTGGTCACATGAAATTTCAGAAGAAAACAATTTGACGTTTGCACATGCGCAGTGTATATAGCATACGTGAAAACGTACATAAAACCAATAAATAAAACCAATCTGTCAAATATTCTAAAGCAACCTACATAACAGGCAGATTTTTATGGTCAACGGAAATTTCGCCCCCTCCCGGGAATTTCGCCTGCCCCGACCGTGTGAGTGACCAAGTAAAACACTGACTATGTGAGTGATCGTATGAGTGGGTGCGTAACCAATTGAAGGGAGTGAGTGACCGTGTGAAATACGGTGGGTGACCGTATGAGTGACCAACGGAGCTTTGTCAATCACGCTGTCACTAACTTGATCACTCATACGGTCACGCACTTGGTCTTTCAAACGTTAACTCATATGGTCAGGGCAGGCGAAATGTGGAAGGGGAAATTTCCGGATCCCGATTTTTATGCCATGTCAAATTATGATGAACGCACTTGGAAAAAGCATTAAAAACTGTGCGTCCGCATCACCCAAGCAGCAGCAAAAAAAAAAAATAGGTCATGCGTCTAAACAAAGCTTCACAGCATAAGACTATAAAATTCAAAATTCCATTCGAAAAAACAGAAAATTGGCCATATTACCATCAGACACCTTACTTGAACGGACATTTATAACTGGCGAATAGAAGACACCTGCATTTCAAAACCATTTAAAAAATTCTCATACGGTAATTAACAGAACTGTGAAAAAAAAAGGAGTCACCTACTGAAGTACGACTATTCATATTAAAATGTTCTACTAGACATTTCCAGAAGGTGGCCTCTGGGAGAAAGATTTAAATAACGGCACATCGCATTATCCACCGAGCTAATGTCGTAAACGACAGACTCTCGAACCCCTAAAGGGCAACAACGGAATGCAACGAATACAAAAATGGATACGGGCCTGAAGTACAGCATCAAATCTCGTCGTGACAAACAGCGAAACATGACCTTTAAAAAAAAAAAAAATTACAGTACATACTACAAACTATATGCACAAAAACACAGCTGCTATAAAAACTCATAGCGGAGACGAATTCCTAGTGGCATTGGCGAAATGAATCACATATGCATATTTGCAAACAAAAAAAAAAAGCATACCCATTTTTTCCTTCTCATTTACATCTCCGTTGCCCTTCCTCGTGGAAATCATCGCAAATATATGGCGATGAATGAAACTAGACACCCAAGAAATAAAAAGAACACGTCGAAGCGAGAAGAAACACAAAAAATAATTCAAGCGAGAGAGAGAGAGAGAGAAACACAGTCTCCCCCCCCCTCTCTCTCTCTCCCTACATTACGGCGACGACTAGTTAGTTCTTCCTAATTCAGGGGCGCGGAGGCATAATTAATTGCATTTCACTGGAAACAGATGTTTTAAATATCGTTTTTTGGTGAATTGACCGCGCAAATAAATTAACGGGAAGAAATGTTCAAATCGCGTGACTCATCCGCTTACACCGTACCGGCAAAAAAATTAAACAGATGAAAACATAAATGGGAGGAATATTTTGCGGGCCGGCAAAAAATAAATAGAAGTAATTTGCGGACCAGCAAGTAATAAACATGAAGAAAAAATACAATAAGAGAAATGACGAGCGGGAAGGCTGAAAATGCATATAAAATAAATATAGGAGAAAAATTACAATAGGTGAAATAATTTGCGGGTCGCCAAAAAAAGAGAAACAGAAGAAAAAAAACCCCACAACAAAAACATTTCGTCTGAAAAATGAAGACAAGTCTCGAGATTCCTTATCCGCAAAAAAGTTGTGATATCTATTGTAGAGCCAAGTCAAATGCTGTTATTAACTGTGACACTTTTTGATTCACAAATAACCCCAAGGTTCTACACCACAGATGCGCAAAGTGGGTCGCGATCCCTCAAGAGGATCGCAAGAAATTCTCCAAAATAAAAACTTCCAGATAAGAAATTCGTTTTTATTTAAAAATACGCCAAAAAACTAAAGAATGCCTTCCATTCAGCGGAGCTAATTATTATGTATCATAAAATGTAATTTCATCAACTTTCTGCTTGTACGATAATCAATATATCGCCTCCGTCATGCCAGAATTATGAATGTGCGATGTCGTTGCTAGATGTGGATTTCATCACTAACACTGCACAGAAAAAAAAAGAACTTGGGAAATGACGATTGAATGTTTACTCTACCCATGTTACTCTATGGAAGTTATTTTATAAAATGTTTTTAACGTGTTTCAATAGGGATACACATTCGCGTTTCAGGCACAGTTTACATAACAAAACAAAGTATCCAAACAGCTGACAGCTAAAAAAAAAAAAGGAAAATTTGTATATTCGAGCTTCTGGCATGCGGTGGACGATATCAAGTTAGTAGTACTTTTACAGGGTGACTTAGAGAGAATCATCTGATTTCTCAAAATTCTATAATTCTTGAAAATTAAAAACACGGAATATAGAATGAAAAGTAATATGTGAATATACGGGGGTGTTGGGGCGGGCGGGAATGAGTAGTACGTTTTATGAAAAAAATGTTTGTTAATGGTCAATTTCAAGTGTAGAATCATTTTGAAATCGGATGATTCTTTCTTAATCACACTGTATACGAAAATCACAAGGACCATACACCTCATTACACTTTCATCTTGCATAAGGGGACACTAAATACATCAGAAAAAAAAGTAAATATTTATATGATATTAAAAAAAAATTGAATATCTTTGGTATTCAATATCGACTAACCAAAATCGAGACAAGCGTTCCGAAAAGTGCTTTTGGGACAGCACATTTACAAGCAAAATATCGGAATGTTCCGGGAAACCAGGACACATGGTCAGCCTATGTATGGGGTCGTCGATAAATGTTTTTGGTCAAAAAGGGGTCGGGCTTCAAAAAGTTTATCCTCTCTCTCTCGCACACAAATTAGGAAGTTGTTGTCCTGTCTTTCACGAGCCCAACGAAAAAAATTCCATGTTTTTAAAGTGTAATATTTGTAGAGCTATTTCAATACGAAATACACTGAAAATGAGGGAAAGAACAGCACACGAAGCATAGAATGAGTTTGTCCGTTAGTTTATACGTCCCCCCCCCCCATTTTCAGTGATTTTCGAATTCAATGAAATGTCTCAGCGAATATTACATTTAACAACATGGAAAATAGGGCAACATCTTTCTAATTGGGTTTTTGGGCACAGGATGTCCGTATAAAAAATACTTTTATTTTAATAACTATACAACTCCATGCAATGTTAATGACGTATCTGAAGTCTACACGTTATTTGGATACTCTTTCGAATTGGAAGTATTCTAGGATCAACGGTACGCGAGTTAGTCCAGGATTAAGGGTCCTTACTATGAACCCTGTATACAGCATTCTGTCTTCTTTTTGGTTTACAATTGTAGGTAGCTATTTTTCATCCACTTGTGTGAGAGTAAGTTGGTTGTAAATCATCGATAGATGATACGTTAAGGCCAAAGCTGCTTTAAGAGTAACTTAACTTCAAGTTAAATAAGTTGAACTTAAAGTTTTAACTTTCAAGCGGCTTTTGTGGAGGCTGTGATCCGTCGTTGGTTGGTTGGTCTGACTGAAGCAGCATTCGCATGGGAATCCAAATAAATCCGGACGAAAGGTGTGGATTTATTGAGAGAGAGAGAACGAGAGAGAGGCTTCTCGTTAACAGCACCTTAACTATTAATCTTAACTAGGGATCTTTCTGCCCAAATGCCCGAAAGCGATTTGAAACGAGGCTTCGAGTAGTTGATGCGCATCTAGTAATAATGTATACATCGCATTCGATAACGGCACGAATTAAGAAAAAAAAAAAATCTGTAATATAAAGATAACAAATCGACTTGTAAACGAAATCAGTGTCACCGGCATTACTTACCAGCGCGCTCACGTACTTGAACACACACACACGGGGAGAACTGATAAAAAGCGCACAGTAAAACCCCCTTTTTAACATAATCTCTCTGTACCACATCAACCGGGAGAATATTGCAAGTACTGTAAATAAGTGAATTAATAAGAAGTCGGCTTGCGTTATTATTAATGGTCTATCACGTTGAATTATATATAATACGGTCTTCACTTTTTTTTCTTTTCTTTTCTTCTTCTCTTATCTTAACATGAAGAATTGGGTCTAACCACTGCGAACAAATATTCAAATTAGAAGCGGCTATTTTTGGGCTTTCAAGCGAGAAAACCTTCACAACCAATGAACATCTGAAAGTATGAATAAAAATTCGCGGATGTCGCGTAGTTCGTACCGCATCAAATACAGGTTTGGCAGAAGAAAATGATCGTTCGAAAAGTTGAAATGATATCTTCAATTGCAAACAATTAAAAATAATTCATATTTTTTGACTGATCTAATTGTTGCATTTGCGCAACGCTCTGTCTGTTTAATTGTTTTTTCCTCAAGTAATTTTCATGCAAATTTTTGTATGAAATGAATATTTTTGTGGGAATTGAAAAGTTTAAATCAGAATTTTTTCAGAATTTATTTACAAATAAATTTGATTTTTTTTAACTTTTCAAAATTGAAATTTTAAGAAATTTTATCCCGATTTTCAATCTGAATTTTTTTGTTTTTTTCATGACCATGAACAGAAATAAATTTTTCAACCACAGATATGTTTGAGAATAAACATATATGTTTGATATATAAATAATACTAATTATTTTTTATTAAATTAATTTATATTAATTGAAAAATTTTAGTAACTTTGCGGAAGTGATAAAAATACCCGAATGATAATATTATCCGTGATTCCAACACCAGGCGTTGCGAGCTGGTCGATCCTAAACTACCTCTTCACGACGAATTGTTACACATGTGCAAGGGTTCTGAATACCTCAGGGTGTAGCTATAGCCGGGAAAGGGGGGGAGGGGGAGTTCCTGATCTCTGAGCTTGTTGCCGAGAAACTGCTCGGTGGTAATAATAATAATAATAAAATATTAGCGTTGTTATTATTATTTTTTTGAACTCACGTGACTAGGTAGACTGTACACGGTCATGCCGCCGCTCGAAGACGTCACAGATGAGCTGGAAATTACAGAATTGGACGAGGAGGAATAAGATGGCGGAGCAGACATCCCGCTGCTCATGGCAGTGTAGTGCCGCGGCGCTTCCTCGCTATGATAACCCGGACCAACTGTGTGGTAACCATACTGCTGTTGCTGCTGCTGTTCCTGTAAAATACAACAATGGTAATGGGTTAATAATTCGCATCCATTAACTTTGACACAAAAAAAAAAAATATATTGCATCTCAATACAGTAGACAACAAGAACATGTGAAAACAAATTTGTAAGCAGTTTAGCGCCGCATACTAGGGTTCCTCTCTTCCCAGTATAGCACGAAAGAAGAAACCGTATGCTGTACATCAGCGGGGTTCGACAGCCCAATTGTAAAATTATATAGGGTCATTTAAGTATTACGTCAGCATCGGGAGGGGGGGGGGGGGTTCGTATTTGCTGACTTTTGATGACAAGGGGAGGAGGGGGGTTTGAAGTTAGCTTACATGATCAACCATCCCTTTTTGAAGATATGAAATATTCTAAGCTGCTGACGAAATTTTGCTCACGGGGGCAGGTTCGGGGGACGGGTCAGTGTTTTGCTTACTTTTGCTGACAAGGTGGGGGAGGGGGTTCAAAAATGGCTTAAAATCTGCTTACGTAGTACTTGAATGGTCCCTATTTAAAAATCAATGCTGAGTTAAAAAATAATATAAACTTGATATAATTATATAATATTGAACTTAAATAATAAAATTACTTAAAAAGAAAAGTTTTAATTAAATTAACGCACAAAAGCACCGCTGCGACGTCGGTAGACTGCAGTATCAATTTTGTTATGATCTGACAAAAATTGTACTTGTAGCGACATCTCTCGATAGGAGTATCCGGGAAATTTAATACGATCATGGCGGAGTAAATCGGGAAGCTAACCGTACTTGGAATTAGACAACCATAAGTATTCTTTATGGGCGTTGTATAATATTTCATCATGTATATATATATATATATTGTTAGTAATTGCATTTTTTTTGCTGTATTTTGGATATATACGACATCCATACTTGTTATGGGCATCTTTTTCTCAGCCACCTCGTTGGGCATTTTGTCTGTTGTGGCGTTGTATTTGTATTTGAGTATGAAACTTGTTTTAGTTCTTTTGTACTGTTTAGATGGCATCGCATATACTGGTACTTTCTTTCTTTTAAACCGAGCACAACTTAGGTCTGTCGCCATCTATGGGCAATTTACTACCTAGTGAGTTGTGCCGAAAGTGTCAGTGTGTGTACCTAACAGTCTGAGTGCGTATCCAGTGTTGTGTCTGATTTTTCAGCGCTGCCATCTATATTTCAGAAGTGAAGTGTAATGGTTGAATTACATTTGTACCGTTTATAGGACACTCTCTGTGGCGAGACATTTTTTTTAAAGGGGAGATGGGCTGACATTCGCACCTCGAAGTTGGGAACCACAGAAAAACCAACTTCAGCCTCGACCACAACTGTGGCGACGGTGGGGGTTCGACAACTTCGAGGCGCGAATGCGAGCCGATCTCCCCGTTAAAAAGCCTCGCCGCAGACAGCAACAGCCCTACAACGGAACAATTATTCATTCATTACACTTCACTCACTGTGAGTTGAGAAAAAACTCATAGCAGATGGCAGCACAAAAATAAGCATTACACAGAAACAAACTTCACAGAAGGTTCACTATACGTACACACGCATTCCAACATATACCAATTCGTTGGAAGTTCCGCAGAGGAATATGGACGAGGTGCATGTGTCTGGTTTAGTAGTAGTCCGTCACTATGACCACTCGACCACCACAGCGGAGTTTTATTTGTACTGAATAGAATCGTTTGAGAGAACATTCTGGCTGACACAAGCATACAGTTTCTACTGCTATAATTGGGGGGGGGCGGGTGGTCCACGAACAAACATATTTGAGAGCCACTACGCGCGCGCTTTACATCAGTCTTTCTATGTAGTTTTCCTTTTTACGGCAATATATTAAAACGGCATTATTGCATCGATTCTCGAACAAATATTAAAGCATCCCACGTTCGCACCTTTTCGTTTACACCCACATTTGAGAACAAACCTTCTTAAGATTGTGAAGCCTTACACGAGAGCAGGAATTCAGAAGTAACGCGAACTGTTTTTTTTGGACGGGAAGAGGACACGTTATTAAAACGTCTGCTCTATGCTCGTTGCGTTTACTTGATAACCTTCCGCATCACTTGGCCAAGCAGCGGTTTCGAGGTAAGGTCATCATGAAGTTACTGTGAATTTTCTTTTTCCTCATCAGCCTCTGTGTCATTATTTATCTTGTGATTATGTGTAACTCTGCGAACCATTGTGTTGTATGTTGCTATGAGCCATAACCTTTTTTTTTTAGAAAACAAGCATTCATTTTTTGGAATATTTTAAAATATTTTTGAATTTTTGATATTTAAAAAAATACATTGAAAAAATAAATGTCAGCAAATCTTTATTTTTTAATTTTTTTTTTCTGAATAAATAATTCAATTCGTTCAAAGTTTTTTCAGCTCAAGATGCTGCTTGAGGGTATATTCATTTTCATATGCAATTTTTTCCAGAATTTTATTGTTATATTTATGTAATAAATCATACTTTTCTAGCAGGCACTTTCTCCTGGCAGCCATCTTAAAAAAATCCCTGAATATTCAACTTTAAGTGCTGCCCTCTGATGAAAAAGCCCTCAAAGTTCAATTAATCATAATTCTAATTCAAATCCATTAAGTCAGGGCTTAACTCTCTGAGGTCAAAAGAAAAAAAAATTCTACAGCGAGGAAAAAAAGCAACTCAGGACATTAGTGGCATCGGGGGTCTGAAAGGGTTAAGATATGCTGCTATGAACCATTGTACATGTTGCCAGAGTTTGGATACCGGCAGGACGTCAAATGCCAGAAGCCATTCACGCAGTTGTAGGAGAGGAAATGGACTTCATGTGGAAGTGGTGTCAACCCTCCCAACACACAACCCATCAAACGATTTACATTACTAGTGGTGATAGACTTCCAGCAACTGAGCCGGGGTTGTGGTCAGTCTGCCAAAGCCTCTGTCATTGAGCCTCGTCGATTTCAGATAGACTTTAGAAGAAAAGTATAAAATTTCAAGTAAAAAAAAAAATTTAAAATGTTGAAAACTGTCAAAATTAGTTGCCAAATTTTCCGCCAAAAATTTTTTTCTTTTTCTCATTCAATTTATTTTTTCCCCATATTTTTCAATTTATATCTGATCGAGAGTACATTTACCTGACGTAAAATATCAGATGCTATTAGCATAATGTTTGCAACAATGTTTGTTTCTATTTTTGTCAATAGTAAGAACGTTACACCGCCATTCCTCAATGACAATGCCACTAGACGGCGCTGCCCTTGAGCAAATGAAGCATTGGTTTTGCCACTTATTTCTATCCTTGAGCAGCCCCTCCCCCCCAAAGATCGATCCAGCGTACGCCCTTACATGCCACGACGTTTGAACCAATGTAAATTCTCGCTTGTTCTTTGAAAGCCTGTCGAAACACTGTGACAGTTATGTAATCGCTGATAATAATTTACTTAAAAACTATACTGATGTCATAATCCTCAACTCAAAGAACGGTCAAGGGATGTGGAGCTTAGTCACATACAAGCACGTAGTGCGGGATTACACGGAAGAAACGCACCCTTTCCATCTAAGGGGGTAGGGCAGTGGCTCTCAAACTTTTGTCTTTTTTCACCCGAGGCTCCCCAGATTAGTTTAATAGATATTTTCCCTAATAAAAGAACCACTTCAAATAAAATAGGCACACAATCATAAAAAATCGTAGATAGGCACACAAATCAATATCTCCAGCTCGCCGCACCTCTCCCGAAAAAGGTTGGTGATGCTCCTAGGAGCCGCGGTGCACACTTTGAGAAACACTGGGGTAAGGACTACCAATTCGAATCTTCGAGTCTTTTAGGTCCTCCACTCACACAACGGGAAACTACGGAGCCACTTGCAACCATTAAAAAAAAACTCGAATCTGGAATATCATGAAAAATTACACACACAGGTATTTATAACAACTGGGGAAAACGAAACGTATGGAAAAAGACGATTTCCAACCGCACCCAAAATGCTACAAAAGCGTACTTAAAAAGCCCGAGAAGTGTTTAGATAAAGGGGTAAAATCTCTCGAATTCAATGAATTAAGTCAATTCATACGGTATACACGTATTATGTAGTTGAATCAATGACCATGGAAACAATATTGCAGAGTTCCATGAACCAAGTTGAAGAGAAAGAGGGGATATACGGCTGAACACACTGCACCTTAATTCCAGCCGAAGACCCTGAATAGGAGACTAGCAAAGGTTACTCAAGATTTAGAGGGAAAAAAAAATCTGAAGATTTTTCTTCTTATTCGACGGGACTTTTCTTAAACACTTGCGTATGTTTGAAGCGAGCGGCGAGATTTGAAAGCTCAAAAGGTGAAAATGAGCGTTGTTTTCTTTCTGTGGAGGTGGCGTCTGATGTGTAGAAGTAAGATTAGAAAAGAAGAGGATAAAATAGGCACAAGGAACGTCTGCTTTAATGACAGACATTTAGAAGATACGTTTCACCATACTGAACGCTGCGGCTTTTCTTTATAAAGAGCAGAATGCTCAGATTCAAAATATTAACTTAGCGGGCGCAAGGCCACAATACTTATTGTGTTTAAAGCGAGAGAATCGCAGCGAGCAAATTCAAAAGATTCTATGCAGAAACACATTAGAAAAATTCTAAATAAAATATCCGGCTTGAAAAATTTCCGTCCAATGTCAAGTGCTCGTAAAAAGGAGGACCAGTTTGATTTAAAAAAAAAATAAAACAACAACCATACACTTAAACAAGCAGGAAAAATGGCGAGTCACCGACGGTAAAATAAAAAAGTTATTAATAACAGAGATTAAGTCCAACGCGGGCAGACATTTAGAAGATCTACGCACCGCACGTGTATCTAAATAATGCAGGGGAAAATACATTGACCGAAACACAAGAAAATGGCGGTAAAAAAAACACGAGGTGCACAAACAAAACAACTATAAGCAGAGGTGCAAATTCACTTTTTTAAAGGAAAACTGTATCTGACTTTTCTAGTCAGTACACTGCTTCAACAGGGGGTTGTGAATGGTCTAAAAACAGGAATGTCCAACCTAAGGCGACTGTATAGGGATTATTCCAGATAAAGCTACACTGATGAAATAAATTAAGAGAAGTTGCATATTTTATCGAATTTCATGAAAAGAACTGAACTGAATGTAAAACCACTGCTTCTGGACAAAAATGCAAATCTTGTACGTCAAATACGTAAGCGTACACGTGTGTGTAGGCGGAGTCAGTAGAGAAACATGCTTTACAAGCGCGCGTAAGTTAAGACGCATTTCGTTCGCTAGCACACCTCGGCGAATTTCTTGGTGTTATTTTGCAGCAATCGGTTAACTTCAAATTGTAACAGTAAAAATGAGTAACCACCAACGTTTAGATGATGGAATGAGGTGGCGAATTGTGGGGAGGCTAGAAGCAGGCCAATCTCAAGTCCAGATTTGTAGAGAGTTCAATTTAACGCCCAGCGTCGCGTGTAACTTATGGAAACAGTTCAAGAATACCGGATCCATCGAGAGAAAGCCTGGGCAAGGTCGTCCAAGAGCCACGACGGCCAGAGAAGATCGCCATTTGTCGATTATAGCGAGGCGTAACAGGAGTGCTACAGCTTCTCAGCTCTCTCGTGACTTGTATGCAGCCACAGGAACCCGTGTATCAAGGGTGACTGTTTCCAAAAGACTTCATGAGAGAGGGTTGTTTGCAAGAAGACCTGCTGTTTGCGTCCCGCTCACTTCTGCGGACAGGAGAATCCGCTTATCATTTTGCAGAGAGCATAGAGATTGGAGTGTGGATCAATGGGCGACCGTTCTCTTCACTGATGAGTCCCGGTTCAGCCTAAGCACCGATTCTCGCCGTACGTTCATATGGAGAGAACCAGGGACCCACTACCTACCCTCCAATGTCCGCGAAATCTACCATTATGGCGGAGGAGGTTTAATGGTCTGGGCAGGCATCCTGTTGGATGGCCGCACACCTCTCCATGTCTTTGAAAGAGGCACTGTGACTGGTGTGAGGTATAGGGATGAGGTCTTGGAGCCGTATGTTCGCCTTTTCAGGGGTGCAGTTGGCCTTGAGTTCATTTTAATGGACGATAACGCGAGACCACATAGAGCTCTTCTGCTCGACGATTTTCTAGAGAGTGAGGATATTCGCCGGATGGATTGGCCAGCCAGATCTCCAGACCTTAACCCTATAGAGCATGTCTGGGACGCTCTGGGGAGAGCAATTGCAACTCGCAACCCCCCTCCGGGAACCATCCAGGGAGTGAAAACAGCGTTGCTGAACGAGTGGGACCAATTGCCACAGGAAATGATAAACTGCCTTATTTCAAGTATTAAATCACGCTGCGAGACCTGTATATCTGTAAGAGGGGAACCATACCCCCTATTAACCCATTTTTTTGTTTATTCTGCAACCGCTGTTTCATACCTTCCGACTCCAACGAATGTTACGCACGATCATGCGTGTGTATTACAATTATTGAATGGTTATTTGTTTTGTATTGTATCAATGTATGTACATATCAAATTTCATTAAAATCGGTACAGTAGTTCTAGAGATAATCGACCAAGTCTGCGAATTCTCTTAATTTCTTACACCAGTGTATATTCTAGAGGCTATAGTCCAACCCACTGCCGAGATCATAATAATACTATCCAACAAACACTTTCAAACTTTAATATTGCTCTGATACATACTGTAAATGCTACTAGCTAAAAAGTACCCGGCCCGGGTTTTCTCCGTATATTGGCAGCATTAAAGTGATGAACCAATGTAAAGGCATGTCTCAAACGCATTGTTAAGGAACCAAAATAAGCATTGTAAAAATTAAGTAACGGTAAATTGGTAAACGGCCTAAAATTATAGATTTGTATATAGGAAAAACCACCCACACACACACACACACACACACACAAATTTGTTTCCTTTTGCGCCTTCTTAAACTTTTCTATTTTTTCTTTATTTTTATAATTTTTAGTATCATAGAATTTTCCATAGTACCAGTTTCCGGGTGCTTCAAGTGATTATTCGTACATACATTTATTGCAAATATTGTGTATATTTTTATTAAATGCCTCATATATTACTTGTGTTCTTATATTATATTCAAAATATGTATATACTAGAATCACATACACTCCATTTGTTGGAGATATAATATGGTATTTCAGTTCGCAGTATATGTAAAAAAAATACTAAAACTTCTTGTCATGGAGTATGTAAAAATAAAATATTTTCTGAAACAAAAAAAAGAGACACAGAGAGAGAGAGAGAGAGAGAATCAATTTATATATAAATTTTCGGTTATATTTTACTACCAAAAAGTAAAAGAAAGAGCTTTGCTCATTTTTTCGCTCATCTTAAAATCATCGCGAATTGTGCTTTAAAAAGCCCGCGTCAGCTATCATTTGTATTTCGAGGGCGACTAAATACATTTTTTTTTTCTCCACATGCTGCCCATAACGTCCCCCCCCCCCATTCCCTTATTACCCAGAAAACTATCAAAAATGTTGGACGTCCTGGTCTAAAATAATTTTTTTTCCAGAATAATTTTCAAAAATTTTTCAGACAATGAATTACATACGGTTTCCGGATTATTAGGATATCGTCTACCTGGTTTCTTAGACCATGACCAGAAACCGTATTTAATTCATTGAACGCCGGCCATGACAGCCTCAGACAATACTTCAATTTTCAGACAGTATTTTTCAAGTTTAAATTTCGAAAACTTGTTTTCCACTGAAAGGTTATAATCTAGGTAAACCTAAATACAGTCGACGCTCATTATATCAATCATGCCATTATAACGACGGGTATGAAATGTGTCTCGAATTTTTTCCTATTCATCTTACGATATTTTTCATCAAATATAACGAACTGCAAACATCGTTCAATCCAACGTCCGAACTCAGATCTGCCCCCATCGTATCCTTTGCAAACAAATGAATGGGAAGTGTGTTTTTCGGTATAATCTGTTTGTAATGGGAAGAGAAATGATGGGCTGTGTGTAGGAAGGGCAGTTGTATGACTGAAGTCATCTATTTCTCGAAGTCGGGGTTCCGCGCAAACCAGGATTGAGGAGAAAGGTCCTGACCACGACATGTCGCCCAATAGGCATTCGTAATGAATCACCTTTCTTCGGGTAAAGGAAGCATTATACAGACAAGCGGACAATGAAAACCAGCATTTGCTTGTTCACATTCCCTTTAACAAGGCTGTCTGAAATAAGGGCGACATGATCGCCCAAATGATACCTTGGACCTTAAATTGCATGTACGTGCATCAAATTAATTGCAACAATTTTATTATTTTTGATCCTGATATATTTCATCGCAACTACTTTACACTATCACAAAATGAACAATATAGTTTTTTTATTTAGTTCCAATATGGAATTCTCTCGAGCTTTTTTTTTTTTTTTTTTTTTCAATCTTTCCATATAACGATCTCCCAATATAATGTCTTCGTTTTTCCTACAACAATTTGGGTCGTTATAATGAGAGTCGACCGCATATTCAATAATCTACGTGATATTCACAGGTTTTTACTTCAAATAAAGAATAAATGAGAGGTTTGACCTGCTAAAACAGCGGTCCCTACATGTCACGAATCAACCAATTTAAGGAAAAGCTTGGCAACCAAATTTCTTACGAACCAATCATATTATTTCCTTTTCCCGAAAAAAAAGTTACCCATTTTTTTTACTTCTCTGGTCCTCGGTGAACCCTTCCCATGTTACAGACAGACACGCTGACATAAATTCTGAAATTTTTGTGTTCTCAGATTCTATTTTAGTGGGAAATTTTAAATGCTGATATATATTTTTTACTCACCATGTTGACCTGGCACATGGGATTTGTCAAGCCCTGCCCTATATATCAGTGGTTCTCAATCTGGCAGTCATATGGCTATTTTTGGCCCTGGGATCTTCTGGGGGGGGGGGGGGGACCCAGTTCAAAATCAAGTATAAGGGGATTCATGTAAAGTCGTTGATAAAGGAGTAGGAAAGGAGTAAAAAATGATGAATTTCTGAACAATTAAATATTTTTCAGATTTAATTTCTCAGGTGGGCAGAATTTTGCTAAATCTCCGATTTACAATCAACTTGCTGTAGCTCAACACCATCAATATACACGCAAAACAATTTCTTAACACAAGTAGGACCAGCTTCAAGCTGGTCATTTTGAACGTTTTCGATCTTCCGCTAACGGGGAGTGGTCGCTAATGGGGACGCAGAATGTACAGTAGAACCTCGTCTATACAACTTTCACGATTATACGACTTTTGGCTTCGGTCGCAATTAGTTCCAATAAATGTTAATGTTAAAATGTATGTTACTGTGTGTGTGTGTGTGTGTAAAAGTGAACACCGGCGCGGTGGTTATGCATAATCACCAATTGTCTCGATAAAGAAAGCTTGATTTGAAATTTCACTACATTTATCACTTTCACCTGCGATTATGCATAATTCCCAAATAAAGTTGAGAAAAAGTCATATAAATATGGAAAAATTTATAACCTTTCTTCTCTTCATTAAACCAATTAGTTAATTTTACCCGTGCATACGTTTACTAAACGTATTTTGTAATAAAAATTGAATTAAATTGAAACAAGTGTGAAGAAGAGAAAAACATTCATAACAACATTATCAATCTTATAATGTTGACTTTCTTCACACGGATCAACATGTGCAAACAAAATTAACATCACCAATCGGAATCGCCATCCTGGACCATAGTTATGTTCCGTTAATCAAGTAATTGATTGCAGAATTATCATATTTACCAATACGAGCTTGGGATTATACATAATCATCGCCGAATGGACAAAAATAAATAAATTTTTGAGTTTGTCTACTTTTACTGTTCGCTATCGAGAGTCTCCGCTAACGGGGAGTGAAATAAATTAAAGCCCTATTCCACGGGACCGGGGATCAGAAAAGTGTCCTTTAGGGGAAGTTTCACTGTACTCAATATTGCAAAATTTAAACAAAAATCTGGAGTATATAGTGAAAGTCCACCTCCGGTCATTTTGACCAGCATCGATCCTGCTAGTGTTGAAAGGTATTCAAATCGAGGACGACAAAAAGACTAAAATTCGCACAATAGAAACCGACCGAAGAGGAAAAACAGAAGAAAAAAAAAATTGTCTCAACATATTTAGATTCAGGGAAATGCTATTTACCACTTTGTCCAGCCAAGCCAGCGAATCCGATCCAAAATCGGCCACATCCAGTTCCAGCTGCTGGGTCATTTTGTCCAGTTAAAAACGAATGTAATCAAGTCATCGAGCGGGACCCAAAAACAATAAATCCAATCCACCAACACATTACACAGCAAAAAGAGCGGCAAAAAGAAAAGCGATTTAAAAAAGCAGGATACGATTGCGATCAATACAGTGAAAAAGAATGATGGTGATAATACGACCATAGAAGAGAAAGCTAATCGATGGCAAAGAGAGAGGAAGGCCGCAAAAAAAGAAAGAAAATTACATCATAAGATTAGTATATAAATATATAGGCTGTACAAATCGAAAAAGTCCTGCAAGCAGCAACATCACTTAATCAAGAGCGGCGACGAGCACCTTATCTATACAACGACACACACACGCACAGCATAGAGAGCAAGCAACACGGTGTATTGGTGTGTTCCTTTATTTTTATTTTTTTTTTTCTCCTCTTCTAATATTCCGATAAACGTTTGATAAAAGTAGACACCACAAATAAAGAAGCTGCAAAGCTAAAAGGACGACTCAATGGGATACCAGACAGCTGCCGGCACGCTCGTTGGAGGATATCGTTGTGGCACCTTGGAACCACCGGCCGAGTTACGTCAAGCGCGCGTGCTGGGGCTGGCGTCTTCTTATCACCATGAAAAAAGAACCGGCAAACACGTTAGCGCAGCTGACATCGGAAGACACAGTATCTAAGAACAGGTACCGTCACCGGTAAATTTTGGGGGGGAGCCAGTCATATTTTTTAACAAATCTACTCTTCAATAACAGTCTTTTTTGTTCTTTGCATCATTGTCAGATTATCATGATTGTTTTTGACTAAACTACATACAATGACATCAAATTAGAACTGTAGAGAAGTACAGTCAGTGCCGTCTTAACGCATGGGCCCACCCGGGCACGGGCCGGGGACCTCACAGAAATGAGATCCGGTTGAAATTTTCCAGAATTTACAAGGTAGGGCCTCGGAAAAACCACTTGGTCCGGGGACCCACGATGCTCTTTAGACGGCCCTGCGTACAGTGATACCACGGCAAACGAAGATAATTCATTCCGGAATCACGTTCGTTATCCGAAATCTGATTTCACACAGGTTTCTATGGAAACTAATTTAATCCATTCCAGATATGGCCCAAAATTTAAAGTCAAGTTTTCAAAACACCACAAGAGGAGCAACTATAAAAAACACAAAACTAACCGGAAGCTAAAAATGAAGAGCTTTCAAAACTGGATAAATGGGAATTTACAGGGAGATAAGGTATTGAAGATCTTTTTGTTTTATACTATGTACACCAAATCAACGCCAGCTTTAGTACGATGCATTGAAAGAATATGCGTTCTGAAAACGCACAGGCTTATTATTTTTTTTCCCACAATGCATTTTCTATTGGCTGAATGTTTCATTTTACGTGAAATGATTCGAAACTTTCGGAAAGAGAAGTGTAGGTACATCTGGAAAAAGATTCCTAGGGGGACATGAGTTAATCCTTTTAAACGGCATAAAGCAGGAATCACTAACCACCCCCCTAAAATGCCATACACTTATTAATGAAGCAGGCTTTCTTCCGATTATCAGTAGGTGCAAACTAAGGGATATATAAGAAAATGTTCCATTGACAGATCAAATTTACAAAATATCTGGGCTTATCAATGCTAAATAAGAGGCTTTTATGGAGAAGAACAGGTACAGTGATATATTCGAGATATTTCGTCAATACCGCTTATAGAGGATAAATCGGTCTCGAGTGGATGTAGTTCCGATGACGACTGTCGCTAAAAATCAGCTCACGACGGGGCTGTTTCATGACAGCGCGGGCATCCACAGCAATGGAAATGTTCGTTAACTGAATCCGTATTCGTTAGCCGAGGCAGAAAAATTAAGGTTAGCCGAAAAATTCGTAGGCCGAGGTATCACTGCATACAGTTTTCAAAAGGGGTTCTGACGTTTTAGATGATATCGCACATGATCACGAGACTATTTACTACTTTACGAGCCTGTGCCAAGTGAAACGCTTATGGGTCATCCAAGTATTACAAGTCAGCATCGATGGGGGGGAGGGGGTTTCCGATTTGCTGACTTTTGATGACAAGGAAGGGGGGTTTGGATGATGCTTACGTCATCAACCCCCTCCCCCCCCCCCTTATGTAAATATGAAATATTCTTGATGGCATCTTACTCGGCGCGCCAAAAACGAGAAAAATCTTTCGCTAGTTTGTGGGCATGTGAACTAACATTTTCGTTAATGATAAATCCCTTACAGAGCCCCATTTCAGCGATCTCTAAATATTTCACGGATGCTTCAAGTGCTAAGGGAATGTTTACGAGCCGCTTAAGTGCTCTGGAACTGTGCGACGCATCACTCCAGTGATCCGTAATTATGCCACGGATCACTTAAGTAATCTGGGAATGTTCCGCGGGTAACTTGAGTGATGTAGAACCACACTGGGGGGGGGGGGTCACTTAAGTGCTTTAAAATTGTGCCACATGTTACTCAAGATATCTCTAAATGTGCCAAGGATCGTTTAAGTGTTCTAGAACTGTGTCACGGGTTACTTAAGTGATCTTTGAATGTGCCACGGGCCACTTAAAGATTCTGAAATTGTGCCACGGGTCATTCAAGCGATCTGTAAAAATGTGCCGCTTAGTTAATTTTTACAAAATTGGGTTTGGAGGGGGGGGGGGCAAGCCACATCAGATAACCTTCAGGGATACATTTGGTCCGTGGGTCAAGGGTTTACCACATAAAGGCTTAAAGGGTGGGTCGCAATGAATTTATTGAAGAGAAATTTTGAGTTCTTAGCCTTCAAATAACATTGAAATTAACAGAAATAATAATTATTTCAATAACATATAAAGGTATTTTCTTTCGAAATTTTAATTTAAAAAAAATGTTTTTTACATTAAAAAAATATTTTTTTTCGTCTAGGGGGAGGCACACGAGCCCCTGTGCCCCACGTACGTTTCTGATCCCACCAATGTGTGTTAGGAGGTAAGGGGCAGTGCTGACCAAATTTTGCTGACGGGGGGGGGGGGTCCAAATAGCTAAAAAGTTGCTGACATAATACTTGAACGGCCGCCTTATAGAGGTGAATAACTTTCATAATAGTGCAAACAAACGGTAAAGGCAGACCAAAGCACCTGACTCGTACTGACGTAAATTTGCACTGCTAAGCACTCGTTTTCTACTGGGGCGGGGGGGGGGGTCTTTCTATAATAAATTTATAGTACAGCAGACTCTCGATAATTCGAAGTGGCGGCGTTACCTACTCTTACCTATTGCGCTCTTAAATTAACGGTTCAATTCATTACACAATAGCCAAAATCCATAGCCCCTTCTTCATAAAAGAGGCTAATCGGGACACCACTACTGGGGGCTTGATATATGAATGTTATTTTTTTCCTTTTTTCCCATATTATTTATTTATTATGGGGCCGGTGAAAAATTCTGACCTGAGATCCACCGAAGAACTCAAAACCACTTCCATGGCCCCCACATCCTGAAGCAGGGCCCTTAGGCTGGGATCTCTTACGGACCCGCGACCAGACTTTCACGTGGCCCCTTTATGATGAATTTATAACGTGAAAAAACAAAAAAAAAATTAAAATCATCTGGGCCCCAGGGCAGGAGCCTTGTCAGCTCATCCCTTGTGGGGGCCATGACCCCTCCAGTCCCTGTAAACGCTCCTTCAAACTCAATTTGTAGGAAAACAGAGAAAATCAAACAAAAATAATTCTGAGCGAAAAAGAGGGATTTTGAGAAGAAATTTCGCAAAATTCCACCACCCTCAGATAATCCGGCACCTCGAAGTTTCGAGACCCTACAGTACAGTGGAACAACGCTTGTACGACGTTCACGAGGTCACGTCAAAACGTCGTATTAACACTATAAGTGGCACAGCAGAAATCACTGAAACCCCCTTTTTAAAATGCCATACACTTATTAATGAAGTAGGCTTCCTTCTCCGATTTTCAACAGGTGCAAACTAAGTGGTAAAAGCAAAAGTGTTCCATTGGAAAAAATCAACATTACAAAACATCTGGGCTAGACAATGCCAAAAATAACAGGCTTTGAGGAATCTCGCAATTCCGTTTAAAGGGTTGAATGCGGAAGTCGTAATTCATATTTTTCAGTTTTCAAATATTGCAGTAATTGAATGGTTTTAATCGCATTTCATTAGACGTGGGGGGGGGGGGGGGTGGTGTATAGATCACAGCAAGCATCGAATTTTACTGGCGAACCGTTGATCCCAGAGACATACTCTCAATTAGAAAAAGTATCCAAATACCGTGTAGTAGGCCTACTCAGATATGTCATTGGGATTGTATAGTTATGAAAATAAAAATGTTAACTTTTCATACGGACACCCTGCGCTTTCAAAAACCCACTGAGAATGCCGTAGCCCTGTCTCTCCTGATGCCAAAAAAGAAAAAAAAATCCACGTTTCTGACGGCCGTATTCACCGACACGGTTTAATCTACAATCGGAAAAGGAAGGAGGTGAGATCGAAACACGGATTGGTTAAATTCAGGATTTTAACGAATCCATGTCGATCTCTAATATTTTAACCTGCGATTGTAGTTCAAACTGTGTTGGTGAATACAGCCGTAAGTGTAATATTTCCACTAAGATATTTGAATTAGAAAAACGGAGAAAAGTTTGAAAAAAAACTGCGTTAAATGCGGGTAAAACGGTTTTCACGTTCGGGGAAAAACTATTATTACCATAAGCGAGATTTTCTCGGGTGGGGCTCAAAATTTTTTTTCTTCTGGGGGGGGGGGGGTACGTTTTCTCCTTTTTTCTTGCAAAGCAACTCTATAATCTCGGCTAAGGGTGAGCGGGGGTTATAAACCCACCTCCCTTCCCGGGTACGCTACTAAGTTATTACTATGGTGTTTGAGAGTATAAAAAAAATTTTTTTAAACATTTTATTTTAATAGCTGTATTAACCCCTTACAAAATGAATGACATATCTCAGTACAACACGTTATTTAGATGATTTTTCTAATTGGAAGTGTTGCCTCTAGGATAAACGGTTCGCCAGTAAAATACTCTGCGCTGTGTTACCTATGCACCTTGTATAAAAAAACCAATCATACCCGAGAAAAAAACATACAAAATTAAGTATATTGTTTAGTCATACAGTAAATTACTTAAAAACTATGTTGTAACTGACCTACATCGTTGCTAAACCTCCTCCCTCTCTCTCGTTCACCTTCCCGAAAAATCTGGTCGGGAAAAAAACTGTTTTTCCTACCTAGTTAGTTTACACACAAAGTGAAATTTAAAAAAATGCTTGCATATTCTGTCTGAAAATTTTCGAATTTCCTTCACCAGACCCTTATATTTACATCTCTTTCCCTCTCTTTTTTTGTATCTCAAGCGGCCCACGGCACAATTTCAGATCACTCAAGTGGTCTGCGGCACATGTACTGATCATTCGAGTGGCCCGCGACACTTTTCGAAACCAATGAAATGGCCGCATTCTCCAAAAGGTTGAGCACCCCGTTGTCCCAGGGAATTGGTTCAAAGGCTATATAGTCTCATGTCATCAGAGCACGCAATGAAACCAAATACAGTAAGAAGATCAATGAAAACAGCAAAAGAACACGACTTCTATTTACGATTATTAGCCAAGACAAACCAAGCATTTATCGATATACACACACACACGGACAATACAATGAAGGCACTTCAGCGTAAGATACAGACAGGCAAGAATAGTTCTTCTAACGCCATCCCTTCCCTTAAACCCCCTCCCCCCCGGCTTAGCACCGAATAAAATACGTGTGTGTGTGTGACCGGGGTCCACATCCGGGTACGTAGACGAATCTGTGGCGGTGGCGGCGGGAGCGGGGGTAGGACCGTGGGAAAAAAACGCCGAACCCTAATTAATCCCTTGTTGTACTATAAAGGCTGCGGCGGCGGCGGCTTCCCTGCTCGCGCGATTCTTCCTCTCTTTCTTCTTCTTTTATTTATTCTACCTTTGAGTACGGAAGATACGACAGAGAGATTTTGACGGATACCTCACAATGTACGTAAACACCGCGTAAAAAACCATCACCACCATCCAGAGAAGTGTGACGTGTTTAAAATCATCCGATTATTCTTATTTGAGTCTTGGGGAGCCTGATTATAAATTCCTATAATAATAAAAAAAAATTACCCATACACACACAACCCCAAAAATATCGAACTATAAATTTTATATCGAGTCAAATCTCGATAAGTCGACAAAAAAAACTTCGAGTTATCATTAGTTCGACTTATCGGAAATTCTAATTTCAGAGCGGGGGGGGGGGATATTTATTAAATTAGCGCAAATATAGTACATATTAGTAAAACATGGCAAACTACTAGAGATGAAGAAATTCAAAAAGATAAGTTATATTCTAATTTAATCATTTTTAAATATTGAACGAGCGAATACACTGTGCATTTAGAAATGAACTGTGGACGTATGTAGTGTATTACGGAAACGGAAGCATACATGATACTCGAAATGAAACGAAATACTGTATAAATAAAGTTATGTACAAAGGTTATTTTCTGTCACAGAAAAAAAGCAGTGCTTTTTGCCCGTCTCTCCCTTTTGAATCCGCTAAACTACATTGCTAAATGCTGAATTCTAATGCTAAATGCTGAATTTTATTGCTAAATGCTGAATTCTAATGCAAAATGCTGAATTCTAATGCTAAATGCTGAATTCTAATGCTAAATGCCGAATTCTAATGCTAAATGCTGAATTTTATTGCTAAATGCTGAATTCTATTGTCAGATACTGAATTATTTTGCTACATGTACAGTACTAATGTGCAATTAATTGCACAAAAGCAATGTTAATAATGCAATATGCTAAATGCGAAATTCTATTTCTAAATTCCAAATTATACTGCTAAATAATAAATTATATTGCTAAATGATAAATCATATTGCTAAATGATAAATCATATTGCTAAATGATAAATCATATTGCTAAATGATAAATCATATTGCTAAATGATAAATTATATTGCTAAATTCTAAAATGGATTGTCAAATGCTGAATTGTATTACTAAAAGATATTTTTCCAATATTTCTCTCATTCTCAAAAACGTCCGAAGCTGAATGAAAACTTCGATATGAACAGATATTCTAGTGATCGGAGTTGGACTTATCGCGAATTGACTGTATTCAAATAGCGTTAATAACACAAGCAATGCAACAAATTACAAAAAAAAAGAAAAAAAGAGTCATTCTTTCAATTATAAAAGACTTAAATTATGAAGCTGCCGTGTCCCACAATCGACCGACGGTTTTCAAAATGGGATAGCACGGTGACAGATATTAGTTATTCTTGCAAAATATAAATGTGCGAAGTCAGGAATTTCGGATACGCCATTCATGCTGCAAGGGATTATATAGTTATCAAAATTTAAAAAAAAAAAAACTTTTTATACGGACACCCTGTGCCCAAAATCCCAATTAGAAATTTGTTGCCCTGTCTCTCCTGATGTCAACAAAAATTTCGACGTTTCTAAGTGAAATATTCGCTGAGATATTTGAATTGAAAAATCGGAGGAGAGAGAACAAAAACTAACGGAAAACGCTTCTTTCTAAACTTTTCTCCGGTTTTTGAATTCAGATATCTCTGCCAATATAACACTTAGAAACGTGATAATTTTTGGCATCAGGAGTGACAGGGCGACAACTTTCTAATTGGGATTTTGGGCACAGGCTGTCCGTATAAAAAGTTATTATTTTTTAAATTTTAATAACTATACATCCCCTTGCACCATGAATGACGTAACCGAAATTCCTGACTTCGCACATTTATATTCCGCAAGAATGACTTTAATATTCGTCACAGTTTTCTTGCTATCCCATTTTGAAAACCGTCAGGCGATTGTGAGACACTCTGTATAATACAGTGAGATGACTTTTAAACTGTTAAAAAAAATAATTCTGAATTGACACCATAAGAACAGAAACTAAAATTTTATATCGTTCACAATCTCGCCTTAAGTCTTCTCAGATACTGTTTTATGAGAACAATATTATAATCACTACTTAAACCATTCTAACAAACGCTTGTTGCATTGAAGCAATATCAAAATAGCATCTCACCTGGACTCGACGGAAGGATTTTGTAAACCTGAACAGCTTACAAAGTGTACGTTTATTCTATCTCGTGTGGGTCTATATCAGTGTTTCTCAACCGCCGGGCAGCGACTGATTTGACCGCTGGGCCGTGACATTCATACCGGGCCGCGACTGATCTGCCGTTTTCTTTCCCCCATTCATGTTCCGTTAATAATGTGTTTGACCGGGCCGCGGGCTCTTAAAGGTTGAGAACCACTGGTCTATATTGTGTTGTGTTTTTGTGTTATTATATCTGTGATATAAAAAGAAAAAAAAAGTGAAAAACGTTATTTCGAAAATTTTGAATATCATACGAACAAAAAGATTAAAGATTTATAGATTTTATTTGTACAGTGTTACGTTTGCGCACAAAATTTTCCTTGAGTTAACTCGGAACATTTAGCCTCTTACCTGTGGCTTTTATTTCAGAAAATTGAACGAAAAATTGAATTTTTCTTTTTATCGCGTTTAATTTTGTTCAATGGGTCAATAAAAAGGTTAGACTGGTTATTCTGTAAAAACAAAGGATAAATTATGTTGAATCAAAAAAAAAAATTATCAATCAAATTATAATATATTTAATAATATATATATATATATATATATATATATATAAATAAAAATATCAAACATTACTGATTTTTGGGCGAGTTAATGGATTTTACATTAACTTTTCTAAATTTTACACAGGTAAGAGGATTAATTCTGTGGTCAGATGGCAAAATGCCACATAAGTCACTTTTCCTAAAAAAATTGAGTTATTCGCATTCTGGAGTCTCCTTTGTCAATATTTTGGAAGGTGTCAAAATTTCGTCCATTTCTTTCGGTTTACGAAGAACCAATGGAGACAAATTGCAATACGTCAAAAAGCTACAGTATCACACATTTGTTCACAGATTGGCCCTCGTGAAATTTTGAAAAAGTGACTTATTACATTTTGCCATCTGAGCGCAGAATTCTCCCCCACTTGAACCAAAAAATTGCCCAAACTGCCAAAAATTGCATAAATGTCGCAAATTCTTGTCGAAAATTGTCCGATTTTTTTCTTATTTTATTCTCTGGAGGAAAGGCATTTTTCTTTTTCATGGCATTACAAATATTTTTTTTTTGATTTCACTTATCTATTTGTCAAAGTTAAATTACGTTACATAAATGAAATATGATTTTACTAATCCTATATGCTTCGGTGTATATTTGAATCCTCGGCTAACGAAGATTATTCATTCTGGAACTCACGTTCGATGGCCGAAATGCGATTTTACAAAGTTTTCTATGGAAAATCGTTCTATTCGTTAAAGAAACGGCACAAAGTTTAAAGATAAGTTTTTCGAAACACCAAGGAGTGCTATAAAAAAAAGAGACAAAACTGACCGAAAGCTAAAATGAACAACTTTAAAACTGATAAATGAGAATTTATAGGATGATGCTGTACTGAAGATCTTTTTATTTTAAACCATGCACACAACTAACACCAGTTTATGTATACTAAAGCTGGTGTTGACACAACTCAGTCCAGTTCATAGGTGTCCCGATTCATTTGTAATTCTGTTAGCTCATTTCTGTGTCTGATATATGCAGATGAGAATGTCCTAGAATGTCCAGACAGTTCCGTTTGATGCTTTTAAAAACACGGGCTCCTTTTGTTAAAATGCAATTTATATTAATTGAATCTTTCATTTTACATGAAATGGTTCAACAACTCCCAGAAAGAGAAGTGGAGGTACACCTGGAAAAAGATTCCGAGGTGGACATGAATTGATGAACGAGTGACACTAGTTCTGATCATGATTAGCGCTAAAATTTAGCTCACGATGAGGATATTTCACGTTAGCACATGCATCCATGTCAACAAAAATATTCGTCGGCCGAATTTGTATTCGTTAGCCGAGGCAGGAAAATCACGAAAAAAAAATCTTCGTTAGCCGAGTTATTATCACTACATGGCAAATACACCTGGTAAAAAAAACCCCCATTATACTAATTTCGTTTCTCAAATTTGGAGTAATTTAAAAAGTACATCTTGTAGTGTCATTTCAGTGTAAAATACGGTTATATAAGTACAATATACACTATATCTACAAAGAGTTAATTCCTTGTCAGTGTCATTTTCCTAGAGCTGCTGAAATTTTACGCGTTCAGAGATTTATAAAATCGCACTAAAAATTGAGGGAATTCAAAAAAAAAACTCAAGATCAACCACCCCCTTTACAAAAATATGAAATATTCTTAATGGCATCTCATTCGGTGTGCAAAAACGAAAAAAAAGCAAAAAACCATTCGATAGTGTTTGTGGGCACCTGAACTAACATTCTCCCTATTCATAAGTCCTCTATAGAGCCATTTTAGTGATCTCTAAATGTTTCGCTGATCCAAGTGATCGGAAAATGTGTCTGGGCCGCTTAAGTGCTCTGGAACTGTGTCGTGCGTCACTCAAGTGATCGTATTTTATGCCGCGGATCACACAATCTGGGAATGTACCGCGGGTAACTTCAATGATCTAGAACCACACGGGGGGGGGGGGAGGACCGCTAAAGTGCTCTAAAACTGTGCCACATATCACTCAAGGGATCTCTAATTGTGCCACGGATCGCTTAAGTGTTCTGGAACTGTGTTGCGGGTCACTTGAGTGATCTGAAAATGTGCCATGGGACACTTAAATGCTATGGAATTGTGTCATGGGTCACCTAAGCGATCTGTAAATGTGCCGCTTGGTTCATTTTTTACGAAATTAGGTTTGAAGGAGCAAGTCACATCCGATAATTCCCAGGGCCACATTTTGTCAACCGACCAAGGGTTTACCATACATGGCTTAGAGGGTGGGTCGCAATGAATTTCTGGAAAAGAAATTTTGAATTCTTAGCGTTCAAATAGCATTGAAACTAACAGACATTGATTATAACAACATATAAACGATATTATCTTTCGAAATTTTAATTTTTTTGGGAAAAATATTTTTGAATTAAAAAATAATAATTTTTTTTTCATCGTCTGGCGAAGGGGGGGGGCATCCAAAACTCCCCCCCCCCTGCGTACGTCTCTGATCCCACCAATATGTGTTAGGAGGTAGGCAGTAGAGATGACGAAACTTTGCTAACGGGGGGGGGGGAGTTTTTTGAGAGAGTAAAGGTTTATTTGTATGAATAAACAACATAACAAAAACAACACATGAACTACACACAAACTGTATACAAGGGTATGATCTCCCAAGGGACTTATGTCCATCCAGGACAGATTCATGAAAATAACACCAAAAATGTTTTTTCGTTAATATATACACGTATGTGTTACACGTACACACACATATATACATATATATATTGCCCCATGGTTTTTATGTATGTGTTTATTGGTCTGTCTTAAAACTTTATATACTATTTATGATATTGGTATTTTCCACATATGTTTTAATCAGAGTTTTATATTTTTTTATGCATTTTTTTCATTTTTTATGTGTGAATCAAAGATATTGTAAATTTTTGGTCCTAAATTGATAAATTGTTTTTCTATTATAGTTTTACGAGGAAGAATTATTTGAAATTGGGTCCCGTTATTTCTGATATTTCTTTGAATTTGTCTTATTTTAAACCAATCTGTATTTCTGAATAGAAAGAGTAATAGCCTATAAACATAGGTTTTACGAACATTTGATCTGTAGTCATTTATTTGGATATTTGATGGATGATGAATATTTGGCCTGATTATATTTAAGCTTTTATTTATTTTGTTGAGTAATTGGATATTACAGTCATAATCACCGCCCCCATACACAAATTCCATAATGAATGGTGGACAGGATCCAAGCATTGTAAATAGTTATTAAAAAGTTTTCTGAAATAATATTTCGGAGATTATACATTCTTATATTATACTATTTTATTCTATTGTTGATAATTTCTCTCTATATGATTTTTCAATTTCAAATCTCTACTAAATGTTATTCCCAAATACTTGAAGGTTTCAGTCTTTTCTATTTGAGGGCAATCGCAGAGCTCATCCATACAATTTAGAGAGTGATACCTTATCTGAAATGAAACGTCAACGTCATTTCTCCGAAGCTGAAATTTTATGTATTTTGTTTCCGAAACGTTTAGTTTAACTGGAGTTTATTTCTATGGAGCCAATATTGAATTCGATTTAAGTCTTCTTCTGTATATTTCTGTATAATTTGCTGACGTAATACTTGAATGGCCCATAAGCACTCAGCTACATTAAATAAACAAATGAAACACATCATTATAGTATCACGATGAAAAGCGTGTGAAAATTTATCAAAGCGCCAACATCGAATTTCTCACACCAGACGCCACAAGTGTCCGTCCGACATGTCCGACAGATATACAACTCAACAAAATAACGAAGAGTATGTCATCAAAAAATCAAAGAAGAGAGAGAGAGAGAAAAAAGAAGTCAAACGGCAGCGCATTATGTAGAAAACGAGCGGGAGAAAGATGGGGATAGGGGAAAAAAAAGAACCAATTCAATGATTCGGCTCATGGAACGGATAGTAGTATATAAGTACATTATTATTATTATAACATACAAGACGTGAAACATGTCGCGGGGGAGAAGAGGCGACATGATGAGGAAACAACATGGCCATGGCAAGCGGGAGAGTGTGTGCGTGTGGAAAAGAGAGAGAGAGAGACAAGCGGGTGAGTTTTGAGCCGCGGCGTCGGGGTCCCCGCAGCGTGTATATTTCGGCCGTGTGAAAGTGTCGGTCCCGCGGGGTCTTCCATCCCGCGCGAGAGAAAGAGCTATGAATGACCTTGAACCCGAGCGTGGGAAACTTGGCAAGGAAGGATGTATGTGTCTGTGTGTTTTCGGCCTCGGTCGCCCAGAAAAATACACACACACACACATATATATATATACAGTCAGTCGGTGGTTGTGTGAGAGAGAGAGCGAGCGGGGTAGAGTAGTAGTAGTAGATAGTATTATATACGAGCACCAACAAATTCGAGAGCGTGATCACATCATCATCCTAAACGTGAGAACTGATAGCTACGACACTGACGGATGGCGCTTGAAGTGGGGTGGGGGTAATAAGAGTTATGCATTTTTTTTTCATCCCCCCCCCTTCTTTAGTGAATTCTCATGTAGTGAATCGAAGAATGAAATGTACAAGGGCAGGGGGGGGGGAAATCATGTGCAATAACGTCGGATTTCGGTAGTGAAGGAGTGAGAAACTTTCAATTTCATGAATTTGAAATCATTGGCGTTTAATGAATTGACTCTCCTTACGATGATGCATTTCCTTCCCGCCCCCCCCCCCCCAGGCCGAGAACTTTGACCAGGTCAGGATTTTTTACCGACACATTTCTAGTGAATTTTTTTTTATGTAAAAAAATGACTAATGCAATGTGTTCCCAGCACTTATCTATGTGCTTGATCATTTCCCTGACCAAAACCCAAAAAATTTCCCTGACTATCCCTGACAAGAAATTTATTAATATGACTATCCCTCAACAAAATTCAAAACATTTCATCCCTGAAAAAAAATAAAAAATAAATTTACGACTATCTCTGAATAAACAAAAAACTTCCCTGGCCAAAACTCAAAACATTTTCTTGACTACCCCCGACAAAGAACCTGACTAACAACCCTGAATGAAACTGAAAAAATTTCCCTGACTTGACTCTTAAGAAATTTCTCAGACTAAAACTCTGGAAAAAAGAGGTGCAGCGGATCTTCTGCTTATATGACGTTCTCATTAAACCGTCATGAAAAAAAAACGTTGTAAGTGGGAAAACGCTTTAAACGGTAAATCTCGATGAATACGAAGAGTTGGGAAAACGAAATTAAGTTGTACTAAGCGGGATCCTTTGTGTATAATCTAAAATCTTAACCTTCATAATGTTTTTAGTTCCGGTTTTTCTTCATAGAATATTTCCCTGCAGAATTTCCCTGACTTCTGCCAAAAAAATTTTACACCCCCCCCGACCATTCCTCATTTATCTGACTTTCCAGGTTACTGGGAGTATTGTAAATGAGATTCAGTCCGGGAGACTTGGGGACAAGGATAACATATCCCCTCCTCGGATTACGCCAGGGCCACATTCGTGTCAAGCCTGGCCCAGTAGCCATTCGAAAATATTAGCTTCCAATATTTGCCTTCCCGATGCAAAGAAGCACCAGCGGCATAGGCTGGCCCAATGTTCCTTGGCGAATATTTGCTTCCAGAACAATTTGATACGCCAACGCGTGTTGTGACTGTTGGCGTTCTCCGACCAATGTATGGCCAGACTGATTGGAAGGCCGGAAAGAAAAGCGGCACCTTTCACTTGGGTTGAAAGCTGGAAGGTACTGGTCGTTTTGTTCGACCAGCCTTCCAATACCTCCCAGCCTCCAACATTTTAGGAAACGGTCATTGCCAATGGCGGAGCGGCCATGATCAACCTTGGAACGCACTGGGCCAGCCCAGACAGAAGTGTGGCCCTGGCTTTATAGAAGGTAAGCAAAACAGAACAAGATGCTTATCACTTTATCAGAAATGTAACACAAATATTTATCAGTATAAAAGGAAAAAAGAAAAAATTCTAAAATATGAAACGCAATTCTGAAATAAATATTTAATGGGGGGGTCAGCAAATAATAATTTACGATTAATGCCACATTCCTTTACGTGTGATTCGACTCACACTTTAAAGCACTGTTCCCCAAAGTGGACAATATCATCCACTGGTGGGCGATGGAAAGGTCCGGGGGGGGGGTGACGTAGGAGCTACGGGTATAACATAGGATCCTATTGGTTCACTTTAGTTGGGGAGCGAAGAAAGAAAAAAATTCTGATGAAGGGATGATAAAACAACAAGTTTGGGAAACTGGTTCTTTAGAGCATAGTTTCTCAAACTTTTTGTTCCACCTTCTTCAGAGCAATTTTTTCTTTCACTGCCCCTAACTCAAGTGCACCCATAGGATCCTACGTTAGACACGTAGCTTCTATCGCCAACCTGGACCATTCCATCGTCCACCAGGGGCGATATTACCCACCATGGGAAACACTACTCTAAACAAAGCTTGAAATCATCGTCAGGAGGTCCATATGGTCCAGGAGATTTAAAAAATTTTCAACACACCCATTTGCGGCAATGTAATAATCCATTCGGAATTAAGAGTAGAGTTTTGAATATCCCACGGTACCCGTTCGATCGGCGAGGGTCCTCGAGGGAAGCCAGAAGGTTCTTGCGGGGGGGGGGGGGTTTCAGAGAAGGGAGTTTAGCGGAATCATTTCAACATATTGTCAAGCTTCAGTAGGACAAATCCATAAAACATCGATATGACACATGAAACACGTGTATTGAATTACATGGAATAAATCTCTGACGGGATGATAATCAAAAACACAGAACAAACGTCCCCTTTCCACAGATGACATTTGTACCCCGCCCATGTTGTTGAAGTCAACACAGGCCCGTAGAAAGAAATTTCGTTCGGAGGGGGGAAGACCAAAGTAATAGAACAATGGATTTGCCCAACTTTTTCCCTTTTTTCAGTCATTTTCTCATACTTCGGGGGGGGGACGGGGGGGGGGGACCAGGCCCCTTCCCCGAGTCCCCCCCGCTACAGCCTTGCTTAAACATCCCTGCCCGCATTCACTGATATTTATCTATACCCAAACTGGTTCACTAGCCTTTCAACAATATGCTTTAATTTTTTTGCACAATAGAAGCCTGTATGGCAGGACTTGACAAATTCCGGTCACCATAGTAACTAGAAAATCTGTGTATTGGAGCTTATAGTTTTCTTGGAGCATAAAGTTATCTATATTTAATTGTTAAATTTTATATCCAAGGATCACACAAAATTTTTCAATTTCATTTCATGATGGTGCGTCTTCCAACATGAAAAGGGGGGGTCATCGAGTCCTGGAAAAGTCGAAAGAAAACATCATTTAAGACCATTTTTTTTTCTCGACAAAATACCCTGCTTGCTCTTTAAGGAATTTGGCTAGCGCCTAAAGTTTTTTTTTTGGTTTTGTCAAATCCTGCTATATACCAAACAGCATACGAGAACTTGACTTCAACGATAAGAAGTATCCTCAGAAATGTGACAATAAAATGTCACAATATGTTATTCAACAAACAATGATTTCTTGTATTTCAACACAGTAACATTCCCCCCTTTCGCTATCCATATAATATATAAGGCTCCTAATACAATACAAATTTTTTCGACCAAAGTGACCAACTGTTTTTACCAGGTACGATTTTCGGCAACTTTTTAATGCTAATTTTAAATGTCATGAGTATTGTTACAACCATGTGATAAGAAATTTGATACATCATATTTCCTAAGGACAGAATTACACTATAAAAGTTTAATAAAAGATCTTTTACAAAAATTGAAAAAAAACAAAAACAAAAAACAACCACCACCACCATTTGTGAATGCAGCCTACATTCACTTGAATGTAACCGATACGCTTATTGGTTGCATTTTTCAAGTTTCGTAAAAGATATTTTATCAAACTCCTATAGTGTAATCCCGACCTAACGAAGATGTGTGCATATACACCACAGTAAGCAATAAAATTTCATCAGTTACATCAAAGTTTCCATGAGTGGACACTAGAATGGTCCAGGGGGCGGTAGAAGCCATATGGGTGTTGTATAGGATTCTATGAGTTGGTTTAAATTGAGGAGCGATGAGAAAAGAAAAATTTCTAAAGTGGGGGGGGGGGGCAGTAGAACAAAAAAGTTTATAAAACTCTTGCATAATAATAAGAACTTTGGAAACGAGCTCATCCAGACTAAATTATTTTTACGCAGTAATTCAAATGTAAAGGTTGATTACAACCTATCATTACGATGAACCTGATATCTCTTTGCATCATTTAAACCAGTGTTTCCCAAAGTGGGCAATATCGCCCCCTGGTGGGCGATGGAATGGTCCAAGGGGGCGGTAGAACCTACTGATTTAACATAGGATCCTATGGGTTTACTTGAATTGGGGGGCGATGAGAGGAAAAAATTTCTGATGAAGGGGGCGATGGAACAAAAAGTTTGGGAGACTATGATTTAAACCAAGGGTGTTCAACCTATTGGATAGTGAAGGCCACTTAAACGGTTTGGAACAAGTCACAGATCTTGACATGTGCCGCGGGTCACTTAAGTGATCTTGATATGTGCCGCGGGCCACTTAAGTGTGGAAATGTGCAGCAGACCACTCGTGTGATCGGTAAATATGCCGTGGGTCACTTAAATGATGTGGAACTACACGGGACAAAGTTCAAGTACTCCGTAAATATAAAGCGGATTACTTCAGTAATCTAGAAATGTTTTGAAGGCCACCCAAGTGATCTGTAAATGTTTTGCGGGTCATTTAAGTGAGCTGGAACTGTGCTGCATGGGAATCATTCATGATTATGGCCCCCACAAGGATGGGTCCGACAAGACTTTATCTCGAGAGCCGGGACAATTTTCATCGTTTTTGTGTTTTTTCCCTTCTACTATCAATTCAGTATAGAGGAGCCCGTGAGAAGTGACCGGGAGGCCCACCAAAGATTCTAGCTGGGGGGGGGGGGCCCAGTGCAAGATGTGAGGTCATGCAAATGATCATACAGGTATACTACATATACTGTGGATTCATCATCAGCATCATTCGTTGGTGTCCGAGAGGGAAGAGCTTAGGCAAGTTTGCCCATTGCTCTGACACGAAGTACTTAGCATAACACGAGTTGTGGGTCGTGTGTACAGGGCCGCAACTAGATGCTTGGTCAGCCGGGGCAAGCATGCATTTTGGCGCCCCCCATAATGTTGAAGGAGAGATTAAGGAGTGAAATTTGTGCCCCCTCTAGTACAGCGCCCGGGGCACCAGATCCGCCTGCAACCCTCTAGTTGCGGCCCTACGTGCGTATGTGAAGAAATATTATTCTACGGAGATTTTTCCCAGGTGTTTTGTAAAATCGCTAGGGACGAAAGGCATGGTATTTGCCATTTCGTTAAATGTTAGAACCCCCTATAAATGGGATGATATAATAATATACCTGCAAACGATATATATAGGCCATATCTAAGTAAATACTGCGGATTACTTAAGTGATCTGGGAATATGCCGGAACACTTGAGTGATGAGGGACAGTACCGCAGTGATTTACGAATGTTCCACTCAGTTATTTTTACAAAATTAGGTTTGAGGTCGCAGGCCACATCAGATCACTCAGAGGGCCACATTTAGCCCACGGGTCATGGAGTGAGCCATGGGCAGAGATACGGGGGGCGCCCCCAGCATCAAAGGGGGAGTCAAGTGATCTAATGTATATATATGTATATGTGAACTGACATCATCATGCCCCCCCCCAGCAATAATGACCTTGCCCCCCCCCCAGACTTCCAAGTCTATCTCCGCCTATGGATTGAGCATATGTGAACTAAAACAAGAATTTTACAAGCGTAGTATAGCCACGAAAGCAACATTTGCGGCAACCATGATTCATTACTACGGCTATATAATACGGACTGTTTCATCCTTTTGAAGTAACATTAAAAAAAAAAGGATTCTTTTCATATTAAAGGTTTCTTTTCATAGGGGCCATTCAAGTATTACGTAAGCAGATTTTCAGCCATTTTTGACCCCCCCCCCCGTCAGCAGCTTAGAATATTTAATATCTTCAAAAAGGGGTGGTTGATGACTTAAGCAACCTTCAAACTCCCCTCGTCATCAAAAGTCAGCAAATCCGAAACCCCCCTTCCCCCCTCGATGCTGACGTAATACTTGAATGACCCCATATTTGCTTCGCAAGGCTTGTCGCCTTGGTTCAGTGGGCGTAGTCTCGGAACTGCTGTGTGACGTCACTGCCTTGATACTTTCTTTTAACACAGATGACATCAGCACAAAAAACCGTACTGAATTGACGCGGCTTAGTTCAAATCTTAGTTCTTTAATTTACTGTTTCAAGTGAGAGATTTCCACTTTATAGTTTGGTTTTTTAATTCCACTGGTATTTTTATAACTTTTTTTCTAATCTATAAGCTAAGAAATAGTTGATGACTTAATAATGACTTTTGGTATTAGAATTCAAAATAATAGTAATAATTTCTCAAACATTTAAAAAAAATTTATTTTTATATTTGCTTCGCATGTTTTTATGTTGCAGTTGTATTGACAATAACGAAGTCCAAGGCTTTTAAAAACTACACCAAGTTCAAATGAAAACAAAAAGATAATTAAAAAAAAAATTCTAGACAGTTCAAAAGATAACTGAAATTATCTGCCTCGAGTTGCCTTTCAATCAGCCCAACAAAAGTTAATTAGCGTAAATGATTCAAATGAAATGGATCCGAGAAAAATATTCTCAGCGGGAGTTACCTGATAAGCAAAATGCCACACACAAATTCCGTATTTTAAATGTTTAAATGGCTGAACGAAGCAAGCTAATAAATATACAAATACTAATGGACGATAATCGAAAAGATAATTCTGGAAATAACTCAGTAAAAATGGGCAGTACAGCGATTGCACAAACTATCGTAATTACTGTATAAGGTCACAAAGCTGGCGCAACGCATTCGGTTCTGTCTGGACAATGACGTCACGCATGACGTCGGCCGGTACTGACTCCGGAGCGTCATGAAACAGTTCTTATTTTATAGCCCTGATCATTCATTGCAGGTAAAAGATAACTGTACAATATCTCCAAGACAAAACTCAACATAGTAAAGTTTCGAATAGTTAGATACGATTGGGAAAACTGCGACTTTTCCGAAATACCCCCCTTAATTAGCGGCACTAAAATCAAATAAAAAAAATAATAATTACAGGAAATTCATAAAAATCCGATTTTTTTGGCGAAATGCAAACTATTATTGTATTGGATGGAGTAAGTTTCAGAGAAAACTAATTTTTTTTTATGCATAAAAGCACGGCGTATACGAATTTACGACAGATACCGTATCCGTCGCATTAACAAGCGAGAGTGACGTATTTCGTCGTATACGAATTTGCAAGTTCTCCAAATCATTTCACAGGTACGGGTTTTACACACTCGAAGTGCTTCGAAACGATGTCCTGCACTGGTGAGAATTTCGTCTCGAGAGGTATCTCGGAACTCACTCCTTTAAGAGGGTCTCCTACCTTCCAACATGGCGAAAAATATGCTGTAGTATAGAGATAGAATCAAAAATATTATTTATCCATTGGTAGACATATCAATGGATATCAATCAAGACATTTTCAATTTGGTAGGCATATTTTTGATTGTACATGCCAGGGGGTGGCCAACTTCTCTCTGTACGAGGGCCAACATAATGGTCGACCGCACCAGTAAAATGACCAGGATAACTCCAAGATTTATCTACGTCACAAGGGGTCATTCAAGTATTACGTCAGCATCGGGGGGGGGTGGATGGGGTTTCGGATTTGCTGACTTTTGATGGGGGGGGGAGGGTTGAAGGTTGCTTACGTCATCAAGCACCCTTCTTGAAGATATGAAATATTCTAAGCTGCTGACGAAATTTTGCTGACGGGGGGAGGGGGGGAGAGTGTCGTGTTTTGCTGACAAAAGGGGTCAAAAATGGCTAAAAATCTGCTTACGTAATACTTGAATGGCCCCAAGGAATATGGTGAAATACGGGCAATTCAGTAGCTAAACTTTCACCCTAGGCTTCGTGTTCCTCCAATTCTTCATAAAGCTGACACATATCCATTGTTTATCTGGTTGCGTTCCCAGCTAGACGCAAATGCATCAAAAACTGCAACTTCTTTCGCAAATTATTTCATCTAATATCCAATAAATTCATAGTTTGAATTTCGCACAGACAAAAATTTATTTTTCTCAGTTTTCTATCTTTTTTCGTCACTTTTTTTCTCTCTCTCCATCCCCCCCCCCCCCCCCCCAAATGGCTGTACGGGTCGAACAGAAGCTCAAGGAATCGATCCACCACACACCAGTAGACTTCGAGAGGTGTTTTATTATCGCGATATTTAAAAAAAAGCCTGTCAAAGTTCAGTAGCGTGGATTGCATTGAACGCTTCTCCGTTTTTTGCACAAATAATCATCATCTTGTTCAGGAGTGCCCTTTGGAATTATTAGGGTCTATGTGGCCTAGTCGGTAATAGTTTTGACGTGCCATTGTGTGAATCGGCATCCACTCCAACAAAAAAAAAAAAAAAAAAAAAAAAATTCATCACAGTGGGCAAGCAGAGAACACCCAATACGCATTCAGATACAAATACAGAGGCCAATGTAGACAACTTTCCCAACGGGAAAAAAATTTCCATAAAAAACTTCATAAGCAATTTGTGTGCTCAAAAAGACAAGTGAGAATATTGTAAATTATTTTCGGCCTAGAAAAAATGAATGCCAAGTCTGTTCAGGAAGCCTGCAATTGGAATCCGCACAAAATCAACTTGCGGGCCGCCGGTCACTTATTGGTCACCCCTGGTATATGCTATGCCAATACATTGTTTTACACGTCTCCAATACTTTAATTTTTCAAATCACCCCGTGCATTGATGTCATGCTATTTTATCATGCGCGTAAACCTGCTAGTAGTGCATTTTCTTTTTGAGTTTGCAAAAAAAAAAAGTTCCCGTACTCTGAGTAGTTTTTCACAATAACACTGTGCTTATCCGAATACAATCAAATTTTTAGGATATCTTAATGAGATCATAGGAGAAAGATTTATGAAATAAAATAAAAAATAGTTCAATTTTCGATCACCAGATGGAAAAGTGGAGTTTTTTATTGAATTTTCCTCTTTCCCATGGTTCATATAGCGTGTATACCAGGTTTCAATGGAATACGTCCTACAGAATGGGTGCTACATTGATCTGAGCAGTGTCAGTATACTGTAACTACTCAGACCTATGTGGCGCCCGCTCTGGTAGACGTATTCCATTGAGAAAGTTGGTATATACGCTACACGGATCATGAGAAAACGTAAAATGTAATAAAAAAAGCTCCAATTTTTTTTTTCACCTGGTGGTCGAAAATTTAATTATTATTTTTTTTATTTCATAAATCTTTCTCCAATGATCTCATTAAAATATCCTAAAAATTTCGCTTTATTCGGGTAAGCAAGTTCTTTTTAACGACAAAAACTACTCAGATTACGGGAACTTTAATTATAATCACCCTGTATATTGAAAAAAAAAAAAAAAATCAAAATGAAGGAAACTGTTTAGTTTGTAAAATGACGAAAAAGATTTGAGATCCCTTCATAATAACTTACGTTATAAAAAAAAGTATATTTTGACTGACTGACTGAATTATTATTATATATAATTTGGAAAGTATGGCGTATATGTGTGTGAGATACAAGTAAAAGCTCGTAGTAACCACGATAGCATATACAATAGAATCAAAAGTTCGTATATACAAAATTTAAATAGATAAATCTATACATAAACGGATTAAAATTACAGTGGTGTAAGTTAATAATCTTCATTTTGATAAAAATGTTTTACTAGAATTGTTGATAACTTTTGATTTCGCGATCTAAGTGGCGGCGAACTATTGAAGCTGCGACTAAGTTCATTCTTTCTTTCAACCGTTTAGCATTCTAAACTGCATTTCTGGACTTGGACAGAATTGTTGAAAATGTGAGTTACACCACTGTAATCCGTCCACATATAAAATTCATTTTCTGTGTGTATTCTCTTACAAATTCACAATTGTAGGTCGATATATGCAAATATATATATACCAAACAGGGTCCGACTTGAACGATAGGCTATTTTAAAAGTTCACCAGAACAGGGCAAATGCCCGAAATGGGCGAAAAACAATCGGCAACAATGGTTCTTGGGCCTAAACAACGATTTTCGGTCTATTTACTTTGGTTACTGTGGTTTCCCAGTAATGCGTCTGAGACACATATATATAAATAAATATATATATATTAAGTAGTGCTGCCAAACCATTGTTTTTGTCCAACAATATATATATATATTCTTTTAGTTGGACAAAAACAATGGTCTGGCAGCACTACTTTAATGCTCCCAACATATTGAGAAAACCCTGGGCAGAGCCGGGTATTATAACTAGTGGTTAAATAACATTTTTGATGATATTTATACTAAAGCATAAGTTTTTCACCATGTTAAAACGTAAGAGATCCCGCTAAACATCATTATTGGGCTCGCAGGCCCCTGAATAAAATACCGCACTGCCACTCCTCCTACAAGCTAGTCAACTAATGTTAATTAGAATTCAAGATTATTGCTGGAGCGGCCCCTCACGCACAAAGGGCATCAGGGTGAGCGCACACATTTGGAACAAAATAAACATCGCTGAATAAATTCTAATGATAACACAGAATGGTAGAAGAATTGAATGCATAATCCACGACACTTACCCGTACTCACCTATCAGCAGTATTTCCAATGTAAATCATGCGCGCACACAAATACATTTAACAAAAGCCATACACGTTTGCAATCGAAGTACGCAAGGTACGAAATGGGATAAATCCACGCTAAACTAAGTGGGAAACGACCAGTAGAAACTACAACAACATCAGCGACCATTTACGATATTGCCAGTGGATGCGGCGTCGGCCAGGACGCGAAAAGAATCGGCGGATGACGCAGCGGCAACCGACGACCTCATCATCTATCACACGCACGCACACACTCAACAACAACAACCGACCGACTACTGTACGTGATGTGTGTGTGTTTCCTTCTCCTCCCTCTTCTCTTTCTACGGGGCATCGGCAATCTTTTTTTTTCCCGACAAAGAGCGGGGAGGGGAGCAAACGGATCCCAACATTTGGGGCGGAACTCCAAGAGGAGGCAGAAGTGGGGAGAGGGGCTTTTGGTAATTCTCTACCAAAGTACCAAACATTTCATACGTATATATGTGTATCTCTGATTCTAGTCTCCCCTCACAGCCCCAAATAAACCGGGCGTTCCCAGCAGCACTTTTGCCGACCTCAAAGTGGTTACGCGTTCAAGTGCCGCACGGGGGGCGATCGAAAGAATGAATCAGAAAAAAAAAGTTCTATGCCTCGCCCCCCCCCCCCCCCGTTCCCCGCCAGGGCTGAGACTGAAACACGTATTCCTCGGTAACCTTAAAAAAGGTAGGAGAGGAGAAGTGTAGGGAATATTACGGGCACTATAGCAGGTTGTAAAGAGAAGGTGAATGAAAAGACGAGAGACATTCCGCAGTCTCAATGGAAGGTAGTAAAATAAATTTATATCGGTAAAAGACGAGGGGCGACGGCGGGACGCGAGAAAACAACTTCATTCAGTGACGCTCGAGAAGGCAACATTCAATGAACGAGAAGAAATATTTTCGATCTGGAATTACGTCACCTCGAGACGGTGTGTGTCGAGACCCCACCCCTCCTTTCATGAAAAGCAACCAGGACCAGATTTGAGGCAGGTGTGAAGGATGCCGCCTCAGCGGGGACGAAAAAATGTAACAATAATTTTATCATTTTTAGGGTCTTAAATTAATTCTTCATCGGTATAGAGCACACGCCACCTGACGTGATCTTTTTAGGCTGAAACAGGGCCGCAACTGGGGGGGGGCAGGCGGGTCTGGTGCTCCGGGCGCTGGAGTAAGGGGGCACCGGATTGATTCTTCAACTAATACTCCTACATCGCATGGGGGCACCAAAATGAGTGCTAGCTCCGGCTGATCAAGCGTCAGTTGCGGTGAGCCCTAAGGAGAATTTCAAAAAATACAGATAGGTTATGATCTAAAAATCAGTTTCCCAAACTTTTCATTATATCGCCCCTTTCTTCAGGAATTTTTTGTCTCATCGCCCCCAACTCAAGTAAACCCATAGGCTCCTATGATAAATCCGTAGCTTCTATCGTCCCCGGGTGATGCTGCTAAATGGTCCGACGTAGAACCAGGGCCATCTTAAAACATGAGCCCATCCAGGCATGGCCTTGATGTCAATGGGGTAGAACCTTAATGATGAAAACCCACACCTTGATTTGCGAGACGTTACGTAAGGTGTTCTTTTAAGCTAAAATAAGAGGCCCCATGGAGGTAAGCATAGGCGTACGCAGAATTGTCTCGAGGGGGGGGGGGTAGGTTTAGATTTTTTTTTCCTTCTGAGGGGGGTTTAAATTTTTACCTACAAAATAACACTATAATCTTGGCTCGGGGTGGGGGGGGGGGTTAGAACCCAAGCCCCCCCCTTTGCGTACGCCAATGGAACTCCCCTCATGGAAGGCACTGCATAGAACCCTCACTGAATAAGGGGTCGAACTTACTCGTGAAGCTTTTCTTCAATATCAATTTGCTCGAAAAATCAATTCGTTAATAAGAAGGGTCTCACTCCTTGATAAGGGGGCACCCTGGATAAGTCAAGCGTGCCACGAGAAAAAAATGCGTTTGAGAAGGGACCACGGGGCGAAAAAAAAAAGGTCAAGAAGTACTGTCCAAGACCAAGGAATATCGTTAAGTTAATGATGGATATATCTCTCAGTAAAAGTTGAATATACTCTTGGTGTAAATATGCCTTGATATAGACATTCTTCTACCTCTCACGTATCTTTTTATAATTTCATGGAGTTTTTATTGTGTACCTAAAAAGTACGTTCTACAATAAATTTTATTATGTACAAAAAATTGTCTTTGGGTGAAGGATTTTATATCGGAAATATAAGCGAAATAAAAAAAGGTTAGCAGGGTTTTTACATCGTGGGTTACGGAAATTTTTTTAAGACAGGAAAAAAAAAAAATTAACTGAAAAAACAGCCGATACGTGGCGCTCGTACGATCTGGTCCATCCAATCTGTCGGAACTGAAAGATGCGATCCGCCGAGAAGTGTCACGTATACTACATCCGGATCTGCTGCACTCTGTCGTTGCTGGTTTTGTGACTCAACTGCAATGTGTTATCCCCTGCGGTTGTGGTCATGTGGAACACACATACTGCTGTAATAAACGATTTGGAGGCATTCTGTTCGTTATTTGCGTATCTTTTCTTTCACTTGCGTACGTCAGCAACACCTATCGGCTGTGATTTTTCAGGTTTTTTTTCCTTGTATTAAAAAAAGTTCCCGTGACCTAGCGATGCTAACCCTGCAAACCGTTTTTATTTCGTTTATTTTTCCGGTTTTTATAAATTTTTAAAGTTTCTACGGACATTTTACCCACCCTGTATAAACATAAAAAATTTTGTGTTTACGTAACAAGAAAGTTCATTGATCCCAAATTAACTTCACGGATTCTCTTCAAGAAAAATGCTTTTATTCATGAGCCCTCCCCACCTAGTGAAGTAAACGCCTGGTGGCAACTCAGTGTCACATATAATGAAGGGTTTCTTGATTCACTCGATACACAACCAAAAGATCATTCACATTAACTAAATTAAAAATAGATTGTTTCTTGGCGCGTGTGAATGCATTTATTATGGTGTGTTTTCGACTTGCACGATGTTTTGCTTAATAATTTGCACATTTTCATTCTTCAACACTTTTACTGAATTTCGGTATGAATTCAGCAAACACTACACATTTTTCACTTCTCGTATTAACATCACAAGTCCAACGGTATTATTTATATGCTGTGGTATAACATCTATTATTATTTTCAATAAGCAATTCGGCATAGAATCGGGGCCTTCGCGATGTTCGTTTTTTTTTCCTTTTTATGGTAAGGAGGACAAAATCACGGAGGCCCCCCTAAAGAATTCGAGGCTTTATGCAAAAAAAAAAAAAAAAAGAAGAAATTCCTCCATGCTTTTCATTAAGAAAACGAGTGCCTCATTGTAATGCATCGAAAATACTTGGTGCATTCATATCTGTAGGTTTAGTTCCCCCCCCCCCCAACCCCTGTAATCTTTCTGTAATCTTTTTGATGCAAGAAATCTAGAAATAGATCAGCTGTCTTTCTGCACTGTATCTAGGGATTGGGTTCAAGTCTATATTCGCCAGATCTTCTGTTGTATTTCTTTTAATCAAGAATTTCATCACATTTCGCTGACATGCATACCATACTAGCTTACTTCAACATTGAAAAAGGAAGGAAAAATAAAGGATTAATGGGGGTCATCCAAGTATTACGTCATCATCGGGGGGGGGGGGTAGAGGGGGTTTCGGATTTGCTGACTTTTGATGACAGGGGGGGGAGGGGGGTTTGAAAGTTCCTTACGTCATCAACCACCCCTTCTTGAAGATATGAAATATTCTAAGCTGCTGACGAAATTTTGCTGACAAGGGGTGGGGGGCAAAAATGGCTAAAAATCTGCTTACGTAATACTTGAATGGCCCCAATGTGTTTATGTGAAATAAATGAAATAAAGGGAAAATTAAATTTAAATTTCATGATTCAAGTCAATGATTTTTTCAATGAAGTGATTTAAATCGGCGCGTACCCTGCAGTAATTATTTCTTTTCATTTATCTACACTCCTGAATGAATGCCGGGACTCCGGACTCCAGACCACCGGACTTATCCCGTTGCTGAGATCTCTTCCAGCCCAGCTTCGTGGAAGACACTTCTATGGAGTTGAGTTCAAACAATGCCATCTTAACAGCAGCATGAGCCTCCAGGCAAAGAGATGTCCTGGCGCTGGGGGGAATGGCATTAACTAGCAGGAAGTGTTCCTAAACCAGATAAGCACCTCGTCCATATTCCTCTGCGGAACTTCTAACGAATCGGTACATGTTTAAATGTGTGTGCGTGCAGTGAACCTTCCGTGAAGTCTGCTTCTGTGTAATGTTTGTTATGTGTAAATGATGCCATCAGTTTTTCTTACTACGCATGAAGTGCAATGATGTGAATAGTATACCATTGTAGGCTTGTTGCTCTCTTCGGCGAAGCTTTTTAACGGGGAGATTGGGAGCTCACATTTGTGCCGCTGCGGTGGTCGAGTGGTCACAGTGACGGACTCGCATCGCGAGGATCCGGGTTCGAACCCCACCGTCACCACATTGGTGGTCGGCTGAAGTTGGTTTACAGTGGTTCCTAACTTCGAGGCGCAAATGCGAGCCGATCTCCCCATTAAAAAGTCTCGCCACAGAGAGAAACAGGCTTACCACGATGAATAATTCAATCATTACACTTCACTGACAGTTAGAAAAACTGGTGGCACTACACATAACAAGCATTACACAAAAGCAAACTTCACGGTAGGTTCACTATACGTACACGCACATTCCAACATGTACCAATTCGTTAGAGATTCCGCAGAGGAATATCGACGAGGTGCATATCTGGTTTAGTAGTAGTAGTAGCTTACATTTGTGCCTGGAGGTTGGGAACCACAGAAAACCAACTTCAGCCGAGACAACCACTGTGGAGTTCGAACCCGGGTCCTCGCGTTGCGAGTCCGTCACTATGACTACTCGGCCACCACAGCGGCTGGCAGGAAGTGCTGTTAGGAAAATGAATCCTCTGACGGCTGGATATGTGTGCGTCTGATTGATTTTTGATTGTTTCTACGAATATAAATATGGGTGGTCCATATTTAGGCCACCATTTAAAAAGATTACGATTTTCACAATTTTTTCAATTAAATTTCTTAAATATGCAGAATATTTTAAGCATGCTTTTTTCCTTCCTATCTTCATCCTAACTATAATTCAGGGTTCCAAGCAAAATCTGCACGATCATTTCCCTGACTGGCCGAAAAGTGGTACAGTGATGAACTTTTTTTTTTTTCAAACCGAGCACAACTCAGGTCTATCGCCATAGGCAATTTACTACCTAGTGAGTTGTGCCGGAAGTAAAGTGTGTGTACCTAACAGTTTGAGTGCGTGTCTAGTGTTGTGTATGATTTTTCAGTGCTGCCATCTATATCTCAGAAGTGAAGTGAGTGATGTGTAGTGACTGAATATTTGTACTGTTTGTAGGACTGTTGCTCTCTGTGGCGAGACTTTTTAACGGGGAGATCGGCTCGCATTTGCGCCTCGAAGTTGGGAACCACAGAAAACCAACTTCAGCCGACCACCACTGTGGTGACGGTGGGGCTCGAACCCGGGTCCCCGCGATGCGAGTCCGTCACTATGACCACTCGACCACCACAGCGGCGTACAGTGTTGAACTATTGTATTCTGAAATTCCAGAGTACTTAAACCCCCCCCCCCCCTACCCCAATGTTCAAAATGGAACAAAAAGTTCGGGAAACCATGGCGTAAGTGGTCGGCGGCTTATTTACATCCGCGGCTCCCTTAAACAGTACATAGTTCACATCGGCTCTCCAGAACGGTTTGATATTTTCAGATACAGGCGAACCACTTCAAAGCATAAATAGGTATCTCCAGCTCACCGCGACGCCCCTGGCAAATATTGGCGACACAAACTTTGAGAAACAGTGACTTCAGTGATTCGCGGCGTAATCACAGATCACGAGCGTGTTCTTGTTACCCTGTTACTACCGTGACACAGTTCCAGCACACTTAAGCGGCCGCGACACATTTACAGACCACCTACGTTATCCGTAGCACATTTATAGATGAATGACTCATGTGGCCCACGACACGTTTGCAAATCAGTTAAGTGACCCGCACACTCTCCTAAAGTTTGAGCACCCGTGGGTTAGAACATCTTTGCCAAGACGATGTAGAAAGAAGAGGAGAGAGAGAGGTCTGGGTATAATGTTTGTGTCCTGTTCTGTGCGGGCCCACCTTCAGTTTTCTAGGGGCAGAGAAGAAAGATTGCATCTGCGACTTTTGTAAATAGACTATGACACCACCGACATCAAATATTAAAACAAACTATGACATTTTATTATTATCATTATTTTACTTCATTTTTTTTGCAAACGGCTCTCATTAAATCTCGCTTTTGATCAATCTTAGTTGGTTTTCTTCATTTTTGAACAGTTTAAGGAAAATTCTCCCTCAACAGTTCGACAGGTGTCAATACATGATGCAGTAGTTAGTGAGTGAGTGGTGTTTGGGTGAGTGAGCAAATTAGTGAATGACCTAGAGATAGTGATCTAGTAGGTGAGTGGGCAAACCTGATGAGTGACCCAGTGGTAGACTGATTTACCTAGTGAGTAGGTGCGAGGCCTGGTGATTGGTATAGTACTAGTACTTTAAGTGAAAGACCTGGTGATTGAGTGAGTGTGACAGAGTGAGCGACTTGGGGAGTAAGCGAATGACAAAGTGAGCTATCAGGTGAGTTTGTGATAGAATGAATGGTCTAGTCAGCGAATGACAAAGTGAGCGACCTAGCGAGGAACAAAGGAAAAGAGTGAATGACAGAGGGAACGACCCGGTGAGTGAGTGATAGAATGAGCTACCTAGTACTTGACAAAGTACTAGTAGAAATATCATTAAAAATATTATTTAACATTGTTTTATTTCAAATTTTGTACACATATTCTTGATTGTACAGTAGAATCTGGACTATCTGACCCAATGTGGCGGGCCGGATAACAGAAAAGCCAGATGTGACTTCTATAAACACAGGCCGGTGTTCTATAAACATGGCCAGTGTGTTCTTCCTACCCCTACCATACCATCAAAAACACCCTTTTAATAGCGCTTCTATTTCCATTTCATGATCTCTTGGTATAGGTCAGAACTTAATACATAAATGTGATGTACTGTATACATAAATGTATAAATAATGCGAATGTATGTTACGTAATGTAATGTACGTTTTAAAAATTTATTACAGAAAAAAGGAAGTCCAAGGATATTAATATCGTTACGAAAATTATGGAAATGGTTATTTATTTATTACGTCTTTTTTTGCCTGTAAATAGCCTATATTACCTTATGTAAAAAAAGAAAATTAGCACCTTCCTCTGTGAATATCACCAAATTGGCACCAAACTTGCGGCGAGGCCGGGTAGTCGAGATTCCACTGTATATTAGTATGCTGTGTCAATACAATATTTTTTACATACTCCAATGGAGATTTTTTTTCTCTCAAGTTTTCAAACATTAACGGAAAAAAAAAGCATTATTAACACGTTACACGCATGATGAAACAGCATGATGTAATTGAATAGTGTGTCTGTCCGTGTGAATGTTCTGCATGCAAATCTACAATTTTAGATCTATCGTCGCTGAATTTTTCATAGGAACCAAACGGGACCCGACTTGAACGATAGGCTACTTTACAGCGATACTTTTCGCCGACCAAGGAAAAAATATAGTTGCAGAGAGATTATCGTTATATCGAGAGGTAGCGTTATCATCATTTACCGACAAGTTCACGCTATTGCCGGCATCTCTTCTGAAATAACATTGTTAGCATTGTTAGTAGCATCATAAAATGCATTTGTAAGCAATTATTTGACAGAAAAAAAAATTATAATTGATTGGTCGATTAATTAAATTCAGTTGGTTGTTCTGCCCTGTTTAGGGCCGTATTCACCGACATGGTTTAAACTGTAGTCACAATTTTTGGATAAGAGATAACATAGATTGGTAACAAAACCTGAATTTTTAACACATCCGTGTCGATCTCTTATCAAAATATTGTGACTAGTTTAAACCATAGTTTCTCAATCTTTTTTGTTCTATCGCCCCCTCTCCCTCAGGAATTGTTTTCTCCCATCGCCCCCCCCCAATGCAATCTAACCCATAGGATCCTATGTTATACCCGTAGTTTCTACCGCCCCCCCCTGGAACATTCCATCGCCCCCGGGGGCGTTAACGCCCACGTTGGGAATCACTGGTTTAAACCATGTCAGTGAATACCGCCCTAAGTAGTTTACCGAACAGTACTTTTGTCTACTACACAAAAAGTAGCTTCACGGCAACTTCATCAACAATTTCGACATGTTATTAATCATCCTCGAAAGTACAAAAACTGGAGAGAAATTTAAAAATACATATATTGAAGTTGATTTTGAGTGAAATATAAAAATTATCGTTACAGCAGTTTTACGATCTCTTCAAAAAATATAAATATAGAGGGATTTATCGTACAGGGTGTTTCAAAAAGAATCACCCGATTTGAAATGCCTATATTAAAGGTGTTCAATATGTCCATCTTGGGATGAACGGCATGTGCATTCAAGGTGGTCCATGTCTATATGGTAGGTACGTATAGAAATGGACCTACGGTATGGTAGGTCCATGTCTCTTCTCTTTCCAAATATCAGTTTCTGCATAATATCCAGAAAATTCAATTTTTGCGAGAATGTTTGCATCCACTGCGAGTGGACTTCTGTGAACTACACGTGCGAAACTTTGTCGGATGCGCTCCACATTTTCATCTGACATGCGGGGACTGCCAGAGGATTTGCCTTTACACAGACAACCCGTGTCCCGGAATTGTTTATGCCATCGCCTAATACTCTGAGCGGTAGGAAGTTCAACACCAGGGTATTGTCGAAGAAAAGCACGACGAACAGTTGTTACTGACTCATACTTCACGAAGCTTAGAACACAAAATGATTTCTGTTGTGCAGTCGCCGTCTTGACAAACACTGAAGTGACGGCCGAAGGAAGAGCGTTAACGCTACCTGTCGCCAACTGCGTGAAACTCGAGATTTCCCTCTTTCTACCTATTCATTATTCGATCGAAACGAATTAAAAGATGAATAGTTACGATTTTTTTAAAAATCGGATGAATCTTCTTGAAACAACCTGTAGTAAAGGATATGGTGGTATCGAGAAAAGTTTAACATTACACTATAGGCAGTTCCAAACAAGATTCGAAAAAGTATCGTTGTAGAGGGATTTATCGTTATATCGTGTATCGTTTCACTGCATTTATGAATGAATCTCAAATATTTTGTCTCATTTTATGAACTGAAAAGTTTCTTTCATAATGAATCAGTTTTTATTCAATTACTTTGATTTCATGATATTTTATCATGCGCGCAAGGTGCCAATAATGTATTTTTTCCCCGTAAATGTTTGACAATTTGTAAGAGTAAATGAGTATTTGATCAAATGTTAAATGTAGTAAACATTACTACAGTAATGTTTTACTACATTTAAACATTTCTACTACAGCATAATTTTTGAGAACTTTTTGGAATGTTAAAAGGTATGAGACTCCCCTTAATTCACTTCTATGTCGAGAAAATTTTACCTGATTAATGATTATTTTGATTATTCAAAATTGTTTTGCTTGAACAGCGGTGCAAGAAAAAAGCACAAATCATTGATTGATTGTCTATAATGGAGAAAATGTCTATGAATCCCAAATTTTTGTTGTTCTACATTGAGTCTAAAACTTTTTACTTTGGAGAACTCCCCCCCCCCCCCCCCCCCCCCATAAGCATTTACGACATGATTATGGTAAAAGGTCTTCGGTTTATAAACGTTTCAAGTTGTTTTATTTTTCGGTCTGGAGCTGGCCAGGTGAGGGCCGTAGAGTAACCGGAACGACAGGTTAAAGTTACTTCTAAATAGGTCTGTTTTCTTACCACTTCCACGATTCGAACCAGTCCACCAGGCACCGTGCTTCAATCAATTGTAAAACATGGTTTATATGACTTCCTTTAATCTTATTCCGAGTATATTTCATAACTACTTTTTTTTTTTTTTTTTTGAAGCCGAACACAACTCAGGTCTATCGCCATGGGCAATTTACTACCTAGTGAGTTGTGCCGGAAGTGTAAGTATATGTACCTAACAGTCTGAGTGCGTATGTAGTGTTGTGTATGATTTTTTAGTGCTGCCATCTATATCTCAGAAGTGAAGTGAGTGTAGTGTAATGACTGAATATTTATACTGTTTGTAGGACTGTCGCTCTCTGTGGCGAGACTTTTTAACGGGGAGATCGGCTCGCATTTGCGCCTTGAAGTTGGGAACCAGAGAAAACCAACTTCAGCCGACCACCACTGTGGTGACGATGTATTTCATAACTACTGTATTTGATAGTTGAAATCGATGTCCAAAAGGTTAAATTTTCTTATCGGTAAAGCGGTTTGAGAACTGCAGGATTGAGTTAGATGGCGTGGGACGATGACGGTACTAAAATAGTGCAGATAAAACAACATGCGAACACTTATTAGCGACTTTGAAATAATCTCAATATTGAGCGTAAACATGGATATTTTGCGATTTAAGCCTTCGCTTATATTTATGTACTTATGTGAGATGCATATTAGGCAAGTGCGAGATTCATACTTGAGAAATAAACGATGCCGTCCGTAGTAAAGAGGGTATTATCGTGTGTGGAAATACAGGGTGGCCAAGAAGTCCGTAGAAACTTTGAAAATTCATAAAAACCAGAAAAATAACCGAAATAAAAAACGGTTTGCACGGCCAGGTCACGGAAATTTTTTAAAGACGGGGGGAAAAAAACAAAAACAGCCGATAGGTGGCGCTGACGTACACAAGTCAAAGAAAAGACACGCAAATAACGAACAGAATGTCTCCAAATCGCTAATTACAGCAGTATGTGTTCCACGTGACCATCACCGCAGGGGATAACACATTGCAGGCAAGTCACAAATCTAGCAACGACAGAGTGTAGCAGGTCCACATACACGGTTTACAACGATGAACTGGTTGCGAATTAGGAGCGCAATTTCTTATTACAGTCTCATTTGCATATTTCCACCGAAGTCACTCGTACTAGCGCCACCTACCGGCTGTTTATTGAGTTATTTTTTCCCCCCGTCTTAAAAGAATTCCCGTGACCTAGCGATGCTAACCCTGCAAACTATTTTTTTATTTCGGTTATTTTTCCGATTTTTGGGAATTTTTAAAGCTTCTACACGGACTTTTCAGCCACCCTGTACTTTTGACAATGACCCGTTCTTCTTATTACCAAAACGGTCCTAGTCATATTTTTCCTGAATAGACTAAATACATATTTTACAAAAAAGAAAAAAAAAGGCAGCTAAGCTGGCTCAGAAAAATCATATTCTAGCAGGTAGTTTAAGAAACGAGACTTTTAAATTCGTCTAATCGAGGGTAATCAATTTACAGAGTGGAAAATAAACACTAGAACCGATCTAAACTACTAAACTCAAGTTTATGTGCCCAAAAATTACGACTCATCACCAAACCTCTCCATAAATTAGGCATAATGTTAACTCTCCACCGCTGATGTTACTTTTCTTTGGACGGGTGGTTTTGATACTCTGGGTACAAAACCAACACACTTCGGGGGCTATCCTTCGCCTTCCTTTGACCGATCATTCAACATTATGGGAAAGGGGTGCCAATCATTGTCCGAGTCTCAAAGCAACGAAAAATATTATACAGTCGGCCCCGCTTAATCGGGTAACGGACAAAATCCGCTAGAACCAAAATTTGTCTCATGGAGACAATGCTGAAGTTCGCCACTGGATGGAATATTGAAATTCATACAGTAACTGTGAATATATACGGTCGCGTCTCCATTCAACGAACTTCCATTTAAGGAAGTTTTCTGTTTAATACAGAGCCTTGACATTGAACGACATTTACATGTTAATGCAAATGCCTCCATATTACGAAAGATAACTTTTATATAGCAAAGTTTTTCCGACTAATTTTTTTTTCTTTTTTGCAATTTTCATTTTTTTCCAACATTTCGCGACTACTCATTTGTTGATGTCCCAACAAAATCAACAGTCAAAGGGCAGGGGTTAATAATCAGCTAATGTATTCATGGAAAGCTGAGAGAGAGAGGGAAAAAACCTCTAAAGTTGTCATTTCGCTTAATCCGTAAAAGCATTTTAATATACAAGAGAAAACAACTTTAAAATGCTACAAAGTTTGCTGTCTAGCAATGAGCGATTAGAAATGCAGAATTAGACTTTTTTTACGATTTTGGATATGTATTAAAGTCTATAAAGTAGATAAATAAGTTTTTGTTTCGTTTTTTCATAACTTGATTAACTATAATGTCCATTGCTACCCGGGTTTTCCTCAATTACTGGGAGATTTAAAAAATGGCAAGCCATTATAAAGGAATGAACTATTTTGCCATCCACTGGCAGCGTTAAAGAAGTGACCAACCATTGCAAAGGCATATACATGTCTGAAACGAGTTGCTAAGGAAGCACGGTAACCAAAGTAAATATTCTGAAAGTGATTGTTGAGGCAGAAAAACCATTGTTGCTCTTGCTAGACAGTTTCACCCATTTCGGGCATCTGCCCAACTCTGACAAACTTTTAAAGTAGCCTATCGTTCAAGTAGTCCCATTTGTATATATGCAAAGTTTGGTGACAGATCTAAATTTGTAGATTTTTATAGAGAACATACACACAGAAAATCAGTTTTTTGTATAGACTAGCTATAACACCCGCTACTGCTCGGGTTTTCTTCAATTACTGAGAAAATTGAGGAAAAGTGACAAACCATTATAAAGGCATAAAAACTATTATACAGGGCGTAAGGATTTTTGCCACCCGAGGCAAACATTATTTTGCCGAACCTACGCTTTTAAAATTATATGATTTTGTAGCGGTATTCTTTGTTCCCACCTAAAACTGCCGGCCGGGGCAGTTGTCCCCTCTAGTTACGGCCCAGCTATTATACATATACTGACAGGATTCAAGAAGTGACAAACCATTGTTAAAGTTTCCCAAATTTCGTTTAAGAGTGAAAATACATCTTCATGTGAATTTTTTTAAGTATAATTATTTCTCACTGATTAGAGATTGAACAAATCTCCCTTTTTTTTGTACAAAACTATGCCTTACAATTTTTGAGAGGAGTAAGAAATTACTCTCCAAAATTAATTTTTTCGAATAACACTGATCAAAACCAAATAAGAAAATTTTAAAACGTTGTGAAACGGGAATCGAATCGTTCCCCGCATAAAGAATATCCCGTTTAATCAGACATTATCCACGGCAACCATTGATATCCGTTTAAGAGAGACCGACTGTGGAGACTGCTTCATACGATGATGATTAACTATTCAATTTGCAGCTCCAATGAAGAATAAGTTGGAACTACAATAAATTTTACCAAATTCAATTACAAATAGACACTGAAACACTTTGATAAGTAGTTATCATATATATTTTACTGTAAAAATGATTGGTACGGTGATTACGCATGATAATTTTAATCATTTTATTGAGTTGGATGAATTTCACCAAATTCAACCAATTTCAGATGAAGCTGGCAAGTTTGATTACACGTTATTACCAGTAAAGAACGATTAATTACCACTTGAAACAACCGAATACGCACAATCAGTGATTGAGATTCGTACGATACATAAGAAAGAAGTTTACAAAACTAACAAGATGATTATTCATAATAATCGAAATCAATCAACCGTAAAATATGGGTCGTTATATTCATTAAAAAAATGCATATTCTCGAATTCACCCTCCAAAAATGTATTTATGATTCATTATATTTAATTTTATAAGTTATTATATTCCGAAAATGAAACAGGAGGGGCATTGTGTGTTTACCAAATAGAGCGAAATAAAACGTAAGCCACTAGTTTTTTATTATTCAGCAACGTCTTATCAAACGGTTTTCAAGTAATTTGGAAAATCACGGGTAAAAGTGAGAAATTCAGTGAAATTTATCTAATTTTCTTCGGTGTTTATGTATTATAATCATTTTTATCGCAACGTACCGCGTTTGTGCGTAAGGGGAATTGCAACAACTGTAAATGTAGCTTCTTAGCAAGAGAGGTGTAAGATGAGGGAAAACAAGATTACACCGAGCCATGGAACGCAGACAGCGTAGCGTAGCAAGACGGCGAAAATCCCTTTGAAAATTCCCTTCACTGATACTCTTCTTTTTCGGAATTCTATTCCTTCGACTGATTTTTAACGAATTGAGAAAACCAAGCGTATGAATTTCTCCGAAGCTACGGTATAGGTGTCGTCTTTACAAAAAAAGGATTAGGGCTGGGAATCGATTAAAATTTTTAACTGGTTAATCAAAAATGTTTAATCGATTAATCGAATATTTTTATGACCAAATAATATTAATAGATGCTATAGAAATATATTTTATTCATTTCACTCACTGTTCGGTAGATGTAAAAAAAAAAAAAAATGTAGGAATAGTTAGAAAATTAAGGCTGTCCGCTTCAAGCAATTTTATATGCTGAACGTAATTGCCTAAACCTGTGATTTCTTCACTTGGATCTTGTCATTTTTTGAAAAAAAAAATCGGTTGTTTTTGGTTATTATTCACTGATTTCGAAACTAATTTCGATTATAGTATTTTGCTTGTTTTGCTAGAAACTTCTCTCGAATAGCACTTGTGAGGAGATGAGCTGATTCTTCCAAGAATACGAAAAAAACTACAGTTCATAGCGGCGACAATAAATTTTGGCAGTCTTTGAAACTCCTTTGATCTAGCGATACCACAGCGATATTTTTTCACAGCGATACCTACATTCTCATAAAACTCAATTTGAAAGTGAAATCCTCAGTTTTCATTGAATCTAATTCGATTAAAATATTGATCCAAATATTTTTAAATATGGTCACTTATCCAAAATGTTCTATATGTACACTATCTACCAATAAGTATTTGGACACATATGCAAATGACGATATCTGCGGTCCTGAGATACGTCACGCCCTCCGCCGGTATATATCGTGTAGGAAACAACATCGGCATTAGTCGCATGCAAGATGCCGCGCAGTTCGGAGCTCTCTGATTTCAAGAAAGGTATAATTATCGGGTATCACAAAAATGACCGATCCTTAAGGGACATATCTAGCCAGCTGAAGTACCCAAAATCGACAGTGGCCTATGTGATTAAGAAGTGGAAGGTGAGCTGTGATTGTCGGAATTTGCCCCGAGTCGGCAGACCAACGAAACTGGGAGATAGAGACCGACGGGTGCTGTCCAGAGAAATTCGGAAGAACCGCACCCAACCGATGGCCCTCATCCGCGAGGAGTTTCAACAGGCATCCGGGAGTATTGTTTCAATGAATACCATCCGTAAGGAAGCACATCTGATTGGTTTTCATGGTCGTGCTGCTGCCCATAAGCCTTTGATCACAAAGTCCAACCACGTTGCTCGGTTAATGTGGTGCAAACCACGTCGAAATTGGACCGTAGATCAGTGGAAACGGGTTCTTTGGAGCGACGAATCAAGGTTCACCCTCTACCGTTCGGATGGCAGGGTCTGGCGTCTGCCTGGAGAATGTCTCCTGCCAGAATGCATTGTGCCAACAGTCAAGTTCGGCGGAGGTGGAATTATGGTCTGGGGGTGTTTCTCCTGGTATGGACTGGGACCCTTGGTCCCCATTCATGGTAAGCTCAACGCCGATGCCTACTGCACTATTTTGGATGACAATGTGCTTCCTGCGTTGTGGCAGTTTTACGGGGTGGACCCCTGTTACTTCCAGGACGACAATGCCAGCTGTCATACTGCGAGGTTAACCAAGGCTTGGTATGGTGCCAATGGGGTTCATCGAATGGACTGGCCTGCCCAGACCTGAACCCTATCAAGAACCTCTGGGACGAGTTGGATCGCCGAATTAAGGGGTGCCCTACCCGTCCAAAATCGGTGAAGGAACTGGCATGTCTTCTCCAAGCCGAGTGGAAGAAAATACCACTAGCTGTCACACAAGGACTTGTGGAAAGTATGCCCCGGAGGGTTCACGCTGTAATTGCCTCTCGTGGAGGCTCTACCAACTATTGATTCTGAATAAAGTTAGTTTTTCTTTTCTATCACAGGTGTCCAAATACTTATTGGTAGATAGAGTATATAGAACATAATTTTTATGGTGTATAATCGGGTTTTTTTTTTCAAAAAAATCGAGTTAATTCACAAAGTTTTATTAAAAACTTTAATCGAATTGATCGAGTCGATTGAAATTTTCAACTACGATTAACAATTGATTGATTAACTGACCCGATTAATCGATTAATCAGACCAGCCCTGAAAAGATGAAACCACTATCCCGGTCGCTCCGGGGAAAAATTATTTCCGTACTTTGTCTTACTTTAACGTTGTGATCAGCGTTCGACTAGTAAGGATTTGAATTTTATCCGCTCAGCAACCGGGTTAAGATTTTATAACAAACTCGAGCGGGCCAGGATAAACCAGTGGTTCATTTGGTCATTTTGTCAATGATTATTGCACAACGATTATTTTCTGCACACGAGGACTGAATTAGATCAGGACCTCCAGTTCATAGCCGATTCTAGCTGCGTTCAACAATACATATACGGAATAATGCGAGGAGCTACCGAACAGTCGCAGAAAAAGGATCCTCACACATTAGCATATACAGGGCGCACGCACGGCATTTCACTAACGAACCGTTGATTCTAAAGGCATACCTCGAATTAGGAAAAAGTATCCAAATAACGTTTAGAACTCAGATACGTCATTCATATACGGACACCATGTGCTCAAGAACCCAATCAGAAAGTTGTTGCCCTGTCTCTACTTAGGCCAACAAAGAAAATTCAACGTTTCTAAGTGCAATATCCACCAAGATATTTGATTTCATAAATAAGAGGAAAGGTGGGAAAAAACATCATTAAACGCGAATAAAACGGTTTAACCATATTTCATGCTTTTTTTTTCAACTTTTCTCTATTTTTCAAATTCAAATATCTCAGTGCATATTGCACTTGAAAACGTTGATATATATATTTTTTTTTTGGTATCAGGAGAGACAGAGCAACAGCTTTCTGATTGGGTTCTTCAGCACAAAAGGGAGTCTGTATAAAAAGTTAACATTATTTTAATAACTATAAACCCCTTGCAACATAAATGACGTATCTGAGTTCTAAACGTTATTTGGATACTTTTTCCAATTGGGGAAGTATACCTCTAGGATCAACGGTTCGCCAGTAAACCATACGTGCTGTTACCTATGCACCCTGTATAAAAGTCAATATCCAATAATATCCACTACCCTCCTGAACCAAATTGATATGAATCTAATCAATGAATGATGATGACATTCTCGCACCTTCACGAAGGTCAAGGGTCGAATTAAACAAAACTTCCTTTCAAACCGAACACGGTCTGGTCCAAACTGGTCAATGTTTATATGTCCCGTATTTCAAAAACTTTGGGAGACACTATCTACTTTCCATCAATTAAAGCAATCTTTACGATAAGTTGTCGGAACAAATAAATTGTCAGTACAACCTGTTAAAGTGACTACCTTCGTTCTACGATCTAAGTTGAACAACTTTCTGAAACCGAAAATCACGTGCGTAATAACGCCAGAGAAAATCGTTTTAACTTGACCACCAACCTATCGTCTATATGTACTGTAGACCACCCATATGCGTTGATCAGTTTTATGTTTCTACGACCGATTCAGTGTTAAAAATCATCAGATTTAACACAATCCCATTTATAAGTTGACCAATTTACGGCAAACAGTTTTGTTTTTCCTGGAAAATATGTATAGGGCAACGGAACCAAAAGGGTTCCCAATCATTGCATTCTGTCAACGATTTACTTCACTGTACGCAAGCTGGCATATTTTGGACTTGCGCGGCAACACTGAAAAATATTCAGCTGAAATAAAATGTGCGTCCAACAATAATAATTTTTTTTAGGAAAACAAATTAATGCAAGTACAGTACATTAAATAAGTAACAAGTAAAGTAAATGCGGAAATTATTTTCAAATAAAATAAATTATTATTACAAAAAAAAGTAACTAATATTTTTTTGATGTGTGCTATGCATGATGGGAAAGTGAAGTAAATATTTTGGTTATTTACATATTTTTAACTATACAAACTATTAAGGGTAATGAAAATATTTTATTCATAAAAATAAGAAAAAGCGTTTATATTCTTCATTATTATACTACTTAAGGTATAATTTTGGTACTAGCACAAGCTTCGCCCTTGAAAGTTGACATCCCAAGTTAACTAGGAAATTGTTGCAGCGAAGTGTCAACTCACACAGCAGCACACACAATCTGAAGGGATAATAACGTTCTCATCACGTTATGTCGATCGATGTCGAGCACAATATCAAGAATTACACATATCAAAACAGCGGCCTGCAACAAGTAATTTAAACGCTGCAAAGAAGATAGCCATCAGGCATATCAGAGCTGGCGTACATACACAGTGCATAGCAAGGTCCCTTTATCCTGGAATAACTCGCAAACGGTTGATCCCAGAGGCATATTTCCAATTAAGAAAAGTATCCAAATACCGTGTAGTACTCACATATGCCATTCATATTGCAAGGGATTGTATAGTTAATAAAAAAAATTAATTTTTTATTTGGGCACAATGTCCTATAAAAACCCAGTTGGAAAGTTGTTGCTTTGTCCCCCCCGAGCCCAACTAAAAATTACATGTTTTCAAGTACAACGTTAGCCGAGATATTTGAATTCAAAAAATCGCTGAAAATGAGGGAAAGAACAGCATATGAAGCGTAGAATGGGCTCACTCATTAGTTTATGCGGTTCGGTCTTCCACTTTCAGGGATTTTTGAATTTAAATATCCAAGCGGACATTGCACTTAAAAACATGGATTTTTTTTATGTGCAATGGGCCCAGGAGAGACGGAGCAACAACTCTCGTTTTTAATTGGGTTTTTTAAAACCGAATGATCAAATAAAAAGTTGTTTTTTTTTAAATTTCAATAACTATACAACCCCTTGCAATATAAATGACATATCTGAGGTCTACGCGCTACTTGGAAGATTGGAAGTATATCCCTAGGATCAACGGTTCACGAGTTATTCCAGGACGAAGGAACTTCCCTATCTATGTGTCCTATATGTTGTTCTCGATGTACAGAAAAAAAAAAGTAACCACTCACCTCGGACATGTAAACGTCGTTCATGGCGCAAGGAATGAAGAAAACTCTTCTCACTAAAATATTTATGGCAATTGTCACAATTCACTTCCAATAATGTCAGCGAATGATTCTTTTTGTGTTTTCTAGATTCCCGAAGATATTCAGAATATGTTAATAGCATTCACATTTCCAGACGAAAAAGGAGTTCAAACTTGACGACACACATTAATATATATATATATATATATACTGCCTTCCACAAGACGAATTCGACGCAACTGAATAACTCGAAGAATCAAAACTGAAAAACGTCCGCGTCACGAAAATATTTCCTTTCCTCTATCTACATCTTTTTACCTGAGCTTTTCTAAGTAGAGAAGCGCGCAGTACAAGACTGTTTTCTTTCCTCCTTTTATCCCCAAGGACCACCTACCATAAACGATTGCGCCTCTCGCGACACAGATATACACCTTCTTTGCGAAGGTAGAACGCGTGGGAGAAAAACGCGTTAATAAAAAAGAATTATCTCATCCTCGAGACAAAAAAATCAGGTATTTACGAGAAGAAAAGACAAAGATTCGCCAAGGAAACGAAACTGTTTCCCATTGGACGGCCGAGATACACAAGAACACGCCTATCTTCTTTCCAAGGGAGCACCGGAGGAGATCCAATCCCGACGCGGCGTGCGAGATCGTATCAGGCACAGGCGCGTGTGCGGACCACGGTTTCCACCGACGCAGCCACCACGTTCGTTCCGTCGTCGAAATATACACCGTGCGGCGATTAGCTCTCGGCACTGGACATATGTTGCAAATTGATCCTACACATATACGATGCACGGATGGAAATAATAAATGAACGAACGACGGATGGAGGAGGTGTGCACCAGAGTGCGACCTGTACGGTCCGTGTCCGGTCGGTGATGACTAATAAAAAACCACACATTCGGCAGCTCGTGGGAACGGCTTTTTCGCGGGCATCGTGGGAAAAGGCTCTCGACAGGGTCCGACACAGCCCGCAGATGATATGCACCATTTACCGTATGGGAGAGGAAACTTGACTAGTAATCATCGCTAAAACGTAATACGAATTTGACAGACAAGATACTAATTGAGCACAGAGGTCGACTCCCTCACAACACAACTTTCGCCACTGACTTTTTTACATTACATTATTCTTTAATGTAACTCATTTTTCAATTCATGTTTTCACATAAGTGGTTCATAATTTCGTCGGTCAAATTTTAAAATTTTGATGTAATCAAAGAGTTTTGGTCGACACAGCGACGCTTTTATACACCCAGATAAGCCGTAATTATACAACGATCGCAGACCATATCAAACGGCTAAAGATATAATCTAAAAACGTATATTTAAGCTCGCGTAAACATTCCTCTATAGGAAAAAAGTACTGAATTTTTTTTAGAAAATGCGGATGTAAATAGATTGTATTAGCACATTTATAATTGAAAAAATATACATCAGCAACAACAGTTTAATTAATTAAAGTGTATTTTTTTAATTATATAAAATGACTAATTAAGGGGGAAATATGCGGTTTGCCTTGCTTTTAATATTATTAACAAACAGATGAAAACTTGCTTGGCAAAGTTGAATAGTTTTTCACCTGGAATTTCATTTTCAATCCTATCAATATTTTGTGCGATTTTATAAATCTCTGAACACGTGAAATTTCAGCAGCTCTAAAAAAAAAATGACACCAACAAGGAATCAATTCTCTCTACGTAAAAAAGTATTGTATTCACATAGCGGTATTTTGCATCTGAGATCACACTAAAAGATACACTTTAAAATACCAAAAAAAAAAAAAAAGAAACTGAAAAAAAGGTATATTGGTTTTTATTGTTTTTGACCATGTATATTCAAATACAGGGTGTTCTGTTAATGGACCGATAAACTCAGAGGGTTGTTAGTAGGCATCAACAGGAACAAAAATTGCAATGGAACGTGGTGTCGCAAACCACGTTGAGAGGGTAAAAATCGCGAAAAAAGCATCCAGGCTCTGAGTCTAGAGGACACGAAAGGTGGATGTCAGTTGTTCGCTGAAGGCGTGGGACACACACAGGAGGATCTCATAGCGCGGATTGTCGTCGCTGCGGCAGACATCAAAAGCATACCTGGTATCTTCGAACGCTCCCGGGAATCGTTTTTACGTCGTTGTATACTACGTACTTGTAATAATTAATAAAGTAATTTTTTTTGTAGTTATTAGTGTACTTTTTTGTAGTTCCAGCGTGAGGACGAAATTTGCATGCGTTTTTCACCCTCTTAAGACACCATGTTCCATTACAGTTTTTGTTTCTCTTGATGTCTACTAACAACCCTCTGAGATTGTAGGTCCATTAACAGAACACCCTGTATATAAGGGATCATAGAGGGTAAGAAGTCGGACATGCAGCTGAACAAGAGAACGGTTGCACCAATCATACAGCTACAAAGCTAATCGTGATTCTCAGTAATTGGAAATACATAGTCTCTAAGAAGACTACCCTAAGTCAAGGCTGGACAAATCTGTTGCCCGAGGCATCAATTTTGACACCGGGCATGTATTTTTTTTCCCAACCAGATGCCCGGCGAGGGTATATATACACAGGGTGCAGCATATCAAACAGGAGAGTGTGGCATTTTACCGGCGAACCGTTGATCCTAGAGTTATACTTCCGATTAGAAAAAGTTTCCAAATAACGTGTAGTATTCAGATACGTCATTCCCGCTGAAAGAGGTTGTATAGTTATTAAAAAAAAAACAAAAAAACTTTTGATACAGTACCCGTGTACCTCATAACCCAATAAGAAAGTTGTTTCCCTGTCTCTTCTCTCCTGATGCTGAAAAAAAAAGTCATGCTTCTAAATATTCGAATTCGAAAAACAGAGGAAAGTTAGAAGAAAAAACAGCTTTAAATGCGGGAAAACCATTTTACCCAATTGTTCAGCGTGTGCGCTGAGAAAACAAATGTGTTACAACCCATATCTATTGAATAACTTGCATAGCATTGACACACCTCAAAATAACCGATATATCACATTTTACCGTTTAGAAGACGGTAAGGAAAGCTCCATGGCCGCCTTTTACTAGCGAACAGTTGATCCTAGAGACACGCTTCCAGTTAAAAAAAGAATCAAATGACGTGTAGACCTCAAATATGTCATTCATATCCCAAGGGGGGTGTATCGTTATTAAAATATAAAAAAAAACTTTTTATACGGACTACGGGCACTCTGTCCTCAAAAACCCAATTACAGAGTTGTGGTGTCCTCTGTCTACTGAGGCCAACAAAAAAAATTCACATTTTTAAGTGCGGTATTTGCTGAGATATTTGAATTCAAAAACCGAGAAAAGTTCGGAAACAACAGAATAATGAGCTTATCTTTTAGTTCATGCTCTTCTTTCCCAACTCTTCTCCGATTCTTTAATTGAAATATTTCAGCGAATATTGCACTTGGAAACGTGGAATTTAATTGTTGGCCTCAAGAGAAGCAACTTTCTATTTGTGTGTTTTACGACAGGATGTTCAAATAAAAAATCATTTCTTTTATTCTAACAACTATACAATCCCTTGCAACATGAATGACGTATCTAAAGTGTACTTATTATTTAGATACTTTTTTTTTCCAATTGGAAAAATGCTTCTAGGATCAATGGTTCGCCAGTGAAATGCAGCAAAGGGACTTTACTTACTACCCTGTATATATACTGTACATAATAACAACACAGCAGAACCTGTATGAAACGGAACTCCCAAGAGACTGAAATGGTATTCCGTACTACGCAGGTTTCCGTTTTATAAAGGTGCAAATCAAAGTACTAATGGAATATACACTGCCTTTTGATTCCATTCAAGACAGGTTTCACTGTAATAAGTGAATCTGCATTCATGAAATTGTTACTTTTTCTTTCTTTCTTGCAACTTCTGTTAGCAATGGCTATATCAATACCACAGAAAAAAAAATTGTGATTATTTGCCACGTTCTGTGTGAAATTTCCAGCTTTCAAGAACGCACGTGGGCGATTTTCTCTCGACATATTTTTTATAGAAATAATCAAATTCCCTGACGATTTGACAATTCTAAGCGTTCCTTGACCCGTATAGACCCTAAATAATTTCGTATGGAAAATCATAATTTTACTGTATTTTTATATTCCCGATTGTATTGAGCGGAGTAATTATTTTTCCACGCTTCTGTTTTTCCCAGCACACACAAAAACTTCAAAACTGAACAAACTGTTCTACATGGTATTTTTTTTGTTTCTATCTGACACCAACGCACAAATTGCTATTGATCAATAACAATGTGCTTTACTATGCGCGTGTGTATGCAGAAAATTTTCGATGCAGATTTTTCCCAATGGCAGGTGGAAGGAGAGAAAAAAATTTCACAAATATACGTGTGAAAATTAAGGTTGCAAAATACACAATTCGATATTACTAAAAGTTTTATGGAAATCAGGTGACCTCAACTTGATATATTGCAGACGCTATCATAATACGGAAATATTATTCGCAGCACAATGGATAAATTTCACAAGCGAACACAAACATGTGAAAACTTTCGTATTTCTAATATAAAAATGCCATTCTTATCAAAAATTTCATGCGTCTAAAGAAATAAAAACTCCTCCATTGTGTCCCAGCATTGCTCAAGCCCGATCAAATTAAAATTTGTGCAACACCAGTCGATAGTCAGAAGCAATTTCCCATCACAAGCGTACATGCACACGCTCTCGAATTCCAAAAAAAAAAACCAACTGCTGGTTTTTCTAATGCAATAAAACAAACGCCTGGGAGAACAGTCGTAGGCGTAATTAGGCAATGATACCGACGCGTCGATGGGAATCGGGATGCACACGAGAAACTAAATGTCGCCTTCCGGGAATGCGTCTTCTAGAAAAAGAATGCACAATTAAAACGAATAATCAAACACATTCACCAGTATATTTTTTTCTCCTAAACCTAGTAAGACTCTCCTCCATTTAGCTTTGCATGATGATGGCAAAGAGCCATCTAAAGAAAGAAATACAAGTATTCGATTGAAAAAAAAGAATGCTGCATCCCCCCCCCCCCCATGAGAATGAATACAATCGAAAAACAACGATAATAGGAAGGTATATTTAGAGAGAGAAGTGGGGAGATGCGCGAGGGCGTATATTTGAATTACACAAGTAATCGATGATTAAGAATGGTGGGAAATGGTAGAAACACCTCCAACTCGATACCAGAAATGATACTCTTACATGTGTGTACATAAACAATACCCAATAATGGTTTGAAACACATTTTTATTTTCATTTATTTATTTATTTTGCCTCACACGCGACCTAATGAGCTGTACAAAGGATTGACGCCCCATTCATTTGTGGCAGATATTCTATCAAAGTTGAAATTATCCATCACGTAAATCTCAGCTACGTGATACGTAACTTCTATTTCTAATGAGCAGCTCATTTTTACCTTCAAACCGTTCCAGTTTTGCTAAATTTACAGTAGAAGTAAGGAACATATTCCGGAGGAATTACGTTTGCTTTACAAAAGTAGAAACCAGCCCGACAAGTAGCGTGTAGGAATGGCAGAAAAATATTTAAATGCAGTCCACGCCACTTAATGATCACACGGGCAACCAGGATTTCTGATAACAATAACCGGATGATAACTGTATCCGAAAGTTCCGATTGCAAGTACTGTGACCATACATTCCGTTCGACCAAACGGGATGTACGGTAAACGGGTATTTGTAAAGTGGGATAACTTTTTCTATTCTATCCCCATAATTGGTTGTAAAATGTTCAATCATTTCCGTTTTTTTTTATTCTATTCTAAAACGGGACCTTTTTTTTTCTTTTAAGCTAAAGTTATGCACTTTTGTTATCCAGTCATTGTGAGGAGTAAAAATCGAACTGTCTAATGTTTATCACAAAAAATTACGATATTTTTCTTTAAATGTAGGCCTACACACATTTCATAGATCTCTTGAAGGAAGTCTCTCGGGAAAAGAAATTCAAATCTGGTCAAATGAAGGAAACTGATACAATGATATAAACCATATTAATAAAGCTGTTGCTGAACTTAAATCTCACCGAGTAACCTTTATAGACCTGCTGAAAGGACATTCATGTCCCTCCAGGTGAGGTCAGTTGTGTGTGTGTATTATATATGTATATTGTATACATGTTTGTTATACGCACATATTTTTGTATTTGTGTAATTAAAAAAAAAAAGAACGGAAGGAAAGCGCTTTTTATTCGTTATGCATTTGCCTTCACTATAGGAAGGCCATTGCAAAAGCAGCTCCACACGTATATGGATTACAGCGAATACTATATGGACTAATTTTAGATATTATGTACGGAAATATTTTTCAGAGCCTGATAACGATAACTTACAAAGGAAAAAAAAATTAAGTTTAGTTAAATCTTAGCTTCAGAATGAGCAAAAAAAAAAAAAAAAAAACTTACGACGAAAAAAATTTGATAACAGTAACTGAAGTCCAGAAATAAATAAAAACGAATTTTTTTCCTGTGTTATGGTATTGGTCTGTTCCGTTTCTTGCAAAAGTGATAGAAATACCCAAACGATAACATTATCCGTGATTCCAACAAATGGCGTCGACGGTACAATGTTTCTTCATCAGGGAGCACGGCCCTCTCGTCATTAACATAAGGAACACGCGATCATTCTGCAGCGGAATCCCCCCATAATGGACACTTTTTGAATTGCGTTGATAGGACTCAATGTATTTTACTATCCATTAACGGACACGCGCCTCGTTGAGGACAAAATTTTAGGTCCCATGGGTGACCGTTATCGAGAAGTTCCACCAAAAAATACAGAAGTGAACGGACGAAGTGGATGTTCCCTTATAGTAGAAACGACTAACTTACCAAAAATATTTCAGTTGGAATAAACACTGTTGCATAATCCGATAGGACTCATAGTAAAGATTCAGAAACCGTTGGAAAATGAATTTCGATTAAAAAAAAGGAGGAGGGGATGTTTCCTTTTGAAAATAAGCTTCTCAAATGTTTGGAAACAGTCAAAGAGAGAAATGAAAAACACGGCATTCCGTAAAGCATTCTGACCAGAATGAAATTTTCACACCAGGTAGGCCTAGCCCAGAGCTATCAGTCAGCTTACAAAGAGGCACCCTTTTACAAAAACCATAGATAGTACTCGTATACAGTGATCACTGCAAATAAAGTTTCACTTTTTATATCCATTTGAATTGGAAAATACTCTACTCAAAGGAGGAGAGAGAGGGAGAGTTTATATATATAAATTTGGAAATAGTAAGCGGGGAAATAAGGGGCATGAGATTTCTGCTGGCGTCTGGCCATGCAATCTATAATCGATTCTGATATTTGTCTGTTCAACACGTGGATCGACGCTCAGTAGCCACCCACGTGGCGGGAAGGTGCAACCGAAAGTCATTCAACGTTGGCCTTGCTACGTCTTTCTAGTTTCAGATCGACTAACGTTTACTCCTCAGTACGACCTTACTTTGCTCAAGCTGTCGACCTTACTTGGTTTGCGCAACTGCCGGGCGGCAACGCGTATGCCTAACGCGGTTAACGAACCGCTACCCCGTACGCAGGAACCTTTCCAGTGCGGTTGAGTTTTCTCCATCGCACTGTCTCATTATAACGCGTCGTCTTACCGCTACTTTACGAAGCTGCCACACGATGAGACTTATTAACTCGGGATCTTCCCACGTGTTCTCGTGTTCTATGCTTCCGTCGAGCCTTTATATAGAGTGTTTCGACGGGTGTTGTATTGTTGCGATGCGTTCCATTGTTGAGAGCCGTGGCAAACTTACTGTTCGGCGTTTCTTTTGTTGAGATAGATGGCGGTTTCTAGCAACCGATTTTCTGTCAACCACGGTGCATCGAGAATGTTTACCACTTGATACCGATTGTTATTTAACGTATGGATAAAGATCTGACATTCAAAATCTGAATCTTTTTGTCGTCATTAAGAGTATGGGAAGTTCAGATTGTAATATGTTAATGAAAGTATAGCTTCGTAACAGATGATCATAAATGGTTTCCGTAAATTAGACTTTGATGATGGCCAAGAAAATCTGCAGTGACGTTGACTTAATTCAAGAATATTAGCTAAGATCAATTATTATAATTACAAATTGTTAAAATTTGGAAAATAATTTCTTTTAACTGGTGATAAAATTTTAATAATTAAAAATTATTATTCTATGCAAATTTTGCTGATCAAGTACCATAATTTCACACACCTATGGTCCAAACGGTTTACGGAAAATTCACCGACAATTATTCACCACTAGGAAAATTCATCGCCAACAGTTCGATACGAGTCAGTAAGCGAGGGAGTGGGGCCCGATATATTCTAGAAACCTTGGCCCGAGTGGCGTCTCGTGGTAAGATGCTCGTCTTCCACTATGAAGGTTACCATCAAGGTACATGGGTTCGAATCCGGGCATAGAACGTGAGAAAAAAGCAAGTTCTTTACCTATCGAGCCTTCATTTCCCACCCAACTCCTCTGAAATTGCCGTACGGCGATATATGACCGGAAATGGTGTGCGGTAAAGTAGGGAGTGTGAATGATCTAGTGAGTGATACTAAAGATATGGCGGAAAGTTTTAATAATGACTTTATTAGAAGAAATTTAGATGATACGGAAGAAATTGCTGTTGCACAATACAAGAGAGTATATTCTATTAACTATGTTTTACTCAGAAACTTCTAATGAAACGTTAAAAACAGAATTAAAAGAAAGTTGATATATTAACCTGCTTAAAATCATCTCCCGTTATCACTTTGATGTTATAATAAACATTGTTGATCATCAGTAACCAATGGATTTTTTTTTTATAATGAACTAGCTGTTTTCCGCGACTTCACTGGTGTGCATTCTGCAATCGCAAATTTACTCAGCGATGATTCCCCCTATGCCACTTGAACACCTCGTGATCCCCATGGGTGATGAATTTTCAGAAATCTTGTCTTAGTGCGTATCTACATCTACAGGGTGATCAGCGAATAAGCCCTTATTTCAAAATTAAATATCTCTACAACAAAGATCAATAGAATTATGTGGTAAACGGTACGTTTATTAGCAAAACTGTAAGAATGTTGTACAGAAATTTCGAAAATTTAGTTTTTTTAAAATTTAAAAAAAAAAAAACAAAACTGCGGATTTTGGGGTTCCGAAAATCCTAATTTGTGTGAAGAGAAACCACTGCATTCGCCTAAAGTTACTGCATGGGCTGCGGTATGCGCCAGAGGCATTATCGGCCCCTTCTTCGTGCGAGAAACGATTACTACTGAACGTTACGTTACAATTTTGGAACAATTTGTCAGCACACATGGCGCATACCGCAGCCCATGCAGTAACTTTAGGCGAATGCAGTGGTTTCTCTTCACACAAATGAGAATTTTCGGAACCCCAAAATCTCCAGTTTTTTTTTTTTTTAAATTTTAAAAAATTAAAAAAAAAACAACTAAATTTTCGAAATTTCTGTACAACATTCTTCCAATTTCGTAATAAACATACCGTTTACCGCATAATTCTATTGATCTTTGTTGTAGAGATATTTAATTTTGAAACAAGGGCTTATTCGCTGATCACCCTGTATAATACTGTATATAAAATAACATGTCCTGACTGATTCATTATCGCCATCGCCAAGCCGAAAACGCTGAAGCTATAAATATGACATTAGATCAATATTGTAATATAGACAATATAATATAGAACAATCGGATTTTTTAATCATTTGTGACACTACCAGGTTAAAAACTAACTAACTCACTCACTATGTCAATCACTGGGTCACTCACATACTCACTAGGTCGATCACTCACTCACGGACTCATTAGCTCTCTCACTCATGGAATGACTTACTCGATTATTGATTCAGTAACTCAGTCACTCTCTCCCTGACTCAGTAACTCAATCACTCACTCCCTCGCTAACACAGACTTGTATCGAACTGTTGTCGGTGAATTTTCCCAGCGGTAAATTGCATGTAGTGAATTGTTGGTCGATGAATTTTGCTGGCGGTGAATTTTATGGACACGGTCAGCTGCAAACTTTCTAAGCTACAAGCTACTACAAGCTGTTCTGCGCTATTGATGTTCTGTAGTACAGATAATTTAGTACTTACATATGTTTAATAAACATTTTTACTGTTGCGTGAGTATAAAAATATTTATAGGAAAAACAATAGAAAAGTGTACTTTGCTCTCAACTATGGTCCAACCATTTTTATGGACCACAAGCTGTTGTTACCCGCAGCTTCGCTCACGTGTATTTGGTAATCTGAAAATTACTCGTCCATGATCCCAACCCCCCCATGTAATATTCGAACTTCTTATCACCCCCCTTGGGGGAATGAATTTTCAGAAATCCCGTCTTAGTGGGTATCTACTTTCTAAAATATATTATTGACTATATTTTATATTTATGGCTTCAGCGATTTCGGCTCGGTGATGATTGCTCCATATAACTTTTGAACTCTCTTAGGGGGTTGAATTGTGGCTTCAAAGATTTCGGCTCGGCTGATTTCTCCAAACGCCTTCCTCCCTATGACACCCCTTAGTAGTCATAAAACGAAACCTCTGACCAAATTTCATGGTGATAGCTACAGTGGTTTTGGCTCCGTGCGATTTCTCTATGAATTCCCCCTTTTTGACCCCTCTTATGGGTCGAATTTAGCAAAACCATCTTCTAGCAAAGAGGATAAAGATGGATATACAATATAGTTGTAGTACATTCTCTCAACTATGGTTCGTAAGCAATTTATAACATAAAATATTTGACGGACTACAGTTGGGACTTCGTAACGCAACTATGGTCCAAAATTTAATTTTTAGAAAATCCATATTTGAGCTACATAAGGAATAAAAAAAGGGGTTTAACATTAATGCTTGATATTTCTACAGGCAATATCAGCAATAAAATTTTTTGAATAGCTTGAATACATAAATTATGATGTAGAAAATGGTGTAATTTTGGACCATAGCTGTGTGAAATTCTGTGGTGTTTGGGTCAGAACATGATATCTCCAAAAAATGGATTTTTGATCTAAAAGTAAGTATTGCTAATTATAATTAATTAGACGTGATATAAATGCACAAATACGTGCGTACAGCTAAACAACATGCTGATGTATGATATTTTCATTTGTATTTGTGTGTATGCTTTATTTCTGATTTTTTAACGACAATGAAAATGATTGTATCTCAAAACTGTGATTTTAGAGTTATCATGTTCTGACCAATTCTGCCACAGAATTACGGTAGTCAGTTTACGGAACTAATACAGATTTATTGGATACGGGGTTGGTCTGATTTTGCCCAACATGGGTGGGATTTTTCAAAAAAAATCCCAGGTGAAAAAACCACCAAAAATTACACATTAAAACTGCACTTACTTCCAAACAGTATGCTTTCTAATGATATTGCATTGTCATACTCTAGAAAAATGCATTACTCGCTAAATCTCTGTATCCGACGCAATTTAGATTATAGTGATTAGAGGCAAAAACACTTGAAAACCCCATTTTATATACTTATTATGGTAATAGGGTGCGAAACGAGTTTGTCCCAACTCCTCTGCCCCCCCCCCGAGAATTTTTCCGTAATGAGTCACCAGCGATATAATAATTACTTAAATAATTGCCATATATTACTAGGTCTATTATATTTATGTAGGCCCCTGCCGCATATATAACTTGCTTTCGTGATGCTCCAGTATCATGAAACATATATACACTGCTGGCCACCGTAAATGCAACACCCTGAAGGAAGCATGCAAATAATATGAAATTTACAACATGCATTAGCGGAAGTGAGATATGCAAATGATTAGAATTTCAGTGCAGACGCACATCACGCGCGCCTGTGGCGCCACTTCAAAGCGCTATTTAAGGCTTGGAGATTTCGACGATTTGAAGTACGGCAATTGTGTTTTTCTTGTGGTTTTTTCAAAAAAACGATCAATTATGCCTCGTAGAAAACAGCGATCATCTTGTGATCAAGTATCCGAGTTCGACAGAGGAAGGATAGTGGCCTACCGAGATTGTGGATTATCTTTCAGGGAAATCGGTAGTCGTGTTGGACGAAACCAAACAACTGTAATGCGGATATGTGATCGTTGGATGCAGGAGGGTACGACGGACCGACGTGTTCGATCGCATCCACCTCAGTGCACCACTTCACGTGATGACAGGCGTATTGTGCGTATGGCAGTGACGGATCGCTCAGCCACATCACGAACCATAGCACAGCACACCCAGTCTGTACCGCATCATCCAGTGTCTGCGCGTACCATTCGACGCCGTTTACAGCAGAGTGGTCTGTCCGCAAGACGTCCATTGCTTCGTCTACCCTTGACGCAGAACCACAGACGTCTCCGCCGCCAATGGTGCGATGAAAGAAGGATGTGGACGGCACAATGGAATGAAATTGTCTTTACTGACGAGTCACGCTTCTGTCTGCAACACCACGATGGTCGGATTCGAGTATGGAGACACCGTGGAGAGAGGATGCTGAACAGCTGCGTTATGCACCGCCACACTGGTCCTGCACCGGGTATTATGGTATGGGGCGGTATTGGATATCACTCTCGCACTCCTCTAGTGCGCATTGCCGGTACTTTAAAAAGCCAGCGCTACATCTCCGAGGTGTTGGAGCCAGTTGTCCTTCCTTGCCTTCAGGGCTTGCCCACAGCCATATTTCAACAGGATAATGCGCGACCACACGTGGCACGCATTGTCCAAAGGTTCTTCGTCAATCGCCAGATTGAATTGCTTCCCTGGCCAGCTCGCTCTCCGGATCTTTCGCCGATAGAAAACATGAGGTCCATGGTCGCTCAACGATTGACCCAGATTACATCCCCAGCTGCCACACCAGATCAACTTTGGCAACGCGTGGAAGCTGCTTGGTCTGCTGTACCCCAAGAACACATCCAAAGTCTCTTTGAATCAATGCCGAGGCGTGTGGCAGCGGTGATCTCCAACAATGGCGGCTACTCTGGCTACTGATTTTGGCAGGAACCACACTTCACAGAAGTCTATAAATTTAATCATTTGATGCTTGGTCAACATGTTATCTACAAAATAAATATTGTTGCGATATCTCTTGTCTTTCTTGGTGTTGCAATTTGGGTGGCCAGCAGTGTAAAAAAACCATATATCAGAGAAAGCTCGGGGTTTTGTCAACCCAGATTGGATAATTCGGATTCATCTTTTTTTTTTTTCAGTGACTTTGAAACTGGAATTAACCAAGTACGATTGATGTACGATATTCTTTCGGAAAAACTGAAAAATCGGTCGGGACACCATTAAACCAACCATGTCTCTTGAACGCTCCAACGCTCTGAAAATTTCGAAAATTCAATAGGATCATAGGCAGAGATAGAGTTGGAAGTCTGGGGGCCACGGTCATTATTTCTGGCGGGGGGGGGGGGATGATGATGATGTCAATTCATATATGCATATATATATTAGATTGGGTTGCTGTATTTTTGAGGTGTGACATCCATATTTGTTATGGGCATCTTTTTCTCAGTCACACCGTTGGGCATTTTTCCTGTTGTGGCGTTGTATTTGTATAGATCAATCAACTTCACCTTTGACGCTGGGGGGTGGGGGGGGGGCACGCTTCCCGTATCTCGTTAATACCGGTGAGCAATGGTGAGCGGTTCTCACCAGTGCTCGTGGAGCACTGGTTGAGAACCGCTGGTATAGACAGTACATAGATAGTTTTCTTTCTAAAAGATTTTTGATGTCTTCGTGGGGAAAAAATGATTTTTCCGCCCCAGCGACTGCATAATGATTTATAGTGGTATATAACTTATGATTTTTTAGTGGTTTTCCAGTTTCCGACAAAAATTTGCCACCCTTTACATTTTGCAGCCCAGGACAAAGGCGTGGGCATGAAAAACATTGAGAGGGCTGTAAGTTGCCAGTCGTTCCGTGGTGAGCCTCGAGCCCGTATGTAGAAGGGTGCAGTGCCCCGCATTATTTATTCATTAATTGGGGAAGGGGGTTCTCAGCCCCCTAACACAAAATTTATTGGGGGGGGTTAAAATAGAAGGGTCGAAAAGAAGAGAGAGCGCCAAAATTTATTGGGGGGTTGAAAACTGACCAATCCCCAAATGATTGGATTGCGTCTGATTTTACCTCGCGATGAAAACAAACCGGCTTGAAAGAGTCGCGTACCTCTTTGAGCTGCCTCTTTCTCCTCGTTGTCTCGCTGCCCGAGTATGTGAGGCGCAGAACAAAACAGTACATTTGTTTTCGACGCTATTTCGTACCTCTCCGCTCACATCCCCAGTATGTGTTCGGCCTTACCGCTACTTTACGAAGCTGTCACACGATGAGACTTATAAACTCGGGATCTTCCCACGTCTTCTATGCTTCCGTCGAGCTTTTATATAGTGTGTTTCGACGGGTGTTGTATTGTTGCGATGCGTTCCATTGTTGAGACCAACAATTTGTTGAGAGCCGTGGCAAACTTACTGTTGGGCGTTTCTTTTGATGAGATAGATGGCGGTTTCTAGCAACCGATTTTCTGTCGACCACGGTGCATCGAGAATGTTTACCACTTGATACCAATTATGTTATTCAACGTAAAGAGATGTGACATTCAAAATCTGAATCTTCTTATCGTCATTAAGAGTATGGGAAGTTCACATTGTAATACGTTAATGAAAGCATATTTCCTTGATAGCATAAGAATGATGAGAAAGATTTGGGATAGTTTTGTAACGGATGATCATGAATAGTTTCCGTAAATTAGGCTTTGATCATGGCCATGAAAATCTGCAGTGACGTTGATTCAAGAATATTAGCTAAGATCAATTATTATAATGAAAAATTGTTAAAATTTGGAAATTAGTTTCGTTTAACAGGCGATAAAATTTTAATAATTGAAAATTATCATCAACATTTGCATAGGATAATAAAGTTTGTTTCCGGAACCAGTACAGATTCATTGTATACGGGGTTGGTCTGATTTTGCCCAACACGGGTGGGATTTTTCAAAAAAAAACCCCCAGGTGTAAAAACCCACCAAAAATTACACGTTATAACCGTACTTACTTGCGAACAGTAAGCTTGCTAATGGTGTTATTGCATTGTCATAGTCTAGAAAAATGTATTAATAAATCTCTCTATTCAATGCAATTTAGATTATAGTGATTAGAGGGAAAACTAAGTGCATTTATTTCTTCATGGGCAAATTACCGATGTCGACGCGACATATGGGTCCCTCCATCTCGGAAGTCATGCAGACACTAGGGATTTTCACGTGCTACCGCGTCAAAGCGTATCGTGATTCCGGTAAAAGGCAAAAACATTAATTTTGTCTCATCTGTATTTCCTAAGGACATCGGATCGGGTCCACAACATAGGAAGAAGAAATTCCATGAGATTGGCATTGAAGACAGCTTTTTGAATTGGATAGAATCGTTCCGCGCGATAAGGTTACAGAGTTATAGTGCAGGCAGAACGACAACGATAGTGAGATAACAAGAAAATTCAAGCACTTCCATCTTCATTTGAGAAAATGAAGAGATGCCAGCACGAACACGAAACAAACCCAATTCGACAACATAAATACGTTAGAGCCACACGCGTACAATCAGAACACATTCCGGTATGTGTGCCGATTCGTTAGAAAAAATGCGTAAAGGAATGTATACGAGGTGCATGTACGGTTAAGTAAATGTGGGTTATGGTGAACGGGGAATTTTTTTATTGCAGAGATGTTATGAAGTGGAGTCTCTGAAGGAAGTGTCCTTAGTCCTATACTTTTCCATTTTTTAACGATAACTCGATCAGGGAATTGATGGAATCATCAGCAAATTCACAGATGACGTTAAACTAATGGGTGTAGTAGGGAATCAAAGCGATGGGGAGTTGCTCTAGACCAGCGGTTCTCAACCGGTGCTCCGTGTACACCTCCCAGTTGCTCCGTGGCGAGTCGGGGGAAAATAAAATGAATCAGTAGATTTGATAGATAAGTAAATTAGAGGCCTATAAGGCTCTGCCATAAAAACCGTGTACAAAAAAGGGCTCCTCGAGTAAAACAGGATTCCGCCTTAGAACTATAGACTGAAAAGGGCTCCGCGAGTAAAAATAGGCCGAGAACCGCTGTCTAGACAACCTTAAATAGGATTGCAGCATCGGTAAATGAAAGGAGCATGACCTCCAGCGTTGAAAAGCGCATGGTCATTCATTTTGGTTCGAACAACTCACGTTTCACTAATGATTTGAGTGGTGTTATTTTTCCAGATGCAACTAGGGTAACCGATTTGGGAATTCTCGACGAGCGGCATAGGTTTTCTGAACATCATTCCGAGTTGGTCAAAAAATCAAATACAGTCGAACCCCGTTATAGTGAACCATCTGCGAATCCAATAAAAAGTTCACTATAACCCAAGGGTCACTATATCCAAATTTGCTGAAACATTCATATTTCTTAGCATTTCATGTGCCCATTTGTTGGAAACATTCACTTCGACACAACAAACGATTTACTAATAAATTATTAATCACTTAAATAGACAATAAATCAAATACAAGAAAGGGAAAGTTTTGAAGAATATTATTACTTACTTTTATTTCTACATCCTGTGGAAAAAAATTATTTTTGATTGAATGCATTTTGATTTTAAGTAAAGCTCATCAATTTTCTTACGGACGAAACAGTCCAAAGTTTTTTTTGTCCACATTTTCCGTAGAAAAAATTGTATTCGGAATGTTTGCAGCCGCTTTCGCTTCAAACCATTTTTGCTCCATTTAGATTTTTTTCGTGAGCAGCGATGATCACGCTGCGATTTTTCCAAATGTTGGAATCTGTAGATTTGAATAAGAGAAATTCCTTGCACATTGCCGATTTCTGGCTCCAGCGCCGTAATTTGGCTGGGGTAAACCAGGGCAATGAGGCAGATGGGGGGCCCACAAAAAATATATACTTATTTTGTATTATTTTTTTCCTTTTTACAGAACTTCCAAGAAAATGTCTATCCCGGAGCCCCGAGAAGGTACGCTGTGGTGTACTGATTGGCTCCATCTTCAATACGTTTGATTATCTTTATTTTATCATCAATTGAAAATGCTTTGATCTTCACGGAATTCGCAATTTTTACCGATTTTTTTTTAAAGATACTGCTCAGATGGCAAAATATCTATTTAGTCTGAAGCGGTCATATGAATATGAAGACAGCAGCAGGAGATAGAAAGGAAGGAGGGGGGACATCAGATGCCCCCAGGCTATTCTAGAAATCTTGGTCTCTAGGTCTGTTCCCCTATTGTTCTGATTTTTCTGGGGGTGGTTTGAAAAGAGTGGGATCTTACAGTGGATTCCTAGAAACGGCGGGGAGGGTGAAAGAGTGTGATTTGACACGAAAGTCAAGGAATGATGTCTTTTGGGATCCTAAATGTGTAAGCGTACCTTTGAAAAACTTGCAAAAATCTGCAGAAGGGACATTTCAGTTCACTATAAGCGGACTTTCATTTTCTCGGCAGTTCACTATAAGCGTTTAAAATAACATTAAATAGGTGTTCAGTTGGGACCACTGAAAAAGTTCACTATAACCGAGAGTTCACCATATCCCCGGGTTCACTATAGTGAGGTTGGACTGTAGAATACTCGGTTTTATTCTTAAAAAGGTGTCTTGGCGTTCTACTAAAGTGATCCCTCAACTTTTCTGGGGCTTAGTTCGACTGGTCAGGAGTATGCCGAAAGGCTTTAGAGACCATACTAACACAGAGAGACTCGGCTGAGGGAATGCAGAGAAGAGCTAACCGTGCTCTGCTTGGCCAAAAAGGCTAGAGCTATGAAGAAAGAGTTGATTTCTGGAACACGTTTATATCGGAAGAGCGCAGGTGGGGGTTATGATCGAAGTGTTTAAAATTTTCAACGGGGATATATAGATAAGATAGAGCATGAGTTATTATTATATATACGTATATAAGATGTACATCGTCAATCGAGTGATCCAAAAATGGCTAAAAGTTTGCTGACGTAATACTTGAACGGTCCCTAAAAAAAAAACACGGCAAGAAACAAAAACATTTTCGCCTCAATTTAACATCATTCAAACCACTTAAGAGGCAGAACATGATCAGTATATTAAATGTTTTTCCTTTCAACATAGGTTCGGGGATGTGGAGGGAGGAAAAAAAAACCTCAACAAATTCCTCAAAATCGATATAAATTGAACGAATTATAGAATATCCGATTATGTAAAACGAATATATAAAAAAAGGAAATCCGGATTACAAGAAGAGAAAACAAGATGGGGGAAAAAATCCACGATTAAAAAACTTCTCCCCCCATTACTTCAAATACCCTGTTTTTTCCCACTCATTCTGCCCAATGTCACACTAACAAGGCGAAACAAAGACGTCAAAGTCACGAATAACGACGCCCTCAAGGCCAAAACATATTTAGAATCGAAAGAAAAATTCATATATTAAAGAGTATAACAGGTATAAGAAGGCAATTACCAACTACAGACGAATTCCTGGCTAAACAGTATTTGGAAATAAAAATACCGTCTCACATACAGACGATAGATCGTATACAGATGCATGTTAGAATGGCATCGAAAGAGAACTAAGCCCGATCTTCCCCCGGACACGCTACAATTGGCCAGCAAGCACGTTTCATACACATTAATGTGTATTCGGATGCGCGACAGAGTGGAGAGGGTGAGGGGAAAAAAAAAAATTATGCCGAGGCTTCCCATGGGCTTCCCGAAAAATGCGGGTTCCCACCAAAAATCTAGAAAAAGAAAAACATATTCCATAAATGTGGGTGGGAAAAGAAAAAAAAAAAGCATTTTTGTAGACGAAAAAGTACTACAAATACTAAATGCGTGTCTTTTCTCCGCGTTTTGTTTTTCTTTCTTTCTGTCGTCGATGGTAGTTAAGTTTCAGTTCGAGCAAGCATTAACGCACGAACAACAACACCAACAACGTGAAAAGATACAAGGGAAAATAATAATTTTTCTTCTTTTTTCCCCCTTTTTTAACAGCGATTCGAGACGGCATAACAAAATCAGTGTATCGCGTGTAAAAACAAATATTTGTAGTACAGCACATTGCGAGGCTTTAACTTCAGGGGTATAAACTATGGGAAATGGCGAAGTGACACGTGTTGACGTAGCATCGTAGGAGGAATGCCTGGATTCGATTAACACAGATGATGTGTCACTGCTTCAACACCGATATTCATAAAAAAAATTATCCAGCTAAATCATTAATTTAGGTCATGGTTTCCCAATTTTTTTTCCCTCACCCCCTTTATCAGAAATTGTTTCGCTCATCTCACCCCCGAAGTAAGCCCACAGGATCCTATGTTGAGGGGTCATTCAAGTATTACGTCAGCATCGGGGGGGGGGGGGAAGGGGTTTCGGATTTGCTGACTTTTGATGACAAGGGGGGGGGGAAGGAGGGGTTTGAAGGTTGCTTACGTCATCAACCACCCCTTTTTGAAGATATGAAATATTCTAAGCTGCTGACCGGGGGGGGGGGCAGTGTTCTGCTGACAAGGGGGGGTGGTCAAAAATAGCTGAAAATCTGCATACGTAATACTTGAATGGCCCCCAAGTTCGTAGCTTCTATCGCCGCCCCCCTCCCCCGGACCATTCCATCACCCACTTTGGGAAACACTGATTTGGGTAAAGGGTGCTCAACCTTTAGGAGAGAACGGGCTACTTTATTAGTTTTGAAAATGTGTCGCGGGCTACGTTAAGTGATTTGGAACTGTACCGATCATTCAAGGGAGACGTGACATATTTACAGTTCAGCAGAGTGACTCACGGCACAGTTGCAGAGTAGTAAAGCGGCCCGTGGAAGTTGCACATCACTCAAGTGACCCACTTAAATTGAACTGGAACTGTACCATGGGTAACTTGAGTGACGTGGAACTGCACCTGCGTGGGCCACTTGAGTGCTCTGGAACTTTGCCGAATGTTACTTAAGTGAGCTGTCATTATGCCGTGGGTCAATTGAGTGATCAGGAAATCGGTCGCGGGTTGCTTAAGTGCTATGGAATTTTGCCGTGGATCTCTCAAGTGATCTGTAAACATGCCACGGGCCACTTAAATGATTTGGGAATGTGTTGCGGGCCACCTAAGTTATGTAGAAATGTGCCGCAAGCTACTTGAGTGAATTAGAAATGTTTCGTAGGTAACTTGATGAACTGCACAACGGGTCGCTTGAATGCTCTGTAACCAGGCGGCGTGCCACTCAAGCGATCTGTGAATATGCCACAACTCACTTTAGTGATCTGCAAATGTGCCGCTTAGTTCATTTTTATAAAATTAGGTTTTTGGCCACGGGCCACTTCAGATGTCATCAATTATCGCAAAAATATTGTCAAAGGCAAGTAAGTGAAATTGCGAATGTCCGCGTGTCATTAGATGATCTGTAAATGTGGCTCGGGATACTGAAATGATCTGAGACAACGCCCACACCCCAGGTCACTCAAATGAGGTGTGAATGTGCCGCGTATCACTTAAATCAAGGGTGCTCAACCTTTTAGAAAGTGCGGGCCACTTCATTAATGGGAAAAAGTTTCGCGGGTCACCAAAGTGATATGGAACAGCGCCGTCGCAGGTCACGTAAGTGATCTGGTAATCTGCCACTTAAATCAAATTTTCAAAATTAGGTTTGAGGTCAAGTGCCACATCAGATGACTCCAACGGTTACATTTGGCCCGCGGGCCATGAGTTAAGCATGTATGGATTAGACGATTCAAACATTTTCAATTCATTTTCTTCGAACTTTCTTAAATTGCCTCATTTCGATGCCGTCTGAAAAACTAAGATTTTATGCTGTGACACAGTATCATATTGTTGCGCTCTTTCACCTCGGATTTGGCATTACGTGCGGAAGCACGTCCTAAGAGCCACCCCTGAAGCCTCTCGAAGGATCTCTAGTTAAGAACCTCTGATGTAGAATACGATGCAATGCTAATAAAACACCCATGTTGTACATCAGAAAATGCTTGCCTCTATTATCTTTATCGGAATCTTGAAAAAATCCGACTCAGCACACCATCAGACATACTTTATTTTGCAAAACGTGAGAAGCGTTTCTCTTCTCTTAAAAACATCTGGTTTTTGAGTGAAAACCCAGATAATGTGCACGAAATAGGCATCATAACAATACACGGTGGGCAAAAAGTCCGTAAAAACTTTAAAAATGAATAAAAACCGGAAAAATAACGGGAATTTTTTTGACAGAAAAAAAAACTAACTCAAAAACAGCCCTTAGGTAGCACTGCTACGAGCGACTTTGGTGGAAATATGCAAATGAGACGGTTATAAGAGCTTGCGCTCCTAATCCACAATCAGTTCACCGTTGTAAACCGTGCATGTGGACCCGCTGCACTCTGAAAAACTAATTTGTGACTCGCCAGCAATCTGTTACGCACTGTGGTGGTGATCATGTGGAACACATACTGCTGTAATACACGACTTGGAGGCATTCTGTTCGTTATTTTTCATTATTTCGTTATATTTTATTTGACTTGTGTGTACGTCAGCGCCACCTATCGGCTGTTTTTTTATTTTTCTTTCCCTGTCTTAATAAAATTCCCGCGATCTAGTCTGAAAACCGTTTTTTATTTCGGTTATTTTTTCGGTTTTTATGAATTTTTAAAGTTTCTACGGATGTTTTGACCACCCTGTATGACTTCAAATCATTAGAGGTCAAGAAAGAGCTTAAGATTATTCAACCAAAAACAATTGGACAATGAATGAATGAATAGCGCAACAACCACTCGTAGACCTACCTGTAAGTTGTTTATACCACACACGACCATGTACTGCCGTGAAGCTTCTGAATTTCCGATCTCATATTACAGTAGGCTAACAATCAAAATCATTGATGGCAATAATAAACAATACAACTGAATATGCAATTAAAAAAGTGAACTCAAATACAGTTGTGATTTAGAACTTCAAGATGCCGTTAAGGTACCTCGAGATCGGGCAGACGTTCTTCGACGTATGCCTGAATGTCTTACACTAAGGGTGTTCAACCGTTACGAGACCGCGGGCCATTTCAAACTTTCTAACACTATTTAAAAACCACCACTTAATAAGTGATCACAAGGGAATTCGTCGCGGGGTACACTCAAGTGTGCCGTGAGTCAGTCACTTAAGTGACCAGTAAATCTGTCGTGCCGCTGTGGTGGTCGAGTGGTCATAGTAACGGACTCGCATGGCGAGGATCCGAGTTCAAATCCCACCGTCACCACAGCTGAAGTTGATTTTCTGCGGTTACCAACTTCAAGGCGCGAATGCGAGCCGATCTCTCCGTTAAAAAGTCTCGCCGCACAGAGCAACAGGCCTACGACGGTATAATTATTCATTCATTACACTTCATTCTCTATGAGTTGAGAAAAACTCAGTTTGAAAAAATTCACTGCCGATGGCAGCACTACATATAACAAGCTTACACAGAAACAAACTTAGCGGAAGGTTCACTATACGTACCAACACATTCCAACATGTACCAATTCGTTAGAAGTTCCGCAGAAGAATATGGTGCATTGCTGGTTTGGTAATAAATGGGGAGTGGGTTGCTTAAGCACTCTGGAACCGTGCCGGGGCAGCACCTCCTCTGCACTGTTTGCCATAAACGTCATTCAGACTACCTAGCAAGTTTGCCACATTTTGAAACACAGCATCCTATTTCGTTTCTTCTTATTTTGGCGTAGAATCTTCCTGATTGGCTCACGAATACCGCACAGTGATTGGATGTGGGGCATAGAAATCGCCAATTTTAAGCCCGATCATTTCTTTTCCTCACAGCGATGATACCGGCAAGAGCAGGGAATTTTTTCCACTGAATATTCTGAGAGAAAATGGACTACTTACTAACGCGAAAGCAGACTGCGGAGGCCTTCTATCTCTAGGAGGTGCTGGCCGGGGCCACTTAAGATATCTGTAAATATGCCGCGGATTACTTAAGAATTTGGGAATGTTCCGCGGGGCCACTTCAATCATCTGGGAATGTACCGTGGGCCACATCTGTAAATATGCATCGAATCCCTCAATTTTCTGAGAATGTGCCGCGTGCCATTTGAGTGACGTGTAACTACAACTTTAATTTGTAATATGAAAAGAAGACTGTCTCTGAACACTAATTAGATACATGCAACCCTCGACATCATGAATACGTTAGAGCAGCGGTTCTCAACCGGTGCTCCAAGTGCATCGCCCAGGAGCTCCGCGGCGACTCGAGGAAAATAAAATAAATCAGCAAATTCGATAGATAAGCAAATAAGAGAGGCATACAAGCTTCTGTCATAGAAATTATACAATAAAAGGGCTCCGCGAGTCAAAAAAGGTTGAGAACCGCTGCATTAGAGCAAAAGGCCATAACTATGGTTTTTTAATTTTTGTCAGATGAGAGCAAAATCCGCTATGTGGTCATATAGAATGCGCTCGCGAGGATCCAACTCCGATGGTGACGTAGTGGTGGTTGACTGAAGGGTTTTGGGGTTTTCCGATTTCTACTAGATTCTTATGGGATGGACGGCTATACACCACCATCTTATGATCCCGTTTATAATTTTGATTGCCCGTTGGCGTTGATTCTTTAGATTTTATTTATCTGTTATATAACTTCAGGTTGACGATCATTTTTTATGTAATTTATTTCATTTTTTTGCTACTTTCGTCTGAGGTGGTCATGCTACGTTGTTTAACTTTCCGGATACACCCATTCTGCGGGAACGCTTCGATATCTCTCCGAGGTGGGAAGTGGAGTGTGTCCGGTCTTCAAAGGTTTTCCAACTTCACGAAGAGAATGCGAGCCGGTCTCACATTTGAAAGAATCTTTTCCGCAAAGAGCAAGGAAGACCTTCAACACGTGCAAGCCGATCTCTCCGTTAAAAAGTCTCACCCACAGAGAGCAGCAGGCCTACAACGATACAATTATTCAATCATTACACTTTACTCATAGTTAGAAAAATTGATGGCAGATGGCAGCACTACACTCAACAAGCATTATACAGAAACATATTTCACGCCAGGTTAACTACACATACGCATTCCAACATGTACTAATTCGCTAGAAGTTCCGCAGAGGAATATGGACGAGGTGCATGTGTGGTTCAATAGTAGTAGACCTTTAACACGGCACTTACATAACATGAAAATTCATTCCATGATGCCACTTTTACTACAAAATATGAAGGATGCATTAAAAAATTAGATGGATTAAAAATTCTCTCACACACGAAACACACATAACAATGATATCATAAGTACGTTAGTCACACACACATACATTTAAAACACGCGTTCGTGCGTGTACAAATTGTTTCAGAAACTCCCCAGAGCAGGCGCGGTTACAGAGTGGAAGAGGGGTGGATCGCCCCTTTCAAGAGATAGAAATACAATGGAAAATATAATTATTCTGTCCCGTAATACATGGGACATATATTCCACATGCACACTTTACTCCTAATAATACGCTCTCCCCTACAACATGCAGCCCTGAACCAGCGCCTGCCTCAGAGGAATGCTTACATGGTGCATGTATGGTTACGTAATAGTAAAGGGGAAAAACTCGATTTTACCACTTTTCCTAGTGAATTTTTTTCCCTCATTTTATCTTTAAGAAATTGCCCTCTCCCCCAAGATTTCCAGATGGGGCAGCTGCTAAATTTGTCCTTTGTAACGCAACTTGAACCACAACATACATAAAAACATTTTCCGGCATGCACCAATTCGTCAGAAATTCCTCTAGAAAATATTGCCAGAAGGTAGAAATTGCAATGCTTCTAAAATCTGGCAAAAACACCATTTGCAACAAGCTACAAACTTGGATAACCGATATTAAGAAAAACACATACAATTTATAATTAATTTCTCAGATATCTATAGTTTTTCCTCTTCATGTTTTCCACCAAGAAGTTTATACGTCAACCGATCAGTGCGTGAACATCCTGCGGTGGCTACTTTTTAACGGGGAGATCGGCTCGCATTCGCGCCTCGAAGTTGGGAACCGCAGAGAACCAATTTTAGCCGATCACCACTGCGGCGACGATGGGGTTTGAACCCGGATCCTCGTGATGCGAGTCCGTCACTACGACCACTCGACCACCACAGCGGCCGGCAACAAGAACTGCAAGTTGAAATTAAATACACTGGGCAACAAGAAGCTACACAAATCGACATAATGATGCTATAAAAATGGCGAGACTTGGTAGCGAAGAAATGGCACTTGACAGGAAAGTAGACTAAACTATAAGTTCATTTTTTCTGTTTTTTTTTGTTCCAAAACATGATTATTAGGTTCGTAATGTGTAAAATTATAACATAGTTTGACAGGCTTTTTTAACGTTTGATAGTTAATAGGCTTTTTCTCAATACCTCTCTGTTATCCGGCATTTTCGCTTATCGGACGTTCTGCCGGCCCGTGTATGTCGGATAAGCGAGACTCTACTGTATGGAAAGAAAATATTCTCTATCTTATATATATATATACATATGTTTGTCCTTCATGCAAATCTACAATTTTAGTCCGATCGTCGCCAAATTTTGCATATACACCAAACAGTACCGGGACTGAATCATAGGCTAGTTTAGGCGCCTTTCACACGAGCATTAAAGATTAAAGATGCGGGCGATCTTTGTAATTATTTTTCTCCTTCACCCCTGATTCAGTGCCCATAGGCAGCCTAGAGCCATTTTTTGGTGGTTTAATCTAGAGCCTCATAGATAGAATATGGGTATAAATACAAATACAACGCCACAACGGCAAAATGCCCAACGAGGTGGCTGAGGAAAAGGTGCCCATAACAAATACGGATGTCATATATTTCAAAAAGCATAAGGCATCATCGCACGTAAGGCAAAAGCATCATCGAATAGAAGGCACAGCCTTCAGTTCGATCCTCACAAGTAGTCGATGGGAGAAAATATCTTAAAATATTTTCAAAAGATTTTGAAAAAAAAACTAAGATATATCTTTTTGGAAAATATGAAAAAAAAATTCCAAAAACATCCAATGATGTTCCAAAAAAAATTCAGGAGATATCAAAGACAAAGTAGTAAAAAGGGGGAGGGTTTGGAGACTTTCAAAATGTCTGCGCTCTTAGAAATATTCACATCATAAGTGTATCTTCAGCCCGGATTACACTATAAAAATTTTATAATAATTCTTTTACAAATTCAACCAATAAGCTGATCGGTTGCATTTGCTCGAATGCAACCGATAAATTTACTGGTTGCTTTTTTTTTCAAGTTTTATAAAATAACTTTCATAAACCTTTTAAAGTGAAATCCCATCCTTAGATTAGTCACTTCTGAAGTATAGAATTTCAATTTTTTTTTTAGTTTATAGACTCAATATCGAGTAAAATATACTTGTAGGTATCGGGGGTAGAGGGGGCGCACCAAAACCATTCAAGCGCTAGGGTCTTCAAACGTCTTAATCCGGCCCTGAGTGAACGCCGTAGGTGAATAACGTTGTTTAACAAAAGTATTTTTTTAAAGTTTAAAAATTAAAAAATTTTAATTAAATTTAAAAGTTATTGACGTATATACTCAATTGAAATATTCGTAAAGAATTACAGAACGGCTTATAACATTGGCCCCGTCAGTGGCCGTTGTTGGCAGGTTTTATTGTATAAAATTGTAAAGTATGGAAAAAAAGGCAGTTAAAGTTGCTATATCTCCTTCGTCTTAGAAGGAAATGGAGGGATAGACGTACATTGGGCCATCGTATTGATGAACAAGGACCTTCATATGGTGTATTTAAGGGTATTTATGGCAAATAATTAAAAAAATTCCGTGCAAAATCATCTTTAAAAAAGTAGCCAAAGATGCGGACGAATTCGACCCCCATCCGCGTCGTGTGAATAACTCTCAATAACCTTGTATGTGCGGATGCGGAGCCCGCACTTAGGTTTTGACACATACGGACGCATATGGACCCGCATGAACACTTCGAAGTTGCGGGCGAATTTCGCATCGTCTGAAAGGCTCCGTATATACCAATTGTTAAAACTTCTTCCGAACCCGCGTCCGCATCCGTTCCGTGTGAAAGGGACATTAAACGTTCGTCAGAGCAGAGCAAATGCCCAAAATGGGAAAAACCTCTGGTTGCCGTGGTTCTCACACAATGCGTTCCAGACATGCACATGTCTTTACAATGGTTTGCCACTTCTTTAATGATGCCAGTATAATAGTTTATTCCTTTATAATGGTTTGTCACTCTTTCAATCCTCCCAGCAACTAAAGAAAACCCGGGAAGCACCGAGTATTTTTGCTAGTATGCTTTATTATACAAATACAAATACTACGCCACAACAGGCAAATTGCCCAACGAGGTGGCTGACTTAAGAACATCATGGATCCCCGAGCCATTTTTTGGAGGCCCTACCTACTACTGCTACACCACACATGTACCCCCCACACACCCCCGGAACCCCCAACGAATCGGTACATGCGGGAATGTGCGTGTACGTGTAGTGAAACCTGACGTGAAGTTTTTGTTTCTCTGTAATGCTTGTTATGTGTAGTGCTGCCATCTGCCACTAGTTTTTCTAACTATGAGTGAAGTGTTATGATTGAATGATTTATCGTTGTAGGACTGTTGCTCTCTGTGGCGAGACTTTTTAACGCGGAGATCGGCTCGCAGTTGCGCCTTGAAGTTGGGAACCACAGAAACCCAACTTCAGCCGACCACCACTGTGGGGTTCGAACCCGGATCCTCGCATCGCGAATCCGTCACTATAACCACTTGACCACCACAGCGGATAACAACTAGTTAACAACTAATTTCTGTTAATTAAAATGCTTTTTAAAGGACGGTAACTCAAAATTCCTCGGGGAGAGAAAAATTTTGTACCCCCCTTTAATTGTCGATCCAGGTACGCTACTGTTTGAATATATGTTAAAAAGATATCATAAATTAGTTGATATTATATTTCATGTAACGTTTGGGAAAGATGATGAATTCCGAAAAGAAAAAACAAATACTCCTTCTACAAAGAGAACTGATCTCATTCCCCACCTCATTCTATTTTCGGCGGGAAATATCTAAATCATCGCATCGCTTCCAGACTCGGCTAACTAATCCGTAATAAGGTCCCACAGCCGACCTTTGAGAGCGATTTTCCGGTCAGCGATGCAGAAAGGGGAGACCAACTGTGACTTTTCTCTACCGGGCGCCCTAAGCTCTCCATCGGAGGGAATTAGATGAGGAACGAATGAATCTATCCTGCCGTAGCATTTTATTAGTCTACTTGTTTTTGGTTCTTTTTTTTGCCACAACCACGGAAGAGTGAAAGTCACTTCATTTTGTAGGTAAGGGGGTGGTAGGAAAGGGCCTACCTGTAGGCTCCGCGTTATGCTGCTGTTGCACGCTCGTTGGTTAACAGGCTGGATGAAAATAGTGGAAAAGTGAGGGAAGAGACAAAGCGGCATGGCATTGCGTGGGTGTCCGATGCATTAAGCATTTTCTGCGAGGTTTACTGATAAAAAAAAAAATTCACGGTGACTATGGGAAAAGTCCGTTCTTACTTTCTCACGGAGAGAATTCCGGCCCGATCGGTAAGCGAAGGTAGTTGTGAATGGGTTTTGATCTGGGATTTGTAATCTGCACTTCCTAAACTTCTCTTCCTCCCTTGTTGCCGAATTTTGTATTTAAGTAAGTGCATTTCGTAGTGCATGACTGCGAAGATGAACGTCTGTCGTATCTCCTTGAATGACTTGCCAGAAAGACGGATGTGTGAGCGAATCACTTCCGCACACACATCTAGACCAGTGTTTCTCAACCTCTTTAGCTCATGGGTCCTTTTTGAACCACATTTCATTTTCTTTCTTCTTGTATCCCTTCCCCCATCTTACCCAGCGCATACACAATGCTGATTGTATATCAAAATTTTGCACTTTGTGGAATGTAGCAGTTTCTGCAACTGGAGTATCCGTTGCACTATAAGAGTGTCCAATAACATTCAAGGCAGAGGAAATGATTAAGACCTGTTTGGCTCGTGCCCAGTTTTGGAAAATTCCAAAAAAAGCGGGGGGGGGGGGGATTTTTCAATCAACTGCGATGCCAAAACCAGAGGTCATGCCTCACCTGCTCAATGATAAAATGATGTTTTTCCCCCCACCTCCTAAGCCATACTCATTATAGCAACGAGATTTTCATTATAAGCCATACTCATTATAGCAACGAAATTTTCATTATAAGCCATACTCATTATAGCAACGAGATTTTCATTATAAGCCATACTCATTATAGCAACGAGATTTTCATTATAAGCCATACTCATTATAGCAAACTTTTACTATATGTACATGCAGGGCGGTAAATACGGGGGGGGGGGTGGAGGCAACTGCCCCGGGCGGAAAAATTTTGGGAGCGGCAGTTTTAGGTGGGAACAAAGAACATCATTACAAAATTATCGAACTTTAAAGTGGTGGGGGCGGGAAAACAATGTTCGCACCGAGCGGCAAAAATCCTAGTTACGGCCGCACTGTGTACATGTACACAGTGAACTTTTCGATAACGGACACACATGGGACAGAGAATCTTGTCCGCTAACGAGAAGTATCCGTTAGCGGATAATAAAATACATCGAGGCCCATCGACGTACTTAAAAAAAGAGTGCCTGTTAACGGGAAGTGCCCGTTATATGGGGTTCCACTGTACAGAGCCAACCCATTATTTAAGGGACATTCCGAATAAGACACACCTTTATTTAAAGGAGAAAAAGCCTGGTCAAAAAGAGTGTGTCCCTTATTGAAAGGTGTAGCATTGTAATATTATCAAGCGATATGCGATTCGATAAGGCAAGGACAAATAGGAAAAAAAAACTAGGCACACAAGCCAAATCTTTTTTGAAGGTAACCAAATATCTTCTGAGAAAAATTTCGGGTCCAAAACAACGTTTCCCACGATTCACGGACCCCCTTTCCTTGTTGATTGACGCTCTCACACAAATTCTGAATGCCGCCAGATTAAGCAAGATTAAACACAAATTAAGCAATAACACCAATAAAGGTGTACCAATTTTGGAGTCACCATGGCGATCTGGTGATCGGAATATGTTAACTCCAGCCAATGAAAAAGTCTAGCCTGAAGCCCAACAAAGACACCAATCGGAGGAGGAACCCTACCCTGATGTTATGGTATCCACGAATAATAAATGTTAAAAATAATGCCCATCGAGCAAATGTTATCACGTATAACTCACTCATAGCCCAGATGAACAGTGGATCCGTCATAAACTGCGGTATAGTATCGCACTTGCATCGATCAAGTGGTGCAACCGCATATTCCCATGCATTGGCACATCCAACAGACCTATAAAAAGATTGGGGGGGGGGGGGAAACAACATTATTACATAGTTAATAAATGTGTAAACACTAATATACAAGGTGTCTCATAAATTCGTAAATAGTTTGAAACTTCATAAAAATTAAAGGAATTGGTATATCTGAATGCGATGTGTGAAAAAGTTATTCTCACGAACATGTTTTTTTTTGGTGATGGAAAAAAAATCTTTTCAATTTTTTTGCCGATAGAGGGCGCTGCACGAAAGTCAGGCATTGGTGATTGGACCTTAACCTTTCTTGAACCACTCCTGTGTCCGAAACGTTTGCAAAGCTTCAGCCCGTGAGTCGTGGCTGAGGTGAAGTAACTTCACCACTTCACCAATAGTGCTTTATCCACCGATGTCATCAACGTCACAACCAAAATCTTATGCAAGCGCCAGTAACAGGAAAATTCAGAAATGAGCTCTTACGCGGACACCCTGCATTTTATAGGGCCCTGATTTGCATTCTTCCAGTGATTTACAGCGCGACAGCGCTGTCTATTGACAAAAACTTGAACTAAATATTTATTTTCTGTACCAAAAAAATATCTCCGTTCGTAAGAATAACTTTTTTGCAAAACTGCACTCAAATATACAAATTCCTTCAAATTTTATTCATTTTTGAACTATTCACGGATTTATGGGGCATCCTGTACTATATTTGAATACTATATATAATACAGTGAAACCCTTCTTAAAAGTCATTCCTCTATTACAGCCAAATAACACTGTGAAATCTCGAGTTATAGATACTCTGCGGATCAAGAACAAATATCGTTGTAGAGCAAGGGTGCTCAACCTTTAGGAGAATGCGGGCCACTTCATTGGTTTAAAAACGTGTCGCGGGCCACTTGAGTCATGTGGAAGTGTGCTGTGGGCCGCTTGAGTGATCTGGAACTGTGCCAAGGGGCGCTTTTGTTTTTATTATTTATTATTATTCACTTATCATATACATCTCGGAGAACAAATAAAATACGATCCATTCTGGTGATAATAGATGAAAAAGATACAATTCATTTCATGTACAAATTCACAGAAATATGTAACTACAATTCATCATATATGAATGAAACGGTTTTCATTAATATTGTTCGAATTTATTAGATATATGAAGAAGTGATGTTGTGAAACTGCACCATATGGGCCGCTAATGTGCTCTGGAACCGAGCCACACGTCAGTGATTTGTAAATATGTCGCTGAGTGCTTGAGTAATCTGTAAATGTGCCGCGAGTCTCTCAAGTAATCTAGAAATGTTTCGTTTGTCACAATGGTCCGTGAAACGTTTCGGGGGTCAAGTGATGTAGAACTGCACCGTAGGTCTGTAAATGTGTAGCGGGTCACCAAAGTGATTTGTAAATGTTTGTCACCTAGTTGATTTTTACAAAATTAGGTTTGAGGCCACGGGCGACATCAGATGATTTCGAAGGACACTTTTGGCCTGAGGGCCACAGGTTGGGCATATACGTCGTATCGTTAGGCCTACACCGGGAAGCGACATTACCGCAATCGAATTTATGCTGTTTTTGCCATCTCTGTCAAGTTGGCATTGAGTTACAGCAAAAAAAAAAAAAATTAGTAGATTAATAAAATTCAGTTAGGGTCATTCAAGCATTACGTCAGCATCGAGGAGGGTGGGGTTCGTATTTGCTGACAAGGGGGGGGAGGGGTTTGAAGGTTGCTTACGTCATCAACCACCCCTTTTTGAAAATATGAAATATTCTAAGCTGCTAACGAAATTTTGCTGACGGGGGGGGGGGGGGGGGTCAGTGTTTTGCTGATTTTTGCTGACAAGGATGGGGGGGGGGGGTCAAAAATGGCTGAAAATCTGCTTACGTGATACTTGAATGGTCCCTTAGTTGTTTCGGCCAGAAAAGAAGTTTACCGCCTTATACTTTTATGTACTACTCAAAAAAAAAGTAGCCTCACGGCAAGTTCATTAACATTTTCAGATAGAGAAATTGAAGATTCCACTGAATTTTTTTTCAAATCGTTATTCCAGGGATATCCTTTACCATCCCCGCCCACCATCATCCCATTGTCTAAAAAGATTTATATGTGGCAGTGAATACTTTCGAAAACAAGCAGAAATTCAAAAAATCCCTATTTCTATGCGACTTAAATAAACCAGTAAGAGAAGACACTGATGAGACCCCATAAATAACATGCCAGCCGTCGCCATCTGATTGGGAACTAGGCCACAGAACACCCAGGGAGAAATATCTGAAGCTAATTCGGAGACAACAACAATACCTAAATAAACAAATAAATGTTAATCAAGGATGTGGACAAACGATTTCTTTGACCTCAATGAAGGGCATATTTTCTTTTGACCTAAAGGATTGAGAGAGTATTGAGTTAAACATTTGGTGAATATGAACTTTGGAGGCTTTTATCAGAGGGCAGAACTTGAAGGGTGTTGTTGTTGTTTTTAGATGGCTTCCAGGAGAAAGTGCCTCTGGGAAAAGTAGAAATTAAAAATTTTATTCATTCGCCTTCCATGTCTTCATTTTGATCATTTTTCATTTCATGTACATTATGAATGATCAGACAGCCAATCAATGATCAATAAAGCCATGGAGGATTGTCTTGTGATGATCTACAGCCATTAGTAGTGATCATTAAATTCTACGTAGGAATGTGTACGAGGTGCATGTACGGTTAAGAAGAAATAGTAATCATTACAGGAGTGACTGGACAAGGACACACGTTTTAAAACCGATTTCCAATGGCTATGCTTTTACGTCTACTTATCCGGACTTATAACCCTTCCAGACCCTGGTGCCAAAAATGTGTTGGTTGCTTTTCCTCACAGTAGAATTTTTTCTTTTGGTCTCAGGGAGTTCAGCCCTGACTCAAAGGATTGTGTAAGTTTAGAGTTAGAAATATGGCGAATATGAACTTTGGGGGCTTTAGGGACATCAGAGGGCAGCACTTTAATAATTTTTGAACTTTCAGAGGTTATTTAAGATGGCTTCCCAGAGAAAGTGCCTCCGAGAAAAGTCTGATTCATTAAATAAAATTTGGCAATAAAATTCTGAAAAAAAAAATTGTACGTGGAGATGAATATACCCTACATCATCTTGGCTGAAAAAATTTGAACGTGTTTCGGACATTTTAATGGTCCTTGGGTTCAGAAAGGTTCAGAAACGCTGCTCTACGGCAAACGGTTGATGCGATGAAGGCCCCCAAGGACTTTCAGGACACCCTGTATAGTATGATGAGAAGGAAAAGTGCTAATAGTAGGCCAAGAAAAGAAGGAAAACTTAATCCTCAGTATATATGAAAAAAAATTGAAACTTTTATTAAATTACAGTCTGTGTGGCATTGGCGAGGAAATTTGTTTTTTTCAATATTCTTGAAATTTCACTATTTTCTCGGAACGAAGGCAGGGGTGGTGGAATTAAATGGATAATATAAAAATAACAGTATGTTTCGAGAAATAAACAAAGGACACACACATTCGGGGGGGAATTCGAGATGATGTGTTCAATCTTTCACGAGCCGCTGGACAATTCGCCAAGCGTGGATGGGGACAGCAAAGTGCGCGTCGAAGCGAGATATAGCCAGCCCGTAGTAGAAGTATAAACGAATATAAATAAATAAACGGAATACGACTTTCTTATAAGAATGAACGGGACAGCAAAGTGGGATGGAGAGACGAAGGGGGGGAAGCCTCTTTGCAGATGTTTAATCCAAAGAATGGACGAATTTCTGAGAAGAAATGGTTGAATTCTCCCCCCTCCCACCCCACTCAACCCACCATATACCGTCCTTTTTTGTGTTTTCTTTTCCTGAATAAGTCGAGACAGTTATAGCGGAGGTGTGTCAACAAAATACACGCAGACATCGGAATAAATAAATAACAGCCGGAAACGTGGGACTTGTTCGACATGATAATAACAATAATGAAAAAAAAATGTTATTCTTAGAATATTGGATAATGTCTAGACGTAGGAAAAGATCACACCATTGAATTGATTTTTTCTTTTAAATAATTACAGCCCTGTTATATATGTTCAACACAGAAGGAGGGTAGAAACGCTACTCCTTTTTTTACCACCCCCGTATAAGATATATCGGTAAATGTGTATATCAATCGGCTTGGTGAAATTATCGCCTTTGTTTTACGCTTGACGGGGCTATGTAATGTGATATGGTACGGCCAAGATTTTTATCGGCGCTTTTGAAGATTTAACGAAGTGAAATTGAGAAATTTCGATGAACCCCACATTTTGATCTAAATTTTGAATTTAAAAAGAAAAGAAAATTAATAAATAAAATGCTAATTATGGAAAAAAACTGATGCTCAAAGTTATTCAATTATTTAGGTGATAGAATTGTTTCACGTTACTCTAATGACAGGTTTCGGTAAACTCTGAAGATATTGGTGCTTGAATGACAGTAATTTGTTTTTAAAAACCTCAGTATGTTCGAATGAAGAGCACGGTAAATAAGAAATAGATTTATTTTCACGTAAAAAACTTGTTGGTGCTTCTCTGAACAGACTATCTTTAATTTCTTATCTTTTCATTTTTGCATAAAATGTAAATGTAATATATAAATCAGTTATTATGCATACTTACAAATAATCTTGGTAAGTTTGATAAATTTGACTTTTACCAGCCAATATGAATAATACCCAAACGTCGTTGGTAAATTTGAGAAATATTGCCATCGAAGCATATTGGAGCTCTTCAACTGATATACTGTTAAAAAGGACATTTAGTCCGTTAGCCGCTGCTTTTGCGTGTCTCCAAATCCCTTCTCCTGAACGTCCTTCTTGATTTGACATAAAGTAAAAAGTTTAGTTTGAAGGGAATAGTGGGTACTGTTGTTGTAACAATTCAAAAGAAAGAAAAAATTGACCTCCTAAGCTTGCCTGGTGTGGGATCGTCGTAAGTAGTATGTAATCATTTGCTTTGCAGCTTTTTGAGATTTTCTTTTTTTTGAAAGAGATTGTTGATTTCCAAGGACGGACCTCTCTCTCTCTCTCTCCGCAGAGAGCAAGTAGACGTACAACATGATACTACACTTACATAAGAACAACTTACGAAGGCTTAATATTAATAACTCATGAATAAGCATCAAAATACCGGGTAGTGATGGCGTCTGACTTGGAAAATTTTCAATGTCTTCATATACATCATCCACAACCAAGTATGTTGTACATTAACTAAATGCCTTTCTACGAATCTTGCTTAGAATTCAAGATAACACAAAAGGTTTCTAATTTTTCCACCAGGTGGCGTTGTAACTTTTCTTATCATTTGGCGCGTACTGATATTGCTATAACAATACGCTACTTTCATGATTCTACCATATTTCAGGAGTTGTTCAAGATTATGTGAAATTCCCAATGTTCTTCATTTCTCCCAAATATCATCCTTTTTCCTCCCGGAAATCCCAAAATGATTCTTAGAGGTTGAAAATGATGGTAGGTGGCTGTGCGTATGGTTACTGTGTACGAGATCTTCAAGTGGTGATAACTTTTGAATGGATGAAGATAGAACGATGGAAAAAGTGCCAAAATTTTTAACATTCAATACCATCTGCTATCAGCCATCGGGGTGTCTGGAAAAAATTTCTTCAAATGTTATGGGGTGAATTTCTTTCGGTAAATTAAGAGTTGCAAATTTAACCAATTGGCATTTTTTGACTACAACTTGTATAAAAGCTCTGATTTCCCCGTTTCTCCAAATTATAAAGAGGCAAGACCATTACAACTGTATTCAAGCTAATAATTTTCTATTAACTCTGAAATGCGCTGTAGCATTTTATTACTTCGTGTGTAATGTTCACTCTATAAACTTCTTTCTCTACAAGAGCAAGACATCTCAGCGTAGAGTAGATAGAAATATATTCAAGCTCTGTTCTTTCCCCCTCATAGAGACGCTTTATTAGTGACCCTATAAACGGAAATTGTGTTTTTCTTTCCCTTTATCTCGGCATTCTTTTCTCTCTCGCTACGGTTTGAAGAGTTAAAAAAAGTATAGTATTAAATATAGCAGAAGCCTGGCTGCCACTCTACAGCCAGCCTTCTCCTATTATATGTATATATAAGTATAATAGGTATTATATATACATATAATTATATGTATATTATATGTATTTATTATATTATCTATATATATTTATATATATGTATGTATATATATATATATATATAATACTATTAATTTTTTTTAGGATATAGGTCGATTCGTCGCGCCGTTATCATATTTTTTCCCCTTGATTTCCTAAATGCATAGGTGCCAATTTCCAGAGTTGAAAAATCTGTAGTTTTTACACGTAACGAAACATTTCGCTGCCAAGGAAAACATGCAACACAAATAAAAAATAAATAAAATTAGGTGTTTTGGGGTGACCATATGACCAGTTTTCTCGGGACATTCCCGTATTTTCCTGTAATTTTGGCTCTCCAGATTTTTTTTATTAAAATTGTCCCTTTCCATTCCATATTTTCAAAGAAGCTTACTTGAATTTTTATTTTACACTGAAATCAAGCAGATTATTTTCACTAAGACTATTCGTCACTCACATTAGTTGTTTTTTTTCGTTCATTCATTCATCAGTAATTTTCCATTCAGTCATCATTAAATTTTTTTTCGTGTAATTTATTCTGACCTATTGTGGTGTGCATTTTTCGCCATTGGCTATTTTTTTTTTTTTTTTTTTGGAGATATCATTAATAATTGGAAACTGCTCAGTTTTGGTATCATATTTGGTGACAGTTGGCAATATTTTTCTCGAGAAAACATGGTAATTTCGGGCTTGCTACGACTCGGGCATTTTTTGGGGGATTTTTAATTTTTGCGAAGCACAATTTAAGGACTTCTAGGGTTTTATTTATAATCTGCTATATGATCATGTAGCAGTGGGGGGGGGGGGGTCTCCCCGCTAGATATGATCATGCGTATACTACTTGAATCCATGAATCCAGTGATTGTACATAATGGAAGGTTATTATGCATAACCAACCGACCATTTTGGCAAGTTTGATAAATTTTATTGATATATTTCGAATTTATCACATTACGTATATATTCGCAAATAGTTTAAAAATGTATAAAAATCGAAGATAGATATATTCTGATTTTTTTGTGAATAAATGCAAAATTTTATTTATTTTTCTTTTTTTGCGAAATTCGCGTATCTCTAGTAATTATGCATAGTTATCGATTAATCACATTCACCCTAACAGATATAACGATAATCCCTCTATACAACGATACTTATTTTTAGTCCGCAGAGTATGTATAGTTATATTGGAACCCACTGAATGAATGAGCGCCAGGGGCTCTCTGCCACCGGACTTATTATCGGAGACCACTGTATAAGCAAACAATCGTCTATAATTTGAAAATAAAATTTAAATTTTCTTCCCCCCCTCCCTCTACAAGAGAGAAAATTGGAATGAAAAATGAAGGTTTTCTTGTTTTTTTGGATCATCCACCCCACTTAAAACAAACACTCCACCGAGAATGAGGCTTCTTGATACCTGCGTACGACCACTGCTGCAAGGGGGTAATGAATTGTGACGCGACTCTAGGTTCGAAACCCTTTAATTAGTCGATGGTAGGAAGAGAACTAAAGCTGGTATTATACAGAAAAGAGATCCATCCATCTCGAGGTGCGTTTTATACGAGACATTAAGAATTGGGGGGGGGGGGTATGCGGGGGTGTGCAAAGGACATAACAAAGAAAGTAGGTATCCATGAGAATAACTTTACAACAACAAAAAAAAACCACCTCCAAATGGCTGGTTTTGTTTGTACCGATGATGATGGTGATGCATTAGTGCCGCTCTGACGCCCTTCGTGCGAAACGCTGTTTCGCCTGATGTGTGTACACATTCATAGGGATGGTGATGGCAAATCAAATTTATCATTCTACTACGAACTTTGTTATTTTAACGAATCGCACCTTTGTCTATCGTATCAATGAACGCGAAACTCGTGGGAATTTTTCATGCACAAAAAAAATCAAAATTTTCTCTGCGGCTGGTTCCGAAATTCGTCGCAAACGGCGATAAGCAAAACTTCAATCAGCCAAAATACGGCGCAATTAATTTTGATGTTCAGTTTGAATGAGAGTTTTCTGCTTCCATATGCATCGGTGTCTGTCGCCGGTTTTTCCGTGCGGTAATATTATTAATCAGTACGATTTTCCAATAGGCAATATAATTTTCTTTTCACATTGTAGTCACACAACCCGTTTCCCGAAAAGCATCTCATGAGAAAAGAAAAGATCACCCAGAAAACTGTCTGTGTAGAACGTAATGCATGCAGCCCCACCATCACTAATTTTCTATATATAGAGAGTTGTTACGTACAATGCACTAATTTAATGCATTTGCCATCAGCGAAAAAAATCGAAATTTTGAATCTTAGGTACACTTCAACGATCGACACGCCAATGACTTTCAGTTGGAAAATTCGAAAAACCTGTAAAACACACAAAAATCAGTAAATACTAGGAACGAAAGAACGTGCTTGTCACTTCAAATGTCGCAATCTCCTAGAATTATACGTATTGTCACGCATTTCGACAACGACAGCGGGGGGGGGGGGGGGTAATGCGTGAAACACTCAAGAGAGATGCGAAAATTCTCACATTGGAACCCATCATGTGAGATTAAAGATCCATACTGACTTAGTTTCTAAGATAGTAATTTCTTTGAACGCTGCAATGATTATTATTGATTACTAGCCGAAATACCCGGCGCTGTCGGATTTACTCAACTCTTTTGTCTCGTACATTAAGGAGGATTTAAAACTAACAACTCAATGCAATGGCTCGAAGCAAGTTTCTATACTTATGCAGTGTTTGGCATTACGTGAGCAATAGCATTCTGAAGACGGCTGAAGAAAAATTTTCAAGTTGTATTGTTATGGACGTGTTGAAGTAAACAGGCGCGGATCCAGGACGAGGGACGAATTGCATAAGTTCGTTTAAACACCCCATATTTTTCGGGGCAGACAAATTCTCTTACATTATTTGGCTCTTAGGAGGGGTGGTCGTTTCTATCGCCCCCTTCTGTATCCGCGTCTGAGCGAAGGTAGACATCTTCAGCCACGAATAAAGTGGATGCCGTCATCTTCAACTGCGAATAAAGTCGAGGCACATCTCCGAATAGAACGGGTGCAGTCATCTTCAGCTACGAATAAAGCCGAGACAGCTGCGAAAAGAGCGGAGATAGGCAGCTACAGCTGAGAATGGAGCAGGGCCAGGCAACTTCAAATTCGAATGGAGCGAAGGCAGATATATTCAGCTGCGAATGAAGCCGATGAGATCTTCAGCTGTGAATGAAACCGAAATAGACATCTGCAGCTTCGAATGGAGCAGAGGCAGGCCGACGTGTCAGAGAAGAGACATATTGCATAGTTGCGTCGGATCATCTCGTATTTTACGCTACAAACAAATCTCCCCCCCCCTCTTCCCCCCCATATCATTGGGCTCTTGGGAGCGGCGATCGCCGCCATCTCCCCCTCCCGATCCATGGCTTGAAAGTAAATGTGTGTGTGCGGACACTATCGTTCCATTGATATCTATGCAATTTTTTTTTTTTTTTTTTTTTTTTTAAGATTGATCTAAGCGTGTAACTTTGCATAAAAAATATACAAGTGATATACATGTATCTAGATAAATATAATTTATTCGCCTTCGGACGTGTCTCTGTACGTATAATCGTAAAATAAATCGACACACTTGCCTCAAAATTCGACAAAACAGAAATTTGAAAAATTGTTAACTAAACTCTTATACAACATTTGGCTCTGGAAATTACAGTTATTCATTTTGCAACAATAATAAACTTATGTCTGCCTTTTATATCCGCCAAATTTTCTTTGTAAATGTCACATATTTTTGCTAGTTGCACATGGTTAATACGCATTTACAGAAATTTGCCCTGGATCGAATTTTTTTTTTTTTTAAAAAGGTAAGAAATGAACCTCTTCCTGTAAGACCGAAAGAAATTCACCCTGTAGCATTTGGATGTTCCACACTCTGCCACGAAGCTGGGCTGGAAGAGATCTCGGGAACGGGATAAGTCCAGTGGCAAAGTTCTGGCGTTCATTCATTGTAGCATTTGGATAAAAATTCGCTGAGAAATCGAGGGTTGAAATTCTCGAATTATGTTTTCTTCACGGCCATCTGCGTATTTCTTTTAAGATCTTTATCAGAGTTGTTTTTAGCGCTCTTGAAATTACAAGAATCAAGAATTTCAATTACAGATATCCCAGAAGTTTCATTCAAATGTTACAGGATAAATTTCTTTCAGCATAATAGGAAAATATGCAAATTTCGACAAATTTTTCCTATTTGAATCCAAATTTACACACCATGTACGATTGTGGAATAAATTTTAAAAATGTATACAAATTTTAATTCATATACTGTAGCTCTACTTCCCCAATTATATACGCTGCGATTTGTTGCATCTCACTCTTTCCTTCCTTCCTTCGAAATACAGAGCGAAGACAATTGGAAAGAAAAGTCGCATTCCTCTGTGGGGAAGCGAACCACCAACGTCGTACTTTCTGAGCGCGTGATCTACCGTTAAACTAGAGAGGACAGACTTTGCCTTCTTTGAGAACATTGTGTTTCACTGTGGGATCAACGGGACTGCGCAATAGACAGCCACCTAACAAAATTAGCCTCCATAGGCGACACAGAACGAAACGATGAACCTCTCCGCTAATTACACGAAGTACAGATGACTAGATACTAAGCGAATACAATTGGAAAGAAAAGTCACATTCCTCTGTGGGGAAATTCAACCACCAACCACCGGTTTCGTTTCCTTCCTATGCACATCCTGTATATTAAAAAATAAAAACCCATTTCACGGAAAGATGGACATGAAAAAAATAAGTTTTAATTTATTTATTTTCTCTTTTTTGACAAAACGTGGGGTTCAGCACCTCAACACTCATTTCATGAGCAAATTGTTTGAAAAAATTGCATTCCAATCGAAGAAGAAAAATAAGCCTCTAGTTGTATTTAGCATTGAGTGCGCAAAGCCAGAACATTTCAACAACAGAAAAGCGCAAAAAATATAACCAGCATATCGTTCCGAATAGCAAATGAAGACGATATCTACATCACGTCAGGTCTAGTAAAATTCGAATTAAAAAAAATTTAAACCGCCGAATATCACATGCAACCAGATAAAATTAACCACCCGATAGTTAGTTCGAAAACCCCCCAGGCTTGTGCATCTAATAACTGTTGAATAACACACGAACACAAACGCATAATAGGATGGAGTCATAGAACTAAGAAGCGAGGAAATGAAGGTATTAAAAAAAATTGGGGAAGAGAAATGGGAATCCAAGGAATTCCTGCACGGGCTTATGATTTTTTACCACGGGAAAAGTTAAAGATCTACTGCGCGCATTACATACGTATACTCGCGCGTGCATACGTATCTATATACGTATGTATTTGATGCGATGCTTCGAACTTGCTACAAAGTTCCCTGACACCGGCCGGGAAGCGTGTAAAATGGCCTGTGACGTACCTTCCATTTCTCTTCTCACACTAAACAATTATTTTTTCTCCCTCACATACAGACAGCACCAATCACTAATAAATAACTATTTATGTGCACGTGCGCGCGCACGATCGAACCAAAAGAAAAAACTTGGGAAGTGATGAGAACTGCGGTTTATATATGTTGTATTAGTACATTTTTCCTCTCATAAAGTATTATGAGAAAACACAGATTAAAAAAATGAAGGAAAAGAGAAAAATAATTTTGACATAACGTGGGCACTTTGCTCATTTTTTTTCTGGGTGAAACTGCGACTGACGCCTTTGTGACTTAATAACCCTAGAAATCCAATATATTTTCCTTCTTACGCCTTAGTGAATGAGAAGAACAAGTAGTGAGTGGAGAAGAAAATGAAAAAGCGCATAGAGGAATCTGCACGTTACTCTCCCACCAGTGAAAACTGTAACAGGAGGGGCCCCTTTTTTCACAGCCATCTTTCACATGTATAACTGGGTGAGGGAGAATTCAGTGTAAAAGCAGGTAGGAGTTCGTTGAGACCATCGCAAACCGCTAACTACTGAGAAAAAATTCTATGAGGAAATATCACATTATAAAAATAATTATAATTTTATAAACATGTATTTTTTACACCTGGCATTTTCTTTAGCAAATCAATTTTTTCCCAAAAAAACTGAATTACAATTTGAATTTTATTTCCGTACATGAAAAAATTACAGAGCATTATAAAACTAATAAGATTATTGATACAAATGAGAGCATTAAACAATGTAATATAAATTGTACATGTACATATTGTAGCACCACGGAGAAAATACAAATACAACGCCACAACAGGCAAAATGCCCAACGAGGTGGCTGATAAAAAGATGCCCATAAAAATATGGATGTCATATGTTTCAAAAATACAGCAACCTCATTAAAAATGCAATTAACACAAATTATAAACAATATATACACATGATAAAATATTATACAATGCCCATAAAGAATACTTATGGTTGTCTTATTCTAAGAATGGATAGCTTCTCGATTTACCCCAACATGTTTATCGTATTTCTTTTTAAACGTGTCAATTGTGTTACAATTTACTACCTCCGGGGGTAAGCTATTCCATTTATTAACAACCCTATTAGAGAAAAATTCCCTGCGACACCATAACCTTGCATTGTCCCTCACCAATCGATACTGGTGTCCCCTTGTAAAAGCAGTCGATTGGCGGTGTACTAAAAGTTCATGGTCCATCCTATCCATCCCATTGAAAATTTTGAACACACTTCGATCATATCTCCTCGACACCTACGTTCATCCAATGTAAACATATTCAAAAAATGAAGTCACTCTCTTCATAACTCAAGCCCTGTGTGCCAACAAGGACACGCGTAGCTCTTCTCTGCACCCCTTCAACCAATTCTATGTCCCTCTGTAGGTATGGTCTCCAAAACCTTACAGCATACTCCAGTCCAGGACGAACTAATCCTCGAAAAAGCGGAAGAATGACTTTAGGAGAACGCGAAGAGACCTTTTTGAAAATGAGACCAAGCATTCTATTCGCTCTTTTGACCACCGCTAAACAATGTTCAGAAAACCTAAGTTGCTCGTCAATGAGAATTCCCGAATCGGTGACCCTAGTTGCATCCGGGAGAGTGACACCATTCAACTCGTAAGAGAACCGTGGGTTGTTCGAACCAAAATGAGCGACCATGCACTTATCAACGCTAAACGTCATGCTCCATTCATTTGCCCATGCTGCAATCCTGTTTAAGTTGGTCTGGAGCAACTCCCTATCGCTTTCATTCCCGATTACCCCCATTAGCTTCACATCATCTGCGAATTTGCTAGTAATCCCATCGATACCCTGATCGAGTTTATCGATAAACAGTGAAAAAATTATGGGGCCAAGGGCACTTCCTTGAGGAACTCCACTTGTGACGTCTGTCCAACCAGAGAATTCTCCTTTCACCATAACTCGTTGCGACCTATCTCTTAACCACGATTCTATCCAATTCAGCAAGTTGCAACCAATTCCAATCTCGTGTAAACGCTTCAAGAGTTTGCCATGTTGGACCCGATCGAATGCCTTCTGGAAATCAAGGTAAACAACGTCGACATTTTTGCTCTTACCCAAAGCCTTAGTCATGTGATCATAGAAGCAAAGGAGGTTAGTTACACATGGCTTCCCCTTCCTGAACCCATGCTGATTATCCGACAATACATTATTCTCGTCTATCCACTTCACAAACTGCCTTTTGATGATAATTTCCAAAATTTTCGAGATGAAGCTCGTCAAACTCACTGGACGATACTTGGACACCGCTTCTCTACTATCCTTCTTAAATATCGGAACAACGTTAGCAAGTTTCCAATCTCTTGGGACGATACCCTCAGCAACACTACTCCTGTATATCTGTGCGACTGGCCCCAACAATTCATTAGCACATTCCCTGAGAACCCTGGGATAGATATCATCTGGTCCTGGTGCTTTGCTTGCACATACATTTCTTAGAAGATTTAGGACCTCCACGTCTTCTACTTGAATATCGTTGAGGGTTTTATTACCCCATGCAACACCCGTATATCGAATATCATTATCTCCATTAAAAACCGACGCGAAAAAGTCATTGAAAGCACTACACATGCCTACATTGCTCTCTACCCTAGAGCCTCCTATCGAGAGGGGGCCAACTGTCCCCTTACATCCATTATTGACGTATCGAAAAAATGATTTTGGGTCAGAGCCAATGTTATCAGCCAACCTATATTCAACTTCCTTTTTACTATCCCTTATCGCTTTCTTCAACAGTTTTCTTTTATCAGTAAATAATGATAGGTCACCTCGTCCACTTTTATACTCTCTGAATGCTCTTTTCTTTTCAAGATAAAGGTTCCGCACGCTATCCGTGAACCATAGAGGGTGCGATATAAATGCATATAAAGGAGCATATAAATACCCTGCGACCGCTTATCGAGTTACGGGTGATATGACCAGGCATCAGCATCGAGTCATTAATATATACTTATGAAGAGAAAAGCAACGACTATAACAATGCACTTGATACGATCAGAGCCACCATTAGTGGTGTGCGACAGGTCCCACAATTCGTGGGGGGGGGGGGGGAGGCCGAACTCACGGTAGTAGAAGTGAAAAAATTTTGTATACAATAAAATACATTTTTTTGCATAAAATATAATGTCTTCTGGATTTTCGTCAATTCTTAAATTTATACAAAAATTGCCATGTTTTCAAGACAAAAAAGTTTGATTGGTCGAATGGTCGACGCGCTTCGGCTCTTCAATGAAATTTCTTTGTCTTGAAAACGTAACAATTTTTGTATAAATTAAAACCAGGCAAAGTTTCTAATTTTTGTGATAATTCTTAAATTATTTTTTTATAAGTATTTTTCATTTTCATCCATTCTGGAATTATTTCTCTTATTAATTCTGAATTTTTATCGATTCTAGAATTTTTTTCTCTCACTATCCTGTATCTGCATTTTCATCAATTCTGATATTTTTCATCCCATTAATATTCCTGAATTGTCATCAATTTTGAGATTTTTTCTTTGACTAATCCCGAATTTCCATTCGCGCTGGAGATATTTCTCATTTTTAATTCATGAATTTTAATTTAACATTAGTTCCAAGATCATTAAGTCCTAATTTTCATTAGTTTTGAAATACTTTCTTCCATCAATTTAAAATTTCTTTTAGTTTTGAATTTTCATCAATTCAAAATTTCCATTTGTTTTTGCGTTAATTTACATTTAATTGTGTTTACATTTTTTTTGAGTGGATATTTTTCTGCATTTCAGAATATTCTGTCATAATGCATAAATCATGAATGCCGATCCCACTTCCCCCCCCCCCCCCCAAAAAAAATAAGGAGCCCCGAAATAATTTTCGCACCGGGCTCCACGTCTGATAGGAGTGTAGTCCACAGAAATCCACTCGCAGTGGTTGCAAACATGCTCGCAAAAGTTTGTGGACGAATTTGACTACCGTATAGACATATGCCGTGCATCCCAAGGTGGACACACACACATATTGAGCACCTTTAATATACGCATTTCAAATCGGGTGATTCTTTTTTAAACACCCTGTACGATAAATCCCTCTATATCTATATTTTTTGAAGAGATCGTAAAACTGCTGTAACGATAATTTTTATATTTCACTCAAAATCAACTTCAATATATGTATTTTTAAATTTCTCTCCAGTTTTTGTACTTTCGAGGATGATTAATAACATGGATATTTTGAACTATCTACTCTCCGAAAGTGTTGATGAAATTGCTGTGAAGCTACTTTTTGTGTAGTAGACAAAAGTGCTGTTCGGTAAACTACTTAGGGCGGTATTCACTGACATGGTTTACCAGTGATTTCCAACGTGGGCGTTAACGCCCCCGGGGGGCGATGGAATGTTCCAGGGGGGCGATGGAATGTTCCAGGGGGGCGGTAGAAACTACGGGTATAACATAGGATCCTATGGGTTAGATTGCATTGGGGGGGGGGGGGATGGGAGAAAACAATTTCTGAAGAAGGGGGCGATGGAACAAAAAAGATTGAGGAACTATGGTTTAAACTAGTCACAATTTTTTGATAAGCGATCGACACGGATGTGTTAAAAATTCAGGTTTTTTACCAATGTATGTTATCTCTTATCCAAAAATTGTGACTACAGTTTAAACCATGTCGGTGAATACGGCCCTAAACAGGGCACGTCAAAACGTCATAAGTGTGGAAAATGTACAAGTGAAACTTTTTTTTCTCAAAAATGATAATAAAGATATTAAACTTAGTTGAATCCCGAGAAGATTTTTTACAATAAAACAAAATATAGTAGGGCAGTGTTACTTCAACCTTTTGCAGCTTATGCCCCCCCCCCCTTCCCGTGTTACCCAATATCCAAAGCCTCATCCAAGAGCGAGACACTTTCTTTTTATCGAATTGAATTTAATCACAACTAAATTTATAATGACAAAAATGTTATAAAGATCGATTTCTCGTACACTGGACCCGGCACTAGTTCAGAAGGTGGGCGATCATCTTGCTCAAGAGCCAAACTATGCGGAAAAAATACATTTATATAAAATACAGGACTATTCAACGAACCTACCGACACATCAGCCTGGGATAGAATTCAGTAAACTTCCTGCTTGTGGGGATTTTATGCATTACCGTCTCAACATTATAGATCCTCGGGCAAAGTGATGTTCCATGATGGGGCCACATAATTAACTGTGAGCAAAAGCTTACACATTCATATTCTAAAAAATCATAATACAAGATCTCATCGTGTAGGCACTGATATGAGGGCCCCGGGTCATGCTCACATGGGCCCCCATAGGTTGAGATGGTTCTCGTTACAGACAGCTCTGCTAAATTCTGAACGTAGTTGCATTCTTTCGCACCATATTTCACTGGAAAGCTTTATTTCTTCTCGGCTCCCTGTGGCCCCTATACCACTTGTCGTTTCTCCCCTTTCATCTGATTTTCACTCGTGGGTCCCCTCAGAACACTCCGGGGCCATATGGCTCCAGGTTGAGAACCACTGCTGTAGGGGAAGATGGGACGCGGTGGATATAGAGGCATAGTGGACCACCTCTTCAAAATGAATTTACTTTTCATTTTTTAAGCTGGATGTTTTTATTTATGTAAAGCAATTAAGTAATGAATGTTTACAACACAAAAATGTATGGTGGAAGTTAGTTGCTTTTAGCTGCATAAAGTATAACATATTTCTCCATTAATATTTCATAAATATTCTTGGAAAGTTTTCTTACTCGCGTAGTTTACATACCAAAAAATAAATAAATAAATAAATAAGGGTAGACTGTATCATAGACACAGCCGCAAGTTTTAACGTGAATACGTTCTTTGCGCGTGGAATCGCATGGTGGGTAATGACAAATCGATATCATCAGATTTGTATTTGGTATAGCTAACAGACCATACAAATGTCATCTTCGTCTATATACGTTGAGAACTTCTCGAGATAGTCGAGTCATCTATCCGCAGGCATCTAAAGCACCGATATATACTGAATACTTTTTGAGATATGAGCGTTTAAATTATTTGGATAAGCAATTTTTTGCGAATACACCAGTATCGTCAGATGATTTAAAAGACATATTCACGTAAAAAAGGGCACAGTGGACCACATATGCTACTCTGCTACCCTTGTGAAGCGTATCAATTTATTCGTAAGAATTCTCTACGATTTCAATTCTTACGATAGCAGCTACGATATGGATCCTACATAGGATAAGTCACATCGTTACACTGAAAATTGCTGCAGAATCATGAATCATCGATAAAGGAATAGTTGTAAATTTTATGTGCATTAAAACCTCGTATATCTGAAACAACAAAGATACAGAGCAAGTCTGTTATAACGACAGCACACAATCACGAGAAAAATTGTTATAACGGACTTCTCGTTACATGGTTTTTATTTGATTTCTAATGTAATTTTATTTGTTCTTTTTCACTTGTTTCATTTTTTGTGTGCTTTGTCTAATATTTTTCTCCTCTCTCCAACTCCAACTGGATTCTCTGTGGTTTTAATGATAGATTAAATAAATAAAAAATAAGCGAGTATCTAATTTTTGCTCTTCAAGTTAAAAAATTACAGAAAATCACTGCTTTATCTGAATTAAAACGACTTTTAGATCATTTCGTTCTTATATTAATGAATGTTCAGAACTATAGTCATGAAATTGATTTTAGGTCTCGCATCTGTTTATTCTATAAAATAGTTTTGCAGTATCGTTATTGAAGCGATTTAATCAACGAACTGATCAATTAAAAATCTTAATTATCATATCACTGCTCATTTCCAGGGGTTCATGAACTCTACATTTTTCTACTAGTCCTCCTCCTAACCCGGACATGGCCCGCTGCTCTATCTCAACGAAGAAATATAAACAAGTGGTAAAAGACCTGGAAAAAGGCTTTCCACTAATCCGAAATTTTTTTCAGCACGATTTTTCCAGTCATTCAGAAACGAAACTTCTGGTCCCTTGGTTTCTTAGTCACTGAGACAGATAAAAATTAAGTAAATCATCACGCATCTCATGTGTGCGGTGAGGAAGCCCAAAAAAATAGGAAGGAGGGGGGGGGGGGGAGGAGAGGATTGAAAATTTTTTTGTCTTTTCCACGTCCATTCCTTGTTAGAAGTGCCTAAAAGTAATTCTTACGAGCAGCATGTGCCATGAAAAGAGTCAATGTGTTCAATTTTTGAAGAGAGAACAAAAAACTGGAAATCTTGAGAATTTTTTGACGTTGTAACGAATGCTTCCTAATTTTCTTCTCGCTATAACCGAATATTATAGTATCTTTAACATTAACTATTCGCTCGTTACAGCGTGATTCTCATTATAAGCTGTACTCGTTGTATCGGACTTTTACTGTAATTTTTATATGCACAATATTCAAAAATATGAGCAGGAAAGATATGTGCTACTTCTGAAATATATAAATATAGTAATAAATTTCATTCACTTTCAGTTTTAAAGCATCTTGACTTTCACGTTCAGAATTTATTTAAAAAAAAAAAAAAAACGGTGAGCTGAGGTTGATGTGAGGTTTGTTTAGGATATCTGATTAACTTCGATTAGAATGTGGAAATTAAACCTCTATCTTTATTCCTCGCAAAAATTTCAATCTACTGCGAATCGAGAAGAATTCATGCTCATTACAACTCAAATGAAAATCTTCCCCTCTTTCTTTTGGAATCATCATTTGCACATGGCATCATGATAACCACAATCAGGAAGCAAAAGTTTTGCTCGTCTCAAAGGCGTCACCGGGAAAAACACAAGAAAATTACATCGAAAACAAACAGACAATGAAAATGAAAAACAATAGCCGAAAGAGTATAGTGAAAGGGTTAGGCAACACAAAATGAATCGGAAAAGGCATTTCATACATATACACAGAGACGGGAGAGAGTTCAAATCAAACGAATCGTAACGCGTTTACTATAGACCGAGAGAAGAGAGAAAGAAAAAAAAGATAGAAAAGACTGCATTCTCCGCTATAGGCGAGCTTTGATAACATTCTATGGTTGTTGCTTGCTCATCTTGGAGAGCCGAATCTGCCCTTCTCTCACGGGAAAAAGCATTCGTCATGATCCGAAGCATCCTTGTGCACTCAATGGCGCATAAGCACCAACTTCCTTTAGGCATCGACCTTCTATCAATCGCTCTCCTCTCATGATTATTCTTCTTTATTCCTCCCTTATTTCCCTTCATAGGCAAACGAATTATTTCCGAATGCTAATGTTTTAATGGCTTTTTAATATTATACAGTACGCGAAATAAAGATGCATTTTGAGAGAAGAGGATGCGAATCTTATTCTTCCCCGAATATCCAATATCCACGATACCGTGAGAACACTCAAAAATCGATTAAGCCTCTCAAGAGTTAACACAAGTTGCTTCCTTTCTTTTCCAGATCGGAATCAAACTAAAGCAAAGTTCACGGAATCGTTTGATGAAAAACATATTGCGCAACACATAGTACATATTAAGAATTATGTAAATCGTATTGAATGAAAAAATACCACGATTTCATTTTTTTTCCTCACCTCGGATACGGCGGGGAAAAAAGTCGCAAAAATATATAAATTTGCAGAGCAGTGGCATTATAAAATAGCTTCTAACAATCAAACAACTGAAAACCGCTGAGCAGTCTTATTGACATAGTGATGTACATATTTGCATCGCGATGACCCAAGTTTGATCCCTGCAGGCAAAATTGATTTTCTTTGAGTTTTCAAACTTCGAAGAGCGAATGGATCGCTCCACAAGGAGCAGGAAGTCTTTGAACATATATGCATTTCATTTCAGTTATGGAAGATGGCAATACTTCTTGAAAACGAAGGGAGTATAAATCTGAGCTTATAACAGAGTATGAAAAAATCTAAAAAGAAAATTTTTAATTAAAATTAGCCGCATGCTTAATTAATTAAAACAAATCTGGTTAACCATTAAGAATGCATATTTTCATATCACCTTATTGCTTTTTCCCCCTAATCTCTCAAATTCAATTCAGCATTAATGAATAAACTACAAACGAACTACAAGCAAAAAATACGAACACCAAAAATCTGTGTTTATGTAACATGAAAGGTCATTTAGCCCAAATCAGCTTCATGGATTAACATTTTTTTTGCAGAGAAAAGTGCTTTTATTAATGAGTCCCCCCCCCCCCCCATTAAAGTGAATGACTGGTGGCAAATCAGTATCACACATATGGTGCAGACATCTCATTTCACTCGATGTACAACAAAAGGGTCATTAAGCATCAACCAAATAAAAGAAATTCCATTGACAAGATTGTTTTTTGCACAATTAATGGATGTGTTTCCGACTTGCATGATGTTGCTTAACACAGTTTACACACTTTTTATTCTTCCACACATTCAATGAGTTTTTGGTAAAAAAAAAAACCGAGCAAACTCAAAATTTTAATACGAAAAAATTAAAAGTCGAAAGCCCCAAGTTATTTATGTTGGTACAACAACTATTATTATTTTGAATCAGCAATAGGGCATAGAATTCATGGCTTTATACAAAAAAAATTTTTCCTCTTTTTTTTAAATCAGGGGAACCTTAGTGCCACATTGCAATGCATTGAAAATACTTAGCGCAATTTAGCTACGTGGTTCAACTCCCTATATTTCTCTGTAATTTTTTCCGTCCTGTTAGCAGTTTTCATCCTGTACTATATCTTAAGTTCAAGTCTATATTTACCCCAAAGATATATGGTTCGTTTAATCACGAACTTTGCCACATATCAATAATATGCATACCATACGAGGTTACTTTTACTTCAGTATCATTGAAATTATGTAAAGAAAAAACAAAATTTAAATTTTTTATTTAAATGAATGATTATTATTTTTTAAATAAGTGATTTAAATCGGCGTACCCTGACTTATAAATAAGCTTGGTTCGCACTTACTCTCAGAACACACGTTCCAGCATCTGCCTATTCGTCAGAAATTCCCCAGAGAAATATTCACGAAGTTCGTGTAGAGTCCAGAAAAATAGTGGAAACTTTCATAACGGACACTCCCCGTCAACGGTCTTCACAATGTACTTTACTATCTCACTAAATACCGTCGACGCCATTTATCAGAATCAACGGATAATACAGTCTAGTATTGCTACCATTTTTTGCAAAGAACGGATCGGACCAAAATTACAATATGAGCAAAAATTCGTTGGAAGTCATCGGAACTTTTGAAAATGTTATCAAAATTTTTTTCCGGCGAAAGTTTTCTTTTTTGCACATATTCTGAAGTTAAGATTTAGCCAAACTTTTTTTTCCCTGGCATTTCCATACATAGTGCGGCGACTATTAGTTACGGGAGTGTACAATAGAGTTTTGCGATGAAAACAATAGTAGTGTTCTGTTCTACACCGCACATACTCGAGAAGCGAGACGAGGGAGAGAAAGAGATCACTCAACGAGGTGTGCGACTTGAACAAACATGTTTATTTTCACCTGGATCAGTTGATTTTCACTATTTGCTGATTGGTCCGGTTTTTCATATTTTCTTCCTTTCCCTTTAAAAAAAAAAAAAGCTTCTACGGAGGGATCATCACACCCTTCGGTCATTTTCTATTTTTCTCCTCCTTTACTATACTATGTGCGGGCATCTCTTCCTCCACCCCTATGCGGTTTTTTCTTCTAAGTCGAAATTCTTGTAACTAGTACCTCTTCGTCCCACTATAAGCGCAGCTGAAGAGGATAGATGATAACGATAACTAATGCCGTGCACATAGTGGGGCGACCAAGAGGTACGGGAGTATATAATTGAGAGATTAGCGGCGAAAACAGTTGTATTATTTTGTTATACACCGCACAGTGGCCACTCAACGAGGTTCGCGACTTGAACAAACATATTTTTTTTTCACCTCGGTCTATTGATTTCCGCTATATGCTAATTGGTCCGTTTTCTTTTTTTGTAAAGAGGGAGAGAAAGAAAAAGAGCTTCTGTGGGGAGGGATCACATCATCATCGCCTCCTCACATTTCAGAACCCCTCCAGTCATTTTCTCTGACTGCCAAGACAATTGACAAATATTTCAGTACTTAATGTCGTAATCAGTCCATAGTATTCGCTTTAATCCATGTAGGCCTACGTGTGGAGCTGCTTTTGCAATGGCCTTTCCACAGTGAAGGCAAATATATCACGAAAACAGACGCTTTCCTTCAGTTCTTGATCAGTTTCTTTCAGTTGACCAGATTCTAATTTCTTTTTTTGAGAGACATTTTTAAGGAATCTATGAAGCGTATTGTGCACATTAAAAAAAATATCATAATTTGTGATAAACATTAGACAGTTCCATTTCAACGCCTCACAATGACTGAATAAACAAAATGCAGAGTTTTAGCTTAAAGGAAAAAAAATAGGTCTCGTTTTTGGGAATAGAATAAAAAAAATGGAAACGATTGAACATTTCGCAACCAATTATGTAGGAAATACAAACAGTTGTCCCATTTTACTAATACCCGTTTAGCATTCGTCCCGTTCGACCAAACGAGATATTTGATCACCGTGCTTACAAACGGGACTTTTTCGGATATATTTATCATTCGGTTAATGCTATCAGAAACCCTGAAACCCAATGTGATCACAGAAAGCGGCGTGGACGGTGTTAACGGACACGACCGGTAGCGGATAAAAATTTCGGTTGCACGTGTGTCCGTTGGCGTGAGATTCCGCTATACAGGGACGGATTAAAACGTTTGAAGTCCATAAGCACTTGAATGATTTTGGTGCGCCCCCCTCCCCGTCCCTAAAAGTATATATTACTCGATGTCGAATCTATAAAGGAAAAAAAACATTAAATGAAATTTTATATTTCAGAAGCAACTCCCATCGACTGCTTATTAAGATTTCACAAAGTGGCTTCAAACGCAACCACTGACTCTTGGCATGGCCGATATTACATTATTTTTGGTGAACCATATAATCATTGGGTACCTGTTCTTTCAGAGATGCATTATCGAATTGCAATCTGCCTGTACCTATCATCAAAAGAAGAGTAAGCACCCTTACGGCAAGTTTAACATACGAATACATGACATGACGATGATTTCAATCCTTGAATGCAATTCCTCCAACGTGTTTGACTGAAACGTTGATCAAGTGCTCGTGAGCACGAAATCGGACACGAGCATCGAGCACTCTAGGTACTTCAGGGAGCACCATGGTGCTCGCGTGCAACGAGTTGGAGATGCCTGTTCTAGGAGTTCGAGATCAAACCATAAAAGGGTGGCTCTAGGCTGCGTAGTCTATGAAGAAGCTAAAAATATATATATTAAGTATTTTTATGCAAAATTTCAAATTATGAGCGTATTGGACCGAATGATTCGCAACCCGTGATTTTTTTTTTTTTTAAACGTGATCCTCACGCACTCCCAAGAGATCAGTAAGAAAAGTAAATTTGTTAGTGTTAGTAGACATCGAAGAACCGGGATTTGAACCGAGACTTGCACAATCAGAGGCTACTAGCTCCCTAATCATTGGACTGCCAGGCGACAATTTCTGATGCATTTCATCTGTCTGGGAACACAGCAGCGAGTTTTCGGGATTACTTTACTGGTGCGACTTAAACGCCAGAGAGGCACCGAAACTATCTCGCACGGGTAATAATAATTAACTATGAGATAAAACCCTCTGAAACCATGCAGCAGTCGATCCGCTAATGACTCAACGATTTGAGAATTTTCAAGTTCAAGTCCTTATTCTGTAGAACTAGGCTTAGTCTTAAATTTGTAATTTTTGATTTAGCATATATCATACATTGGTTGGGAATGGTAACGATTTATTTTATTAACGCTAAGGTTTCACTCGGACACAACCCGAGGACCTCGTGACAAGTAGATCTGTTTACAATTTGCGAGAGTTAGTATGCAAAATTGGTAGGCAGGAATTTTTTAGCTGGTAGAAAGGGCCCCTCAGAAAAATCAGTTTGTCAAAGGGCTCCATGTTGCTGTTAAAATGGCTCAAGCTAACTTCATAAAAATTGCACGAAGTCTCTTTCCAAAACCTAAGCATTAACGTGATCTCTAGTTTGAAATATTATCAGTTTTTCTGTATTTGTGCCATCCTTTTGATATCTTCAACTATACAATCAATCGAAAATTTTTGGATTTTCTGCCGGATGATTGATGCTAGAAAAAAAAATTGCACATTAAAAAAAAACATTTTGGCAACTTTTTGTGGTGCCCCTTTTCTCTTGATGCCCTTAAGAACGTGCTTATTTTGCTTAATGGTTAATCCGGCCCTGCCGCTGTAGTACCTCCTTGATGGTTCTTTAAGGCAATGGTTCTCAACCTTTGGAAGAACGCAGCCCGGTTGATTTCTTTTTAGTGATTAGAAGGCCCAGTCATCTACTCGATTAATGAGCAACAAATGGAGCAAAATGAAACAGTGAATCGCATTCAGGCCCGGTTTGACTGATGTCAGGGCCCGCCGGTTGAGAAACACTGCTCTAAGTTAATATCGAATTTTCTCCAAAGAGCGCGCCTCAAACGTGTTCAATAGTGTTTAGGTTTCAAAATCACTATCGCTCTTGGTATCACAATCGAATGTCCTAACTTTGCAAGATGATTGTGATGATTGTGATTTGCAGGTGATAACCATGTGAATGAACCGAGGCTGCTTTCCTGAAAAGTCTGGCACAGATGTAAGAGAGCTTAGGCTGTGAGATCTCATACTAACTACAATATACTTATATATTTTTCAGTAGTCAGAATAACTCTAGAATTCTTTTTCTCTGCGATTTTTCAACTTTGAGGTGCGAATGTGCGCCGGTCTCCCATTTGGAAAATGGAAGACCTTTATGTTGTATTAATAAAACCTTTTTATGTCAATTGGTTGATTTTTTTTATATTAATTTTCAAAACGTGTCCAGGAATTCCCGCCGACCCGGTATATTTTATAAAACTAAAGTTGACTTTCTGCCCCTAAAAAATTGATCACATGATCGAACAAACCAAAATTGGAAATTTTGATTGGGCAAGGTGTTATTCCCTGCTAGTTATGTTCAACAAAATGTAGTGATGTTAAGTTTGGTGGCCAACTTTGAGCAATTTAGATGACCACTGTTTTTGTTTTAAATCTTGCTACGGTGGGGGAATTGTTCTCGAATATCTTCCAGATATGTGGCAATATTGACAGTATCACTCTAGGCCTATAAATGCTTGAAATTTGCCACGGCTTGGGTCAGGTCACTTTGGCGTCCAGAAAAATTGGTATTGGAGCAGAAGAGATCTTATACACAATTTCAAAATGTTGGAGTTTAAAAATTCAACGAAATTCTGATTTTATCACAGTGCCTCTTTAAACTTGGGGAGGTGATATCAAGTCCTGGAAAAGTTGAGAAAACATTATTCACACCATTTTTCTTGTCTAAAAAACCATGCTTGGCTCCTAAGAACCCTGGCTGGGGCCTAAAATTTTTTTTAAAATTTGTCAAGCACCTTCAATTTTCAATTACACGTACTTCTTTAGATAAAGGTAAAATAAACATTATTTTAATCACCGTGCACGTGTCATACATGGGTGATTCTCACGATATTGGCCTAAATTGTGTGTTCCCCAGCAGTTTACACATTAAATATATTTGACACAGTACTTCCCCCCCCCCCCCGTCACTTTCTATTTATATTTCAGTTTCTGAAAAGTCCCCACTCTGTTTTCAATTTTTCATCAATATATTTTTAAAATCTGCTTGAACAAATTTTCATTCGTTGAAGAAATGTCCTTCTCCTGGCTGTCATCAGCCCATCTTTCAAATTTTAAAATGATAATGTTCTATCCTAAAACAAAAATATATTCTTTTTTCACTAACATATATTTTTAGGACCTTTCATATTTAATTTTTTTATGATTTTAAATACTTTTACCAATAGTTTACAGCCGAATTAAAATTTCCCAAAACTTTTTATTTTTCCATTTGTGACATTTGGAAATCATTGGTTCTAGGCCTAAGACATCAGTTAGAATAGTAAATCAATTTACAAATTAGGTTTATTCACCAAAAAAGAGGCGAGTGTTTTTATTAAAATTTAATTTAAAAAAATTGCCCCCATCTCATGGGGGTACATGTACCATAGATTAGGAAACGCTGTTTTGAAGCAATATACAACACAAATAAATAGCATGTATTTTTTATGAGAGAATTAAGGCTTTACAAGTGTAATTTGTTGGATACATAGACAATGTTCTGACTGACAATGTTTATGAATATGTTCTGAACAGACAATTCTCAACTTTTATCAATGAAAGCCGAAAAATGGTACTAATCCAATTCATAAGCAGATACAGGGGGCGGACAAAGGGGTGATTGCCCCACTTTGCATTAAAAAAATATAAGTGCAATTAGCACAAGCAAAAGGGCAGAGGTTGACATTTGCCAGCCCCTCACATCCAAATGTGAGCCGATCTCCCTGTTAAAGTCTCGTTGCAGAGAGCAACAGGTATACTATTCAATAATTATACTTCATGCATAGTTAGAAAATTTATGGCAGATCGCAGCACTACACATAACAAACATTACACAGAAACAAACTTCATGGAAGGTGCACACACACACACACATTCCAACATGTACCAATTCGTTAGAAGTTCTGCAGAGGAATATGGACGAGATGCATACATGATTTAGGAGCCCCTCTCATCCGAGAATAGAGTGTGCTGTGGGTGCTATGAATATTTCCTTTATTAAGCGCATAGCAAGCATCCAGAGGTTTGAAACATTTCGAAGAGCCTGTATCCGCTTATGATCCCATTCAAAGGGCATCAGCCCCACAGCAGAATAAAGAGCCCTCAGCTGACCAGAAATTCCTCAGCTGCAGTAAAAATTTCTCGTAATAGGGTTTTCCAAGTACTACATTTTTCTTTCAATTCTTCCTGATTTTTCTGCAATGTATGTCACAGTTTTCAACATATTCTGTTTGTGGAAGAGAGCATCAGTTTCAATGTTTTAGAACTGGCAGGTTTGGAACTTTTTCTATAGGAATGGTATTATAGTTATTAGCATGACTCTATGGTTTTTATGGTTTTGTGATACTGGTATGGGGACTTGAAATTTATGAATATGTTATAGCCAAAGCCCGAATTAATCCAGTTCACGAACTGACCAAGTCCAAAATTTGGGCTTTGACTAGCCAATGTGTGAAGTAGTTGCAGATCCCTAGCCAAAAGAAGGATTGACTCTGTGTCAACACTAAGTCTGCATATGTTTTTTTGTTATAATTATGGTCAGCTATGGCAACCCTAATGATCAAAGGAATCAGAATATCAATATCTTAGGGCAGGGATTCTAAAACTGTGCACCACGGAGAGGCTGTCCTAATAAAGGTTTTCAAAGAAGCTTTTTGTTGAACTGCTTTGGGGAGCCGTGGATAAGTGTTGATTAGGAAAAGGGATGCCGTGGGTGTATAAAGTTTCAGAACGCCTGTCTTAGGGGATTGATATCGATATTACAGACTCCAGACACTTCTGGCCAATGTCCAAAACTCCATAGAATTTCTGACATTGGCTGGGTCAATTGGCAGATTTTGAGCTTTGGCCATAATGGATATACGTCAAGAAATTTGATGCAAGAAATTTTGATTTCTGGATAATATTGTGAGGGTACTTCAGCCAGAGGCATATTCACTGGGATAGCTTGGTAGGTTTGCATGCTTGCACACTGTTTTCTGTCATTCACGTATATACAAACTCTTTAGGTCACTCTTTTGGTAACTCATTGACAACTGAAGGTCTGATGCTTTGTATATTACTCACTGAAATGGCCCTTGCTCTCTATGTCACTCTTTTGGTTATTCATGTGCTAGCACTTTGCAATCATGCAATCTTTGTAATCACCGCTTTCTCACTTTCTTGGCCACTCTCATACTTGCACACTCACACTCTATTCTGTTACTCACATGGTTACGAACTCTTTAGGTCACCCTTTCAGTCATTTCCATGCTTACACACACAGGGCTGCCACTAGGGTAAGGCAGAGAGGGTTTGGCAGGGGTGTCAGAAATGTTTCAACCCTCTGGATGCTTGCTATGAGCTTTATAGAGGAAATTTTTATAGCACCCACAGCACTCTCAATTCTGACGCCACTGCACCAACAATGGCACTTTTTTTAATGTTCAAATTTAGGAGGGGGGGGGGGACCAAAATAAACACTGTCCCCAGGAGATAGAGTAAATTTTTGTTTTTAGTTGCTGTCCTGCTTACACTCATAGAAAAAGGGCTCATAGAGTCAAACAGGGCTCCACCATAGAAATTACATACTGAAAATGCCTCAGCGAGTCAAAAAGGTCAAGAACTGCTGCTCTACGTCAATCATGTCACTCTCTGACCTGGTCCCTCAGTCTCTAGCAAAGGCAGATTCATAGTTTTATCTGTGGGTTAAATAAATTTTGCCACCCCTTTCTTTGTCAAATTTTAGTAATTCTCCTGAACACTTGTTCTTCAAATTTGTCGTCCCACCAAACTTGCCCCCTGGGCTGCAATCTACCAAGCTATCCCTGTAAATTTTCCTCTGGCTGAACGGATGCTCAGTCAGAGGCAAATTATAATCCAGTCAATTATTACCAGAAAATTATAATCCAGAAATAAAAATTTCTTGCATCAAATTTCTTGACGTTATGGCCAAAGCTCAAAATCGGCCAGTTGACCCAGCTAATGTCAGAAATTCTGTAGAGTTTCGGACATTGGCCGGAAGTGTCTGGAGTCTATATTTAGAGTGACATAAAGAGTGTTGAACCATATTTTATATATATAAATATATAGTGGGCAACATAAAGAATGTGAAAGCACATGTGCAACCAAAACTGTGATTCAAAGTGTGAGTATAGAAGTAACCTAGAGAATGTGTGAGCATGGGAGTTGGCCAAAAGAGTGTGTGAGCATGGAAGTGACCTAAAGAGTGTGTGAGCGTGGGCAGGATGAGGGGAGGGCAACTTGGGGGGGGGGGAGAAGCAGGCAGGTCTGGAAAAGAGGGGGAGTACAAATCTCACTCTTAAACCTCAATTTCAACATCACATTTTGGGAGGTTGCCAAAATGTGTGCTCGCTCTAGCTGACCAAGCATCTAATTGTGGTCCTGAGAGCAGGAATGACAAAGAATGTGTGAGCATGGGAATGGCCTAGAGAGTGAGGGAACAGGTCAGTGAAAGACCAAAAAATGTCTAAGACAGAGTGTAAGCATATGAGCTGGAATTTGAGGGCGGGGTCACAACTGCGGAGAGCAGGCGGGTCTGGTGCCAGGGACACTGGAACAGAAAGGGCACAAAATATGTGCTTGACGCGGCTGACCAATCCTCTAAGTTGGGGCCATTTGAGGCCCCCCCAATAATTCATGAATATACAATGCAATGGCACTGTATATTCATTCCCATCCTTCGCATGGGCGGAGATACAGGGAAGGGGGCGAACGTGGGGACATTGCCCCCCCAGGGTCAAAAGTGGAGTGGGCAGATCTAATGTATATGTGTATATATATGAATTGACATCATCATCATCGTGCCCACCCCCCCCCCCCCCCCCGGACTTCCAAGTCTATCTCTGCCTATGATCCTTCTGCTTCCCTCGTACAGATTCATGTCCTATATATATGCAAGAAGAATGGTGATTTTCAGCCCCCCTCAATGTACTGCTATGGTGGGCGAGTGGTCAGTGACGGACTGACATCGCGAGGATCCAGGTTCTAATCCCACCTTCACTATACTGGTGGTCGGCTGAAATTGGTTTTCTTTGGTTCCCAAGTTCGACGGGTGAATGTGAGCCGATCTCCTAGTTGAAAAGTCTCGCCAGAGAGATTAGCAGGCTTACAATGATACAATTATTCAATCATTACACTTCACTCATAGTTGGAAAAATTGATGGCAGATGGAAGCACTACAAACAACAAGCACTACAAAGAAGCAAACTTCTCGTCAGGTTCCCTACACATACCCACACATTCCAACATGTACAATTCGTTAGAAGTTCCGCAGAGGAATATGAATGAGGTGCATGTGTTTTCTTCATGTTGGCTCCTTTGCATGAAATAGAAGCCGGGGAGAGGGGTGGGGGCTAACCAGGCTATAGACACGGGTGGAAATTTTCAGGAATGAGTTGCCAATAAAATTCGACTAGAATGGGAGAAAATGATTATTTTTAGGTTTTTACGGAATGGTATATGGGTGCTCTGCTTGAAATTTATGCTAGAAATTTTGATTTCTGCATTATATTGGGAGGGCGCTCAGCCATGGGTAACAAAATACAAGTGCTTGAGCACCCGTGGCTAATATCATTTGAAATCATTGTCAATGGTTTCATCACGATACGATTTGACAACTCCCTTTTAAAAATCACGGAATTCTCATAATTTTTCCAAGAATAATCAATCACGTTTATCGGTCATTATTGGAAATATTACATTGAATACCTCAAACACCACATACAAATATTTTATTCATAGGAAATCAACGCATAATAAACAAATCTTCCTATATTTCTGTAAAAAGTTTTTAAAAATTGAAAATGAGAGGGTTGAAATTTAATGACTTACTCATGAGAGATTTAGTCATGAAAGACTGCCGAAGACGCTAATGAGGAGATCATCTTTCCCGGGAAACTTTTCATAAAGACATTTCACAAATTTAAATAAACAAAAAAAACGAAGTAAAAAATTTTAAATATCAACAAACAGCGTCGTGTTGCCGAAAATGATTTTAAAATTTCCCATCAAAAATTAGACACCTGGTGATTTTGTTGACCATATTTTATAGGAATTCAATTTCAATCTGTAACTTTTGTTGCCATCTATCCGGAAAATGAAGAACTTCATTGATGAATTACAAACAGAAAAATAGGACCCAACTCGTTATATTTCTGAAACATAGATGGCAGCAAAATCATGAAAAATCAGGATTAATTTTTTTTTACCAACGGTTAAAGCCGTCCAGATTTCTATATGTCAACAAACATGGCAACCCACATATTGAGTTAAAGCGAGGCTCTGATATAATTTTGACGATATTGCTAATACAGGTATCATAAAGTTAATAAACTTTCCCTATAAAAGTGTCAATGTTTGAATACCGACAAGTGAAAAATAATTGAGAAACATTGAATTTATCGATGTAAATACGGACGGTCTTAACTCACTATAGTTTCTCTTGTAAGCTGTACGGCTGTAACATATAATTTCTGAGTTTGAAAAATATTTCTTCTACGGATGATGTACTGTCATCTAGTTTTTAAGGATGATACTAGATGTAAGGTTTATTGTTTTCTTTTTATAAATAACAGATGACACTAGCTGTTTTATACTCTGTTTTATTTTCACGATGAGGTTTTCACAGTCAGTCGATAGATGACACGAAAAGTGTCAATGTTAAGATATTAAAATATTATTTTAGAAATGAGCGAAAAGAAATCGGTGCAGTGCTCCATTTTTTAAAACGCATAGTTTGCTCTAAAAAAAAATAATTTTCGGGATGATTGAGAATACGGGAACGTCCAGCAGAATACGGGTCATATGGTCACATTTTGGTCAGAGTGGAGAAGGGGAAAAAAATTATTGAACAATATCGATTGGTGGATTGGCCCACTGCCCTTGTTGTCACTGGTTCACCGTTGTGTCATATATGTTTGCGATGGCCAATGAGAGAGGGCGTACAGCCACACAGCTGATCATGCAGTTTTCATTTTTTTAATTAAAGAGTTAAAATTCAAGAGCTATTCAAAGGCATTAATTAAAAAGCAATTAACGCTAATTTGAAGTTCACGCCAAGCTAAAAAGGTACGCTTCATTGTCTCTCGATACGCTTGCGTTTATCTTTATGCATGATTAAAATCTCCGCAAAGATTTCGGTCAAGTTATTGATCAGTTTTGAACTCTATACTCGACATTTTTCCTCCCCGCTTTCCTCTCATTAAATGTCCTCGCCATGTACGTGCTAATGATTTACAAAGAAAAAAAGATAGGGTATGCACGCTATTTGCGTACATTCTACCATACTAATAATGTTATGATTTCAATGAATATTATAAAGCTAGTCGTAGGCGGTGGAACCTGTGGGGGTCGAAGGCTGTCTGTGCCCCTCCAATAAATTCTGTGTGGGGGGCGGCGGCTAATGATTATTGAATATACAATGCTCCGGCCTCTCTTCCAACTGCAAGTAAATCTTTCACCTTTTATTAAAAATTTCCGTGGAGAGGGGCCACTCAACCGAGCTTTCGATCATTTTCGCCGGCAATCGTCCCCCTACAGCTGCAACTAGAGGGGTGGGGGAAAAAATCTCAACCCTTTTACCTCTCCTTCAATATCAAAAGTGGGAAGGGGGCGCTAAAATGTGTGCTTGACCCGGCAGATCAAGCATCTATTTCCAGCCCTGATTTTCAGCCCCCTCCCTCAATATTTTTGCAATGTCGGCACCTCTGGGTCTGGTGTAGTTTTGATTACCAGATCAGCAAGAACAGAATCTCCCGCTATCGAGATCATACTCCGCAGAGAGAGAGCGAGCTGCTGACCATGATCTGGTTCATAGAGATACCCCCTTCTCCCCACCCCCCAGCATCAATGGAAGATGCTGGTTTAAACAGTCAAAAACTGTTATGCATCAAAAATATGCCAGCTAGTTTAAAAATGCCCATTTTAATAATAAAATCTTTTACAGCTTCTTTTCAGCACAGACGTGCAAAATGGCACGTCTTCTACACTCAAACGAAACTTGCCTAAAATACAGGGTTCCTGGACAGGCTGGACGGGTTATCGAGAGTCTACCATACCGCAAAGACACAACTGTTTGTTTCCTTATTATAACATGCATAGTAGCATGTGCTGTGTGTAGAGACCAAGTAGTCTTCCTTAATTCAGCTATACCCTTTCACAAGGCTGTAGCTGGGGGTGGGGGGAAGACACTTAGGGGTCTGGTTTCCCCTTCCTGAAATGTGAGAAAATGAGTGAAGAGGGGGGGGGGGGTAAAGATTGCCAAATATATTGTTCTACCACTTGCTGTCCCCCCCCCCCCCCCACCAATGGAATTTCTGATTACGGGCTTGCCCTTCCAGGAATATCAGTAGAGAGACACATTATTGACTCTGTTTACCCAGATTGAAAGAAACCAGGGTTTGAATCTTTGCAGAGACAATAAACATTTTCTTCCCAAAGTTCATCTTGGCACTAATAAATATCAAGGAAGTTTATTTCTCCAATGTGCTGAAATGTGTGTTAAAGCACTGAGAAAATAACATCTACTTCTTCAATTAACTCATCATTTTTACATTATATTATGCCAAACATTATGGTGTGAAGCAGTGGTCTCTGCAATGCATGACCTGTACTTGTGGCTCTCCGAGCTCTTTGGTAATGTGTGTAGCTATAGCTTAGTGGTTTGCGTACCAATAGCTACATAAGATGTGTTTCTATATCGTATCTGCCAAGTCTTCCGTATTTTCCGGGAGGCTTCTGAATTTCTACTCCATCTCCCGGACTATATCTCCTGAATTTCAAGCATGATTGTAAAAATCCTTTCTTTTAGGGGAAAAAAGTATTCCTAAACAATTTACTCGGGGAAAAAAAGACTGTTGCTTTCATTTTTATTCCTGGAATGAAATCACAAGCACAATGCAAATTGGCACCATACTGCGTCAAATAATGAATCGTCAATAATGAATTCTTAAGTCAGCCACCTCGTTGGGCAATTTGCCTGTTGTGGCGTTGTATTTGTATTTGCAAACAGCCAACGTCGACAATTCGGCCTTTCAACATCCGAAATTGGTAAGATGACTTGTATCGGCTTTGACCATATGTCCTGTTAAATCTATGTATCCAGTCTCAGGTCCAATGGTAATTTTTTTTTATTGGCATGATTAAATTTGATAGTAGTAAATTGGTAATGACAGGTAGTTTAACCTATTGATTAGCAATGTTTGGCAACTTGGAGTGAATCAGCAATGGCTTGTACCATATCCCATTTTAAGAAAGAGGAAAATTTCTATAATATTACTTTTATTAATGAAAAATCCCAACACTGTTTTTAAAAAATCTCTTTTCCTATGTGTTTCTTATATGAAATTTGGATCTGCATGGAAAACCTCCCTAATTCTCGTTCTCCAAATTTGGCAGCTGTGCTATGGCTAATTTTTTTTTATAATGGTGGTGATTTGATTACTGTATCACAAAATATCAAATGTGATGTCAACTTGATGTGGCAGCAGTTGAAGATGCTTGGCTCAGTGGCATTCATTACATTAGAGAAAGGTGATTCTTATTTGAAAAAAATTTCACCTTGAATGTACTGGTCAGTTTGATGCATATGTTACTGACAATTTTGCAGTTTTAAAATTTTATTTTCAGAATTTTTATTTCTACCTGATTTAAATTAATAATCTTTATTTCCCTCTTTATAGCTTTCGCAACGTCAAGAATTTTACAGAAAACATGACTAAAGATATTCAGGTTGGAATTTTTATTATTTTTGTGATGCGTGCTGTGTATGTATATTAATATTGCAAAAATATATAGGCTATGAAGGGCTTATATACTGCTTACCACTTTATGTGATCACATCAGGACTCTGAATTTCTTATAACAATAATCGATAACTATTGCAAAAAAAAAACCCTGTAGCATTTTTGATGACTATACATGCGTTCTGGTGCAAACAAACAAGACAACTTCGTTATTTTTCATTACTGGTTGTAAAATGTTTGATCATACTGCTGCTGCATTGCACTGACTCTTTTTTTGTCACATTGCTCTGAAACAGGATTTATCCTCCCTGAAAAAAAAAAGCAGAGATCATTTTTTTCCCCCATTCATCCAATTTTTTTTTAAAGTACTGTAAGTTACATTCCATAGATCTCTTGAGAAAATTCTTTCGAACAAAAAATGTTGATCTGGTTATATAATATAATAAGATAAAAAATAAAAATATAAAAGAAACTGATCAACAGGGAATGGATTTTTTTTTCAATCTATGATTTGCTGTTACTGTCTAAAAGTGACTGGTTTTTTTTGAGTTGGCCCGCCGGGCCTCACAAAAATGAGATCTGGTTGAAATTTTTGAGAATTTGCCTGGTAGGTCCTCAGAGAAATTCCTTGGCCCGGAGCCCATTATGTTCTTAAGATCGCTTTTAGAAAGCCATCATAAAAATCAATTTTTTCCACATGGAACAGGGATCATAGGAGGTATTATGGCCTGATTAGGCCACAGTGAACTGAGTATGGAAATTATTGTTAACTAGGAAGGATGATACACCTTTTCATCTCCTACATGGTCTTCCTAGTTGATGACAATTTATGGGGGGGGGGGGAGGGAAATAAGTCAGAAAAAGTCTTGGGCAGGGTGCACACTGGACTGATATGACAAGGGAAACAAATGTGATGCATAATGAAACAAACATGGATTGGTTGAAAACATGAAATTAACACCAGTTTTATGTCATTAACCAATGTGTGTCAATTTTATTACGCTTTACAGTCGTTGTGGTGCAGTATGCACTCTGCCTTAGCTCAAAATGCACAAAAAATGAAAAAAAGTTAAACTGAAATCCTCAAGAAAATTTTCCCATGTTATTATGTAGGTCTCTTCCATACTTTATGAAAGTGATAACATTACCCAAATGATAGAATTATCTGTTATTCCAATAACTGGTATCTACATGCTGCCATGTATGAGTATTTATATTTCTATGACATGAAATATATTCATGTCATATATATAGCCATCCGGTGACTCGTCGTCCATGAGCTATCGGCTGATTGGTTCACCGTCCATCGCACGGTTCTGTTCGGCACATATATACGCTCTAGCGAAGGAAAATCTCTACCTCCTCTGTAGCTTAATGATTAGAGCACTCGTCCGGCAATCGAGGGACCTGGGTTCGACTCCCGGTAGAGGCAGAGATGAGTTTTTCCTTCCTTAAAAAATTAATATCTCAAATAATAAATATCTTCACAACATCCAGTCTTCCGTATATCTTGTATTATTTATATTTCTAACTGAAATCAACATCATTTCCAAAGTCTTCATACTTGAACCTTAAATTGCAACAAAATAAGTTGCGTATTTCTTACAATAGAGCTTATTGAAAAACAATGCAAAGCTTTTTGCTTTGTGAGGCTTGAGGCAGAATGTTGTAAACCCCTTTCCTTCTATTAACAAATTTTCTATTTTTAATTGTTTCTTTTTCCTGCACTTTAACATGTCATCTGCGCATAATGTCATGGCCACCTATTCTAATGCTGGGTATGCCCAGATGACTACTACTTTAATATGCATCAACTCCGGATTATCATTTTTACTGATCTAGTTGGGTTGGAAATGAAAGCATCTATTGATGATAGCCTCAGGTTAATTAGAGGCCCCAATACAAAATATAATGAAATCTGCGACGTACGTTGCAGAACAATCTGAAAGAATTTTAAGGAGCACTGTTATGTAGAAAACATTATTATGGAAACTTTTACTGCAGAGCACTTCCAGTCAGTCAAGGGCTCATTGCAGAGCAATGCAAAACATTCTGCTTTGGGAAATAGGGAAGATATTTTTTTCTATGTTCTTCCCTAGGATTGATGCCCGGGATGATGAGCACCTTAAAATAAGAGCAATACTCACCAGGTCTCTGTTGTAATTTCCTCACCTTACTTTTCATTTTGTTAATATACCACTTCTGCAGCTGGCTGTAAATCACTAGAGAATCCGCTGGAGGATTGGTCACTGGAGTCTGAGCCTGTGAAGTGTGGGTCCACCTTTAGGAATTTTTTGTTGTGAAATTAGGAGCGGCTCATAAGGCAATTATATAACTTTGCAAGAAAAATTCATTTTTGTCCTAAGCTAAGGGCTAGCTAGTAAAGGCTAAATGACCATCCTTATCAAAAAAAGGATCAAATACATCCCAGACATAATTTTTCACTCGATTTTAATATTGCTTCATATTCTTCATCGTAAAAATTTGTTTCATGAAAAGACTCAACCTTTACCTTCAAGCTTCTTATAGTTTTTTTGATTTATTAGGATTTCAAAACTTTTTGGGGATATAACAGACCCATTTCAGAAAGGTGCAGCTGCATTTTTTCACCTGCCTAAGTCTGGCCTTGATTATTTGATATCAACTTTAAAGTATTTGTAAATGCAAATACATATTTACTCCTGAAGTTTTTTTGTCTAAATAAATATGTATTATTGATATTATATTTTTTATATTTCTTTTTTACACATGTACATAGGCAAAAGTTCTGTATGACTTCCAAGCTCAACCTGATTCAGGTGAATTGACAGTATGGGCAAATGAAATCGTGACAGTTATCAGACAAGTACTTGCAAATTTTCTATAATATTTTAACTATTTGATACTATTTTTGCAAAAATTTCATTTTTTTTTCATTTTATTTAAAGTTGAGATGTTATTTAATTTCCATCTCTCCTGATTCCAGGATATAGCTGATGGCTGGTGGGAAGGTACAAATAGCAGAGGTGAATCTGGTCTGTTTCCTGCTGCATATGTTGAGGTGTGTTGATTAAAATTTCATTCTTTCAATTGAATCAATGCCTTGAAGAACCAAACTCTTCTTCCCCCCCCCCCCCCCCGATGTATTTTACATACAGTTGCATTTCAAAATTTTAAATCTGTGCATAAATAATGAGCATTATCCATCTTTATTTAATATTGTGTAATGTTCACACCTATCATTATAAATTACAATGTTGATATATCTTTTTTCCCAATTAGGTTATCGAGAGTTCTGGATCAGACCAGCAATATAGTAACCACATGCATTCGTCCCAGTACTCTGCTGATGATATTCAAGTCACAGGTTCACGTGATGAGTCTGATGCCATTCATGATTGGGAGGATGAATGGGATGATGATTGCGCTTCTGGACAAAAAGTAAGGAAAAATGCCAGAATTTTATTTAAAAAATTGGAACTAGTAAAATTCATCTGAGCAAATTTAGTTTGGTTTCTTCGAGCAATGCAATGTATTAGACCAACAAGATTACAGTGCATTATTTTGCTTCACTTTAAGGCTGGACAAATCCCAGGTGTCACGTCACCATGCCAATTAAAAAATTAGTATTGGCACCCAAAAGTTTCTTTGTGTAGTTACCAAATTGCAGGCTGGGACCAGCACAAAGTGTTTGAAATTTATAGCAGCCTATCTGCCAACATGAGAATCACTATACCCTGAAAAAGTCAAAAGACTTATTACTTTAGACTTTTTTTTTCAGTTGAAATTTTTTTTTGCCACCTAAAAATTTTTCTTTCTGGTGCCCAGAATTTTTTTTGAGATTTGTCCAGCCTTGCTTTACATTTTACTCTGTGAGCAATGTTAATCTCTTTTTTTTATCCTCCCCTGATATTTTGCTGCAATCTTTGCACCATCTCAAGTCCAACCCTTTATGATAAAGTAACAGGTTTGTAAAGTACAGTGTAACCTTGATATATCAGTACTCTATAGATCAAGAAAAATTATCATTGTAGAGGGGTTATCGTTATCTCGAGAGTTTTCATCAATATCATCATTGTCATCAGTCGCCACCAAATTTATGCTGCTGTTTGCATCTCCTCTGCATTGGCATTCTTTGTTACAAGAAACCCAATATAATATATTTATATGTATTTATTCACAACAAAAAAATTATAATTGATTAGTTTATTACTAAAATTCAAATAGTGGTTTCATACTGTAAAATGATTTACCCCACAATACTTTTGTATACTACACAAATTCTAGCTTCACATGAAATTCATTGCATAGCGGCCAAGTCTCGGATTTTCCAAGAGTCTCCTGAATTTTGGCCGTGATTGTAAAAAATACCTAATTTTAAGGAAAAATTATTTCCAAAGAATTTACTTGAAAGAAAGACATGTTTTTGTTTTTAATCCTCCGAAATGATGTCGCAAGTGTAATGTAAATTGTCACCATTGCGTCAAATAACAAAGAAAGTACTTCATTTTCGGGGTGAAAAAAAAACAAAATTCCCCAAACAGCCAGCGTCAATTCCATGTGACATCCAAAATTGGCGAGATGATTTGTATTTGCTTTGGTCATATGTCCCATTGAGTCTGTATGTCCCATTTCGAACTGATGGCAATTTTTTTGTTGGCTTGATTTGATTAGAAAGTAGTAAAGATAGGTAATTTAACTTACTGATTGGCAATGATTAGTGCCTTAGTGCCTTGGGTGATGTTTTTTGCACGATGTCATGTTTTTGTTCATGGGGAAAATCGCTACATTATTTTTCAAAAAATCCCTTTTACATTAATTTTTATATGGAATTTAGATCTGTGTAAAAACTTCCCTAATTCTAATTCTTAATTCTAAGTTGGTAGTTATGTCATTTACACTTTCAGAGGGTAGATAGTGTAAAATACTGATTTTTTTTTTCTAAATACTCTTTATCCTCTTCACACCTGAGCGGAAACTGACTATTAAAAAAATGTTTTTGATTGATGTGTGTTTATTCTATGTCAAAGTGCCCCTTACAAAGAAAAAAAATCTAATTATTCTGGAATATTGCTTAACATTTAATCAATATAACAGTGAAATCGTGCTTAATGGTCACCCCTCTTTTATGGCCAAAAAAATATTTGTGCTTTTTTTTTTAACTTATATAACACAAACCTCTCTTTCATGGACAATTTTTTTTTGTCTTGCCGGTGTTCCCATGAGAGGCATTTTACTGTATTTAAAATGACAGAAGCAAATTTAAATTCATTTCTGCAAAAATCTTCCTTGAAATTATTTTTTTTTAAATCTCCTGATGTTTTCATGTGTCACTAATAGTTTGAAATTGTTATTTTCCTCACCTTATGCTTAAAAAAAGTTTTTACTATAGTTATTGAACTGTTACAGAGCTCAGGAAAAGATGGTCAGCCTTCTGGTGGTAGTGGCAGTGGTGGCATGCTGTCAGTGCCTACTATGGAGAAAAAAAGCAGCAGCACAGGGGATTTAAGTTCTATTGCCAGCGGAGACCCTTCAAGCAAGTTAGCTGTGAAGAAAAGCTTCAACAGGTCAGTTTATCAACATCCCATAAATCATTCTGTTCAATTATAAAGTTTAATGTCACCTTAATAATGGCAACTCATCTGGTGTAAATTAGTTTACACAATCTAAATTGATAACAGTTGTGGAAACTTTGGTGTGTTGATTCTCAAAATTTATATATTCTGTAAATGGCTATACTGTGGTAAGAAAACCACAACATTACCATTGACAGAACTTAATAGCCATTAACATTTTGTAGCTTTGATCAAAAGATTTCTAGCATTTGTATCTTTTCTCTTTCATCTCAGTAGACATGAAATTTAAAAAAAAAAACATTTTAATTTTAATGTTATTTTTAAAATTTTATTTATACAGATTTTCTGCTTTTGTGAAATCTGGTGGCGAAACATTTATTTTGGGCCAGACTAATGCCAATGTTTCACCTGATGATTATGTGGAGATATATGTAAGTATTTAGATTCATTAAAATTTTTTTTTCAATGTTGGAATTTTCTAAGAACATTTATCTCATCAAAATCATTTAGATCAAATGAGATACAGTTGAACCCCATTATAGCAACCCTAATGTCGTGACAAGCCTGTTTAGCGCCAGAAATTTTCACTGAACAAATTTTCCATATATAGGGCTTGGGCAGGTAACTTTGTGATTCGATATAACACCAAACTCGTTACTGCATCAGAACTCTGCTAAACAAATGATGGCACTATATAGAGTAAGTTTAAATTAATCTCAATCCATCATTTCAATTTGCAGTATTTTCATCATCTGTATCTGGGGAACATTTTATGTGAAAGTCATAAGGTTATTTTATATTAAATCATATTACTAAATTTTTATTATTTTAATGTTATCAAGGAGGAAACTTTGTGGATATTATTGCATTGGCAAACTTTTGATAATATCTAGAAAGTATTTTCCTTGATGTGTTTTAGGCTAAGAAAAGCCATCTCTTTATTTTTTAATATATAAAATTATCATTTTATTTTTGCTTATAAAATATTTTACATAGATCTCTATCCAAGTTATTGAGACAAGCCTGCATTGGTAAATCAAAATTCTATGATAATCAAATATACATTAAATTAAAGGTCCAGTATCATCTACACTAGTTGTAATTAAATATGCACACAGGAATATAGAACATTTGTATTGCATGTTTCGTACAATCAATTTGGTTATCCTCTGGTTTGCAGATATATAATTTTGCATTTGCAAAGTCTGTTTGCCTCTCTTCATTAACAGAATTTTCATTGGTGGGAGAATTTCAGACTTCTGAAATAAATTTTCACTGATGAAACAAAAATTTTGTTAACAGAGTTCTAGATAAATGATGGATTTGGATAAGTGGGGATATACTGCATAGTTATTTAAAATCAAAACCCATTATAATAAACTTCAAGGGGCCGAAAGGTTCTGGTTTGCTACATATGATCTAATGAGAGAACATTCTATGGGTCAAGAACAAAAAAAAAATTGTCATAAATTGGATTTGTTGTAGCAAAGTTTCACTGTACAGTCAGACCTCGGTCTAACATCACCCCTGGGGACTGAATAAAAATGACTTAATAAGCAGGGTGACTAAATAAGGAGTAATCCCAATTCACTAATATGCTGGGAAGAATCAATAAAAAGTGATGTTATTGACCAGACAGTGTTAAAAGTGATGGTTATACCGAAGTCGTACTGTATTTTATTTATCAGTAAGCAAAACACGAAATGTACCTGAGAACTTTGAAGTTTTTGGTTGACATTTATTTTTATAACTTTTTGTTCATTTTTGTCCAATTTTGTGAGAATGGCCCATAATTATTAATTCCGTATAGCCAATTTGGTTATCCTTGCTTTGCAGGTGAATCATTTTTTGTTGCTCATTTTGCATTTGCTGTCTCTTTTCCTTCATTCACATTTTCATTGGAGAAGAATTCAGACTCAAAATTTGTTAACAGAGAATACACAGGGATCAGTTAATCAAGGATCTACTGTATAGTTATGATCAAAAACAAACGTCAGGGGAACCGAAAAATTGTTTATTATATATATCTGATTGAATAAGGAAACATCCTATGAGCCAAGAACAAAAAAAGGGTTTTCGTTTTAAATTAGATTCACTGGAGCAGAGTTTTACTGTACTTTATTTATAGTATTTATGGTTTATAGCCTATTGCTGAAGTGTGCTGCTGCTATGGTGGTCGAGTGGTCACAGTGACGGACTAGTATCGTGAGGACTCAGGTTCGAACCCCACCATTGCCACAGTGGTGGTTGGCTGAAGTTGGTTTTCTGTGGTTCCCAACTTTAAGGCATGAATGCGAGCCAATCTCCCCTTTAAAAAGTCTTGCCACAGAGAGCAACAAGCCTACAAACAGTACAGATATTCAATTATTACACTTCACTTCTGAAATATAGATAGCAACACTAGATACGCACTCAGACTCTTCGATACACATAGTAACACTTCCGGCACAGCTTATTAGGTAGTAAATCGTCCATGGCGGTACACCGGAGTTGTCCTTGGTTTGAAGGAAAGAAAAAAAGAGAAGCGCTGATTGTTGATGTGTCTCACTGAAAAGTTGGTGCGTTATTCACCAACTTTGACATGCGAGTGTTTAGATATATTCAAATTATATGCAGATAATTTTATGATGAAAATGATTCTATTCATAAATTCCTGAAATTTGTTTTATACTTTTGTTGAAGAAAAATATTTACAAACTTTTATATATCACTTCTTCTTCTATAATATTCTAGGAGGATGATGAGGAAATCAGGTGGGCTTCTGTCGACATCCCTTACACTTGCACAGTTTCCAAACCTAAGAAAGAGAGCAAATTAAGAGGCTTGAAAAGCTACATTGCATATCAACTCACACCATCTGTATGTATTTTTATTATATTATCACTATGATATAGATATAATTTTTATAAATTGATTTTATTTCAGAAAGAATTATTTTCAAATTCTGTATATTATGTTCAGGCTTTTACCCTCCAATGAAAACTTGTGAATCATCTGCAACTTGAATCTAAAAAAAAAATGAAAAATACAATGTCTTTTGCTCATTTTTTACTGCTAATAGTTTTGTAAAAATGTTTCCAAAACACTCAAAAGATAATTATTTTTATCAACTTGTCTTTTTCTTGAGAAATCTTGTTTGTTTGTTAGAAAAGTCATAAGAAAAACTTACAATCATCAGGTTTATTCATCTTTTTACTTCATTATATGCTATCACAATGAAGTGGACTTAAAAATATGAAATATTGGTACAATTGAAATAACTACATGACAAATAATTTACATGCGTATTAGAAAGACCCATTCAAATTGCTGTGTAAGAATTTCACCATGCATTCAAATTGCATGGTGAAATTTGTCTTTTTTTTTTTTATAGTGAAATAGCCTTTAGTTTTGAAATATTCTAATTTAACCTATATACTTAATCACTGCATCACCTGTGGAAGACACTAAACAGTAGTTGAATAAAAGTCCACCTAGTTAAATAAAATGCTTCAAAATGGCCTCCAGGACTGAGGAGTGTAATACCATAGGGGAATTATGATAAATTTTAGAGTAACTGATTTAAATTTCATGAACACTTTATAAATAATTCCCAAAACACGTCCAGTCCTTTAATATACTACTCATTCACATTTCTTTTTTCAAATCCAGGATATCCTGTAATTTGAAATTCCTCTGAATGCAAGTCTTTATTTTGCTTAAAATTAATGAACATTTATATTGAAAATTGAGTAACATTGCTCAACCATTTCAGTTCAGCAACATAGAAGTGAGTAGAAGATTCAAGCATTTTGATTGGCTACATGAACGGTTGGAAACAAAATATACTCTCATACCCATTCCACCACTTCCTGGAAAACAGTATTCTGGTAAGTTCCAATTTAAGTACATGGGTGTGTAAATATGCACCTTAGTTTGCTGTGCATAATTCGTGTATTTCATGTTGTAAAAACATCTGAATTTCTTGATGGAGATTATATAATTTGCTGCATATTATCTCTACAGCTTCCCTCCCCCCCCCCAAAATGTTTGAAATAGAAAACTGTTTTAAAATTTTTGTGAAAAATAATTTTTTCAAAAATATGCACAAAACATAACTCCTTGCATTCCTTAAGATTTTGTTATTGATAAATGAAATTTGCACATGGGGATTATATGCAGGAAACTACAGTATGCTTTGATATACTCTTTGATTTTAAAGGGTATTGGTAAAATAGTTTGGAAATACAGTGAAACCTCACTACAAAGATACTTGATACAGTCAGTGTCGACACTCCCATTATAACAACCGTTACGACAGTTCCCGAATTTTTTCATATTTCTGCCATGTTATGTTTTATCAAATGTAATGACTGGTAAATATCATTCAATATTAAAATTATTCATTCAACATAGCTGTCCTAAATAAATGGAGCTCTATACTTTTACCATACTCCCACGCATTAGCCAGCATACCAGGAAACATCAAAGGAGAGCAGCATGCTGGAAAATTTGAATCACAAATTCTGGATAATTCTTAAATATCTTTATTATAAAATTCTATTGAATTAGCTGAATGCATACCATGATCCTTATTAAATCTCGGCTATAAATGAACCAGAACCCAACATTCAAAAATCTGGTGTCCCTCCAGTTTGTCGTCATGCCGGCCAATTTGGTGGGATCTTAAATTGAAAGTTTTGGCTGAAGTTGATTAGAAATTGATGTCGAAAGCCAAAATAGCAGAATCATTGAATATTCCAGAGTTCTTTGTTCACCATAATTAAAAATTGATTCCACTATGAAAGCAGAAGAGTTGGGGGTTTGTTTCTTCACATAGTTGATCACAAGAAGGGGAATTCCAGTAGTTGGAAAATGTGAAGCTAAATTTTATGATTTTTTTTAATTGAGGTGCGAATGTGAGCCAATCTCCGCATTAAAATGTCTCGCGACAGAGAGCAACAAGCCTGCAACGATAAATTATTCAATTATTACACTTCACTCATAGTTAGAAAAACTGGTGGCAGATGGCAGCACTACACATAACAAGCATTACACAGAAACAAACGTTGCGTCAGGTTTCACTACATGTACACACACATTCTCGCATGTGCCAATTTGTTAGAGGTTCTGCAGAGGAATATGGACGAGGTGCATGTGTGGTTTAGTAGTAGTGGATGCGATCACCCCTCTTTTACAGCCAAATAATAATTTAGCCTTGTATAATAAATGTATGCATTTCAAACCCCTGAGTAAAGGTCACCCCTCTTTTACGGATAAATTTTTTTGTCCCATTCGTGTTCAGAAAAGAGAGGTTTTACTGTATATAGTGTATTTTCCCCCTTTTTTTTGTCATTAGCAGGAAAAATATTGATGTCATCTTCAACTCACTGTACTGGTAAAACTTGAATAGCGTCTTTCTGGCACTGAGTGTTACTGCCAAACAATAGTACTCAAATACACTCGAGAATACCAATGAAAAGATTTCAATAAAAATAAATAGAAATGTATAAACTTTTTAGGGAAGTGTGTGTGTGTGTGCAGTGATACTTCGAATCATATTCGTTAGCTGAAATCTTTGAGCTGAAACAATTTTTTAAAGATTTCTATACAAAATCATTTGATTTGTTCTAGGAAGTGTCCATTCAAAGTAACTTTTATTAAATACTAAGAAGTAGTGTCAAAAAGACAAATACTGGCCGAAAGCTGATAAACAATTTACCATTGGATTGGTTCAGAATTTTTATCAAAGAAAAGGGTCCAAAATAATGTTTCTTTTGACTTTTTATTGGGCATAGTGACCCCCCCCCCCCCTTCATATGTTGGCAGATATGCTGCTATAAATTTCAAAAATTTTTGTGCTGCTCTCAGCCTGCTATTTAGTAACTACACAAAGAAAATTTTAGGCACTAAATACCAATTTTTTAGTTGCCATGGTGACCTGGCACTTGTCCATTTGTGGTAATGTATATCATTCCTGTTAATTTTAATGTATTTTCTCGAAGCTTAATTATTCATTTTACATGAAATGGTTCAAAATTTTTCTTAAAGAAAGAAAAGTGTATCCAGAAAGAAATTGCATGGTGAAAGTTAATTAATCTGGCTGAAGTAACAGTTACTCATTTGATTCACATGAAGATTTTAGCTTAGAATGTGGCTTTTTAAGTTAGCATGTGCATTCATATCAACTAAAATGTTTGTTAGCCAAATCATTATTAATTAGTTGTGGCAGAGAAACCAAAAAAACCTTCATTAGCCAAAAAATTTATAAGATAAGGTATTTGTTAGCTGATGTATCACTGTACATAAAAATTATGAAAAAGCACTTTGATGTAAGATATTCACTTTTATATTTTTCTTGTATGTTTTAGGAAGATATGAAGATATTTTTATCGAACATAGAATGATACAACTTCAAATGTGGGTTAACAGAATTAGTAGGCATCCAGTCCTTGGTCAGAGTGATGTATGGAAACATTTCATCACTTGCACTGATGAAAAGGTTAGCATTTTGTTTCACATTTTACCCCTTACCTGTGTTTTGTAGCCTGCATATTTGTGGATTTCAAAAAATTATAAGCTGGTTTTTATAAACCAGTCTAAGAAAAAAAAAATCTGAGCTTAGATAATTCCAATTCATAGAGGAAAAAATTTCAAAAATAGACGAATGATAATTATTGTTTTTATATATTCATCAATCGAAGGAAAAAGTTGCTCATCTGAGGTTACAAAAGCTGTGTTTCTTGAAATCCATCACCGTATTTCACTTTTTCTAAAAACTATGATGCAGAAACTTGATACCACTGCTCAACTAAAAATTAAAAAAAATTTCATGTTCCCAAGAAAATTTTAATGGCTTAAGGGTACATTAGTGCTGCTGATTTTAAAACTAGTGTTGATTTTGCTGAATTGACTCTACTTTTTGAGATAATGCACACTCCGAACACTAGCCACTAATTTTTACTTCCAATTTTTCATTTATTTTCTTATGTTATTCAAATGTAATTTATATGCTGCTTATGTCATCATCTATTTTCAATCCATTGCTGGATGAAGGTCTCCTCTAAATTTTCCATTTTACTCTGTCTGATGCTTTTGCCATCCAGTTGACTCCAGCCACTTTTTGGATCTCATTGATCCATCTTGTTTGGGGATGCCTTGTCGGACGTTTAACACCACAGGGTACCAATCCAGAATACTTGCGGTCCATCTGTTGTGTCCTGTCTTCTTGCAATATGTCCAGTCCATTTCCATTTTAAATGTTTAATTCTTCCCATAATATCATGCACCTTTGTGTGGCCTCTTATCCAAGTGATTCATTTTCTGTCTCTTCTTGCGATGCCTAACATACATCTTTCCATGCTCTTTTGTGTTATTTGCAGCATTTGTATCGTGTTGTTTGTGAGTGTCCATGTTTCAGCTTCATAATCCAATGCTGGTAGCATATACACACTGATCAAACACTTTTCTTTTCAGGCATAATAGCATGTGGCTCTTCAGAATTACACAGTTTCTGCCAAAAGTGTTCCATCCGATCCTGATTCTTTTGTTTATTTCATTAATGATTCTGTTGTCCATGGTAATTTCTTGTCCCAGGTATACACAGCTTTTTACTACTTCTATCTCTATGTTGTTGAGCAAGATCGTCTTATTCAAATGCAAAGGAGTTGAACATTGCTTTTGTCTTTAGCAGATTCATTTTCAAACCCACCTGATTACTTGCTTTCACCATTTTTTGTATCATTTCTTCTAGTTCGTCTGGATTACTGCTGATAACAACAATGTTGTCTGCAAAACATAAATGGTTGAGAAATTCTCCATTAATTTTAATTCCTTTCTCATCCCAATCTAGTTTTCTGACTACCTCTTTTAAAACAGCAGTAAAGAACTTTGGTGATATAGTATCACCCTGTCTGCCTCCTTTTCCAAGTTTAATCTTTGCTTTTCCTTTATCCAAATGAATCGATGCAGTTGCTTTGTCATATATTTTCTTGATGATATTGATGTATGTCTTCTCTACCCCAATTAGATCTAGAGCTTTAACAGCAGCAGATGTGAAGACAGAGTCAAACACTTTTTCAAAATCAACGCCATACACAATGGTAATTCATATTCCATGTCTCTCTATGAGTTCCCTGATTGATTGGATGTGATCCATTGTACTAAATCCACTTTGAAATCCTGCTTGTTCTTTTGGTTGGGCTTCGTCCAATTCGGATTCAAGCCTATATGTAATCACTTTGGTGAACATTTTATAAATTACTGATAAGAGACTGATTGGTCGATAATTCTTGATATCCTCTTTTTCGCCCTTTTTGTAAAAAACCACCATCATTGGTGATTCCAATCTTCAAGCATATCCGATTTTGTGAGACAATTTGTGAACAAGGTAGCTGACATACTGGCAAATTCTTCTCCTACTTCTTTAGCAATGTCTATTGAAATCCCAACTTCACCTGGGAATTTTTCTTTTTTCATGCATAGTATAGCCTTGTAAACTTCTTTCAGCACAGGTGCTACTTGTACAAATTCTGCTCCATTTTCTTTCTGCTCATTTTCCTCTGTTACGATCCTGTTCTTCATGTTTGTATAGAGTATTATAAAATTCCTCAACAATACTAATAATTTCATTTCCATTCTTTGTGATAGTTTTATCTTTCCTTTTTATTGCAAAAATTTCTTTTTTCCCTACACACATTTTTCGTTTTGCTGATTTTAAGCTCCTGTTATCTTCCAGTGCTTTCTTTACAATATTGCAATTAAACTTCCTGACATCTTCTGTAATCGGCTTTCATACGTCTTACAAAGTTCTGCACATTACATTTTTGGTTTAGGATCATTCTTCTTATTCTGAAATTCTCCCCAGTCTTTCATCAGTTTCTTTGTTTTTTCTGTTATTTTTTAACCGATTTGATTACTTTTTCTCCATCGACTGTTACACTGCATATGTATTACCATTGAAATTTAATTTTCACTTTATCTGAAAAACTAGAACCAATCTGACAAAACCAATTCCAGATTCAGAATCAGCACCTTAAAATCACTGAAAAATCTTTGAGCATAAAATCAGTGTTGAACAGTTCAGCCACAGATTAAACATTTATTTATCCTTAGAATCTCATTAAATTCTAATTTTGTTTATAAGATGTGGAAGACTGGAAAGAGAAGAGCAGAGAAAGATGAACTTGTCGGAGCTTCATTCTTCCATGCTATCAAAGCTCCAGATGCTCCATTAGATGCCAATATAGTGTAAGTAAACTGCTAACTTGAAAAATTAAAAAAAAAGTAGTAAAAAATCTGAAATTATTAAAGGAAAATTCAGAACGATTTTGCATTAAATCGGTATTGAATTCTCTGAAACTATAGGAAATGCTCTCAGTGCCACTGTAGAATGGCAAATTTCTGAATGCATGGCAAGTTGTTATAGATATGTATATCTTTATCAATGCCGAAAATTCTTTCAGTTCAAAATGATAGAGTATGAAGGCAAAGCTTTAAATTTTTTAAATCTTATTCTTATGTGCAATAAAAACAAAATTAAGGATATGACACTACTACCATCTTAAATTTCACAGAGCAGGCAGAGATTCACATTAGCTAGGTGCATTGTCTTAATGAAGGAACCACAGTGATCTATCATTTATACTTTTCTCTGTGTGATAAGACGATTTCCTCCACTCCTGGTCAAAGATATAAGATAATAATTCTATTCACTTATATGTCTTTTTCCTTGTTCCTACGTATAAGCGAGAGATCGCTGTAATTTTATCTTTTAGAATTTTGTCTTTGTAAAGTGGCCAACCACTTCATATATCACCCAGATTTCAGGCACTAGCCATTTAACAAAGGGACAGACCAGTTGCTGACCACTATGTAAAAATGCTAGACTTCTGACATGGATCATTGCTAAGTTTGGGGGGGGGGGGTTGGTTCAGAATCATAGATTTGTATTGGAAACAAACACAGAGAAAATAAATTTTTTATACAGTACATTTTTTATACCATGACTTATGTCACCTTGAATTTATGTCATCTTGTCCTGTGTGTGTGTGCAAATGATTCTTTTTTCACTTAGACCCACATCAAGCAAATCTTGATGGCTCAGTGATAAATAGATTTGCTTTCAAGGAGTTTTTCCCTTCCTTGATCTCTTCAAACATAAAAATAACTATGGGTACATTCTTATGCGAGTGGTTTACAAAATGTGGTTCAAGGACCCCGGAGGTTCTCATGTAGATACTGATGGGAGTTCACCAGATGTGTTTCAGAAGGAACAAAGCAAAATTTAGGGTTAGAATTTAGCCAGTGGCTATGTCATAGACCAGAGTCCTTATTTTCTATGATGTTAGGCTTAGGGTGCCCGGGTAAGCATTAATTAGAAATACTGTCCTAGAGATTAAAAACAAAAATAGCTGGTTGCATCAGAGGATGAATCTGATTGAAGAATGTGTGTCCTAGGATACGAGGATTATGGCGCAGTCATACATATTTTTCTCAAATAATTAAATTAAAATTATTAATACAATTAAATCACAAATAAAGTAAATACAATTGAATGACCAACGTTAGTTGACCCAAAATTGCAAGAAGGAACACGGCTATATGTGTTTCAGAACTATATGAAGTTCCTTCATCAGTAGCAGAGATAAAGAAAAATATAGTAAAGTATTCCTTATAGCGGGAGTTACTCGCTGTTGTAGACAAGAGAGTCAAATTCAAAATGAACCAGCAACAAAAGCAGGGGTGGAGGACAGAAAAAAGAAAAATGGCAGAGCCAATTGCAAACGAGAACGTGATAGTGATGCTGATGGGAAAGAATAATTATTGTAGAATCTGTTGCCAGATTTTTGAAAAGGGTGGTGTGCTAGTTAGGTCGTTGACCAACTTGTTTGTGTTTTTTGTTAATGTGGAATGATTCAAAGAAGTCTAAGTCAGACGGCGAGGGACATTTTTGAATGATTTTTGCAGAAGAAAAGTCAAATTTATGGTCAAAGGACCAGCAGTGTTGGGCTATGGATGAGCGGTTAAAGTCTTGGTTGGTTACATATCTTTTATGCTCATTTAAACGAACGTTTAGTTTGGCCTATATATGATAGTCCACATTGGCATGAAATGCTGTAGATGCCCCAGTTGTTGAGTGGGTCAATGGGATCTTTTAGTTTAGAGAAGCTAAGTTTATTGATGGGGGTTAGAAAACCACACAAAAATTGTATTTTCGAAGGATTTTAGCAATGCATTGGTTAGTTTTTGGGAAGAAAGGCAAAATGATCAAGTTTTTTTGTTCGGGTTTAGGCTTGGTTGCGGAAGTGTTTTCAATATGTTTGCTGTGTGGATTATCAATGAAAGAGCTGCAGTAGCCACGATCAACTGCTATTGCTCTTAGGAAATTCAGTTCAGATACAAGTAGCGTCTACGAAAAGCAGATGTTAATGGCTCGCTTCACGTATGTGTAGAATGAGGCATTCTTTTGTGCCAGAGAATGCGCAGAAAGGCTGTAGGAAGGGGGGGGGGGTAGAGAAACAGCAAACGGTTTGGGTAAGGCAAGTGGTAGAGAAAGTTTGTTCGTGGCAAATGACCGATATGTCCAGGAATGCAATTTTGTTATTGTTTTCTTCCTCTATATTGAATTGAATGCAGAGGTCAATGGAATTGAGGGTATTTAGAATATGGTCGATGTTAGCATTACAGTCGAGAAGGATGAAGCAATCGTCAACATATGTGACATAAAACGAAGGAAAACGAATTTCACGAAAGAGTTTTGTTTCAGAATAGTGCATGTGTAATGTCACTAAGAACAGGGCTGAGAGGATTTCTCATGGCAAGGCCTTCAGTCATGTGATAGAATTGTTTGTTGAAAGAGAATATACAATTCTCTTCCTACGAAAATAGTTTTTCTGTGGTTTTCGCCCCCGTCAATAAACCTAGCTTCTCTAAACTAAAAGATCCCATTGACCCACTCAACAACTGGGGCATCTACAGCATTTCATGCCAGTGCAGATTATTATATATAGGTCAAACCAAATGTGCCCAAAAATACTGTTTAAATGAGCATAGAAGATATGTAACCAACCAAAATGTTAACTGCTAACACACCAGAGGGAAAAACAAAAAATATTGCGTATCCACAAGCGATTGCCTGAAGTTTTTAATTAAAATATTTAAAAATAAAAGTAATTTTTTCTTACTTGATGCAGAAATGTTTTCATTAAGAAATAATAAGTGATACATTTATAAATTTTTTACGGGGCGGGCAACGTCGCCGGGTATCAGCTAGTAAGAAATATAATTCACTCGAAGGAAACCTGAGCACTTACCTTCCTTTACCCATAGCTTTTTTTAAATTACAGTAGACACTGGCTAATCTGTCACATATCAGATCAGGATATGCTGGATTAAATTTCTAGATTACTGGAAGTTAGTTGGAAAAGCCCATTTAAATAATATAAACTTCTGGGCATAGACATGTCAATGAGTGACGTGTTTTCCCTCTACGCTCGAAGAAAAACGCTGGATTACTGGACGGTCGGAATATTATAGGGCATGGCAGAATTATTAAGAGTCTACAGTACTTTATAAATTTCAGAGTGTATTACACTGACATAAGTCAGGATATCTTTGTATAATGAATGGTTAATTTTTTAAAAATATTTTTTCACATATTTTTATGTGTTAAACGATTTTTTGTAACCTTTCTTTATTATTTCTTTATTTCTGCATATCAGATCACCTTGGTATGATTTCTCAGTGATAAATAGATGAATTATGCCATTCATTTTATATAATTATCCTCTAATTTTATTGGTTTTATTCTAAAATAATACCTTTTTCCAATGGAAATGTCAGTTATTATTCTCATCAGAGTGAGGAGTTCTATAGTTCTTCTGTCATAGTCATCAAGGCGTGAATGTGAGCCAATCGTCCAATTAAAAAGTCTTGCCACACAGAGCAACGGGCCTACAATTATTCAATCATTGCAACTCACTCACTTTGCTTCTGAAATATAGATGGCAGCACTGAAAAATCGAAACTATATATACTCACTCAGACTTTTAGATACACATACATTTCCGGCTCAACTCACTATATAGTAAATTGCCCGTGGTGATAGACTGAAGTTGTACCTCAGTTTGAAAGAAATTTCTTTCTTCATTGTATCATGACCCTGAAATTTAATTTTTAGGAATTTGAGAAAGTTCAGACTTATTACAAAACTAGATAATTTTCTTATTTTCAACGCAATTTCAATTTATTTAAGACTTGATTGGCTGTAATACCATTGTTACATTGCTGAAATGCTGTATTTGTTATTTTCAAAGGGAGGCACAGATTGATAGTTTTGGTAAATTTTCTACAAAGATGGACAATAGCGTTAAGCTCATGCATAGTACTGCCCAGGAACTGTGCAAAAAGTATTGCAGTTGTAAGTGATCCTTATTTATATTTTCATTTTTCTTATGCATAATATGATATCACAGTTTTAAACGTACATAAAATATTTAGCTGTTGATTTTTTGTGGATTTACATAGAATTTAATTTATCATCTATCAAATTTTAAAGGTGATACAGTGAAACCTAGCTACAACGCTAACTCCCTGTACAACAATAGTTTTCTTTATCTACTTCGCAATCGCTTTTACCCTTATGTTAAAATCCTCTCAATACAACTATATTGTTTACTATAGGCCCAATAATTCCGTCTATAACAATGTTTTTCAGAGAGCTATAGCAATATGTTTTTAGCTTTGCTGTTTCCTTTTATATTTTTCAAACTTCTTCCTTCAACGAGTCTCCGTGGAACTGGTTTTGTTCCTTTTTTTTTCTGGAATGCTTGTTGTGGTATGATCGATTTTTTTCACCATCTATGCAGTGTCCCTTCCCTGTCTACTCCCACAGGTTAGCATTAGTTTGCTATTTGAACAACCTCCTTTTGGTTATTGTCTGTCCTACATGCAGAAGGCTTTTTCATTATTAGAGAATTGCAGCATAATCTAATTTTTCACTACTGAAGGTTAGTTGTATGTGTACATTTTGTACCATCACCTCGTCCCTTTTTTGAGCACTTGTTAACTGTATGGACTTGGGGCACACCTTTTTGTTTTTTTCCCCCTTTTTTTTCTCCAGGCACCCTAATCCTAAAATTCAACACCACCTTCTGTGTTCAGCAACTACAGTAGACAGTGTAGGTTTTCAACAACAACAACAGTGTTCAGTAAAAGGTCAGAGCTATATATATATAATACAGTAAAACCTTGTTAAGTCGTCACTTCGGTTAAGCCGTCATAATTTTTCGATAACTTGAGGTGATGACTTATCGAGGTTTTACTGTATATACAAAAATTAGAACAAAGAAGGAGAAAATAAATAAATAGAACAATTAGAAGGTCATTCTCAAGGGGGTATTGTTTTATTGCCCCCCAAAAAGGAAAAATGCTTCTGATGATAATAAGCCAAAGATAGGCATAAAAAACAAGTTTTGAAAGTCCAAGAAACATGAGAAAGAAAAAGCGAAATTGAGAAAATAAAAAATTTGAAAAACACGAAAAATACATTAGTAACACATTATTTAACGGGCACCACCACAAAAATGTGTTCCAGAAAAGTTTTTAATAAAAAGTGCTAACTTTGAAATTTTTTTTTTAATTTTTAAACATTTACTGTTATGAATCTTCAATTCAATTTATCTTTTAGAAAGTATATATATGTATGTTACTCCCAAAGACGTGTGGCCATTTCTCAACGGGGCCGACCACTTTGCGAAGTGGGCAAGCATTTTGGCAAAAGTCTGAATTGCAGAAATGATTCAGACTTTGGCTGGCCATTTCATGAAGTGGCCGGAAATTTCTGGCCAAAGCTTGATGTGCTGATGTAAGACAGCCTGGTAGGAGCCAATTCCATTTTTTTAAATCCCTAACTTGTGGTACATGCCTATATATAGCAGCTGTATTGGATTACCACCTAGTGATGAGAAGGTGGAAAAAAAGTGAAATTTGAGAGAAAACTATAAAAATAATTATATAAAGATATAGTCTTTTCTGCAGAATTTCAGAGAAAAAAAGATTACTGCATCGTGAGATTGTGGTTTGATGGATTACTATAACTAACGTGGACATAATTATTCACAAAAAAATACGCCAACTTGACGATGATCCTGAATCATAATTTTTGTTATTGACTTTGGCCAGGGATCACAGCCCACTTCGCGAACTGGCCGATTTTGAACGGTGGCACTAATATATATAAAAAGTTCCACTGACACACAGTTGGATTCCTTCCTCTGTCACAATTATGTTTGTACTGGGAAAAAAAATAGATTTTCATCATTTCTTGTTTGCAGTGATGCATGTTGACAGAACAAACAAAAATATTGGATTGTTTCAGATTAACATTAGACAATCAGTTAGTCGAATCATTCTAATTTTTGCTTTCAACATTTTACTAATTCTTTTGTCTAATTAAATACTGATGAATTATAAATCAAAGTCATATAGCAACAGTATAGTTTCTTTATCAGTATGTTCAAATGAAATGGATATACTGATATGATATATATAATTTACGATATTACGTATACTGATACAATATTTACAATACATTTTTCTCTAATTTTAGTCACTCAAATTTGTATACAATGGGGAGGGAGATTCCTTGAGAAAACATTTTACCCCCCCCCCCCCCGCAAAAATTCTGCCTATGCTTGTGATTATCAAACCTTATGGCAAACATGAAACAAATTATTTGTTACCTACATAATTTTTAATGATTGACTAATCAATATTGGGCAAAATTGCATTTCTGATATCGACTATGAAAAACAAACAAATGCCTGCAGTGCATAGTGAGATAATGATGCCTCTCAGTATAACGATAATCCCTCTACAACGATATTTTCATCTGTTCCACAGGATATCATTGTGTCAAGGTTGCACCGTGTTATACTGGTACTAGATTATAAAGATATTTCACAATGATTTAAGTCTATTTCCCTGCAATGAAATTCGTTATTCAAACTTTTTTAATTTCGAGAGGAGCTGGCGAATGTTAAAATTTCTAAGTTGTCATAATTTTTCCAATATTTTAATTGTATATGAATGAAGCTGTTACTTTCAAATTACGTAGTAGCTTTCATTTTCTTCATCTTTTTTCTTTCAAGCTTACAAAAGAGAATTCCAAAAATTGGCTGCTGCATTTAAAGATCTGAGCGGTGCATTTGAAATGGAGATTTCTCCTTGTAAGTATTTTTGCAGCCATATATATTAATGGTGGAAGAAAATAGATTTATAGAAAAGACATTACAGAAAAGAAAACATTATTTTTGAAATATTTGTTTTGTACTTGGTTGACATTAAGTTTCTCATGTACAAACACAAGCTCGCTTTCAATGTTTTCATTGTTAATATAAAATAAAAATGATCTTTCAAAATATGCTAGCTAATATTATATTAGATTTAAATTGAAATAAACGCTCTGAAATGCTGGGGCAGAAATGGTTATACAGAGTGGACATGCATAAGGTCTGTATAAACACTTCAAAAATTTATGAAAGGGGAAATTATTGGATTTGAATGCAGTTGGCGGAGTTGGTATTGTCAGCATGAAGATTTTTTGATAAAGAAAAAAATGGTTATAAAAACTACTTATTCATGGAGTTGACATAGATAAAACAAGTGAAAAATACACAGCTGACAAGGAAAATTATATTTACAGTGTTTATTGTGGTCCATGCCCAATAAAGATTTCATGGCAAACTTTAAGGGTTTTTTTCCAGAAAATATGTTCATACACACCTTGGACAAATGAAGAATTTATGTGGTAGTATTGAGAGAGAAAAATTAGTTTATTATTAATGTTTAATAATCGTCCTACATTTAAAGCATATTTTATTTTTTTCTCACTGCAGAGAGCAACAGGCCTACAACAGTAATTTTCATTCATTACAGTTCAATCACTGTGAGTTGAGAAAAACTCAGTTTAAAAAACATTGATTGCTGATGGCAGCAATACACATAACAAGCATTACACAGAAACACACTTCACGGAAGGTTCACTATGCATACACACATATTCCAACATGTACAAATTTAGAAGTTCCACAGAGGAATGTGGACAAGGTGCATGTCTCGTTTAGTAGCATATTTTTTTGGTGGTTGCACCACTTAATTACGGTTTTTGTAAATTTTTTTTTTTTCAACAAGTTGGTACTGGGTACTGTTAGCATCAGTACAACCTAGTAATATGAATGACTTATCTGAGGTCCACACGTTATTCGGATACTTTTTCTAATTAGAAGTATGCTTCTAGGATCAACAGTTCACCAGTAATTTACAGTGCATGCTGTTAGCTATGTTGTATATTAGAATACTAATATTATTATATATAATATAACCTTTGATATTATAGTTAAAGATTAATGTGACATGTTTGGTATAACTTACGAGGAAAGTATTCCAAGCTATTGGCCTCAAGAATTTTTGAAAAAGTTTAAGCATATTCATCTCACCTAGAAACACATAAAAACGAAATTATCGGTGAAATGTAATTATTAAAGCTGCAAAAAAAAAAAAAAGTTAAAAATCATAACAGTTGGCTACTTATTGCCTCTTGCACTTCTTAGAGATCTGTAAAAAAAACTTTCAAATTTTTTTCCTTTCTTTCCTCCAGCTTCTCTGTTCTAGAAACTAGTTATTTCCCTTTTTTTTTTCTCTTTCTTTGTGCTATACTTGATCATGAGTTGTGTGAATGACGTCACTCTCTAACACTCTAGGGTTGCAGGATTTTTGAATTTATTCTTGCCGTATATTGGCCTACAAAATATTAATATATATATATTTTTTTAATAACCTGTAATAATTCTACCAGGTTTTTTTTTTATTTTTGTGCATGTTTAAATGAGTAGAATCAGTGGTAATTTTTTCAAAACTTTTTGAAGCCCACAGGCAGGTGTATTGAAATTTTCAGTATGTATCATACAGTACAAAAGATTAAATTTTATTTAAATTATATGTAAATTTTTTATATTTCTATTGAATAGGGCATGTAAAATTGCTTTAGATGGCAGAAAATGTATATTCGTTTTTTTTTTCTTTCATGTTATGCAGCATTTAGGATGGAAGTTAGCATAGATTAGCATTTGATGGAAGCTAGTCTATGATAAAAACTTTATTTTTAAACTGATGATCATGAACAAAAACTAAAAAAAAAAATTACACTTTTTTTCCTTCACACAAACTTTGATTTGAATTAGGAAATTTTTTGTTCTCTTCATGCTGATTAAGTTAAAAGCTATCTAATACAGAAATTGTGTACTCAAGAGATTCAAATTTCATACCTATTGCATATTTTAAGGATCAAATATCTGTACTACATAAGTACTGTTTTAGACAAAGGAAAATCATTTTGCACTTCATTTAAAAATTTATCTTTGTAAATTATATATACCCCTCTTTTTAAAGATTCCAATGAACTCATAACTGCCATCAGAGTAACAGGAGATACATATGAAGAAATTGGAACTTTATATGGAGATCAGGTAACGTTATTCATTATTAAATAAGATACTTTCGTGCCAAGAGACCATTGTGAATTTGAATGAGGATTCAGTTTTTTTTCTGCACCAGCAATTAGATTATAAGGAGATATTAGATGGAGCTAATCATTATTAAATGAATAGTCTCTTGGTAGTGCCAATTGCTGGTGCTGAAAAGCATTGAGTTGTTACTTAAACACGCTTTTGCTTTAGCCAGAAAGAATCTTATTAATTGATTGGAGTGGAGACTTAAAATCTAATCAGCTGTTTTTTTAATTATTTTTGTTCTAAGTTTTTCTCTTGATTTCAAAAATTTATAATGAAAATCAATTTTAATTTCCTTCCTGTTGTATTTTCAGCCTCGAAATGATCTGGAGCCTTTCAGTGATGTACTCCACGAATATAAAGGAATACTCGCATCTTTTCCTGAAATTCTGCAAATCCAAAAGGTATTTTATTTCCTTCTTTATTGAATTTTATCAAAGAAATAAAACAGTGAAAGTCAAATTTCAAAATATTTTGCACTTATAAGCAGTTTAATCTCATCAGTGAAAATTTTTTAGTGTTAGTCCTTGTAATTAAGTTCATGTTTTACAAATCAAAATTATTTATGTTCATAATATTTTGATAATCGAGTAAAAAGGTTTGGTTTCAGTTTCAAATATTAATGTTAACCTGTTTCCAATGGTAAAAAATTCAGTAGAACAACAATTATCCAGCCTTCTATTAACCGAAGTACTTGGCCAGACCAAGGTTTACTATTTACATATCCCTTTTGCCATTGCAACCCTGCCAATTCCAGCATGATGGTATACCATCTGTCATTTACAAAACTTATTCCAACCGCATTTTGAAAAAAAAAAAAAAAAGGTTGAGCATTCCTGCTTCTGCAAATGTTATGCAGAAGCAGGACAGTTCAGCCGGAAATTCATTCAAAATGATAGAACAGTAAGTTTAACAGGCCCATAACTAGGCTGGGGCAACCAGAGCACGCCCCCCCCCCCAGGGTCACAAGCCAAATAGGAGGACCCACAAAAAATGTACACTTTTTTAGTAAAACCTCTTCATGGTAATAAACTCTTCATGGGGGTCATAGTAGAAAGTCGGCCAAGAAAAGTACTCTATGACCCTGAGGTTCAACCATGTCATTCCATAAAAATCAGTCATTTTCTTCCTTTTTGGAGGAGTGGACTCCCACTTGTTAAATACTTGTGCAGAGGTCTATAATTGACATCAGGAAATCATGATTTTTTTAATGTATAGTCCACAGGTTATTGGTAGAAAATTGCAGTGTGTAGTTAAACCTTGTAACACTAAACCTGACTTGTAATGAATATCTGGATTTTTTACAGTCCCATACAGGGTCAAAACTATGATTTTGTGAGGGGAGGGAGCAAATGTGATGACCCTATTATTCAATGTTAGGTATCCTTGGAACAAAAGACAAACATTGTCTCAATGTGATAAGCATTAATTCTGGGAATTCTGTGGAAAACACCATAAAATTTAAGCAAAATTGACATGAAATGTTGTTATATTCGAGGTCGTTGCATTTTCATCTATATTATAAGCAAAGTTCTTTAACATTAATCTCTGTGGAATTATGCCTGTACCGCTTTTAATTTTTCTATGTGCTAGCCCCGGTGCCACTTTTTTATACAGATGCCTGCACTTTTTTTTTTTGGAAGTTTGAAGCTAATAAAATATATTTTTCTTGAAATATGATTGTTCAGCTCCATCTACTAGTGAGAAAATAATGTAGAAGGATGCCTTAGAAGGTGGCAGCAGCTGTATGATAAATTATTCTGTCATACACTGTCGTAGGCACCACTGCTGCGTATAGTTGCTGTTGCATATGCTGTTGTAGCCAGATGACTTGTTAAAGCGAAAGCAATTTTCCTTTCAATTCAACAGGGAGCTGTCCAGAAAAAGAAAGAACATCAGAAAATGATGGGTGAAGGTAAACTGTCCCAAGAGGAAGCTTCTGCTATCGCTCGCCGCACAGATATAATCAGTTATGCTGCTCTTGCCGAAGTCACTCATTTCCAACAGGAGCAAGTCAATGAATTTAAAAACATGATGCAGAACTTTCTCACTGCACAGGTAGAATTTTATCGACAGGTAAGCAGAAATTAATTTAGGTTGAGAGTGAAATTTGAAAAAGAGTGAAATAATGTGGAAAATTTAATTCTGAACGTTTATAAATATTTGAATGTATTTGCTCTTGCAGGTTGCTGATAAATTGCAAAATGCATTGGATCTATACAGCTCATAGACTGCTGTTTATTTTATTTGACACTAGAATTTATATTTTTTATATTATACATAGGTTGTTTGTTATTGCTGTTAGTTATTATATTTTGTGCTTTTTTTTTAAAATCAAAGCTATGATATGCATTTTCATTTTATTTAAGTCTACACACAAAAGACCTTTATTTCTTTATTTGAGATCGTATTTCCAGTTTTAATGTCTAAGTGTATCGGTATCATATTCCTGATGTTTTCTATGTTATTATGGGATCTCTATCATTCCGTTTCAATACCAGTTTACATTCTGTTCCACAGTATCTGTATTTGATAATGTTTTGTGTATTTCTGTAAATCTTATACATTCCTATTTACAAGATCTTCAGTGTTTTTGTGTGTTTCTCGATGTCATTTGTTGTTTATTAACATGTTTTCTTGAATTTTTCATAACTTTTTGTTTCCATTGTACCAGTGTATCATTTAATTATGTACAATTTGAAATATATTTCAAGCACAAATGTTTTTTTTTATCAATTTAAATATGTTTATTGCATCCTCAGAAAGTCATTCTTTCAGTTTCGCTCATTGTGTAACGTAACAAAAATCCACAATTCAATTGACATACAATGTCAAAATAATTGTTATTTGTGTGAAGTGATGCTGTTTTTTTCTATTCGCTTTAATTTTATAGTATTTTATACATCCTACCATTACATTTATAGCATGCTAGAATTTTATCTGTGGTTGACGATGACAGTTTTCAGCCATATTTTTCTTATAAGTATTTTATTTTAGTTGTCTTTTGATTGTTTTTATTTTTGTTTTAGCAGTTGATTTTGCAAAGATAATGTATTATTTTCAATCATTGAAAGTATTATCATAATTTTATGACAGAAAACTTGAATTTTTTTTAATATATTGTCTTTTAATGATCAGTGCATTATATGGTCAAAAACATTTATAGCAAGTATTCAACACCATAATTCATTGCTACATAGTATACTTTTCAAATGCTTCGGCTTTTTTTCCCCCTTTGAGTATTGTTAAAGATATGGTTATCTGTATACGTTATCTATTGTTTTGAAATTATCATGAAAACTAAATCTCATAAACATTTGTTATAAGTAAAATTAGTAAGATGAGAAAGATTTGATTTCGCTTCTAGTCTAATTTGCTCAAAATTAATTTTATGATTATTAGTTGGGTGAAATTAAAGTGAGCATTTTCATAAATTTATGTTGCTGTTGCTCCAGACATTACTATTGCATCCAAGTTCAATCATAAACAATCTCATTCAAATGTTGAGTATATATTTTTACTTTTTGCTGCAACTTGACTTTCTTTCTTGAGTCTATTTTTCCAAAAAAAAATTAATTAAATGCAAAATACAGTAGAACCTTGATAGCTCCATACTTGAAGAGGATTATAAACCATGTTGGCCTAAGTGCATGTGAAGTTGCATTTGATCTTATTCCCTATCAGTTTTTAATTATCGTTTATGCACATACACGTACCTGTATATAGGTGAAAATTTTTATTCTATTATCTTCACGTTCACAAACATTTTTGGTCGATTTTCAATGAAAAGATTCAGTATTAAAACGTCGTTGAGAATTTTGCCTGTTCTGGCCTTGTATTTTTAAAACAACCCCAAATTATACAAATAAATACAAATACAATACCACAACAGGCGAAATGCCCAGTGAGGTGGCTGAGAAAAAGATGCCCATAACAAATATGGAATGTGGAAGTAAGCATATTTTGATTTCCAAAAGATCTGTTGTGTGTGGATGAGCGATGGCATTGTCTAGAATGAGGGAATCTTTCTTCTCACATGAAACATTCTGATCTAGCTTTATCAACCATCACTAGAAAATTTCAAATATCGTCCACACCTCTCTGTGGCTTTTGTGGTTCATGAGTCATTTTTTCAGGTTCAAAACAGAAGGAAGTATGGGAAGTAACCCTACTCCTAGGTTTGAGAGAGAGTTTTGACTAATAAATGGCAAAAAAATAGTGAAACAAGATTTGTGAAATTCCTGAGAACAATGTTGTAAAAATATTCTAACTTGCCAATACATGAGAACAATGTTGTAAAAATATTCTAACTTGCCAATGCTTGAACAATTTCTAGTGGTACACAGTAAAAATGACATTCATTTAAGTGGGGCTTGGCCATCATGAGGTACATCAAGTTGTGTTAGTTTTCCCTCCAATGAATTACCTTATGTGCAAATCATGGAAATAATAAAAGTTGTGTTATCACGGTTCCACTGTATATACACTGATTTTCGCAAAAAAAAAAGTTTTTTGATTGAGCGAGTGTTTTGTCAGATAAGCATTTTTGAATGTAATTAGGTTGGACTCAATTACTGTGAGTATTTTCTGTTGGGCATTTATAACATCTGTATTGCATGATTGTTCATATAAACCCTAACTATAAATGAAAATGAAGAAAATATTATATTCGAAATGTGTGTGTGCAATGAATGTGCTGTCCTTGTGCATGTGTGTATCAATGGTGCTTTCTCAGTGCATTTAGAGCTTGCAGTACTATTGCAAATTAACTTACAATCAATGTGGTTCCATTCCGTATGATATAATACCAAAATATTTCAGATATATATATTTACATATGATATCTTGAATCTCGAATTGTCATCCATAACTGTCCAACTAACTGTCCTAACTCTTTGGACCATCTTATGAGCCCCATGTCTAATGTATTATTAGATTTGTGATCCCTTGTAATGGATGAAAAAAAAATTGTCTATGATTGTTGAATATATATACAACTATATGATAACATCTTTGAATTAGTAAATTAATAGAAATGCAGAGAATTTTCACTCAATTAGAATCTGCTTGGAAAAAAAGTTTTAATTATGCATGATTTTTTTTTCAATGAATCAATTCCTGTTGCCAGAATTCAAAAAGTTTTAATTTTATTCTCGCTGATATAGAAAACAGAAGACAATTACTTTTGACCATGTCTTTAAATATATTTTTTTGTTCCCACGGGTGAAACACTTTAATGAAATCCAAATAATGTAGATTTCATTAGGGTTTATCTCTCGCAAAAATTAAAATCGCTGCTTCAGATCAACTCAAAATTTAGTAGATGAGCATTTTATGTACAAGAGAATTTCATTCAAATTTGTGAAATTTTTGACATGATTTTTTTTGTTCTCAATACAGTGGAACCTCTCTAAGATGGCCACTTGGCATTTCACGAAGTTGTGGCTGGCTGCCTGCAGAGAGACTGGACTATGGGTAGCATAATTTATAGATGGGGAGGAAAAAATTTTGTTCCTGCTTCTATATATAAGATTGCGTAATAGTTTTTCCCTTTAGACAACCAGAGTTGTCCAACTATTTTTGAGTTTTCTAGGCTGCATTTGAAGAAGGATAAGTTATTTTGAGCTTCATTGGGAAGAAAAATAAACCTTACTCGATAACTGATGAGAACATTTTGAATCGAAATCTATCATTCAAGGGCTGGAGAAAATGACAGCTCTTTCCTTTCCTTTTTGATGGTAAAATATACTCAAAATCAATTCTAAACTATTATGTAAATAAATATTGTTCAAATATATACCAACTTTTGAAGTGATTGTTCGACTGCATTAATATCTGTTCTGGACTGTATGTGACAGGTTGGATATTTCTTTTACATGTTGAAGGATCATCAGTCACGTTTTGGTCTCATTCAACTGTTCTTTGTCTAATTTTTATGATAGCATAAGGCATCCCAAATCTCAGACTGTCTCTAGACAGTTCTTATATTTCTCTGATGATATACAATGAGTTACGATTTTCCCACTTTCTCCAACAATGCAGTAAAAATCAATCCCAGGTCAGAAAGACCAAACATTTTGCCTTATGCTTCTATAGTTTCCTTCACATTATTGAGATCTGAAAGTGTACTGAATGGCTCATTTGCATTTTTTCTTCACAGCGATGTCAATCATTAAAAAAATTTATCTATTCACGATAAAAAAAATTATTTTTATGGCTAGGTACAGCTAAACCTTTCGGAACTGAAACTACAGGGAGCATTTCAGTAAAGGTTTAGCTTCAGTTGTTGGCATTTTCATAGCGTTCCCCCCCTTCCCAACCTTTATTTATGGGAAAGATGGCCACAAATATGTCTGCACACCCCTTGCAGAGGTGGCCCACAATAGAGATGGCTTTTGTATTAAATGTATGGAGCCGTTATCTGTTTCAATGAAAAGCATGTCATGATAGGAGGTTGGCCGTCAAACAGAGGTGATTGCCTTTAAGGTTTCACTGTATTGTTTAAAATAATTACAATAATGCCACATTAATTATTGCTGCTTTGTCAGCAATGGTGAAGCAATTGGCAAGAAAAAATTTTATCCTCCTTCATAATAAAGCAAATATATCACCAATTATTATACCTTTTACTATGGCAGTTTGTGCTCTTGTTTTATGGATTAGGATACGATTGCAGTTGATTGTCTTGCACTTGATGCCGTCACTTTGAGAAATAGGATTCTAACATTATTCTTATTAACACGTTAGAGAAAGTGTCTATTGTTATGATTACCACAATGCTTATGTTAAAAACATTTTCTGAAATACCTATATTTCACCGAATTTATGAAAATGTAATGAATTCCTTGAGTGGCTCACAGTTGCATCAAAAGAAACCACATAGATTATGCAGGTTATACGTATATAGATTTCACTATTTTAATACTTGGAAAATTATAAATTTAAAATTGTGTGCAAAATTTTATAAGAATTCAAGAGGTTTTAATGTTGTACTAAGAAGAAAAATATCTTAAGAATCACCACATTTTTTAACAATATTTATAAATTATGCACCAAATTTGTAAGAAGGCTGATCAATATTCTAAATAGAGGTTTTCATTGTAAAAGAAATTAATTTCAGAGTTTGTTAGTCTATTTTTTGCGAGGCGAGAATTGTACTGCAGTTGCTTCGAAGCGATTGCTCCGACCAATTTAGCATAATGTTATCACCACATGATGTCTTCCCATATAAAACAAACTTATATCTGTCCCACCAGTTCCGCAATTGATCACTTAACGTAAATCTTGAATTATTTTTATTTTTCGTGTGAAGATTTTTGTATAAAAATCCTATCGATGTTGACATTTTAAAAGTTTTAAAGTTAAATATCGGAAGGATATTGCAATGGGGAAAGCGTGAAGACTACAAAATATTCTTTGTACATTGTATGTATCTATAATATAAAATTGTATGAAGTGCATTGTTGCATGTAATATACTTGCATACTTTTATTGATTGTATTAACATGTGCTGCTGATTGGTAATTATTGATTATTTTTGTAAAGTTGGTGGAACAGCATTTGAAAATCGCTATGAAATATTTGAATATTATTGTAACATGAAGTCAAGCCAGTTAGTTGTTTGGTTTTCTTAAAACTAAGATCAAATCTAATTCCAAAGTATAAACATGATAGTGGCAGTTAAAATGCCTAAACATGAAGAGGAGGGAAACATTCAAGTTTTATGATACAGATCGATCATAAAAATTAAAAGAAAATTGTGCATAGTTTACTTCGAATCAAAAACAAAATACTGGTAACACAAAAAGGGAAAAGAATATATGACATCGGGTAAATTATTTAATGTTAATCTGAGGCCTTTTGATATGAGTGAATTCTCACTAACAGTAGAACCTTGATTATCTGGGAAGCTGATTTACCTAGGTTCGAAAATTTCAAAAATTCGCAAAGGTAAAAGAGCTGAAAAAAAAAGATTGCTCAGATAACATTAAGTTGAGGGTAATACAGGGGGGATTCATAATTCCCTCCAGGGTTTCAGAATGCTATAGTGGGGAAACTGACAAGTGCAATGGATGGGAGCCTTACACCGAATGCAGGAACAATTCAAGTTTATTTACGGACCTTATAGGTGTTCAATGTGTGAACCCTTCTCACACGGCATGCATCAATTTGATAATCCAGTTCTTACCATACTCTTTCCAATGTGGCACAATTCATGGTATAGACAGCATGGAAGACATGGCAGCACAAACACAAAACAAACGCAACTCAACAACATAAATACATTAGGACCACACATTTACTCAGAACACTCATTCTGGCATGTGCCGATTCATTAGAAATTCCATAGAGAAATGTGTACGAGGTGCATGTATGGTTAAGTATTGGTAGTAAGTATATAGACAGCATGTGTGATCTGTCTACGCAGCTCTGCTAAATCATACGGCAAAGGGGGTACGAACACAAGATCTGTGACACAGCCCCACAAGAAAAAAGTAGGATGGTGTTAGGTCTGGTGAACAGAGTGCAAGGCTCCCCCGCTATAGCATTCTGAAATTCAGGAGGGAATTATGAATCACCCTGTATTAATCATACAGTAGCACCTCTCAAATCCGGACTTTATAGGACCTAGGTGATTCCAGATTAGTGAATCTTCCAGATTATGTATTACCTTTTGTACATTTCCCAAGTTTTCATATTTAAAGCAGTAATATACCTTTTTGAGCATTTTGATTCCTTTTTTTCTTTGAAAAAAATTAATAAAGCAATATACATGGTGCATGGGCAATAGGGCACATGGCATTTTACTGGCAAATCATTGATCCTAGAGACATACTTGCAATTAAAATTATCCAAATAATGTGTAGAACTCAGATATATACGTCATTCATGTTGTAAGGAGTTGTATAGTTATTAAAATAAAAATAATAAATTTTTATACGGACACTCTGTGCCAAAGAACCCAGTTAGGAAGTTGCCCTGTCTCCTGATGCCAAAAAAAAAGTTCCACATTTCAAAGTGCAATATTGACTGAGAAATTTTAATTTTAAAAAAAAGAAAAAGTTTGGGGGAAAAAACAGCATAAATTCGGATGAAAAGCATTTGCCATTAGTTTTGCTTCCCCCATCTTTTCTCTGATTTTTTAATTCAAATGTCTCAGCGAATATTTCTAAAAAGTAGGTTTTTTTTTTTGGTGACATTAGGAGAGACAAGGAAAAACTTTATAATTGGGTCCTTGTTGGAAGTTAATTTTTTATTTTAATAACTATACAACCCCTTGCAACATTAGCATGTAGAACTCAGGTACGTCATTATTTAGAAACTTTTCTTATCAGAAATATGCCTCTAGGATCACTGGTTTGTCAGTAATTTGTGATTGGTGTGTGTTGTTGGCTATGCACCCTGTATATATTGTTTAAATGTAATGGATCAAGTTTTTAAAGTCCCTGAGAAAATGCCCTACTTGTCAGTGTAGAAATAGGGCCTGACTAATCAATGTAATATTGTATAAATAAGAATTATTACATATTTGCTGTCCTTAATTTAAATTGTGATTGTTCGACATGAATAAAAATATGTTTAATTTTTTTTCTTGGTAGAGTTCTAATATTTCTATTCCTGGCATCTAGGTTCTACTGTTATGCATCCCATTTCCTCAGTCATTCACAGTAGTATCGGAGAGCTCAATCACCCACAGTATTTTGTGCCACTAGGAAGAGCATCCCCTAGAATAAATTCAGAAATCTCTCCTACTAAAGTCTTGAACAGAGTACTGACCTTTCTAGAACTCTTCTGATGCCTTCGGTCATTTGGATGTTAAAAAATGTCATTAACGAAGTCTAGTCAGAAAATTCTAGTTATTTTCTTCATAGTGTTGCTTTCTAATTGTTTTATGTTACAAAAAATACAATTTTCAAGGGTGTCTCTAGTGACAGAACCCAACCATTTTCAACTTTATTTGCATCTTCATCATAATAAAAAAAAGAAAATTTATAAAACTAATTTCAGATTTCAATTTCATACACGAGCCCTTCAGGAAAAAGAGAAATTCTCCTCTGATATATATCCAATACAATAAGCTGCATTAAATAAATGCAAGGAAAAACCGCATGTGATTTTTCATTGCGGGGAAAAAGTTTCTTATTTTTTAAAATTTTTCTCAGCACAAAAGAAGAGAAATTAAAGATATTAAGCTATCTTTTGAAAAAGGGCGTGAATCCAACAAAGTCCTATTTGTTACCTCGTTAGTGCATTAATTTTGAATCTTTCTATCATAATCATCAAATATGTCCATGGAGATTGTGTCAGCATCTTTGAAATGTTTTTCAGTTTGTTCTTTGCATTTTAAAACGATGTATAAAGCAATGTATATAAAATTTGTCCAGTTGCTTATATAAATGTTTAAAAAGAATCTTAGCTTGTAATTATAAGATATAAACATTAGAGTAACATTTATTATGCAAATGCTTTATAGACATCTATATGTAAATCTGTCACTACTAAGTGCAATTGCTGTAGGATATATAGAGTGTGAAGTATATATATACACACACACCAATATACTAGTCTGAAGATTGATTCTGACAATGTGAATCACAGTGCCATATTGAATAGCAGTATAGTTTGTGTATTGTACATGAATTGATATAGTTGGTCATATGTTTGGTCCTTGACATTTTTCCCTTCGTTAAAGCCACCCTACGTGGATGCAGCTAAATAGATTTAGTCATGACTGTATATAATGTACACATACAACACAAGGTGCTGTTCCCTTGGTTTTATCGTTTTGTTAAACATTTGTGTGTTAAGTGTTACACTTGTGTAAATATTATTATACATATTACACCTTATGTAATCTGTGTGTGTGTTCACAGAATGTCCCCTATTGCAATGGTTATTATACTACATTTATATAGTGACATATGCATATCAATACATTTTTTCACCATGAAGTTGTTCACCCAGATACTGAAATAAGTTTGAAGTTCCAATGTGATACAATCTTTGAAACTGTTTGGTTTGTGTTCTTTCGAATACAATCCTAGTTTCAGAGAAGATTTGCATTTTTAAATGGACATCAGTACCCCTTATTTCTGTTTTGAGTTATAATTTACAAAAACAAGAGAAAACAATACCCATTAAAATGAATTACATGCAATTTATGGGTAGTTGAGCCATGGTCTAAGAAATTCTATTCCCCAACATTTTGCCCACATCTGTGGCAAGCATCGTACATCTGATAAGGGGGGATAACTCCCCCTTATCTGGATGTCTGAGGCTGCATTGGCCATAGAAGAGTTGCATTTGCTGGTTTTACTACAAGTGTCTGGTTCTGATTGGCTGTCGAGGTCATTTCCTCTTTTGTTCTCGTTGGGGGCAAATCTCGGCTCTCGGCTGAAGCAATGAAACTCGAGTGGGATGCACTTTCATCATCTCCTCATTTCAATTTATGTTGTTGTACTTGAAAATTACAATCGCTTCTCTATGAAGGCGAGTAGTGTACTTCAGATATTACTTTGGTATTTTCAAATTTAATTTCATATCAGTTTTTTGACATGTTCCAAAATGCTCACCTATATGGAGAAGTGGTTGAAATCGTTAAGCACAACATAAATCAAAAGACGATGAAAGTTCATCCCACTTGGGTCCTGTTGCTCTAGCTGTGCAGAGCCGAGATGTGCCCCCGACAAGAACTAGAGAGGAAATGAGATCTCGATAGCCCATCAGAGCTGACGCTTGTTACAAAACCAGAAAATATAACTCTTCTGCAACCAATCAAGTCTCAGACATCTATATAAGGAATAACTCAATGGGTGTAGATGTATGATGCCTTTCTCGCTTGTCACAGAGACCTTCAAGTGTCTAAACCTCTGAAGATGCTTGCCACAGATGTGGGTAAGACATCGGGAATTGAATTTCTTAGACCTTGAGCTAACAATCAGAAACATGCATAATTCATTGAACGTCTGCCATTAAAGTCATCTTAGACCAGCGGTTCTCAACTGGGGCTCCATGGCCGCTTGAGGAAAATATAAAAAAAAACAGTAAATTTGAAAAACAAATAATTTTAAATATTTTTAAATCATAAAAATAAATCAGTATCTTTGATGAATAAATAAAAACATGGCCATGGGGCTCTGCCATAGAAATTTTTTATTAAAAAAAGGCTCTGTGAGTCAAAAAAGTTTGAGAACCGCTGTATTAGACAATACACATTATAGTTTGAAAAATCAAACTAAGAGATAATCATTCGAATGATAATGACCAAAGTTTTTTTTTTACATGGATTGCGATGTTGCTGCTGTGAGAGACATTTAGAAAATTAATCAAATGAGGATCATAGAATGTAAGTTATTAGGTTCTGCTCTTTTTTAAAATGAATAATTTATAACGGTAATTCATGTAGAGAATTCAAAAAGGAAAACATGGTGGTGGTGTTACTATGTTTCAGCTTTTGATTGCTTACTTTCGAAAAAGCGTTGATGAAAGTAGGTGCAAGATTTTGGGTCACATGGTCATTCTCGTATAATGTTGTGTAACAAAAAAACTGCACAAAATATTCTTTGTGGATACCTTCTGGAAGTTATTTAAACTGGAAAGGGTTAGAAAATTACGGGTTGAAAATTTGTGGTCTGGAGGAATGAGATGTTTTCACTGTTTTGAGAAGGTTGAAGTTGTGGTGGTATTTGTAGAATGTCAGGTTAATCGTGATAATTTTAACCAACTGGAAAAAGTCCTTTGAGTTATTCGAGCTTCACTTCCTGTTTTTTGTAACTGAAAGCAAAGCCACAATACTCTATATTGATTGTAAAATTCACAGTTTTTTGGCTGAGGTGATAGAAATTTTTTTTGCCTTTTGTTCGCACGAGTTACAAACATTTTTGAGAAATCTTACGTAACGGGGAAAAGAGGCTACTATTTATGTCTTCCCCCTGCTTTGAGGGTGCTTCATTGGGAACGGTCAATTGAGCAAGATTCCATTGGCTGAGAGAAGGTTTTACAAAGAGCTCTGAATAATGCATGAGTGTCACTTTCATCATCTTCAAATTGAAGGCCACGGTATTTTGGGAGATACACTGTGTTTGGGAGGACTGTCTACTCACCGACTAACCCAACATTTTAACATTAGTCTCATGAGACTTTAATGCTTTGCTCAGGGGTCTTTCTCTTTAGTAAAAGTCTGGCCATGCTTTTCTCTTATTCTTAAAGAAAATGACCACTCCTACGCTATGGTAGAGAGTATATGCAATGGTTTTTCAGCTGTGGTTGAATTCAAACTGGTTAAACTTGCCAGTGGCATGTGGAGAATTTTTTTGTTGCATTACGTAGAAAGTGGGTGCAGAGGTGAATCTATGACTTTGCTGCCTGATGGCTATTCAGATTTTTCTGCCTCTCTCTATTTCTAATTTAATGTTTGTTTATCATTAATTACTCATTCGTTGCCCCTTTAAGCCTGCTGGTCTGAGCTAGAACCTGCATAGCCCTGTGAATATGCTACTCTGTGGGTGTTCATCTGGTTTTTTATTACTTCTCAAACTGGGTACAGTTCCGTTTTCTACTTTAATGTAAATGGTGGAAAAAAGAAAATCTTAGCTTGAGGTACTTTTTTCCTTGTATACACTAGCTAAATTAGCAATGCTTTTGCTAACAAGTCCCGCCAGCTTAGCTTTAAAACAAGAATGCTCAACCTTTAGGACAGCGCAGGCTACTTCACTGGTTTAAAAACGTGTCACAGGCCACTTAAGTCGTCTGGAATTGGTCCACATTGCTACTCAAGGGATCCAAAAATGTGCAGCCGCTCACTTGAGTGATCTGCAAATAAGATGAAAGTGTGTTGCGAGTCACTTAAGAAAGATCTGAATGAACACCAGAACTCTATCACCAGAGACCTATTCTGTTGCTAAGATATCTTCCAGCCCAGCTTTGTGGCAGAGTCTCACTTAAGAGATCTAGAAGTGTGCCACGGTTATTTAAGTGATCTGGAAAGTTCCACTTAAGTGATCTGTGAATGCGCCGCGAGTCACCCAAGTGATCTGGAAATGTGGTTTATTTCATTTTTACAAAATTAGGTTTAAGGTTGTGGGCCACTTCAGATGACTGTGAGAGCCACTGGTTGTGCATGCATGCTTTAAACAGTTTCCCAAAATTTCCGTTCCCTGGGCCCCAACCCATAGGGTACTATACTAAACTCACAGCTTATACTACCCCAACCTTTCCATTGCCCCCTTTAGGAAACATTGCTTTAAACCAAAGAATCTGTAATATTTCATACAGATTGTGGCCAAAACATTATTTCAAAGCATCAATTGTATGTTCTTCAACATGGAAAAACCAGTTTTAGCGCTTGTAACATCAAAAACCAAATGAAACTTATGAAGGACTTAGCCTAAAATCATCTAACCTTGATGCATGCCATGTAAACATATTCTTCTATAACTAGAGAATTCTATAGGGTCTGGGATAAGTGTGTTAAAACGAAACTGACTTCATCTTCACTTCTCAGGGTAAGGTGTAGAGGAGAGAATGTGAAAGATGTGATTCTTCTGAGTCTCATTATTTCCCAATGTTATTAAAATTCTGCAAACTTTTATCTTGTGCATTCGTATCTTGAACAAAGTTGAGTAATTTCAAATTGATGCATGTATCAAAGGATATCCAAAATATATGTTTCCAATAAATACAGCATGTTAATTCAAGACTTATAAATATTACAGTACTAAATTCAAAATAAATACCATCCAATGAATCGTGTTAATTCAACCCTGAGCGATTTTAGCAGTTTGAAATATTTCTCCCATAATTGTAAAACGAAGCATAACAGCGTAGTATTCGTTTCAAGCAAAGTGTTTATGAAAAAAAAATTGACGCTCTTCACTGTTTAGAGATTACTAACCTATCTGAATGTCATATTACGCATCATCGCAAGAGCTGTTTCTGTGGCTATTAATTAATAGAAGTTTGATTGTGGTGCTTTTTTTCTTCGATAATATAAAGGTAAATGTTTCTCACCGTAAAGTATTAGCAAATTAGAAGACAAAAAAGGTACAATCGAAAGCAGCATAAGTTTGTGATACTAATATAAATTGTTATTTAGATCAGTAACTTAGTCGGAATCGGCAACGCAAAAGTAAATTCTATATATTTTTTTTCCTGCTTCTCACCAGAAAAAAAATGCAATCTTCCCACCGCATAGAATGGTATTCAGAGTTTTACGTAATTTAGATGGTATTGTGTGTGTGAGTAATATGCTTTTAAATGTGTCCTAGTCTTTTTATTAGGTGGAAAAATATCGAGAGAGAGAAGAATGAAACTACATGATAAGCTTGTAGCCGTTTGTAAATACATATAATATATATATTGAATATGATGAATGTGGAAAAGTGTTATTATTCTAAAGCCTTCTAACAGGAAAGAAAACTGTTGCCATCAGTGGAAATTTTATTCTGTTGATAATATATATATATAGAAGCCTGTTTATATAGTTATGAGCTGAACTGAGTATTTATCAGATTATATATATATTATATGACCTGGTGTTTGAATGCAAACACAATAAAAACAGAATATGCAATCACTGATTTCGTCTAGATGCCAGATCTGTTTTTGGTTGTGGTTGGTTTCAATATAATGATTGTTTACAATTGCCTTTATTTTCTGAGTTTTTTTCTACATTCTATGATACTGTCCAACAGGGTTGAACAAATCCCAGACGCCAGGTCGATCTAAAAAATTGGTGTCGCCGCATAAAATTTTCTTTGTGTAGTTAACTGAATTGCTGGCTGAGAGCAGTACAAAGTGTTTGGAATTCATATCAACTAATGTGAAAGAGGGTCTTTTTGCCCTGAAAAAGTCAAAGGAAGCATTACAGTCAAACTAGGATGTAGCACCATCATTTGTCTTGCAGATTTCTGACGCTTCAACGAGTTTGGCATTATATCGAATTACGAATTGATGTGAGCAATCGCTATATGTGTGGAAGATTTATTCACTGAAAGATTTTGGCTCTAAGCGGGGTTAGCGATAAATGATGGGGTGCACAACAGGAGTTTGACTATTTTTTACCTTTGTATTCTGGTAATTTTTATTTTGGCACCTAAAAAGTTTTTCCGGTGCAGATTTTCTTGCGATTTGTCCAGCCCTGCAGTCTAAGTCTGAACACTCTGAAAAACGAGTGGCCCTGCCACTTCATAAGCCTCAGCAGGTCTGGGTGATCAGCAATCATGTATATCTGTCTCAGCCACTTTATAAACATTCTAGACCTGGGCCTAAATTTTTGGTGGGGGGGGGGGGGGAAACAGCGGAATATAAAATTATGGAATTTTATATTGGTGGGCAGCTGTGTGGTCCTGTGGGTATTGTGTTGTCAGGATATAGGTTCGGGGCAGCACAGTGGTTGTCAATTGAAGTTAGTTTTAACAGTTTTTAAACTTCAAAGCACAAATGCGAGCCAGTCTTCCATTTGAAAAAGTGTCTCTTTTCAGAGAGCAGGCAGACCTACCACATGATACTTAACATAACAGAAAAAGTTAGAGCAATCATCTACTTCTTCATAATGTGGAACAAGTTTAGCTAAGACAACATAAATATGTTAGGGCCATGCATAGGGTTACCAGATTTGAAAAATAAGGAAGGAGGACACTTGCACTCTTAGTAATGCCAGTTTTTCCCTAATTTTTACAATAGATGATGCCACTCATAGTAACAAAAAAACAATCCTTAAGAACTTTACTATTTTCTCTATTTCTGAATGAAAGAGGTAACACTCCCCTTCTTCAAACACATCTTCTCTCAGAGGCTCCTGGGCAAAGTGATTTTTCTGCCCCAACTGGCCAAAAATGCTTGATACATGCTGTCAAAAATTTGACCAGATCTAATTTCATGCAGGACTTTCTGTACCTGGGGGCCCCATGCAGAAAGATGGCACTGCCATCCCTCCCCACTTCAGTACATGGTTTTAGCTGTTGGTGAGCAAACAGTAGTATTCTCAAAAATGGATGCTGCGGTTTTTCTTCAAGACGGCTTTGGTTAGAATAGCATCTGTCCAGTTTGGAGGGAACTTGGGTTCTTGTATTTTGGGAATTTCAATGGTGAATGGTCAAAGTGTGTGAACATGCATGGAAAAACACACAAACACTTGTGTAAATGAAGAGATATGTTTTAGAGTGAAAAAAAATTCCTCAAGAAAAAAATAATTTCGGAGACCTGGAAAGGATTAGCCATGCATACATGACGAAAATACATGACACATTCCTGTATATACCAATTCATTAGAAATTCTGCAGAAGAATGAGTTGAATAATGCATGGTTAAGTAGTATTACAGTGAAACCTCTAGGTAATGGATACCCTTGGGACAGAAAATTTTGTCCATCAACGGGAGTGCCCATTGATGGGTGATAAAATACATTGAAACCTGTTATAGTTTTTTTTTAAGTGTCCATTATGGAAGCTTCCGATGTATTGGAACCTTTTTAATATGCGGACAACCATAAGGGGTAAGTAGATACTTCGAAAAGGATGGAACGATGAAGCCATATAAAGATGCATCGAAATATGATACACAATAAAACTCATACTTCATATTTTTATGAAATTTTCTTAGGAAACACTGTGTATTTTTGCTAATGAGAGTGGAGTGGCTGTTTCTCGGCCCAGTTCATCAAGGAAATGGTTCTTTTCTGGATATTAACTTTAACGCCTCACGTCACAGTGCATGAAATAAGTAAGGGATGTCCAGTGATGTACTGTATTTTAATGTGTATAAAGAACCCTTTTTTGTCAAAAAATTAGGTCCCAAAAGTTAGTGGTGGGGGTTCTTATATATGGATAGTATTAAAGATATGCCACTGTGGTGGTTTGAGTGGCCATATTGATGGACTCGCATCACAAGGACCTGGGTTCGAACCCCACCGTTACCACAGTGGTGGTCAGCTGAAGTTGGTTTTCTGTGGTTCCCAACTTCGAGGCGCAAATGCGGAGCCAATCTCTCCGTTAAAAAGCCTTGGCACAGAGAACAACAGGCCTATACAATTATTCAATCATTACACTTCACTCGTAGTTAGAAAAAACTGATGGCAGGACTGCACATATCATTATGTGGCATTCTAAGCGGGAAGAGATTAGGCAATTTTGCCCATTGCTTTGATACCAAGTAGTATAACATGAATTGTGCATCATGTTGGTATGAAGTAACAGTATGCTGTGATTTCTCAAAGGTTTGCAACAATGTTGGGAATGGAAGGTATGGTAACTGCTACCATTTTACTGAACCCCTGTATGTGGGACATTATAGTATAACTTCAACCAATATAAAGGCCATATATAAATAAACAAGAAGACTGCTCCTGTCCGCAATACCCTTTAAAAAAAAGAGAGCACTACACATAACATGCATTACACTGATGTTTGCTTTTTTGGCTGCAAACAAAATTTAGAACTTAATTTTTTGCTGTATCTGGTCATAATTTTAGATACATTTTCCTGTGTGTAATCCATATATGGAACAAAAACAGGAATTTCTTAACCCCTTTACAGCTGTTCCCCCCCCCCTTTTGACTAATCGTTTTTCTCTTTTTCTCCTTGGCCTTCCATGAGGCTTAGACTTGTTTTTCAAGTTTCTGCCTCTGACGAGATCTTCGCAAATCCAAAACATACCTATACTCCCTATCTCGGGTGTTTTGGCTTTTACAGAGCTAACTCTTTCTGGTGCTGTGTCCTCCATAGTGAAACTACCTTTTCAAAATTCCATTAAAAAATAATATTCGTACAGAAATAATTTAAATCCTATTAACTAGCTTAAGATTTAAGAGATGGCAGTATCATACTGGTTTTGTTTTGGAAGTGGTAAAAAAAAATCCGCCATTTTCTCTATTTTTATTATATTCCTTTTAAACTTTATTTCCTAATAAAAATTTTTTTTCAGAAATTACGGATGGTTTTTTTACCCTATTTGTTGAAATAAAGCCATTCAATAAATTTAAGAATAGTTTGAAATCAAATTATAGAAAAGGTGGTTCAATACTGAGGACACCGCACACCTAGAATAATGAGTTACCCCAAGTGTCATCAGTATGAAACCATCACTCTGAGACGAAGCAGCCTTATTTTTCATTTTTCTCTCCTTTCTTACTATAAAATGAGTGACGGCAACAGTGGTGTCGAAACATCTCGGATGTGTATTTGTGGAGGAGTTTTGGGGGGTTAGAATGGAAGTCACAACATATGTTATTTTTTGTCCTGCACATGACCATTCTTTCATTCTAGTGGTTTTAGAGTGGCTGTTGACTATTTTCTATGCTCTATCTGTACTGTTTAAATTTATTTTGCCTTGAATTCTCTCCTCTCCCGAATAGTGTGCATTTATTACTTTTATTGATGAAATGCCTATAAAATTCCATAGTACAAAGGAAGCAATATTATTCTAATTTCGGAGCTTTCCTCTGATCCGGAGTCTAATGCATCTGATGATATCCCAAATGAAGAAAATGAAACAAAGCTTACTGCATGGATGATGACGAAAATGATGGGTGATGGTATACACTTCCCCAATGCCTGGATCTTCTCGAAAATTTCTGATGGTTCCAAACGCAAGAAACAAAACCCAGATTTTAAGGAAGAAGTAGGACATCTCAGGAAATTCTATCAATGACGGATACAACGCCAATCTCGATGTTCTTGTTCTTTTATTCAGTGTCACTGATAGAATATTTGGCATTTATACTGCAATCTCATTGAGAGAGATGTACCAGCTATCAATACGATTTTGTTGATCATTTTGACCTACAGGAATTTTTTAAACAAAATGTTGCTTCTCCTGCAATACACCCTAGGAAAGCTTTCAGTGTTCTAGGTGGGTGGGTGGTATCCCCGTTGTGCGACCACCTGTTCGCTGGATTTTGGTAAAAATAATAGTTGCAAAATACATTTACATAAGTCCTATGTACCGAGTATATAAAGTTAGTTTGGCCAAAATTTATATATATATATATAGTGCCCCTCAAATTTTAAAATTTTCCTGATCCGCATTATAACTACCACACTGGGAAATAAAAGCGTATTAAGAACCCAAGATAGTTCAGGGTGACCAAAATAAAACAGATCAAGTTTGACAAGATATCTCAGGATTGTCACTGTAAGGGTTAATATGCAGTGGGGCATATAATTCCCACTATTATTATTTTCGGAGTTTGGAATTTTAAATATTTATCGATGCCGTAAGAGAATACAGGTAGGAAAATTGACCCCCCAATATCTCATTTTAGATTGCCGCTGTGGTGGTCGAGTGGTTATAGTGACGGGCTCACGATGCAAGGATCCGGGTTCGAACCCCACAGTGGTGGCCGGCTGAAGTTGGTTTTCTGTGGTTCCCAACTTCAAGGCGCAAATGCGAGCCGATCTCCACGTTAAAAAGTCCCGCCACAGAGAGCAATAGTCCTACAACGATAAATCATTCAATCATAACACTTTACTCATAGTTAGAAAAACTGGTGGCAGCACTACACATAACAAGCATTACAGAGAAACAAAAATGATCCATGATGTTCTTAAGTCAGCCACCTCATTGGGCAATTTGCCTGTTGTGGTGTTGTATTTGTATTAATACATTCTTGCGGACAATACAATGAAATCTTTTTTTTAAAGCAGAGAGAAATTTGGCATAAGCAGGCAATCACTTTATTTAGTGAGACGTCACCCAAAAAAACATCATAAAAAATGCAGATACCACAGAAATGAATTGTTTCCCATTCTAAAAAAAATTTATTTTTAGAACAAAAAAATTCAAGCGTAATATTGAAAAAAAAGTTTTCTAATGTTTACTAACTGTACACATAAATAGTTTTCGCATATCACAGAGCGTTTCATTAAAAAATAATATACTCATTATACATGGCAGATTTTGTACGAGCAAAATGTAACCTTAATTAGAAATTCTTTCATGTTAAACACATCAGAAAAGAGAGACCAACTCGACTATCTTGATAGGATCAATCCATCTTTCACAGATACTGCTCAACATAATTATTTACTGATGGCAGCTCACACAAAAAAAATTTTCCTGAGGAGAAGGCAGAAAACGTAATGTGCTTATACTAAAAAGCCCCAGCCGAGGCAATCCTCCCATTTGTAATTGTATGAGGGAAATTCCAAAGAAAAACAAGTATAATGGGTCAAAAATGAGGTTGTGTTTCCCCGACTATCCTATGACAACAGGTTTGAGAGTGGATGTTGACCCTTTAAGCAATTTCCAGTCTGGAAATCGCCACCTATTTTCAAGAATAAATATATAATTTTTTGATTTCAAGCTGATAAATGCTTTCCCTCCCCACCCACACAAAATAATTAAAAAAACGAAAAACTATAGTTCTTTATACTGTAAGCATAATTGTATACAAGCTGAAAGAGAAAACATCCTTTCTCTCCCCCTTCTGTTATAAGGCCTTGAACAGAAGTTAACTCAGCATATTGACAGGAAGAAGAAGGAAACTTACAATGTGTGTGATGAGGGCTCAGGGTTACTGTTTTGAGAAAGTTTTAAGAACCTGAGATATCTCGGGATTGCCACTGTAAGGTTTAAGAAGGTGTGCAAATGCACAGAGTACTATAGGGAAGGAAGCATCTGACAGACACGCCAGCACTCAGTCAAGTTCGAAGCAATATGGCAGTAATTATGTGGGCTGAGAGAAAAATATTTTTAAAAAATTAAGTGTGCAATATACGAGTGTGACAGATAACCAACAGTGTCATGCCCCATCAAATATTTGCGATATTGCTTCAAAAGAAATTCAGAGGCTTTCAAGAATCTTGTCAAGTCGCAGTGGCACAAAGTTCATTGTGTTCTGATAAACCTTACCTCTGAAAAAATTTTCTTACATCTGCAGCGTTCTTTGTACATTTCTTACTTCTAGAACATGCAAGAAATCTATGCTATGCCAGGTGAGCGTTAGGGTATTTTACTGTTATACCTGTTAAGTGTTTAAGGTTTCACAGACACCTATAAGAATATTTGGTGAGTGACCTTGAGGTCAACTAACATTCCACCAACTTTGCGACCTGATATTCCACAGGATGACAAATCACATCCAGAATCTCTAAAATAAAATGCTAAGACTGTCCCTTCCCTCTGTGTAAATGATCCTGAATAAGCCATTTGCCTACTGCAAAAATTCACATAACTGAAAGCTCATCAGCAAAACTTTCTCATCACAAGTATTGCTGGATGATAGAGCATAAAAATACTTTGAATGCAAAGTTATCATCTTTTTCTGATTTGTCAAGTCCAGTGCTTAGAGCACACTAAAACATTTTTTGTATAGCGATTGGTTCGGCAACAGATTAGTCTCAAATGTGAAGCACCACTATATCCGATAGAAATGAAGGGGAGAGACTTTACAAATGCATATAAGCAAACAATTACTTTTGAGGATTGTTTGATTTTGAGCAACAACACTGCGACTCTTCTGAAATAATGTTGGTAGTATAAAAAAAAGATTGTAATTCAATTGCAAAGGCTAACCAAATCGTTTGCTGAATGTACATAGAATGGAAATTGATGCATATTTATCTTGAAATTTCGATCCATCAACATAGGCTCCAAACATCACATAATTGAGGTATTACTGTATTTCATACAGGGGAAATTTAGTTTCTCAATACAAGATTAACCTTGTAGGCAACATTCCTTCTCATTTTTTCCCTTCACACAACCTGCCTAAACCTGTTTTTTTTTCTCTCCACAGTATGGCAACACCACAATATACAGGGTGTCCTGTACGTCCTAATGCAGCCTTTATCTCATCAACTAATTGTCGTGGAGGTATGGTTCAGATTTGAAAAAGAAGCTCTAAATGTGTTCAGAGTTTTCTGTATGAGTTTTGTGAGTGAAAATACTGTGTTTCATGAAATATAAAATTAAGTTTTTAAATGGACATCCTGTCTTGAAAAATCGGTTAGAAAGTTGCTGTTATGTCTCTTTTGTGAGCTCAACAAAAAAATTTCCATATTTCTAAGTGTAATGGTCGCTGAGATATTCAAAAACTGGAAAAAAATTGGGAAAGAACAGCACAAACCAATGAACAAGCTCATTATGATGCTTTTTCCCCACCTTTTCTCTCATTTTTGAATTCAAATATCTTAGCAAATATTGCAGTTAAGAACATAGGATTTTTTTGTCTGGCCTTGGAAGAGACAGGGCAACACCATTCTAATTGAAAGATAGATGATGGGGAGGGATTATGTATTTTCACTCTCGAAACTGGTACAGGGTGAATTTCCGAACACATTTTTGAGCATTTCTTGAATTGGAACTATACCTCTATATGACAAATGGTTGATGAGATGAAGGCGGAATTAGGACTTACAGGACACCCTGTATGCCAATGGCGTATTTAGTGATTTTGGGTGCTCTTAAGAATTTTCTCCATACATGGCAATGTACGCGGAAATACCTGAAATATTTTAATTGGAGGGAATATTGTTCATAGCAATAAATTTTCCTTAAACTAACAGTCATTTGAAGCATTATCAAGGGTGGGGAATAGGTATAAAAATGGATGAGCCTACATGATTAGACAAAAATATTCATGTCCCCCATTGGTATTCGAAATACCCAAATAAGCACAGAATGATCAGTGCGATCATTCTCATGTTGAATCATAGGTGGAGACAGACTTGGAAGTCTGGGGGTGGGGTTATGTTGATATATATACACACACATGTACATTAGATAGACTCTACCTTTGACTACACCCGCATCTCTGCCCACCCATGTGTTGAATACAGTGAAATCCCATTATAACGCAACATGGTCCTGTCACCTAATGAAAAAAAGCCATGTAATTATACCATGATTAAGTAATAATGGGAGGTGGGAGTTAACCATGCCCCCACCCCTGACACGATATAGAGGAAGGTTCCAACTTTGGATTATGAGATGAGTAACTGGGTTCACAAACAAAAAATGTTATATTCCCCTGCATTAGCTGACGTGCATTCAGTTTGATATAAGAGCATTTCAGATTAAAATCTCGTTTATGAAAAGAATTATGACCACAGAAATCTTATACAATAAAAACATAGATTCGGAATACAATCGATGATCATTTTTACGAACTTGAATGGATCTCGAACAATTAGTCTGTGAATGGAAAAGATGTCCAAAGAAATGGAATATCGTTCTGGATCAGAGGACAAGTTCTTAAAAGCATGTTGGGCTGTAAAATAGAGCGGCAACTGTAAAAATATGATTCCCAGATATGCCAACTTTTTTGGATCCGGAGATTCTCCCGGAAAGGAAGGGAATCCCCCCCCCCCCCACTCTTGGCACCATAGTCCTAATCAAAAAAGACTTTATTCATTTTTGTAAAAAACTTTAAAAAAAAATCAAATTATCAAAGAAAAGTGTGGCTCCTGCGTAACCCCTTAGCAAAATATAATGTGAAACATTTGCCACTCAATTTTCATGACATTTGGAATGTCCCCAGTTTCGTTTTCAGTACAACTGTATTGCTCAAGCTTCCCCCCCATACATGTGGTCAACACACAACAGTGACCACACAGAGCTCTCGTAGATCACAGCAGCTACCCTACCGTAACCTATGGCTGTCGCTAACATAAAGCAGAATCCAGGCCAGCCGTGTCATACCAAACCAAACAAAAATTAATTTGGAAGCCTGGCTGAGGACAATGCGTGTGATTTTGTCGATGTCACAGAACTAATGAGGCGGGGGAAACCAATATATGCTGAATCTAGCATTCTCATGAGCGAGAAATTGACATGAGCTGGCGTACTGATTTTCTGAAATGTATAAAAAAAAGGGGGAATAAACAAAAATCTGTTTTCAGGCTGATGAAAGACGAGCGTGATTATTGCAGTATGCCGCAGATGACAGAATGCACAACCATCTGTCAGTGGAGCACTGTTTTTCACATTCGTGCAGTTAACATTAAAGATTTTTCCCACTAAAATCAAGAGGGAAATCTAATTTTTTGGCTAAAATCGAGAGAAATTTCAAAAAATTCTGGAGAGCCAGAGGAAAGGTAAAACATACGGAGAGTTGGCAAGTCTGGATTCCAAATATTAGCCACTAAGTTAGTATACCAGAATACAGTTTGACAAATCTGGGTTCAAAATCCCAAGAGTGTACGGAAACGTATCGATAAACTCCAAACCATGGGTTGGGTCTAATTATCTACAGCATAAAATGATAGGGGTGATAAAAAAAAAACTAAATTGAACGGAATAATGCATCTTTGGTATACTTTGGAAATCCCAGTCTTGAGGAAAAGCATCAATATCTTATTAAAAATAAATTAACGGCACAAGGAAAGTGGCAATTATTTCATAGAAGGCAACTTAATAACGTTTCCTTGGTCCGACGAATTTGAACTCAGGCCCTTCACCCCTGCCATTCCATACTCGGTTGCGTACAAGTATACGTCCAGAGTGCCTTCGGTGCTCTGCGCTATGAAACGTATGAAAGGTCTAACGTCACCTTCATTTGCAAGCTGTAGGTATTCATAATACAGGGAACGGTCCTGTTTCCTGACTATAACAGGCGGGTATCCCGCTCGCATGAGTATCAGGTTCATCAACAGCCGGGCTGTCCTACCGTTGCCATCCAGAAACGGGTGGATGTAAACGAGTTTGTAATGAGCGAGGGCAGCTTGTTTCACCGGGTGAAGCTTCAGCACAGCTTCAGAGCCCAACCATTCGACGAAGTCTTCCATCATGTCGGGGAGATACCTGGCAGCCGGGGGAGTGTGGTCACCGACAAAAACTTGAGTCCGTCTCATGCAACCGGCTTCGATGGGATCGACGTTGCCCATCACCCTCTTGTGGATCTGGAGAATGTCCTCAACGGAAATGTATCCATCCTTGTTAACCAGTGAGGTGTTGAGATACCTGAGAGCAGATTCCAAGCCGATGATTTCGTTATGCTCTATTATACTTTTCCCAGCTACTGCCATGCGAGTCTCTACGACTTGTCGGGTTTCTTCGAGAGTCATGGTGTTCCCTTCTATCGCCACCGTATGGTGTATGTGCTGAAAGTATGCCTCCTTCTTCATCCTTTTCAGAGAGGGGTCATTGTGTGGTATCTTGATGAGTCTGTCTCTCTTCCTGTCGATCCTGCTCAGCTGCTTTTCGTCCAGTTCGAGCACGACAGGCAGCGTTCGCTGCTGGTTGACCAACGCTCTGGAATGCTCAGGGCATTTGATCAGAGCTTTAGTGTAGAGGTGGTCAGCTTTGATGATATCTTTCTCCTCTTCTTCCAAGAACTCGCCGTAGTGATTCAAAATGTCCGGATGACTAGAGTGGAGCGCCATCGCATGCTGGAACAGTTTCTGAGCCTTCTCGTACTTCTTCTGCTCTTTCATCTTCAAAGCCATGTTCATAGCATTCAGTGATTCCGGTTCTAAAAGATGAAAAGCACGTCAAATGAATGTATGCAGTTGATAAAAATGTTTAATATAGGGTAAGTTATGTAAGGACAATAAACACATGTTACTGCCAAAACCAGAAATCAGCCAGTGAACCTGGCCTATGCTTGAATTTGAGGCTTCCCCCCCAGCCCTCAATATATCAATCTCTAAGATGAGATATCGATATTCCGATTCCTTTGATCTTTAGCACTGCCATAGCTATAAATGGCCATAATTATCACATAAAAAATATGCCAGGATCCCAAAACTTTGATCCCGAATCAAAAAGATCGATATAGGCCTACATAGGGATTGGCTAAAAATTAGGATATTTAGGATGTGTGTATTGGCAGATTTCATGCTTTGGCAGTAACACATACATTTGAGACATTTTTGAAGTGTAACGCAAAATGCTCTTGTTTGGCTGAAATAAATCAATATTTATAAGAATAATTTCGATTATTATCGCAGTTAATTACGAAATGATTGAATCTAGATATCTTGAAGTGCGTTTGGAAAAGGGTGAGTAATTCTTTCAGTAATATAACCTACAGGGTTGCTGAAAACAGCAGGGATTATAACAAACCATGAGAGCAAATGACGTAGCAAGATCCTTTCCCCCCCCCCCCCCTCAAATTTGAGATAAGGATAGCATGTTGGCTTAAAAAACACTCTTGTCGCCAATAAAAAATGTTGAAAAAGCCAAATTGCCAGCAAATGAAATCGTGGAACTTGCTAATGGAATCTAAGTTTTTCAATCATGAATGATTGATTCTCAAGCTATTTCGAGGCATGATAATAAATTATGGCAGAACAGCTTTGGTACTGGATAATTCTTACAAAACCGGCCCAGCAAATTCATTAATAATTCCGCAGCGGATGCATGTAACAGCTAAACATTGAGAGGAGATATATTGACAGGCATGCCAACATTGGCTTAAAGCTTGATAGTAGTGATGAATGTGTTTAGCTTTGCCATGGGGAAGGGAGGTACCCTTTAGAGCAACATAATCATAGTAAAATAAAAAAATCGAACAGCTGCAGTATCATCTGCCACGACTTTGGCGACTTGTCAAGACCGTCATAACAGACCTCTGGGTTGCTGTATTTTTGAACATCTTCCTAGTTTTTGCTGGGTGATACCAGGTGGTGCTAGCTTCACCGAACACGATTTTTCTTTTGTTCACTGAATTTTTTCAAAAATTCAAAACAGCCATTGTTCCATTTCCAGCGCACCTGTTTTGGATTATTATTCCTCCCTTCTCCTGTAGCTCGCGTCATTTGGATTATTATCTACTGATCAGCTTGTACCGTTTTATTATTTTGTCCATCATTTATTATTTACTCATCCATTGTCATACCTTCTGTCTTATCGGTTTATTATTTAAAATGAACCCAGAGAAACTTTCATTCCCAAAATTCCTTATGCCCCGGGGATTTATTATTTTAAAAAATGGTCCGGGTTTTATTTTTTTTATACTGATATTTTTGCTATTATTATGCTTGGTGGTTTCTATTACGTTTTGCACGCTGATGATTTTTTGCACGCCGCCCCCCCCCCTCGTCATAAAAACTCAGCAAGCTCCATCCCCCATCGATGCTGATGTAATACTTGAATGCCCCCCCCCCCCAACATAAAAGAGACGAAAATGAATTATGTAGACCATGAAATTTAAATCATGGTCGTTTGGCGTATTATATGTGTCAAAACATCGCCAAATCACCCCAACTGTGTGAGTTCAATAAATTTTACCATTGGATTGCTCAATTTCGGATTTTTGCTGCCACAGGATCTCCTTGCCAGCGACGAAAGCCCCTCCGACGTCGTCCAGGGCAACGATGTCGCTCTCATCCGGCAAGAAATTCAAAGGTATGCGGTCGAGTTCCGGGACGTACGGCGTCAGGTCCAGAGATCCGGTTTTCTTGACGAGCGATTTGGACTGGTCCTCCATCCCGTTCTCCGCGGTCTTTTTATTCGAGAACGAGAAGACCGCGAACACGCTGTACGCGATACCGAACCCTACCGAGACTCCGAGAAATACTCTTATGAACGGGACCATGGAAGTCTTCGCGGCATCAACCGACGCATCATCCATTATTGAACGACTCCGCGACGCAGAAAATATCACCGACGACACGCATCGTGATGTTTACGTCCTTCATCGTTAACATCGTCCACCACATATGTTGACATCTTTTTTCGGTTTCTGCAAAGGACGGCTTTGGCTACCGATTTTTTCATCGTTCACATTATGCATGAAAACATGTTGACCATATTTTCCCGACAAAAATGCAGGAAAGTGATGTCTCAAATACGGGGAAAATATCTGTTACTGCCAATCGTCGCCAAAAAAATAAATAAATGTAGGAGTTCAGTGCAGTTCAGAGATTTCTGTCGTAATTAGAGGGTTTTGTTCGCCATTGGCGTTATTTTCAGCGGCAATTGCTCGTGTCATGCATTTGAGATCATGAATTTCCGTACGTTTCCAGATAAAGTATGGTCGGATGAGTATTTCATATAGTTTGAAGTCCATGTCGAATTACTGTCGAATTAGCTCTCATCGAGAAGAAAAGTTTCTCCTCGAGGAAAAAAAACTTTATTTCTCCTCTAAGGTGGAGCTCTTGCTGCCATCTATCCAAAAAATGTGAGTGATTGAATTACATTTGTAGATCTGTTGCTCTCTGTGGCGAGACTTTTTTAAAGGGGAGATCAGCTCGCATTCGCGCCTTGAAGTTGGGAACCACAGAAAACCAAGTTCTGCCGATTTCCACTGTGGCGTTCGAACCCGGGACCTCGCGACGTGAGTCCGTTACCATGACCACTCGACCACCATAGATGGCAGTAAATTCACAATTTACGATATTTTTTTTACTGCTGCTCAAAGCCGTCCAAGTTTTTATATGTCTACAGTCTACAAACAGCGTGGCCAGCGGGACCGTAACTAGGCTGGGGCAACCGGGGCACTGCTCCTTTGCCCCGAGCCAAATGGATATCCCACAAAAGTTTATATTTGTTTCGCATAATAGTAACTCTTTCAAGAGGGCCCCAAGAAAAAGTGTGCCCAGGGACCCCGAGAAGGCTCACCACGGCCCTGGCAGCAGAGTGTTCAATTTGCAGCCAGGTCCTGAAGGAAATGTTCCTGACGACATTGCTGATATGCTCAACTTTGATACCAGAAGTATCAAAGTTGAGATGACCATGGAAAATCTTATATAACAATGCTAATCGAGAAATGAGACGAAGAGTTAGGGAGAGAGAGGAGGAGATGAAGTTCGTTTTCAAGTTCGCTTCGGACACGGAAACGAAAGATGACCAGCAGTCGTGAGCAAATCGGGTGGATTTATTTTGGATTGATTTGAGTTTGTCTACATTACTGGAGGTGTAGTGGTCCCAGATTTTAGCGGCGTAGGAAAGAACGGGGGGAGATATAAGTTTGCTAACATAGTAGTCTGATATCCCGAGTGGAGTTTTAAGGTTGCGGCGGAGGAAGAAAAGTTTGTTTAGACACTTCTGGTAAACGTAGTCAACATGTTTGTTCCAACGTAGGTCGGCTGAGATTATAACACCGAGGTATTTGATTTGAGAAACTTGGATAACGTTAAATTATTGATGAAGTACGAGTATTCAAGAGGAAGTAATTTATGGGTAACTTTCATGTGAACCGCGTTTTTGAGATATTGATTGGCATTTGTCATAAAGAACACCAGTCCGCGATGGAAGCCAGGTTATGTTGGAGAAGTTCTTGATCGGATTCATGGTGAATGATGCGGAAAATTACACAGTCATGAGCAAATAATCTAGTGGTGCAGTTGAGGTATTCTGGAAATTCTCTTATGAACGTTTGATTAAATAACAAATTCAAGAAAACTTCGACTGGGGAAAAATCGGGCATTTTTTTACAAAAGAGTCAGGACGGGGAAAAAAAACCTGGGGCTATCCTAGAAAATACAGGACAAAATGCGGGACGTATGATCAACCTGTTTAGAACATTTGTAATTAATAAAAAATCACTCCTGCCAGCAGCGAGCACTCGGTCCGCCCATGACTTCATAAATACCTCACATATTTGTCATTTTTAAAGTATTTTTCGTGAAATATATTTTACCTCACTGCATTACGCTTTGCAGTCGTCTTCACGCGCTTTGTTTCCCGCCAAAGGTCCAAGGCCGTCATTTCAACTTTTTCCGGGGGGGGGGGGCAAAGCACATGTACTTAATGTATGTATATATATATATACATACATTTATGTATACATACATTATTTTTAGAAATAAATTGACACTTTTGAGTCGAAATAGCGGAAGCCTCACACTTTTCTTTATTTAGGATACTAATGTCCCGCTTTCCGTTTTTTTTCTCGTTGAATTATGGTCTCTTTGGAGAAAAGCATATCGTCATTTGTTTTGCTAAAGATTTTACCATACCAAAAAAAAAAAAAAATGTTGGTGACAAAATATTTCTCGGAATTTGTCGTCCATTTTAGGACGAGCACTGGCAGCCGGAAGACTATATTTGTATACATGAGGCGTTTCGGATTCGTGTGACTTCTTTTCCCTTCCCTGAAGTCATTGTTGGTAAACAGAGAAACAAGCATGACGTTACCGATAACCCTATTTTCGAAATCATTTCATCATGTGTCCGCACTTATATTTATCCCCACTTCCAAGGCCGTAGTGAGGGGGTGGCACTTGGGGGTCTGGTTCCCTCGAAATGTGAGTGAGAAAATGACCGAAAAAAAGGGGGGGGGGGAAAAAGATGTCCAAATCTATCACTTTGGTTCCCCCCCCCCCCGAACGAAATTTCTGGCTACGGGCCTGTGCCCCCTCCAATTATACATTTCCTTCCCAACATCCGCATTTTCGTTTTCCTGGAACAGACGAGACGAAGACATTTAAACTAATAATAATAAATCAACCATTAACAATGTGCGTTTCCATGAAAATAGCCTAAGACCAGGGATGCACAACCTTTTCATTCCACGGGCCAGATACATTACGTGGTATTTTTGCCCCCCGCGGGCCAGAAACTTGCAATGGTGGCCATAAGATCCGTATTTTATGAGATATTTTTGTAATTTTAACCTTCCGAAGCTTTTTTATTACCGTGCCCCGTTTTTTTCAACAAGGCTTGCTTGGACTTTTATTCTTTATTGAAATCACAAGCATTAATATTATAAACTGAAGAGCCAAAAAAAACTGGTACGGGCATGCGTATGCAAATAAAGAGACATGGAACCAATCAGAGTACGGCGCTGCGGTCTGCAACGCCTATATATCACAACAAGTGTCTGGCATAGTTGTTAGATCGGTTACTGCTGCTACAACGGCAGGTTATAGATATTTAAGTGAGTTTGAACGTGGTGTTATAGTCGGCGCACGAGAGATGGGACGTAGCATCGAGGTAGCGATGAAATTTGGATTTTCACGTACGACCATTTCACGAGTGTTCCGTGAATATCGGGAATCCGGTAAAAAATTAAATCTACGACATCGCTGCTGCCGGAAAAAGATCATGCAAGAACGGGACCAACAACGACTGACGAGAATCATTAAACGTGACAGACGTGCAACCCTTCCGCAAATTGCTGCAGATTTCAATGCTGGGCCATCAACAAGTGTCAGCGTGCGAACCATTCAACGAAACATCATCGATATGGGCTTTCGGAGCCGAAGGCCCACTCGTGTACCCTTGATGACTGCACGACACAAAGCTTTACGCCTCGCCTGGGCCCGACAACACCGACGTTGGACTGTTGAGGACTGGAAACACGTTGCCTGGTCTGACGAGTCTCGGTTCCAATTGCTTCGAGCTGATGGACGTGTACGGGTATGGAGACAACCTCATGAATCCATGGACCCTACATGTCAACAGGGGACTGTTCAAGCTGGTGGAGGCTCTGTGATAGTATGGGGCGTGTGCAGTTGGCGTGATATGGGACCCCTGATACGTCTAGATACGACTCTGACAGGTACGTAAGCATCCTGTCTGATAACCTGTTCCCATTCATGTCCATTGTGCATTCCGACGGACTTGGACAATTTCAGCAGGACAATGCGACACCCCACACGTCCAGAATTGCTACAAAGTGGCTCCAGGAACACTCTTCTGACTTTAGACACTTCCGCTGGCCACCTAAATCCCCAGACATGAACATTATTGAACATATCTGGGATGCCTTGCAACGTACTGTTCAGAAGAGATCTCCATCCCCTCTTACTCCTACGGATTTATGGACAGCCCTGCAGGATTCATGGTGTCAATTACCTCCAGCACTACTTCAGACATTAGTCGAGTCCATGCCACGTCGTGTTGCGGCACTTCTGCGTGCTCGCGGGGGCCCTACACGATATTAGGCAGGCGAACCAGTTTTTTTGACTCTTCAGTGTATTAATGACTTATAGATCATATTATGATAATATATATTACTAGAAATAATACCCGGCGCTGCCCGGGTTTTCTTCAACGAGGCTTTTTTGGATCACGTGATATCTCCCTCTTTCTTTGAGGGATATGCAAACCGTGTCTAAGTTAACCAATATGGCGACTTCCTGTGCGACTTCATGAAATAAACAAATCTAGATTTAAATAGAAACGAATATATTTTTTTCCTTTTTTTTAAGGGGCGCTAGGTATTTCGATCCCTCCCTCCCGAACTTCAAGTTATCTATTTCTGCTTCCAAAAATGCTTAATTAAAGCTGTGGAATTTCTTCGATGTACTTTACGGACCTATAATTGATTTTAAAACAACCTAAACTACGTGAATTTATGCAGTTTGATATCAAAAGACAATGCGGAGACATTAATTTTCATGCTTGAGAAGATATAAATAAAAAGTTGAAATTAATGTTATATTGCCAGGATATCCAACTCAAAGGTAGGTCCGGCTAATTACTTCATATTTAATCTCCTGGGTTTCGTATGTCTCTAAGCGAACTCAATATTTCAAAAATCGAGAATTCTGTGCAATTTTTTAAATTATTGATGTAGCGGAAAACCCCACCAAATTTTCGCATTTCTACAGTAAAATCGGCAATTTTAACACTGATTTCTATGCGGATCATCCTTTGCCTGACCCTCAAAGTGATGATGATTGTGACGTCTATTCAAAATGTCTCATTACTGAGTATTGAAAATGTGGCAAAGCATTTGATGATGAAATCAAATCAAATAAGTTCACCTATCTGTATCTGTGGCAACAATTGTGAATCTAACAATCATTTCTTACTTACGTGTCCTAAATGGTCAATTTTTAGGGAATGCTTTCTGCAGAATGTAGGCCTTGGTAATAATCAGATATCTGACTGGCACACACTCATTGAAGTGACTCCGAGCACTTTGATCAAGGAATTTGAAATTTTCATGGGAAAATGTAACCGTTTTTAACATTGGCTGCTTTCATTTTTCTAGAAGCTGAGATTTTTGTGGTTTTTTTTTCTTTGCATCATCTACCAGTTTGTTTGTTTTGTTTTGTTGTTTTTTTTTTTTTGCTAAGACTGTTTCTTCATTGTACTTTGTTCCCCACAGTTCTGTTGTTCCTGTTCATCTTCGCAAATGTTTTTATACAAGATTGCACTCTGACGTTTTGAACTAAAGCTGTCCTAAAGCCCTTAGCAGGCATAGAGGACGTTAATCTATCTGTATCTGTATCTGTGGCAAAGCATTATAAAGGCATAAATTATTATTCATATAGTAACAGGATTAGAGAAGTCACAAACCATTGTAAAGGCATATGCACGTCTGAAACGCATTGCTAGGGAACCACGGTAACCAAAGTAAACGTTCCGGAACGTTTGCCGCTGTGGTGGTCGAGTGGTTATAGTGACGGACTCGCGATGCGAAGGATCCGGGTTCGAACCCCACTGTGGTGGTCGGCTGTGACCAAAGCATTATACAAGCAATACCAAGTACAGCCAACACCAGCTATAGAGATGCGTGCTATAGAAAGTGTTGGTAGAGCTCAATGAAGGGTGAAAAACTGGTACAAGCTTGTATAAGTACTTGTTATAGTGACGGACTCGCGGTGCGAGGATCCGGGTTCGAACCCCACAGTGGTGGTCGGCTGAAGTTGGTTTTCTGTGGTTCCCAACTTCAAGGCGCAAATGCGAGCCGATCTCCCCGTTAAAGAGTCTCGCCACAGAGAGCAACAGTCCTACAACGATAAATCATTCAATCATAACACTGCACTCATAGTTAGAAAAACTGGTGGCAGATGGTAGTAATACACATTACAAGCTTTACAGAGAAAGAAAAAAAACTTCACGTCAGGTTTCACTACACGTACACACACATTCCGGCATGTACCGATTCGTTGGGGTTCCACGGGGGGGGGGGTGCATTTGCCAAAAAATGGCTCGGGGATCCATGATGTTCTTAAGTCAGCCACCTCGTTGGGCAATTTGCCTGTTGTGGCGTTGTATTTGTATTTGTATAAAATACAAATTTGTTGTGAAATATAAAAACAAATTTCCTATCCGGATATAATCGTTTCGGAGAATCTCTCGTGATCTACACTTTGGGAACCACCATTCTAGACCAGTGGTTCTCAACCTTTTGAAGCCCGCGACGAGGTAGAATTTTTTTTTAAATGAAAGGCCCTTTCATAAACACGACTAATAGAGGAAAACGAAATGATAAATCACTCACTGTCCGGAGGTTGAGGAACACTGTTCTAGACCAATGGTTCTCAACATTCGGAAGTCCGCGGCCATGGCCCCACAAGGGTGGGGGCTGACAGGTCTCTAGCCATGGGGCCCGAGGTAATTACCATCATTTTTTTGTTTTTTCATGCTATAAATTCTCTTCAGAAGGGTCCGTGAAAAGTCTGGTTTGGCGGCCCACTAAAGATCCCAGCCTATGAGATGCTGGGGCCATGCCCGCGGCCCGGTAAATTTACTTTGTGTAAATGAAAGGCCCGGCCATACACACAACTAACGAGGAATTAATGGGAAAAATGAAACTGCGAATCACTCACAGTCCGGTGTGACTAATTTTAGGGCCCGGCGGTTGAGAAACACTGTTCTAGACCTATTCATTTTTCAAAATTTCCACCCTCTGAACATGCTGCCGTGGTAGTTATAGCCCGCCAAGCCCCAGTGTAAATACACCTCGGAACTCTTGACGCGACCTAATTTTCTACATACAGTATAACGAGGAGAGATTTCAATGGGTGGAAATAGGAAAGAAACGGATCATCTCTCTCTCTCTCTCAAAAATTCATTGCGAATTCTTTTGAGAGGTGCTTTCGTGCTCCACTGAAGGAAATTGATAGTTTCTCGGTGTTTCTCCTTTTCAAGCTCCCGTCCATAAAAAGAAGAGAAATAAAGTAAAATAAATAAATGTATCCGAAAAAGGATGACGCTTTGTTCATTGGCGACAACACAAAAGACGCTCATACATCTCCTTTAAGTTTGACCGCATCATTTACTTTTGAAGGACAAACTTTCGGGACCGGTAACGCAAATAAATAGATGGCGGGAACCGAAATCACTTCAATCGGAAAAATGGGATTTTTGGCTCTTTTTTTCCAGTATTGTATGATCTATCTTTTGTCCATCAAATGTCTTGATTTCTATTCAACGGATTGCTTTTGCTACGGATTTCTCTCCTTCCCGCCCTCCGTATTGATTTCATTAAGGAAAACATATGGTGATGGACATTTTTTGATTACCGTCAAATCCCATTATATTATTATTATTATAAATTAATTCCGAATCCCGTTATAGCGAACTCCAAGAGACCGTAGAAATCACTTCGTTAAAATGAAATTTTGTTATAAAGGAATTCCACGTTTTTTGCATTGTTCTTACGTAAAATTATCTGAAGGATTAGAAAAGTGCTCGTTAAAACGAGAATTTCGCTATAAGCATTGGTTAAAACGGGATTCGACTGTACAAAAGGTAAACTACACTACGTGCAAAAAAGTTCCGAGACTTAAGCCAGGTTTTCCTAGAAGCAGGTTTCTACAGTGCGTGCAGCGTGAAAACTCTGGTTGGTCAAAAAAACCTGAATTTGACATGAATGTCGCTCTCCACTTGTTAATACAAGATATACGGAAGACTGGATGTTGTGAAGATATTTATTATTTGAGACGTTAATTTTTTAAGGAAGGAAAAAACTCATCTCTGCCTCGAGTCGAACCCGGGTCCCTCGATTGCCGGACGAGTGCTCTGACCACTAAGCTACAGAGGAGATAGAGATTTCCCTTCGCTAGAGCGTATATATGCTGAACGGAACCGTGCAATGGACGGTGAAACCGATCAGCTATATAGCTCATGGAGCTATATAGCCCTCTGGTGGCTCGTCGTCCATGAGCTATTAGCTGATCTGTTTCACCGTTCATTGCACGGTTCCGTTCGGCATATATACGCTCTAGCGAACGAAAATCTCTATCTCCTCTGTAGCTTAGTGGTCAGAGCACTCGTCCGGCAATCGAGGGACCCGGGTTCGACTCGAGGCAGAGATGAGTTTTTTCCTTCCTTAAAAAATTAACATCTCAAATAATAAATATCTTCAACATCCAGTCTTCCGTATATCTTGTAAACCTGAATTTGATCGTTTTTAACCAATCAGCGTTTTCACGCTGCACCCGGCGCATAAATTGTATTCCCAGGAAAACCCGGCTTTCCTATGATTACGGAAGAATGAATACACATAGAATATTTGTTTATTTGGTGTTTCCTTCTAGGTAACTACTCTGTGCAATTATGAATTTTTTTCTATTGTCAAAGATATAAATGCAAATTGCAAGCTTCTTTTTTTGCACCCTCCAGTGAATTCGTCGCTGCATTTCTTCGGAACCCGAGAACCGTTTTCTCAAGCTTTAAATGCTTTATCCGAATCGAAAGTCACGTGGGGGCAAGGTCAGGGAAATAAGCCGGTTTTGAAAATATTAAAATTTGATGCTTTGATAGATAATCTGACACCAGGAGGTACCCGTGAGTCCATAAACGTATGCATGATTCGGTGAGACCCAAGCCACCAATCTTTGGAAGGCGAAGTCGTGGGTGCTCCACCAGAATGACGTACCTGCTCACAGATCCCTCCTGGTGTAGGATTGTATGAATTTGAATACTTTTTCTAATTGAAAGTATGTTTCTCGGTCACCACACAACGGCTCGAAAGGTAAATGGCGTACAGAGTGTATAGAGTATATAATTCAAGTATTACGTCAGCAGATTTTTAGATATTTTGACACCCCCCCCCGCCCAGCTACATATTGAACCGCAAGCTTAACAAACATGAATGCTCAATTGTTTTTATTCAAGCATGCTCAATTTCCCTTTCGACACCACACTGTAAAAGTCTGCCTGCCTGGGCACAAGAACCAGTTTGTAGGTGGAATGTGAGGCTCCGGCGATGATGCGATCACTTTGGCTGCCTTTCCTTATTTGCGGATAAAAAACCACCAACAAAAAATTCCAATACAAGTACAGCCAACACCAGCTATAGAGATGTGTGCTACAGAAAGTGTTGGTAGAGCTCAATGAAGGGTGAAAAACTGGTACAAGCTTGTATAAGTTACTTGCACACGGTACACAACCTTAAGTTTCACATACGCGAGCGCGGCGTGAGCGTGCGTAGTCAGAATTCATTCAGCCTTCAAGCTTGGCACAATTACGGCCGTATTCACCAACACAGTTTCAACTGCAATCGCAGGTGGAAAGATTGAAGATCGAAACGGATTGGTTAAATTAAGGATTGTAACCAATCCGTGTCGATCGCTGATTGTTTAACCTGCAATTGCAGTTGAAACTGTGTTGGTGAATACGGCCGTTAAAGTGCCGACAGACGATCAAGCATGCTTATACAAAAAGATTGAGATTGCGTGCTTGTCAAACTTGTATCATCATGATTCATGTGTCCTCTCAGTCTTGTTTGAACAGAACGCCAAAGAAGACATCTCCCCCCCCCCCCCACGTTAAAAGTTAGAGCACTTTTAAAAAAGTGCTCTAACTGATATTTATTATGGAGGCATCGAGTAAAGAATACTCCCATTATATATACAGGGTTATTATAAATAAACTGACACTAGTCGGAAGTATGTAGCACCCATTCTGATGGAGGTATTTTGATGAAACTCTTGATGAAACTTTTGATGAAAGAAAGATTCAATAAGGAAAGAAAGCTCAATTTTTTTGACCACCAGGTGACACTTTTTGTCACAGTATCTTTTCCCATGATTCAAATAACGTATATACTAAGTTTCAATGAAATACGCCCACCACAACGGGAGCTACCCAGCTCGGAGCAGTATCAATATAATCAAGCTGACAGCTCATAATCCTATACACCAAGTTTCATCAAAATACCTCCGTCAGAATGGGCGATACATACGTCTGAGTAGTGTCAGTTTATTTGTAACTACCCTGTGTCTTTTCTTGAAGAATAAACCACCCAGTTTATTTTGCCTCGAAATTCTTATGACTATGAAAATCCCCCAATACAGTTTCACTTAAACTGCCTCCAAACAAGACCATCGAATAGTGCGTAGCTCCATTTAAGACATTGACCCCCAGGCATTATTGTCCATCCCTTTCTAAATCGTTCTAGAATGCAGTACATGTTAAAACACCTGCCGTCCTCATTCCGTCCAATTCTCGATCAGTATTAAGCGTCCTTATCCATTTAATGAACACGTTTTTATTGGGGTCGCTTAAGTGGAATTTCCTAGTGCAAGACTCGCATAAAAGTTCAATGGTTGTTGCGCATCTCCGGAATTAACGGGAATGGCGCAATTCCCGTCATTCTGCACATTATTACGGGAAAGGGCTATAATATTTCTCTTTTGGTCCACTCTTGTCTCGTCCATGGACGACGGGTAAATGGATTAGGTTCCCTCCTACCCCTCCCTTATCCACAAGAAGAGGAGGATGTAGTAATTGGAAATCTCGAAAAGCTAGAACCTATTCCGATGATTTGAGTGGATTAATTATCCACTGTCTGTCGGGAACGAAAATGTTCCTATTTTAGACCTTGATAGTGGATGTCGCTGGTGGGCGGTCTCGGGGATTATAAATCCGATTACTGGTGATGTTTATGTTCCGCGATGTTGCGCCAAGAAAGCGTCAGAACTTGTCTGATGCGAGTACGCGTGGGTGTTTATAGAGATGTCTTACGTTTCGGATGGGATGACGGTGTCGTAACATCACGGTTATCGTACAGTCGTGAAGGATTACGCGTGAAAATGCACTAAAATGGAACTTTTTGAATATTGAAAAATGTGGGAGCCGGTTTACTTCAATCCCCGTTGAAATCAGGCGCGGATTTAAAGCAAAATGTGTGTCGGGTAGATTAAAAGTGCCTACAGTGAATGGCACGACCCATCTTGGAAGCTTCTGTGAATCAAGTTTGGGATTTGGGTTGTGACCCGTAGCTCAAGCATCTCTGGCTGTAAGTGAATTTGAATGACCCATTTCAGAAGTCCCAGTGACCGACGTTTAGGTCGTGACCTATTGGTTAAACCCCCCCCCCCACCTTAAAAAATTCACGCAGGATAAAAGCAAGGGGTCATTGAAGTATTATGTCATCATCGATGGGGAGGGGGGGTAAGGGGGGGGGGGTTTGGATAATGCTTACGTCATCGACCACCCTTTATGAAAATATGAGTTAGGATTCAGAGGGGCAGAGCTGATGACGACATTTTGCTGACAAGGGGGGGGGGGAGGGGTCAAAAATGGCTGAAAATTTGCTTACGTAATACTTGAACGGCCCCCAATGAATGAATGAACGCCAGAATTCTGCCACCCCCTTGCCGAAATCTCTTCCAACTCAGCTTCGTGAGTCCAGAACAGCATGACACAAGCAAAAAAAAAAACCATGCCAATTTGTCCGCTTCCGAATTCAGAAGCAAGATGGCAGCACTAGACAAACACCACATAACAAGCATTCCACAGAAACAAACTTCACAAGTTAGGTTCTCAACGCACATTCCGACACGTACATATTCGTTAGAGGTCCCGTACCGGAATATTCCGTAAGGAAACATAGTGATCGACTACAGCGCTAATACTGACGTCACACTTCCGTTCAATAATGACGCATAGGTCAGCCTGATATTTTTACGAGCTCTAGTTTCATCCATTTTGAATACGTGCAATATATGTGCGTTGCGGGCATTAAAGGCGTAGGAAGTTTCCACCGCGTAATTTAACACATAATAAGTAAATGCAGTCGAATCCCGTTTTAACGAATACCATTATAGCGAAAATAGTTGTAACGAACACTTTTCTAATCCCCCCAAACAAGTTTACATAGGAACAATACTAGGTAATCTGGTATTCCTTTACAATGAAATTTCGTTTTTACGAAGTGATTCCTCCGGTCTCTTGGCGTTCGTTATAACGGGATTCGACTGTATTCAAAAAGTTTCCGTCATTGTAACTGCATACATAAAAATTTTTTTGGCCGCATAGTTTTGAAAATACATAGGATATACTATATACTAAGCCACTATAAGCAGTAGTTTATAGTTGCTAGTCTTCTCCTTGCCTCAAGAAAACCCTGGAGATGCGAAAGAGGCAAGAGCGACTTTAGAAATGCGTAGGAGGCTTGCCTGCTTCCAGAAATGCTTAGCGTTACCTTGCTCGCTTACAGAATGCGTACTAGTATAATGCTAGGTAGTCTGAATGACGTTTATGGCAACCCGTGCGGGCGCTCTCTATCTCTAAGAGGTGCTGGGTAGGTGCGCATATCTCTACAAATGTAAGGGAAGCTTCAGTACTTCTTGTATTTCGTTTTCCATGCTTTTCGACTCTACTGGTTTTTTTCGCCGTTGTCAATTAATATTTTTCCTTCTTACCTTGATAGTCCGTCGCGTACCCCCCAGAATCGATCTAATGATATACTGCACTGAAAGTAACATCCATTTGTTCGGAAATAACAAGCAAAAAGAGTACAAGGGACGACAGTAATATATGGCATGAGAAGGAGGCGCCAAAACGAGAAGAACTACCCATTTGGCAGCCTTTGACGAATGAAAGCGAAACACATTCTTTCCCCATCTCTTTCTGTTTTTCGAGATCCTGTTCCCGAAAATAAATGTTCCGGATAGCAATCCAGATATCGTTGCTCGTCATGGGATACGTGCGTGCTGTCCCTGATACATCAAGAGCGATTGAGATCAACGATGGGGAAAAATGTACTTAGTATATAGTATTTCTCTTCCCTTTTATTCCTATTATAGTGGAACCTCCCGTTAACGAACATTTTTGTTACCCCCGGCCCCGTGGGGCTTTAATGTATTTAACTCCCCGTTAGCAGACACTTTCGATAGCGGACAGTAAAATTAGGCAAACTTTTTTTTCGGACTAATTTATTAATTTTTGTTTAGGAATGGAGAATTTATCACATTCAACGGTGATTATATGTATGTGCCGTTGTGGTGGTCGAGTGGTCATAGTGACGGACTCGCATCGCGAGGTCCCGGGTTCGAACCCCACCGTCGCTGCAGTTGTGGTCGGCTGGCTGAAGTTGGTTTTCTGTGGTTCCCAACTTCGAGGTGCGAATGCAAGCCCATCTCCCCATTAAAAAGTCTCGCCGCGGAGAGCAACAGGCCTACAACGGTAAAAATCTTCAAACATTACACTTCGCTTATAATTTGAAAAATACGTGGTAGATGGCAGCACTATAGCGCGTGTTACACAGAAACAAGCTTCACATTAGGTTCACAACGCGGATACGCGCATTCCAACATGTACCAATTCGGTAGAAGTTCCGCAGAACACAGTTCTCGTCGTCTGGACGAGGTACATGTGTGTGTGTGCGGTTTAGTAGTAGTGTGGTGATTATATGGAATCCCAAGCTCGTATTCGTTAATATGATGATCCATCCCTAGGCGCTGGAACCTTCGGGCTGAGACCATTTGAGCCCTCTCCCAATAAACTTTGTAAGGGAGTTGAGTCCCCCCACTACACCAATAATTTCTGAAAAAACAATGCAATATGCACTCTCCCCTCTCCTGCGTACGCGCTTGAATCCCGCAAATACGGGACGATCATCAACTTTCAGCCCCTCCTTCCAACGTTTTCTTTATGTTGGATCCGTCAATTAATTACTTGATTAACTGAACATTACTATGGCCGAGAATGATGAATTCGAATGGTAATGTTGGTTTTGTTTGTTGCTAACGTGTGAAGAAAGCCAACATTACACCACTTATAATGGTGTTATGAATGATTTTACCTTCTTCACACACTTATTTCAATTCAATTTCCACCGCAAAATACGTGCAGTGCACGTATCATGTACGGGTAAAAAAATAATTAATTGCGGTTTAATGAAGAGAAGAAACGGTTATAAGTTTTTCCATATTTATCAAACTTCACATTTTTATTTGGGAATTATGCATAATCGCAAGTGAAAGTGACAAATGCCGTGGAATTTAATCAAACTTTCTTTATCGAGACAATTGGTGATTATTAGAAATTACGTAAATTTCGCAAAAAAAGAAGTTTTAAAATCAGAAATTTTGCATTTATTTGCAAAAAAAAAAAAAAATTCAGATCAGAAATTTCATATTTATTCGCAGTAACGAATTTCAAATGAAAACTTTCACATTCGTTCACAAGAAAAGACAAAAAACTCTCGAATAAATAAAACCTCATTCAAATCAAAAATTTTGCATTTTGAAAAAAAAACCTGACCGTATTACTGGAAAGTATTAAAGTACTTAGTTGTGAAATCAACATTGCAGTAATATCTCTACTTTCTCCTAAATTAATCTTATTTTTCAAATGCCTTTTATAGCGTCTTTTTCCGTAATTCAAAAAATTTGCATATACAGTCGAGTACACTTATAACTAGAGCCCGGATTATATTCACTAAAAATATGGTGAAATATGCTCTTAAAACTGTCAAAATATGCACTAAAAATACCGACATCTGCACTAAAAATACCGAAATATGCACCAAAAATGCCAGAATATGCACCAAAAATGCCAGAATATGCACCAAAAATGCCAGAATATGCAATTAAAAATGCCAAAATACGCAATGAAAACCGCAAAAAATTCGGAAAACCCCCAAAATGTGGATAAAAAGCATATCTGGAAAATTTAAAAACATTCCAGGATATGTAAAGAAACTGAGAAAATATGCATTAAAAATCTTGCAGAAAATGACATTTCTATTTCTTAGTGCATATCGGGATTACGCTATATAAGTTTGATAAAGTACGTTTATTAAACTTGAAAAATACAACCAATATGCGTATCGGTTACATTCGAGCCTATGTAACCGATAAAACGCTAACCGGAAAAAATAAAAATGTTATGAAAATATTCTGAGCTATACTTATTTCAAAAATTATTTTATTGATCGAGCTTAAATAAACCTTCAAAAATATGCACTTATTCTGAAAATACTTTGGTTTTATGCATTTATATGCATTAATACTAAAAAAGGCCAAAATATGCAAATGCATATGCGTGCATATGCATTTGCATGTAACCCGGTTACAACATTTACCGTGAATATAAGATACGGTTGTGAAATCCTTAAAATTTGACCTATTTTTACGTCTATACATTTTTATCCCTGTCATAACATACCCTGCTTAAAACATACACTGGATATAACAAACAAACAAAAAAAATGGGCTTAACCAAGAAAAGAATCCGGATATAACATACAGTTTAAAAAAAACCCTAGAAAAAATTGTCAGAAACAGACTTTTCTGTACATTATTTATTGTATTCGGGTGATATCTTAACGTTTTCTCACAAAAAGACCTAAATTTTTTCAACAATTTTTTTTCATTGCTGGAATAGTTACGTTTCTCATCAACAGATAGCACTGAATAATTTTTATAATTTTAGCGTCATCTGTTGATCGCAAATAAAACTATTTTTGGTAATAAAATTTTTGACATTTAATGCTGCACTCACTCACTGTTGAAAAACTATGTTTTTAAGTGTATTATTGATTAGTGTGTGTGTGTGACGTGTATATAAAATTCATAAACATCAGTGGGCGTTTTTTTTTGTACAATACTGCCAACTTCAAAAGGAAAAACCGTTAGCATAAACTCAAAAAAAAAAAATCATTAACATTTCCAAAAATGTCTGCACGTTGTTGTATATCTCGCGTTTTCTAATAAAGTTTCAAAACTTTTCAGATTATCAATCATAAACTATGTTATGTTTCAGTTATGTGGTGCATAAGCTTATTTTATCCACGACAATCTCAATAATGCATATATGTTATTGCCACATAAGTTAATTTCAACGCCTCGCTTATAACACGCGCGTCGGTTATTACATACGCTTCCCGAATCAAATCACCTAGGGGCTATGTTATAACGGAACTCGACTGTATTTACACCTAACATAATGTCTGAGGGGAAAGAAGTGATGCTTGTGGTTTTCAAGCATAAGAGTACTGAGCAAAATTACGATTTCTCACTTTGGAATGTATAACTTACCTAGATTTCGCTAAAAGTAGTAAAAAATCAAATTTTAGCATTTATTCGTTAAAATTGGCGAATTTATCGCGGTTATTTCGTAAATACACGAAATTTACGTATCCCTAGTGATTATGCATAACCGCCGCACCGTTGTTCACTTTTACAGTAACATATATACATGGATCTTAACATTAAAATTTGAAATTAACCAACTGCGACCGAAGCCAAACGTAGTATAAATGGGGAAGTCGAATAAACGAGGTTCCGCTGTACATTGCACCTCCCCATTAGCGGACAAAATTTTTGGTCCTGTGGGTGTTCGTTATCGAGATGTTCTACTGTACTTCGCAAGCCTACTATTCTAGTTTTCGAATTCTGAGAACAAAGTTTCAATGAACTTTAAAATGTAACTTTCTTCTTGTAATTTCAAATTCAAACAGAAGTTATTGCATCCTGCAGAAAAAAAGACTAGACTTTCCGTCTAAATTTTCAAGATGTGGATGGAGTTGCCTTTATGCAGGAGACATTCATAAAAGACATTTTCCAGAAACATACATGGTTTCATTCGTGGACATTCATTCCCGAAATGCGCGCTACCCTGTCTACTCTCATGAGAAAAGACTGGAGTCTGTAGTGTCCGGAAAATTCACCGACAACACTTCGACACGAGTGAATGGATGGGTGAGTGCGCGACTGAATGAATGAATGATCGAGTGAGCAAGTGAACGGGTGAGTGAGCAAATGAGTGAAAGAGTGAGGGATGAATGAGTGAAAGAGTGAGGGATGAATGAGTGAATGAATGAGAGAGAGAGTGGACAAGTGAACGAGTGAGTGAGCAAATGATTTACTGAGAGAGAGAGCGAGTAAAAAAAAATGAGTCACCGAGTGTGCTAATGAGACAGTGCGTGAGCAAATGAGTCAAAGAGTGAGCGAATGATCTGATGAGTTGGTGAATGAGCTAATTTGCCAATGAGTGAGCTGATGAGTCAGTGAGTGAGCTAATGAGCCAGTGAGTGAGCTAATGAGCCAGTGAGTGAGCTAATGAGTTAGTGATCACTATATCACTCACTAGGTCACTCGCTCACAATGTCGCTCACTATGTCACTCAATCACCCTCTCAGTAGGTAGGTCACTCACTTGATCTCTTGGTCTCTCATTTATTCCCTAAGGGCGGCATTCATCGACGTGGTTCAAGCTATAGTCACAATTTTTTGATGAGATCGACAAGGATTTTTTCTGTCCACCTCCTCTGCTCTTGTTGCCGGTTCATTTTGAATTCGACTCTTTTGTCTACAACAGCGAGTAACTCCCGCTATAAGGAGTGTTTTTATTTTTCTTATGTTATTTTGGTTTTTTCTACTGATATGAAGGAACTTCCGAAACGCGTACACCGTGGTTCTTTTTGCAATTTTGGGTTCAAATAACGTCGTTCATTCAATTGTCGACACGGATATATTGGTTAAATTCAGGTTTTTAACTAATCTATGTTGATCTCTTATCCAAAAATTGTGACTACAGTTTAAACCATGTCGGTGAATACGGCCCTAGGTCAATCTTTTAATCGCTAGGTCGCTCACTTACTCACTCGCTCATACACACACTCAATCATTAGGTCGCTCACTTACTCACTCGCTCACACACACACTCAATCATTAGGTCGCTCACTTACTCACTCACTCACACACACACTCAATCCCTAGGTCGCTCACTTACACACAATTCAATCATCAGGTTGTTCGCTTACTAACTTGGTTGGTCATTCACTAGATCACTCAGTCTACCACTGGGTCACTCACTATGACACTCTCACTAGGTCACTTACTGATCCGGGTTCGAACCCCACCGTCGCCACAGTTGTGGTCGGCCGAAGTTGGTTTACTGTGGTTCCCAACTTCGAGGCGCAAATGCGAGCCGATCTCCCCATTAAAAAAGTCTCGCCACAGAGAGCAACAAGCCTACAATGATAAAGTATTCAATCATTACACTACACTCATAGTTCGAAAAACTGGTGGCAGATGACAGCGCTACACATAACAAAGCATTACACAGAAACAAACTTCACGTCCGGTTTCACTACACGTACACTCCCGCATATACCAATTCGTTAGAGGTTCCGCAGAGGAATGTGGACGAGGTGCATGTGCGATTTAGTAGTAGTAGTATTATAAGGAATTGAAAAGTGTGTCCCTGCACTTGTGTGTGCCCGGTATGCAAGGGGACCAATCACTTTCCTTTCCAAATATTAGTTTCGGCATAAAATCCAGAAAATTCAATTTCTCAGTATATATTTTGGGTCAAAAACATACCATCTCTTAACATGTATTACTTCTTTTCCCAGGAAAATTTATTTATTTATTTTTCTTTTTTGTTGTTAATTCGATGACTAATAATAAGCATTTGTGTTTGTTGATATTGATTATGCATTCGCATTGTATCAACCAGAATTGGTCTTTCGTGTGATCTCCATTGGCTAATTTTTTTTCTTTCATCTTGTATTTCTTATTTTGTAAGAAATGAAATGATTAAATGAATTGAATCGAAATTTTGCCTTCACATATCGATCAATTCTGATTGAAGACTTGTTTGTATGAGAATAATATGCACAAACAAAAACACATTCCAAATTCAATTTTTATATTTATTTTTTCGTAAATAATACACATACAGCTACGTCATGACTTGATAATTTTAATGTTAAAATAAGTGAAAAACTAAAAAAAAAAAAATCAATTCATAATTTTAAATGATAAACTTCATACATTAAAACCAATTCTTAACAACGAACAAACTTTGTAAATTTTTATTTCTCAGTGAAAAAATTTCAACGAAATCAAAAATTTTTCAATTAAAATCAAGTTTAAAAAAAAAATCTAAACTAATGACATTTTCATTTGGCAATTTTGAAATTATGAAAGAGAATTTCTGTTTTCAATTTGTTAAATTAAAATATATTTCATTTATTGGTTTTTTTACTGCTCATTTCATATAAACAAATAAGTTGAAATTATTAAAATAAGAATAAATCATTAAAATTGATGTTTAAATTTATTCTTTACGTCTTTATTAATTCATCACGCATCACGGCAAATCTACTATATAAATATTTTAATTTTTTTACTCCTTTTTCTTTTTCCATTTCTATTTTCAAATTACATTTTAATTATTCTTATTTTTGATTTATTTAAACTTATTATTATTTCATTTATTTAAGTTTTCTTTCTCATTTCGCATGTCTTATCGGTCAAGTTTTCATCTTAATGCTATTTTTATTCAGTTTGTTCACACGTGTTTGTTTAAATTTACTCAAACTTGTAAAAGTAATAAAATGAATAAAATACTTTAATTACGTATAAAAAAAGTTAATTTATTCCACAAGTATTTCCTACAACGAAGGAAAGAAAGATTTTCATATAGACCTATAATAATAATAATATCAGTCATTGCAATTAAATAATAAAATGAATGAAAAATTATATTTTCATAAAAATTTTATTTTTTTTGAAACATCAAAACTGAACACATACTATCATAAATTACTGTGATTAATAATTTTTAATTAAATTCATATTCATGAAAATCAAGAAATATATTGTTAATAATAAATTATGGTTATATAATAATAATAACTAATACTTTATGTGAAAAATTAATAAGATAAATATATTATCAGAATATATAAAATTCACACAACTAAAAAAAATTCACAAGAAATTTCAAATCTAATTTTTTTGGAAATAATAAGCGTGAAAAAATTTATCGTTAATAATAAAATATGGTGATATGTGCTAGTAATGAATAAATGTTTTATACATATAATAAAAGATAAATATTTTATACGTATAATAAAAAATAAATATTTTATGTGTATAATAAAAATATTTTATGATGATAATAAAATAAGTATTTGATGATATAAAGAAGTAATATGTAAATATTTTATCGGAATATAATTCATACAACTAAGAAAAATTATAGAAAATTTTTAAATTAAATTTTTTATGGTAATAATATGCACGAAATTCAAAGATGAAACAAAAATATTGTTAGTTATAAATTATCGTGACATTTTTAAATACCCTTTTATTTAATTATATAATGTACTTATAGACTTATCCATACATGCAAAATTTGAAAATTATAATCAATGAACTTATTCGACAATATTCTCGTAAATTTTCTCATTATTTTATAGTCAAGTTCATTTAATTAAATATATTATAATATATTAAATATATATTTATATATTATATATTAAATATATATTTATATATTATATATTAAATATTATATATATTATATATTAAATATTATATATATTATATATTTAATATTCATATTTATATATTAAATATATTATTGTATATGCAGTAGTATATTTCGCAATATGTTTATATTAATTTTTTTCTTATTGATATATTTTTAAATATGCTCTTATATAGGGTGGTTAAAAATAAACTGACACTACTCAGACATATGTAGCACCACCACATTCTGATGGAGATATTTTGATGAAACTAAGCTATATAGGATATATATCATGGTTTCCCAACCTTTTTTGTCCCACATCGCCCCCATTTTCAGAAATTATTTTTCTCCCATCGCAATCTAACCCATCCTGTTATACTCGCAGCTTCTACCGCCCCCCTGGAACATTCCAACGCCCACGTTGGAAATCACTGGGATATATGGACCATGGGAAAAGAAAGATTCAATAACAAAATAGTTCGATTTTGACCACAAGGTGAAAAAGTGGCGCTATTTTATCGCACTTATCTCCCTTCCCCCTCTACTGCGCTTAATTATACTGACATTACTCCGACCCATGTAGCGCCCTTCGTGGTGGACGCATTTCATTTAATTTTGGTATAAACGCTAGGTAACTGCAATAAAACAGCGCCATATTTTCCCCTGGTGGTCAATAATCGAACTTTTTTTAAATTAGATCTTTCTTTTCCCCTCCGATCCATATATTCTATATACCAAGTTTCATCAAAATAATACCTCCAGAATGGGAGCTACATACACGTCTGAGAAGTGCCAGTTCATTTATAACCACCCTGTATAATATACTTAGATTGATCCATCCAAACAAAAAAACTGCAATCAACGCATTCGATAATTTATCTTAGCAAATTTCCTCATTTATTTCATAATCAAATCGAGATATATATATATATATATATATATATTTTAATGAAGCATTTACATTACTTCGAAGACTCTTTTTAATTGCATTATATTCAATTAATATCGATATTAACATCATATAGACTATCAGCACAATTATTATTCGTCTATGGGAAAACATTCATATCCATTTCAATATCTCATTAAAATTTTTCTCATGAAATTTCAAACATGTAAGTTGGGAGTATAAAAAATCTATAGGAGTATGTAAAATTACGGGTTTTAGCTGATTTTTCCCTACAGTCAAGGTATAAATATACGGAATAAAGGGGCGGGATGTGTGTGTTATATATCCATGGTTTTTTTACATACAAGAAACAATAGATATCTTTATAGCTATAATTTACATATCGATTTTCTTCTGAGGAAAAAAAAAGCTGACCTTTCTAGAGCGATATACTTCGTAATTATTAATTATCACTAGATCGTTAATTATCATTCAGATCTTTTAATCGCGTTCCATCGCGTTTATTGCTCTATTGCTCTCTAGCTAACAATAACTATGATTACAAATTATCTCATTAAAAATGAAAGCCAATGGTACGGTGAAATAGGGTTTGTTTTTTTTTTCAAATATATTATATATAGAGCAGGGGTGCACAACTTTTTCGGCCCGCGGGCCAGAAACTTTTATACTGTATGGAGTAGGTATCTTCAACCTGTTGCTCACGAGCACCACAGTGCTTGCTCCCTGATGCACCCAGGATTGCTCGATGCTCGTGCTCACGAGCACTCTTCATCGCCGTCCCAATCAAACACCTAGTACAAATTGCATTTAAAATCTCATCCCAATTTCATGCATACGTATGCCGTGAGGGTGCTCTTCTTTAGATGATGAAAATACAGGCAGTGCTCGCGACTGGAAAAAATTTGAAGATCTCTGTAGTGACCATATTACCCGTATTTTACGGGACGTTCCTGTAATTCGTGGCCATCCGGGAATTTTTTTTTTCGCTTACTCTTTCAGCGAGGCTTGCTAGAATTCTTTGCTGAAATCAAGAATTAAGATTATTTTCAGAAATTATAATATAATAATTATGACTCTATCCTAATTAATTATAGTCGTACAAATTTATTCATCTCACATATTTGTCAAACATATACTTTTTTGGGGGGAATAACATTTTGATCCTATGCGGTAGCCTTCCAGTTCACACGATTGGTGATTTCTCAGCTATTTAAGTGATATTTGAGCAATTTTAATTGTCTTTGAAAACGTTGTAACTGGCAACTTTACTCGCATCTGAGAAAAATTTTTTGGCTGCAATTGGCAACTTTACTGGCATTTGACAAATTTTTTTATTGCAATTGGCGACTTCACTTGTCTTTGACAATCTTTTGATTATAATTGGCAACTTTACTTGCCTTTGACAATCTTTTGATTATAATTGGCAACTTTACTTGCCTTTGACAATGTTTTGGCAGTAGTTGGGGAATTTACTCGCATCTGACAATTCTTTTGGCAATGATTGCAACTTTACTTGTATTTGACAGTTTTTTGACCGCAATTGGCACCTTTATTAGCATTTGACAAATTTTTTTTTACTGTAATTGGCAACTTTACTGGCATTTGACAGATTTGTTTATTACAATTGGTGACTTTACTTGAATTTGAACAATTTTTTGGCTGTAGTTGGCAAATTAACTCGCATCTGACAACTTTTTTTTTGGCTGTAATGGGTAACTTTACTTGCCTTTGACAATATTTTGGCTGTAGTTGGCAAATTAACTATCATCTGACATTTTTTTGACTGTAACTTGCAACTTTACTTGAATTTTACTTACTAATTTTTTGGCGATAGTTGGCCATTTCCCGTATCTTTATGAAGGAAATATGGTCAGCTTAGGTATTTATCGTGTTCTGTGTATTGATAGTTTTCTACCGGAACGCCAAATAAAGCCCCCTCGACGGAATGTATTTGGCCCGCTGGCGGGATGTTGTGCACCCCTGTATTAGAGGGATCTCTAATGCTGTTTATTTCTCCTATAGATATTTGATAGAGTGATGCTAATAGGGTTTCTAACAAATACTTGGCGGGATTGACATAAGGTGGATTTTGGGGGCCGTAGGCTTTTCTTGCTGGATCAAAAAAGCATATCATAAAATATAGGATTTAGTTTCGTTCTTCGGCATCGGAACACGTCGGTTCCTGAAGAAAGTAGAAGCAAAAAAACTATTCGCAGCAAATGCTCACATCGAAGCAGGTTTTTCTTAGAAAAATAGCCTAATATGGAAGATACATAAAGCTCAAAATGATGAAGTTAAAGTCGTTTTTTCATTTCACATATACATATTAATGAAGTAATTATGTTTAGGATGACCATATGACCCTTGTTTAACGGGGTATTTCTTCATTTTCTTGTAATTTATCCATATGGACTTTTACATAACAAGAATGTGTGGTTTTTTTTAACGGAGTTCGCTGAAATTTTTATTTTTTAGCTAGATTCAAAGATTAGCATTATTTCCGTAATTGCAAAAAGGCTTTATTTCCCCGCCATCGGCGATTTTTCCGTTGTTTTAGTCCAGAATTGGCAACGTTTTAGTAACAATTTTTCGAGAAATTTCAGCCGCGATTAGCAACCTTATTTTGTGACAATCGGAGATTTTGAGAAATTTTAGCTACAATTAGCGACATTTTTGGTAGCATTCGGAGATTTTCTAGAAATTTTAGCCGCGCTGTCTTTTTCGAGAATCGCAAATTAGACAATCGGTGGTTTTTGGGAAACTTAGCCACAATTAGCTATTATTTGGTGACGATGGACGAATTCCCGAGAAATTTTAGCTGAATTAGTGATTCTCTTCTTGAAATTGGCAATTTTCAGCAATTCTAGAGATAATTAGCAACGTGTTCGGTGACACACGCACACAATCGGCGATCTTTCATCGATTTTATCCATAATCGGCTACGTTTTTGATGACAATCGGCAATTTTCAACAATTTTAGTCATAATTATTAACATTTTTTGGTGATGGTTGGTACCTATTTTGCGTATTTAGAATGCAATTTTTCTGGGGGAAATATGGTCATCCTGATCATGTCACATAACATATCTTCAGACGATTACTGATACAGAAATAGTTGGTAATATGTATACGTACATTTATATATTATGTGTGTGATTATACACACGATACACATTTATTTAATTAAAATTTATTGCTGTACTTGTTCATGGCCCCTGTATAACAACGCACTCACAATTGGTCAAGTCGTTTTTGGTTTGGTTCATGTTCAATGTTAAGCTGCTCAGTTTACGTGAAACGTGACTTGTGTGGTCAGATCAGATATTCCCCACTAGTGCCATGTCCGATTAATGTCAAATATTGGATCGAATTTTCGATGATGATGATGATGATAGTGTCAGTTCTCTCTTCATAGTTGAGTGAACAGGTGAGTCTGATACAAGTCAGACGCTACCGTAGGCGGCGGAGGTGGCGGCATCGGTGGCGGTATCCTGAGGTTCTGCGTGTGCGATCCGTAAGGGTTTACTTGGCTGAAGTGCTGAGCTTGGCAATGGATGCATCCGCCGTGGATCCTCGAAGATTGCATCTGAACTTCTTTGAGGATCTCTTTCAGCTCGTTCTTGACGCCTTCGGATACTTCTCGCCTGATGAGTTCAACGTCCCGTCCGGACATTGTCGTGCTGGGGATAGTCACGACGTCACCCGGGACGACGTCCGATGTCGTCGTTTTTGTGGTCGCGACGGCGGCTTTTTCGTAAGTGCTGCTGCTGTGGCTGCGACTAACCGGGTGGTGGTGATGATGGTGACGCGTGGGCGAGTAGCTGGGCGCTACTGGTGCTGGCGGCGGCGGTGGGCCGATGATTTGACTGCCGCTGAGGGATCTGATGATATCTTTTTTGATGCTGTCGATGTGTCCCGTGTTTCTGGCGGCTTCCCTCTGACGGTCTTCTCGAAGCTCAAACCTACGAAAACACCACAAAGAAAAATTTTCAAGCAAATTTTAGAAAGCACGGTCGTACTAGAATATTTTCTAGAACAGTGTTTCTTAACTTTGTTCAGCCCACGGCTACCTTGGGAACACATTTTCTTCTTGTGGCTCCCTGTCTCGTTCAGTAAGTCCCAGCAACGTCACTTATTCAGGAGCGAGAACTTTTTATGGGAGAAATTAGTATGTCCGTGGTCGATACAACGAACCTACACAATGAATTGCCTTTCGCGATATATCACCATGATATGTAGAGAAAGATGTCTTCTCCCCTTGTTAATACAAGATTTTCGGAAGACTGGTTATATCAGGAGGTGATGATCATCTGGTTATGATCAGATGTACTCGCTTCGGCAGTACATATACTAAAATTGGTGATGATCAGATGATCAACATTTACAGATATAACCGCTAACCAGTCTTCCGAAAATCTTGTAACAAGTAGAGAGAAAATCTTTCTCTACATACCTGTCGCTATCTGGTGGCCATATCTGTCGCCATTCAGCATATACACGCTCCAAAAAAAGAAGAAATACTCTATCTGTTTCCACAGCTTTAGCCGGGTTTTCCTATAGGAATATATAATTTTATGGGAGCAGGTTTCTACGGCGCGCGCAGCGTGAAAACACTGATTGGCCAAAAAGCCCCTGAATTTCAGGTTTTTAACCAATCAGCGTTTTCACGCTGCACACAGCGCAAAAGTTTTACTCCTATTGTTTATTAGGAAAACCCGGCTTTAGGGGGTAGAGCACTCGTCCGGCATACAAGAGGAGACTGGGGCTCCGTGTCCCCGTGAAGGTAGAGATGAATGTTCGACCTAAATCATCTCCAGATATAACCAATCTTCTGAAAATCTCATAGATTACCATTAATCCCAGCCTACTCTGGGGGTAGAATTCGGTGAACTTCCTTCTTGTAGGGGATCTACGCAAGGCCATTTCAACTTCATGGACCCCCTTCCCTCCCGGGAAAAGCGATGTCCTGGGCCCCCATATTCTGCGAGTAAGGTGTAAATATATAAGCTTGTACTTTCATCTGACCGTCGTGAAAAAACTGTCTGGATACTAACCTCAGACTCGAAATGTCTTGCTTGATCTCAAGTAGGTCATCTTCATTGACTCCATCCTGTCGTAATTGCTTTTTAGCTTGATGAATATATCGGCTAACCAATCGTTTCATCACTTCCTGAGATGCACAAAGACAGAGAGAGAGAGAGAAAGAGAGAGAGAGAGGATATTCTGAAACAAATTCTAAAAGTATCAACGAGTAAGGCTTATATAACTAGCTATAACGAGTGATTAGTAATTGATTGTCAAATAATATGTGTTGTTAAAGATGTAGCGAAAGATGATCTCTTCATTTGTTAACACAAGATATTCAGGAAACTGATTGAATTGAGATGATTTTTTTTCTTTGGAAGGAAAAATTCGCATTTGGCTCTACTGGGATTCTACGTATATGTCGTCATCTGGTGGTGTTGATGTCGTTTACGGGTCATTAGCTGATTGATGTCACCGTCCATCGCACGATACCGTTCAGCATAAACCAAGGAAGAAATTTCTCATTGCTTCTGTAGCGCAGTCTTCCGAGCTGCAGAGGGCTGTGGTCCCAGCAGAGGCAAATAAGAATTCTTCTTTCCAAAAAAAAAAAAGAAATACAGTCGAATCCCGTTATAACGAACTCCGAGAGACCGGAGAAATCACTTCGTTATAATGAAATTTCGTTATAAAGGAATTCGAGATTTTTGCATTGTTCCTATGTCAATTTATCTGGGGGATTAGAAAAGTGTTCGTTAAAACGAGATTTTCGCTATAACGGTATTCGTTAAAACGGGATCCGACCGCATATATGTAATCTCTTCATGAAATAACCAGTTTCCTGCATGTAATGTTAAAGATACAAAAAATATTCTTTTGTGGCGAGTTAAAAATTAGTAAGCATTCGCTATAACGCGGAGAAATCCCCGAAAACGACAGTTTTCACTTCCCTCTCTTCGTTAAACATGAATTAAGAATTAAACATGATGACTCTTATCATAGCTGATGCTTCTCGTAAAAATTTACTCTCTAAGATACTTTTAACAAAGGACCGACACAGGAAAGTCAATTGTTTTTTAAAATCCTTCTTTCTATTCTTGGGCTTCCCCACTATATTCATGGAATGTGTGATGAGTCTATTAGACCTTTGTCTCTCCCAGTGACTAAAAGACCACGGGACCAGAATTTACAGTTTGAAGTACAGGGTGCTTGATTAAAAGTCCCGTACCCTGAGTAGTTTTTCTCAAAAGCTGCTCATCCGAATACATCCAAATTTTTAGGATATCTTAATGAGAGATTTATGAAATAGAAAAAAAGTTCAATTTTCGACCACCAGGTGAAAAATAGGCGTTTCTTTTAATTTGAATTTTCCTTTTTTTTTCCATGGACCATACAACTTATATACCTCCAGAATGGGTGCTTAGGTCGGAGTAGTGTCAGTATACTGACACTACCCAGACATGCGTAGCGCGCGTTCTGGTAGACGTATTCCATTGAAACTTATTTATTATACCCTATATGGACCATGAGAAAATGTAAAATGGAATAAAAAAACGCCCCCCCCCCTTTTCATCTGGTGGTCGAAAATTGAATTATTTTACACACACTCACACACTCACTCACTCACTGTTTGATTTTGACCCGCAGCCAAAAAAGGTTGCCGACCCCTGTGTTACGTTATCAAACTTTGGCACATCGCGAATTGGCCGGCCCAAAATTCCGACATTGGCCGGGTCAATTTACAACGAAATTGGCCGATTCGCGGACTGGTCAATTTCGGGCTTTGCTCGGTAACATATACATTTACTAATTTACTCTGCAAAAAATTATACCAAACTCTTTACCAAGTTCTTAGCCGCTATAAGCTACGAAATTTGACAAATAAAGGTATTTTAATCCTTAAAACGTTTACATATGATAGGCGGAAGTGACACTGAAGAACAAAGCAACTAAAGACATCATGTTCATTGCACTGTGTTAACGATTATACGAAAATTCCTTCATAACATACCTGATAATTCACTTTGCTGCTCATGTTTCGTATGTTCATGTGAGGTCCGATTTCGTTGTTGTTTTGTTGTTGATCCTGGATGAAATAATAGGAATTTCAAGTATTAATTGACTATAAAAGGTGCATAGCAAACACGGGGTATGACATTTTATTTGCGAACAGTTGATATCCTACAGGTATTCTTCCAATTTGAAAAAAAATTCCAAATAATGTGTAATACTGGGATGTGCCATTCATGTTTCAAGGGGATGATGCATAGTTATCGAAATTAAAGAAATTACATTTCATAGTCCCCGTGTGTGTGTGCCCCAAAACCCAATTAAAATTTGTTGTTGCCCTGTCTCTCTTGATGCCAAAAACAAAAAAAATCACATTTCTAAGTGAACTGGCATATTCGAGCTCGAAAAACGGAGGAAAGTTTTTCGAATTCGAATATCTCAATGAATATTGTAGTACTCAGATACAATGCAAGGGGTTATATAGTAGTTGTTGTAATAAAATGAAAAAAAACCCATCTTTTTATAGTCACCGTGTGCCCCAAAGCCCAGTTAAAAGATTGTTGCCCTGTTTATCCCGATACCAAAAAAAAAAATAAAAAAAATTCACGTTTCTAAGCGCAATATTCACTGAGATATTCAAATTCGAAAAACGGAGAAAATTTGAGGGGGAAAACAGCGTTAAATGGGGGTTAACGGTTTTTCAGTACTTAGAGCTGTTCTTTCCCAAATTTCCTCCGTCTTTCCAATTTGAATATGACAGTGAATATTGCACTTGGAAACGTGAAATTCTTTTTATGTTGGCATCAGGAGAGACAGAGCAACAACTTCCTATTACTGGGGGGTTTTGGGGCACACGGGGACCGTATAAAAAATAATTAATTTATTATTTTCATTTAATTATTTAATTTACTTAATTACTGAATACCTAATTATTCAGCTTAACTTATTTAATTATTTTTTAATTATTTTATTATTATTCACTAGCTATAATACCCGGCGCTGCCCGGGGTTTCTTCAATGAGGCTTTTTTGGATCACGTGATATCTCCCTCTCTTTTTCTTGAGGGACATACAAACCGTGTCCAAGTTAACCAATATGGCGACCTGCGTGATTCATGAAATAAACGAATCTAGATTTACACAGAAACGTAGAAATCTATCTATATATATAAAATTGATTTTCTGTGTGTCTGTGTGTCTGTGTGTGTGTATGTTCTCTATACAAATCTACAATTTTAGATCGATCGTCGCCAAATTTTGCATATATACCAAATGGGACCCGACTTGAACGATAGGCTACTTTAAAATTTCGTCAGAGCAGGGCAAATGCCCCAAATGGGCAAAAAACTGTCCGGCAACAATGGTTTTTGGGCCTCAACAATCACTTTCCGAACGTTTACTTTGGTTACCGTGGTTCCTTAGCAATGCGTTTCAGACGTGTATATGCCTTTACAACGGTTTGTCACTTCTTTAATCCTGTTAGCATATGTATGATAGTTTATGCTTCTATAATGGTTTGCCACATTTTCAATATACTCTCAGTAATGAGGCTTTTTGAATAGACGTCATAATCATCATCAGCATCGCTTTGAGAGTCAGGAAAAAGGTGATCCTCATAGAAATCAGTGCTAAAATTGTCGATTTTACTGTAGAAATGCGGAAATTAGTGGGATTTTCCGCCCCATCAATAATTTTAAAAATTGTATTGAATTCTCGATTTTTGAAATATTCAGTTCCCTTAGAGATATACGAAGCCCAGGAGATTAAATATGAAGTAATTAGCCAAACCTATACTTTTGAGTTGGATATTCGAGCAATATCATTGATTTCATTTATATCTTCTCAAGTATGAAAATTAATGTCTCCATATTGTCTCTTTTGATATTCATTTGCATAAATTCATGTGGGTTAGGATATTTTAAAATTAGTTATGAGCCCGTGAAAAGTGCATCGAAAAAATTCCACAGCTTTAACTAAAGATTTTTGGAAGCTGGAACAGACAGATGGATAACTTGAACTTCAGGGGGGGGGGGGAGGATTGAAATACCTAGCCCCCCCCCCTTAAAAAAAGAAAAAAATATATTCATTTCTACGTTTCTGTAAATCTAGATTTAATTATTTCATGAATCGCGCAGGTCGCCATATTGGTTAACTTGGACACGGTTTGTATGTCCCTCAAAGAAAGAGGGAGATATCACGTGATCTAAAAAAGCCTCATTGAAGAAAACCCGGGCAGCGCCGGGTATTATAGCTAGTTAATATATATTTTTCTTTTTTTAAGGGGCGCTAGGTATTTCGATTCCCCCCCCCCCCTGAACTTCAAGTTATCCATCTGTCTGTTCCAGCTTCCAAAAATCTTTAGTTAAAGCTGTGGAATTTTTTCGATGCACTTTTCACGGGCTCATAACTAATTTTAAAATATCCTAACCCACATGAATTTATGCAAATGAATATCAAAAGAGACAATATGGAGACATTAATTTTCATACTTGAGAAGATATAAATGAAATCAATGATATTGCTCGAATATCCAACTCAAAAGTATAGGTTTGGCTAATTACTTCATATTTAATCTCCTGGGCTTCGTATATCTCTAAGGGAACTGAATATTTCAAAAATCGAGAATTCAATACAATTTTTAAAATTATTGATGGGGCGGAAAATCCCACTAATTTCCGCATTTCTACAGTAAAATCGACAATTTTAGCACTGATTTCTATGAGGATCACCTTTTTCCTGACTCTCAAAGCGATGCTGATGATGATTATGACGTCTATTCAAAAAGCCTCATTACTGAGAGTATATTGAAAATGTGGCAAACCATTATAGAAGCATAAACTATCATACATATGCTAACAGGATTAAAGAAGTGACAAACCGTTGTAAAGGCATATACACGTCTGAAACGCATTGCTAAGGAACCACGGTAACCAAAGTAAACGTTCGGAAAGTGATTGTTGAGGCCCAAAAACCATTGCTGCCGGACAGTTTTTTGCCCATTTGGGGCATTTGCCCTGGTCTGACGAAATTTTAAAGTAGCCTATCGTTCAAGTCGGGTCCCATTTGGTATATATGCAAAATTTGGCGACGATCGATCTAAAATTGTAGATTTGTATAGAGAACATACACACACACAGACACACAGACACACAGAAAATCAATTTTATATATATAGATTAACTATACAACCTCTTGAAACATGAATGGCATATCTGAGTACTACACGTTGTTTGGGTACACCCGCATTTAACGCTGTTTTTTTTTCCCCCAAATTTCCTTCGTTTTTCCAATTTGAATATCTCAGTGAATATTGCACTTGGAAACGTGAAATTCTTTTTATGTTGGCATCAAGAGAGACAGGGCGACAACGTTTTAATTAGGGTTTGGGGTGCACGGGGACTATATAAAAAGTTAATTTATTTTAATAACTATGCAATACCTTGCAACATGAATGAGCACTATACGTTGTAGTACTTTCTCATTATCCCAATAACACGAATGAGTACTACGTGTGATACTTTTTCAAATTGGAAGTATGCCTCCAAAATAAACGGTTCGCCAGCAAAATGCCATACCCCCGTTCGCTATGCACCCTGTATGCTTTTTCAAATACCAATATAATATTCTAAAGTTAAATTTGAATTGTGGAAGATGAATTTCTCAATAATTTTTGATTAAATTCATAAATATATCATGTTATAACATTTGAAATGTGCAGCATTACTTGCTGAATATTATTATTTTTTTTTTTTTTGCATTTAAATACTATCCGATATCTAATAAAATTTTGCCATTAGTCACACTCGGTTCTAACGACGTCGAAATTTCGTCGTTATAGACGTCGAATATTCATCAAAATCTTGTCGTTATAACCAAATTGTCGTTAAAGCCGAGGTTGACGTTTTCGAGGCATTTTTTTTGGCGAAAAATATTAATCACAGATGCAATCAAATACTATGTATGAAGTTTTTTCTTCATTGTGATTATGGGTGACTATAATTGATTAAGAATAATACGGGAAATTGGGACCATAAACAATGGGAACATTCCCCAATTATCACCAAAAATATTGCGAGTTATCGGCAAGATTGTGAAATATTGCTTACAAATAACTGCTATAGAGCAAGTCCGCTAAAATTTATTTCACGGGGGGAAGAAAATTGCACATGGAAAATGTTTGAGAGGAATATTTTATTTACGAAATTTATTCATCGTGTAACTTGGGGATGTGATTATGAAACCAACCTACTTCCTATCATAACCTCTAAAAATAGATTTTTTTAAACTATTCGGTTTTGACTTCTGGTGCTACCGTCAAAGACATCTTGTGTTTACGACACTTGGTTGTGTCCAAATCGGTATTGACACCTCATAAAAATAAGAATTTATGCTCTCCTATATAAAAAATTCATTTCTCTGAGGAGACCTGGTGAAATATCTGAAATCCCTTTCCATAGAAAACCGATATTTAAAATACACTTTTCGTCTATTCAGCTCCCAAAATTTACAATGCCTTACCATTCGAATTAACAAATATAGCTTCGTATTCTAAATTTAAAAAGGAATTATTCAGTTACGTTGCTGCTATCACTAACATTGAAGACTATTTTTAAATGTATATCACAATTGCCACTTTATGTTTATGACTATTATTAATATGTACATTATATACCACTGTGAAAATTGTTTTGTGACTTTAGTCATTAATTTCATTGATTGGTTGGGAGCCGTTCAAGTATTACGTAAGCAAATTTTCAGCCATTTTTGACTCCCCCCCTTGTCAGCAAAATTTCGTCATCAGTTCTGCCCCTCTGAATCCTAACTCATATTTTCATAAAGGGTGGTTGATGACGTAAGCATTATCCAAACCCCCCTTGTCATCAAAAGTCAGCAAATCGGAAATCCCCTCTCCCCCCCCCCCCATCGATGATGACGTAATACTTGAATGGCCCCTAGTCAGTACGGGCATAATTAGCCCTTGACAACTCATATATATCGATTCGCTTGCATATGTTTAGCTATATCGCAGGGCGCGGTATCCCGGTCGATGTCGCGAGTTCGATACCCGGTTCGTCCTTGTCAGAAAACTTTCCTGTGGCATAGGGGTACAACAAAAAATGGCGACTTGACCGCAGCAAAAAATTTTCTACCGCAGGATGTCCCCCATCGAGGGGTTAGCTCACCAACCTCTCGATGAGTATAAAAAACAAGTCTGCCGTTCGGAATCAGCAATAAATTGTAGCTCCCGGTCTAATTAGCCCTCGTGTGCAGAAAATGACCGTGGTGCGACAAAAACGATGTATCGCATTTTACATAATATTTTATTGTGTTTTTGAATGAATTTGATTGAATAAAGTTTGGTTCCTATAATACAATTTATAAATCATGCAAATTACCTTTATTGCAGTAAAGATTGTGAACTTGAGTAAGAAAAAAACTTTCGTTGCAAAAAAGCGTTACATGTTTATTTGAAAAAAAATTCGGGAAGGTAAACAATTACGGGAAAATACGGGAATCCCCTTTATACGGCTCATATCAATGAGCATGTTGGAGTGTCAAACATGTATATAATACCCCCCCCCCCGTTTTTTTTCAAGAGACAGACATTGCCTCAATTGATTGAGCTTTTTTTCCTAGGAATTTCTTGGGGAAAAAACTATAAACATACTCAAAAGTAATGAGAATGTGTCGTTATATCCAAGGTTATTGTGTTTCCTTTGACGTTGTAAGCAAGTTTAGTTGAATATTGAACTTCCAAATACGGGACAGTGATAATTATCACCAAAAATAAGCAAAGTTGCACACTATTGCTGAAGTCACAGCGACGTCACTAATCACGGGAAATGGAGTGTTACAGCCAAATTTAGGAAATTAAAAAAAAAACCCCATGACAAATTACATTAGATATATTAGCTAAGAATATTCTTAGGCCGACCAGAGAAAAATACGGGACAATGATAATTATCACCAAAAAAATGATGCCAAAAGTGAGCCAAGTTGCTAACTCGCGCCAAAATCACGGAAAAGTCGCCAATAGTGGGAATTGAAGCCCCACTTCAAATTGCAGTGAATTGAAAAAAAAAAAAAGAAAGACAAATATGTGAGATGAATATTATTATTTGTATATCATAAATGTAATTTCTGAGTTGGGAAAGGTAATTTTAATCGTTCATTTGAAGAATAAAATGGACAAAAAGTTAAGTTGGCTTCGTTGGAAATACGTGAAAAACCTGGACAGCCAGAAAAACTCGGGACAAATGGTCACCCTGGCCATGATCGCCAATTATTAATATTATAGCTGAGGTGTTCTGTCAACTGAGATCGTTATAACTGAGTATGACTGCAGTTTTAAGCATTAGATGACAGTAAATGTGGTGAAACACTTAACCTTATCTTGGGAGACATCTGCTATGTAACTGACAGTCTTTTCTTCAGGCTAATTATGGAAAAAAAAAAAGATGATTAATTAAAAACATTAACATTAAAATTATATACAAGCATTTTAAATTGCTGTGTAATATAAGAAATCTAAATACAGTGGGACTTCGGTTTATACGAATTATAATTCGTTCTGTGAACGTGCTCGTTATCCGAATCACTCGTAGATCGAATCAAATTTCCCCAGTAATGGAAACTTGGTTAAGATTCATTCCATAATCATGCATTATCATAAGAATGACTGATGAAAATGACATTTAATCAATAATTGCAAAGGAAGATGTCCTCTTCACTTGTTAATCCCCCCCTCCGCTTACAAGCTGTTGGCGATAAATTTGAAAGAACTCTATTAGACTTATACAGGCAATTCTCCCATTCTACCAATTTTCTTGGCCAATCATTCCTCAAATTTGCCGCCCCTCTGAACTTGTCACCCTGGGCGATAGTCCGCTAAACCCCCACCCCCCACTCCTGTAATTACGCCACTGACCCTTTATCTCATCAGCCGTCCGTCGTGGAGGTATAATTCCAATTTAAAAAGTGCTCAAAAGGCGTTAAATAATTACCCTGTACCCGTTTTGTGAGTAAAATACAGTTTCACAAAATAAAATTAAAGAAAAAAAATCGAAATTTTTATACAGTGCTTCTGTCTTCTAACTTCCAATTAGAAAGTTGTTGCCCCCTGTCTCTCCTGAGGCCGAAAAAAAAAAATATCCAAGTTTCTAAGTGCACTGAGATATTCGTATCCAAATATCGGAGAAAAGTTGGGAAAGGATAAATGAGGGGAAAGGGGCTTTTTGTGCATTAGTTTTTGCTGTTCTTTCCTAACTTTTCTCTCATTTTGAATTCAAAATATCTCAGCGAATAATATCCGCTTAGAAACGTGGAATTTTTTTTTTTTCGCCTTCAGGAGATACAGAGCAACAACTTTCTAATTTGGAAATTACAGGACAAGGGGGAACAGCATAAAAATTTAATTTTTTTTCGTAACAAACTGTAATCACTTTAAACACTGATGCATAGGAAACGCTCCTCTTCGACGGACTACTGATGAGCTAAAGGCCTCATTGCATTAGCACTTACAGTTTACTTTTTTACAACGGTAAAGATTCCTCAATGGAAATTAAAAAACAGTAATTTTTGACAATAAATAATTTTTTAATATGTTAATTAGTTACAAATATACAGAGTAAGAAAAAATTTTTAAAAATATTTAAAAAATTGATTAAAAATATCAATTAGTTAATACAAAGTAGTAATTAATATGGAATAAATCTTTTTGATTAATATAAAAATTAGTTTAAAATTTGACTCACAGATGACGCTGCATAACAAAAACGCGCGACACCAATATTGCGTAATTAATGTTTATTACGATTAGCGTTACGTGAAACTTATTACTTGACTTGAAATTGATTATCGTTGGAATGTAGTGTACCCCCATAGTTACAAGATATTAATTATCAGATATCATAAAAGGGTGCTTAGATATCGAAATGTAGCAGTTTTATGTGGTACGAAATCGTAATATGAACATTAATTATCTATTGTTTGTGTCGCATTGCAAGTTTTATGTCAACAGGAACTATCTATGCTAGTGGTGAGGTGGTTACAGTGTTACGTGATTCGAAAACTGAGACAAGAAGACGCTTACTTGTGCACCCTGAGTAAAATCGCTTTTCCTGATTTCACAATAGATGGCGTCACTATTCTGACCAATAAAACCAGTCACAACAATTTTTTCCCAACTAAAAACAAAATTGCTAAAAAAAAAATAAAAAAACACAGAAAAATTCACGTTATTATTTACATTGGGTATTTCGATGACTATTGGTCAAGGAGGGAAAAAAAAACCCCTTAAAATCATTCTCATATCAATGAAGATGTTTCAAAGAGCTTAGTGCTCGGTACTTCGCATCAACTAGATCATCTAGCAACGGCAACGGCAAGATGTTTCAAAGTGGGGAAAACAAAGTTCCTAAAGGAAAAAAAAAAGGCAAAATGAAAACGGACACCTGAAAAGGAGGACAAAAGGGCGAATTTTCAAAAATGTAGGAGGGCGTTTGAAATGAAATCAAAAAGGAGGACGCCTGGTAACCGCAGTTGGTTATGTGTAGGGTTACCAACCGTCCTCCTTTTTGACGTAATTTCAAGCGTCGTCCCTCCTTGAAAAATTCGCTCTTTCAGGTTTTCGGAATCATATTTTTCATTTTTTGTCCGGAGAAACTTTCCTTCTACACTTTGAAATATTTCTTCATTGATATGAGTGTTTTTGTGGTTCTCTCTCCCCCCCCCCACACACACACGCATTCACCAAAAGCCGTCGAAATTCCCTGAATTTTTTCTGTTTCTGCGTTCTTTCAGCGGTTATGTTTTAGAGTTGGGGAAAATCATTGTTGCAGCCGGTTTTATGTGTCGGAATAGTGCCGCCATCTATTGGGGAAATTGGAATAAGTGACGTCACTTAGAATACGTCCTCCTTTTCTGTCTTTGGATATGGTAACCCTATCGTGAGTAAGCGTGTAAATTGGTTACGGGCAAGCATTTTTAGCCACGTTGGGCCTCAAACTTTGTCCAGGGGCTCTTGGTGCTATTAAGACGGCCCTGCTGCCAAGACACTAGGTCAGTGAGTGACCAAAAGTGTGACCTAGGAAAATTGCAAGCATGTGAGTGGGCAAAATGAGCGACTTGGAGATTGAGCAAGCATGTAAATAAACAAAGGAGTGATCTACAGACCCAAGTGGTCGCCTGACGTCAAATATGACGTGAAAATTTGGTCATTTTCTCTGAATGACGTCAGTCAAAAAAAAATCCCGTCATTTCAAAGTCATTTGGTGACCACGAACAATAAAGGTCAGGAAATAACGTGATTCTTGATGGCCTTAATGAAATATCAGGTCATTTCATGACCTTATTAGCCATGAAGGTCATGAAATGACGTGATTTTTTATGGCGTAAACGATTTTGCGTCATAAAAATCACAAATTTCTTTCCAACTGAAAAATCACAAATTTCTTTCCAACTGAAAAATTCTGTTCCGGATGAAAATATCAGAATTATCCAAAATGTTTGTTAATGAACCTTCAGAGGGTGTTTCAAAATTACCCTAGGCCTATTCGTTACTGGTTGTCACAAGACAAATGAAGTACTTTTAATTGCGATTTTGTTTTGAATGGAAATGCGAAATTTTTCAATGAGTAATTGTTCATATAAATTTATCAACGTACGTTATATAAATTATAATTGCATCCATATCATGTTTTTTACGGACGATCAGAAGATCTGTGAAATCTGTCAAAAATTCCAAAAATGCAACGAATTCATTGATCTAAAAATAATGAATTTTTTAAAAACTTTTTTTTATTATTACTATATTTTTCATGGATAAAAAAATAAAATAAAACGAAAAAATAACTGCCATCGGCTAAACTCAGCAAGAGATTAAACGGCAATTGTAATATTACTAATCAATACTTTTAAAGTCTTCATTAAATAACACCAGTTGGGTACCGCTACGATAGTGCGATCGGTAAAGGCATGGCGTGAGATACATAGGGGCACTCTGGGAAAAAACCAGGTTCGACTCCAGCCTGCGCCAGAGAGTGATACCTTTTTTTTCCCCGTCTCTTCAAATAGCGCCATCTATCTTCTGAAAGTCTAACTATTTGCTAATGGTCATTTTTGACGTTTCCAAAATGGACATAATGACCATTTTATCACGTCATGTTTGAGACATTTTATGACTTCCAAAAAACGTTTTTATTGACGTCAGGCGACAACTTGGGGAGCGAGAGTGACGTAGAGCGTGCGCAAGCATGCGAATGACAAAAAGAGTGAGCTGTATAGTGTGAAAGTATGCGAATGACGTAAAAGAGTGATCTAGAGCACGGGCAAGCATGTAAATTACCTAGAGCATGTGTAAATGTGTAAATGATCGAAAGAGTCGCGCATAAACCGAGAAACCATGTTATTGAGCGACCAAAAGAGTAACCTACAGCGTGTGCATGTATTTAATTGATGGAAACAATGTGCAAGCATGTTGAATGACCCAAAGAGTGACTTAGAGGAAACAGACGTACTTGAAGGGGGGGGGGAGAGGCCAAGCGGGTTACAGTACAGGGCAGTAAATTCGAGGAAACAGTAATCAAGGAAATTAGACTAGAAAAAGAGAAGGGGGAGGCAAAATTCGTGCAGCCCCACAGGTGGCATAAGCTTAAATGCGCCTCTGGACACCCTGTATCAGAGAAAACTCGAGAGGATAAAATCAATGTTTGGCCCCATCTTACCTTGACCATGGCTCTATCGAAGGTTTTTACACAGCAAACTCGGCGAAGTTTGTCGCACAGCCTGAGGAAAAGATTCTTGATGCCCCTCAAGAAGTAGTAGATGGATTTCGGAGAGATGATCAGATTGAAAGGCGGTGGCAAAGTCGATCCTTCGTCGAAGTAACTCATCCAAAGTTTGGATCGAGCGAATTTCCATTCACGATCCGCGTGGTCCTTTAATGTAAAGCGAAAATATTACATTAAAAAATTGAAGGAATCATTATATTGGAATGCTGTTGGAAAAGTGGCGTGAAAGTTATTCTTACATGAAGAGTGCATTTCTTGGTACAGGACAAAAACATTAGTTAACATTTTTGTCGGTAGAGGACACTACATAGAAGCAAATCACTGGAAATATGCAAATCTGAGTCCTATAAATGCAGGGGGCACGATAAGCGGCTCATTTTTAAACTTTCCCGTTACACGTTCCCACATAACAAGGTTTTCATTCTGATGTTGAACATTGGTGCATAAAACACTATTGGTGAAGTTGTTTTATTTCAGCTACGAATCACTTGCTGCAGCTATACGAACATTTAAGACACAGAAGGGATTAGAGAAACGTTGTGTGAAGGAATTATGGGAGTTGTTTTCATGCAGCGCTCTCTATCGACAAAAATCTGAACCAATTTTTTTCCCGCGTCCAAAAAAACCCCCTTTCGTTAGAATAACTTTTCGCAAACCACATTCAAATCATGCCGATTCTTTTAATTTTTTTGGTTTTTTTTTTAAACTATTTACGAATTTATGTAACACCCTGTATGTAATATGATATATACTCACCTCTATATCTTGAAACGAACGGGACATCATCGCGATAAGCATGTTGATCATGACGGTCATCGCCATGATCATGTAAGCGCCAAGGAGAGCGTGTCCGACCCATTTAGTGAAAGCTTGGTCTCGACGTCCGCTCAGTTCCTTGATTGGAATCACGCCGAACAGCGACCACAACAGCGCCGTGTAACTAGCGTCGATTCTGCAAAAGAAAAAATGCAAACATGCATTAACAAAATGAATTTTGCATGATGAACATATTCAATGACATAGGATGGGGGAAGAATAACGATTTTATATCGACACTGGTGAATTCGTCAATGGCAGCGGTTCCCAACCCTTCATGCTTCAAATATCCCATTTGAGTGAGTAGAGGGTGTTGCGTATCCCCTGCAAATGCGTAGAGGGACTTGCGTACCCCTCTTTAAATGCGGAGAAGGCAGTGGCGGATCGCAGGTCCGTCATTTGGGGGGGGGGGAACTGGTTTTTGAAAATACACTAAAAATGGTATATATATATATATATATACATTGAGTACATGTGCTTTGCCCCCCCCCCCCGGAAAAAGTGAAATGACGGCCATGGCGTATATTTTGGGGGGGGGGGTGCAGATTTCCCAAAATATACCGCCATCTATCATTTGTCACAAAAAGCTAAACCCTACATCATAGTTTCCCAACCTTTTTTGTCCCAACGCCCCCTTCTTCAGAAATTTTTTTCTCCCATCGCCCCCCAACGCAAACTAACCCATAGGATCCTATGTTATATCCGTAGCTTCTACCGCCCCCCGGAACATTCCATCCGCCCCCAGGGGACGTTAACGCCCACGTTGGGAATCACTGCCCTACATAAAAGGCCTGGCCAAACGCCTGAATATACGCAAGCGTATCCGTTGAAATGTGTAGGAGGCTGGCTTATCACACCAGACATGGGCACGTCTAGAAATATGTATAAGACACGCGTATTTCCTCTTAAAATTCGTCAAACGCTTTCGCAATCCTAGTAAATTCTTTCAAGGATTGCATGTCCGTAGAAATGCGCAAGGAGCTTGCTTTCACCCGAGACCAGTGGTTCTAAAAGTGTGCGTCGTGGCTCTTAAGGGCGTCGCGAGGAGTTGACGTAGTTCAGGAGTCTTTAACCGCTGTCACAATGTGGGCCCACATTCGATACTTTAGCCAGGCTCACGGGTCATTATACTACACACGTTATCAAAGGTCTCGACGGGCTACAAGTAACTCGGGTAGGGGTGGGCATGCTTTGTAGATCAACTGGTGTGATTTGTGGCAATTGAGTGCTTTGAAGCGATTCTCTCTAGACAAATTCTGGGGAGCCGCGAATAAACTTTGATAAAGCCAAGGGAACCGTGGGTCGTAAAGTTTGGGAACCACTGCCCTAGATATTATTAGCGTGCGTGCTACCCCCTTCAAATGTGTAGGAGGTTAATTTTTTGTCGGAAATGCGTACGGAGCATGCTTACCACTAGAAATACACAGAAAGGCAAGCGCATCCTCCTCCGGTAATGCATGGGAAGTCTTGCTTAGTCCAAGAAATGCGCAGGAATCTTACGTATTTCATCCAGAAATGCGTATAGGGCTAGCTAATCCCCCCCAGTAATGCGCAGGTTTGCGTGCCCTCTCCAGAAATATATTTTATCCTCAGCCATGCATGCCTTCTCGTACATCGTGTCACAATTAATTCTTTACGCTTTTCCATTGGGGGAACCACTGGTTCCATATGGAAATAAGCATTAGAATAAGTGAGATGATACTTACGTCATGAACGGCTCACTGTTTTGGTTGCACGACGTATGTCCGGCAGTTTCCCCATTCAAGGCTTTCGCAGCGTCGCACTCGTCAAAGTCCGAATACCAGTAGAGCTGGTTCAGGCCACAGGCGAACGACGTCAGGATCAGGAAGAACAGGAACAGAAATTTCGCGATGTCTATTATCATGCATCCGAGAGATATTTGGAGCGGACCAAGGTGAGGATTCGTCTGTCGGAATATATATATATATGTGAACGGCAAATGTGATAAATCCGGTTATTACGCACAATAACCGGCTATTATTCACAATTGCAGAGCATTTTGGTAAATTTGAAAAGTTTTCCCAAATTTATCACTTTTACCGGTGACTATGCACAATAATAATATACTTAAGTGTAGCGTCGTTGTTAAACATGATAAATCGTACTGTATAATATAACACACATGTATTGTATCATTATACGAGGATACGATCGTAAAATGTGTTATCATTATATCGGAGTCCGATTATATTCATTACACATGCCAGACTCATCTGGAATCATATTCATCAGATTCACGAGTTACAACTAGGGTATTATGCATAATAACATATAAAAGGTATAAATTGCAAGAATCTACCAAATTTACTAACGACACTTGGTTATTGTGCATATTCACCGGTAAAAGTGGGAATGTTTTCCGTATTTATCAAATTTACCAAAAACGCTTGGTTATTATGCATATTTGGCAGTAAAAGTGACAAATGTGTCAAATTTACCAAGATGATTGGTAACTACGCATAATAACCGGTTATTATGTATATATAACAACTGATTTATCACATTTACCATACAGATGTGACAAAACTAAACAAATTAAAGTTTACGTTACTTATTCGGTGCATGTTGGCAACTTTTTTTTAATGACCACCAAACATTCGATATTCATCGTAAGTTGCCAAAAATTATCAAAATATCAAAACACAAAAAAAACATGTTGTCAATTGATTATTGAATTAATAAAAGAAAGCAATTATTAATTAATTCAGCAATCTTATTACTGTTTTTCAATTGAGAACAGAGAGCACGTGCTCGATGGGGGGGAATACCCCACAATTCACAATAAGATATCCGGGTTACTAAAAAAGCCAATTGAAGTGAGTTATTGATCGTCAAATGAAGTTGCCAAATTTGGTGATTATGGCGATTTGGCGTTCACTTTAACCGATTCGCTTACAAGCGATTGGCAAGAAATTCGGATGATCTGTGTTTTACGAATAGGCGATAAATATGGTAACCTTGTCCCAACCTAACCTCATATAAGAAAAAGGAAGAGAAAACAGTATAATATAGATTAGTATAAAAGAGATATACTTATCTATTATACTATTATCTCACTCTTTCTTTCTTATCTGTAATACTTACACATAAGAGAGTAGGTACGAAGTATATTTCTTTTTTCAGTCTCGCCTACCTGTTCTCTTTCGCTCTTACACATATATATAGCAGAAGGATACATTACGGAGGTAAAAAGAACTTTTTTATTCGTAGGGTTGCAACAAAGCTGCGCGGTGATGAGGGGAGAGAGGAAAGAAAACAAAGATAACTCATTTGAACTTGTTCCACTTGCGTTTGGACACAATATTGCGTCCTTGATCGTGAAGTGGTTAACCCGAATAATAGTTAACTCCACCGCTAAAATGAGAAAGAATGAGAGTACTCGTCAAGACAAACAATTTTTACAATGCAACCTTGGTTCGCAAATGACATTCGGGGAGGGGGGAGATGCGTCCCCACTGTGGAAGTTGCCAAAATATGCAACATCGCTCACGTAACGAGGTGTGACTGGGAATTTTTTCCCCTCCCAGTCACAAGCAATTGAGGAAGGGAAAAAATATCGTCTTCTTCCTTCTAACTACGTAAGTGGGGAAAGTATTTTTACCTCTCACTCTCAGGGGTACTTTAGAACAAGGGTGTTCAACCAGCACCTCCTAGAGATAGAAGTCCTCCGCAGTCTGCTTGTGACGTCAGTAAGTAGTCCATTTTCCCTCAGAATATTCAGGGGAAAAAAATTCCCTGCTCGAGCCAGTATCAATGTTGTGAGGAAAAGAAATGATCGGGCTCAGAATTGGCGATTTCTATGCTCCCACATCCGATCACCATGCGGTATTTGTGAGCCAGCCAGAAAGGTTCTACGCCAATATAAGAAGAAACGGAATAGGATGCTGTGTTTCAAAATGTGGCAAACTTGCTAGATAGTCTGAATGACGTTTATGGCAAACAGTGCGGAGGCGTTCCATCTCTAGGCTCAACACCTTTGGAAAGTGTGGGCCACTTTAATTTTTTTTGAATATTTGTCGTGGGCCACTTAAGTGATCCGTAAATGTGCTGTTGGTCACCCGCGCTGTGCTGCGAGAGTCACATTTAGGTGAGAAATGTGCCGCGAGACAAATCTGGAAATGTGCTGTGGGTCACTTATGTGATCTGTAACTCCAGCGGATGACTTGAGTGATCTGTGAATGTACCGCAGGAGACTCAAGTGCTCTGAAACTATGCCGCAGATTACTCAAGTGATTTGTAAATAGGCCGCAGGCCACTTAAGTGATCTAGGTATGTACCGCAGGCCACTTAAGTGATGTGGAGGCCACTTAAGCTGCATCGCGGGTCACTTGAGTGATCTGAAATGCCCCGCGGAAGTGATCTGGGAATGTGCCGCTTGTCAGCGATGTGTAACTGCAGTATGGTTCACTTAAATGATGTGAAACTGCACCATGGGTTGCTTAAGTTATCTGTAAATGTGCCCCAGGTCACTCGAGTCATCAATAATTGCGCTGCGGGTCAGTCAGGTAGGTGATTTTGGGATGTGCTGCAGACCAGTGAAGTAATGTGAAACTGCACTGTGGATCATTTAAGTGATCTATACATGTACCGCGGAGCCACTTAAGTGATATAGGAATGTACCGCGGGCAACTTAAGTGATGTGGAACTGCATCGCGGGTCATTTGAATGATCTGAAAATGTGCTGTGGGCCACTTAGGTATTCTGGAACCGTGCTACGAATCACCGAAGTGATCTGAGAATGTACCGCGGGCCACGTGAGGGATGTGAAACTACGCCACAGTTGACTTGAGCAGTCTGTAAATGTGTCAATTAGTTCAATTTTACAAAATTAGGTTTGACGTCGCGGGAAACTTCAGACGATTCCGAGGGCTACATTACGCCCGCGGGTCATGGGTTGAGCATTTATGCCACGTCTCTTTTTTTTTTTTTAACGGCACCGGTGGCTCAAATCGCCTGTTAACATGAGCTGCCCGTAAAAGTCATTTGCAATCCTCGCAAAAATCGTTCGTCTTGTCGCATACCATATAATTCTACCCCACACCCCTCTCTCTCTCTCTCTCTCATTTTGGTGGCAGGGTCTTGGAGCACCCTGCGTACCACCACCACCACAATTGCGCCAGGATTAATCCCGATCTTAAGAATAACGAGTGTCGCTACAAAGTGTCGAGCACCTACCTGGAAAAGGTAAATGATTCTGGCAAAGCTGAAGACGTTAGCAACGGCGAAGACACCCTCCGCTATGAGGGTCGGGTCGTTTTCTGGCCACTGATGTCTCTCGAGGACGGGCGGCCCGTACTTGTTACTGTGGACTTGGAGGAAAGCTACCGCCTTCAACGAGAACGTCGACAGGTATAAGGACAACATGATGAAGTCCAGCCAGTTCCACCACTGACGTACGTAGGCCTTCAGTCCTTCTTCCCACAGTTGTTTACATTCTGCCCAAACCATGCCTGTTGATATGATTGTTAAACAGGAAAAACAAACAGTGAGTCATAATTGAATCATTTGGATCCATGAACGATTAAGTACAGGGTGTCCAATAAATGCGTAAATGGCTTAAAAATTCGTATATTTGAATGCGGTTTGCGGAAAAGTTCTTCCCGCGAACGGGGGGATTTTTTTTCTTTTTCATACAGAAAAAAAAAATTAAGTTCAAATTTTTGTCGATAGAGGACCACTGCATGAACGCAAACACTGGAAATACAGTCGAATCCCGTTTTAACGAATACCGTTATAGTGGAAATCTCGTTTTAACGAGCACTTTTCTAATCCTCCAGATAAGTTTACATAGGAACAATGCGAAAAACATGGAATTCCTTTATAACGTTTATTCGGTATAACGAAGTGACTTCTTCGGTCTCTTGGAGTTCGTTATAACGGGATTCGACCGCACATGCGAATAATAAGGCCTGTAAACAGTTCGTTTCTGAATTTTCCTATTTCAGGCGCTTCCATAAGGTTTTCTTCATCGTGATGCTGATTGGAGGATAACGGTGTTGACACTTCACACAAGTTTACACACTATAGGTAAAGCTGTTTTGCCTCATGCTATGAATAGCCGGCAGAAACTACTTTATGAACGTTTTCAACGCGGAACAGATTTAAGAAAGGCTCTGATATCCGATCACTTCTACCAGCCTTCCATGCAGTGCCCTCCATCGACTAAAATTTGAAGTAATTAAAAAAAAATTCCCTTCGGTGAGAATAATTACAATTTCTTACGTGTTATTATTATATTACTTATTATGGTCTAGCAATTATGCCTTGCATTCCTTACAATTCCATTTCCTTCAATTTATATGAATTTTTAAACTATTTACGAATTTATGTGATGCCATGCATACATACATATAAGCTGCTGATGCAATGCTTACCCGATACCCAGAAAAAAATAAGCCACTCTACGGGAGACGGAGGGGGACCCCGGATGTTCTGTCTCGATCTTTCACTTCCTTCCGTTCGGGTAGAAGCAAGAACCAGTAGGAGTAGGAAACAGCCAAATGATGCACTGTGGACGACAACAACAACAAGTAAAATGTTTTCAAATATTTCTGACGTGAAACAACAACAATAGCAACTATTTTCCATCTATAATTTTTAGGTGCCAATATAGAGGTGCCATCTATTTTTTTCTTTCTAACAGAGATTGAACATCTTTGATCTCCCTTGAAAGTCATTCAAGGATAGCAATCATTCCTAAATGGTGCATCCAGTGCCGTCTTAACGCATGGGCCTACAAGGCACGGCCCGGGGGGGGGGGGGCCTCACAAAAATGTGATCCGATTGAAATTTTCTAGGATTTACCAGGTAGGGCCTCCGGAAAACCACTTGTCCCGGGGGCCCACGATACTCTTATGACGGCCCTGGGTGCATCAAGAGTTTAGTTAGTGGAACATGTGAAATATTTAGGGGGGGAAATAAATTGAAATTTGTGATAAGGCTGTCATTCCTAGTCAGTGTCTCAAGTCACTTCAGGGAGCTTCAAAGTTTTTCGAGATCATGCTGGGGTGTCGCAAACGTGGAAAGTTTGGGAATTTCTGGCGTGTAAGGGTGAAATTCTGGTCTTGTCTTTATCAAAACAGGAAGAGATTTATATCGGACTCCACACGAAGAAGGGTTAAGGACTTTACACACCCAAGGAAGGTCTATGCACTGGGAAGGATTGTACAGAGGGAAGAAGAATGGAGGACTACGCACAAACGGACGGATTGTAAAGAACCATAAACAAAAGGATGTATTATACAGTTGTTTTTTTATGAGGAAGGACTATACAAGGAACGATTATAAAGGAATTTACACAAGGTAGAACTATATGCGGAAGGAAAATGAAGGGCCCAACATAGGAAAGGTAAAGGAAGGACAAGGAGGGATTGTCTTTTATATAGACAGTGTACAGACACATGGAAGAAAAAAGACAATACGCACGTCGTCCCAAAACATGAGAGGGTGCACATTAAAACAAACGATTTTTCCGAAGTAACCCATTACTTCACCATATCGCTATTTACTGCCATTAGTGAGGTGGGTTGCAAATGAAGGTGCTGTCTATATCGGTGGTTGCCTCTAGCTCGTTAGGGAAAATATCTTATCTATACCCTCCCTCGGATTCGAACCCGTGACCACGACAGCAACCTTCGCTGCGGTAGACGAACATCTTACCATCACGCCACTCGGACGACCCGAATTCACCCAGGTTCCCAACCCACTTATTCGAAAGGCACGTGCAGTTCCCTACGTCAGAAGTCAGCAAAATATGACAATCTTGCTTACATCATGAGGAGCAACAGGGATTCACACATCAGGTGATAGGGAAAGAGTTTCTATTTTTTTTCCCTTTCAGTAGCAGAGAATTATGAAGTGAGAAGAACACTATCATCTTTTTTCCCCCCTCTCCAACGGGGAAAATATGTCTCCCTTTCATTTCTAGGGTTACTTTAGAAACTTTTTTTCTTCTTATTTTGGCGCCAACGGCTTAAATTGCATGATAGCCTGCGCTGACCAAAAAAAGTCATTTACGACCCTGTGCTTCATTGCAAAAATTATTCGTCCAGACGTGCACTCTATCAGCCCTCTCATTTTATCTATATTTCATTTCTCATTCTCATTTTATCTAGATAGGATACTGGGAAACCCCACCTGCGTACGTATTCACGTCATTGCCAGTTTTTGTGAGATATAACCATCCTTGTTTCATTCAGCATTTTCCTTATCTCTTCAGCAGCAGCACGTCTGAGTATCTCCCCCCAGGCATTGCTAGAGAACCTACTTTTACCTTCCGAGAAGAAAAAAAGGTATGAGAAAACCATCGAAAAGATCGTGTATTGATCACTGAACTCATTCCCACTTTTATCCGCCATTTACTCATTTCAAAAGAACATTCATTCCACCCCCTTTTCATTTCATCGATATTTCTCACATTTTTTGCTCATAGACAATATCAACATATTCATTCCGTTGAAAAGCCGGTATCGTAGATGTTCATTCTTCCTAATACAGTCAACGCCGCTTAATATGATCACATCGGGGATTTCTGATAATAATAACCAAATGATAACTATATCCGAAAAGTTCCGTTTGTAAGATGATCACAAATCCCGTTTCGTTGGACGGGACGTATGGTAAACAGATATTGGTAAACTGATACAACTGTTTTTCTTTCCCACATAATTGGTTGCAAAATGTTCAATCGTTTCTACTTTTTTTAATTCTATTTTTAAAACGTGACCCCTTTATGAGAGAATCGTAACGATAGTTATATATTGTACGGGGATATAGTAAGGAGAGTCCCTAGGCCACATTTTGCCATTTTGCTGGTGAACCGTTGATCCTAGAGTCATACTTCCAATCAGGAACAAAGCCTCCTGTGGACCTCAGATACGTCATTCGTATTGCAAGGGGTTGTAGAGGTATCAAAATAAAAAAAAAATAACTTTTATACGGACACCCTGTTCTCAAAAATACAATTAGAAAGGTGCTGCCCTGTGTCTCCTGAGGCCAACGAAAAACAATTCCAGCAAAAACTAACTGACAAAGCTTTCCATCATGCTTTTTTTCACAAATTTTTAAATTCAAATATCTCAGTGAATATTGCACTTACAAGTAAATGTTGAATTTTTTTTTGTTGGAATCAGAAGAGACAGGAAACGACTTTGTAATTGGATTTTCGAGGACAGGGTGTCCGTATAAAAGTTATTTTTATTTTATTTTGATACCTATACAACCCCTTGCAATATGAATCACGTGTCTGAGGTCCACGCTTTATTTGGACGCTTTTTTCTAGTCGAAAGTCAGCCTCGTACTCGTCTGGTTAACGTTTGTCACTTAGACACGTCTATCTTCTGATTTTGCTCATTTGGTCTCCGTCGATATTACTCTACTCACCAGTCAGGCCTCGGCACTAAAAGATTCAAAGAATCGATCACCAAAGAAGCATTCAACAGATATAGTAAGACTCTGCGCCGTTCACATGACTTGATAGGCTTGACGCCAACCTCTTCGATTTCATAGAAGAGGTGGATAGATTGTCAATAGTTTGGGCCGTGCACATGACTCGTGGCGTTTGAACCAACGTCTTCAATGCACACGTGGATCCCCGAGAGCTTGCGCCTTTCACATGAGTCGTAAGACTTGGCGCAAAGCAAGTTTCTTCGATGAACAGGCGAAAGGCGGATCCTTAACAGCCTGCACCGTCCACGTGATTCTCGAGGCTAGACGAAACGCAAGCCTCTTCCATGGACAGACAAGATGCGGACCCCTCAGAAACTCCGCTGTCCAAGTGACTCGATAGGACTAACGAAAAGCTTTACATCAAGCCTGACACTTAGAGGGTGGAGGGGTGGATCCTCAAGATCCTGCACCGTTCACATGACTCGTGAAGCTTGACGCAATGCAAACCTTTTCGATGTACATACGAGAGGTAGATACTCAAGCCTTTGCCGTCTACGTAAGATTCGTGAGTAGACGTATATCTTCCAATGTGCAGATAAGAGGTTGATAGTACAAATCAAAAGACCTGTACTATCTCAAAGTCTGTACTATCCACACAAATGGTGAGGAGGACGGAAACCTCTTCGATGAGATATGAAACCTCTGCGACAAGAGGTGATTTCTCAAGAGGCAGCGCCATCCACATGACTTGTGAGACGTCAAAAAAACCTCTTCGACGTACAGAAAGATGTGAATCCTCAAGAGAGCCTGCATCGTCCACATGAGTCATGAGGCTTGACGCAAACCTCTCTAATTTTTCAGACGAAAGGTGGATCCTCAAGAGCCACTAACTCATCAGGAACGCCTTGTCTGATTTTTGCCCGTCAATTGTCAACTCGTCCAAATTACTCGAAAATCCAGAAAATCTCACGAATAGCGAGGACCTACCTAATGACTCCCGGGGTTCCACCCGATGAACAGAAAGTCAAAGGAATTCACGCGCCTAACCTCCCTAGTTCCTATGGGGAGTTGCAGAGCCCCGATGAGCTTTGCAGACTTTTCGGATCCATCTGAGTCAAAGCTTGATGACTGGCGACTGTGTGATGTAGGATAAAACTCGTTTTGGGTACGAGAGTGATCGGACGAGGGGAAAAGAGACTGATTGTATTCGTAGAAATGTGTGAAAGGTGCGTCTTACCTGTGGTAGATGAATTTCATGAAAGGGGATCGAACTAATATCCCCAGCTTCGATCTCGGACACAACAGGTAGAAGAGGGATATTGCCGGAATGCATGCGATGACACCACAGCACAGCAGAATCTTGATCAATCCGTTCCTTCTGCGCCAAACTGGGAACCCTTCGTACCAGATGGATGTCAGAAGTTGCTGGCAGTTCGGGTGGGCTACAAACTGAGCGAAAGAAAGATAATATAAATAGATGCATCAGTTCGAGGGCAACATATATTGATTGATTACATTTCAACATATATTGATACATATTCATTGATTCTCTTGTACAGTGAGTCTTTCGAGGACGACAATAGATTTCTGAACGCCCCCCTTGGGAAGAGGGTCTACTATTTCGTTATCCAGAGACACGAAGTAGAATTCTCCAGGAATAACAATTATTTGCTGAATTTGCCATCTTTCCGCAAATTGATTTTTGTCCTTACGTCGTCTTCTTACGTATTTTGTCTTGGCTATTTTAAAGAATGTCAAACCATGCTGAAGACGCCAAAGCGGAAACGAATTGTTGTGCAATTGCGAAAAAGATTGTTTGGATCACCTCACCCAAAAAGAAAGAATATCATCATTCAATTATTGAAGCCACACAAAATGATTAAAAATGACAACAGTTGGCTACTCATTGACGGCTAGGTATCGTTTCATCCTTTCACGATTCATCCTCCAGTCAAAATAGCGCCGTTTCCTCACCAGTTTGATGAAGTGTGCCTGATTCTGATCTTCTCTTTTAGATGCCCTTTCAGTCCCTTTTCTTTCTGTTCTACAGCCCCCCCCCCTTCCACCTTGAAATCAAAGAATAGATGACCTCATAACTTTAAATTTAGATATTCTTGCCCTGCGGCAGAGTCTGGTCCGATGACGATTCATGAGCACCGCGTGGAGACCTCGCGATGCGAGTCTGACACCACGACCACAAAGCGGCCAGAGTAATGAACGGTGGCCATCTTGAGAGGATTTCTAAAGACTTTTCACTCTTGTACCCTCCATAGCAGTGAACCCCAAGTAAGAAGGGTCATTTCGGAATACCTCACAGGTACCTAGGTTCATGGAAGTCACCGTCAATCACGGACACGGAAGATTACCGCACAGCCCAGGACGAGTTGCCAAGACGTAACTTAATAAATTGTGTCGTGGGATAATGAGATCCAGGGGGAAAGACCTATGGGTAAATGGGTGTGGGGGCCTGGGGTAAAAAAATCAAGAATGAAAAGGATCACATTGGAGCAAGAGATCCGTTTTAAATTAGGACTGGGAGTAAAAAAGCCGATGGGTTATGACTATGATGGCAAAAGGTCCGTTTTAAATTAGGACTGGACAAAACCCAAGGGTGTAGGACCATTGGGGTAAGGGACTTTTTTTGAATTTCTATGGACCATAGGCGGAGATGGACTTGGAAGTCTGGGGGGGGCACGGTCATTATTACTTGGGGGGGGGAAACGATGATGTCAATTCATATGTATGCATATACATCATATACATTAGATCTGTCGACTGCATGTTTGACGTCTCCCCCCCGTATCTCCGCCCATGCTATGGACCTACAGATAAATGAGGAATATCGTAAGGAAAGCAAGAGTAAATGAAACCTTAACCTACGTGTGAATGAAAGTTAGGGTAAAGGGCTCATGAGTGACAGAGGAGAGGGAGCATTCCTTTGACAAGTTTTCCAAGGTAATCACGGAGGACGAAACTTCGGGAACCACTCGCTTATAAGAAAGTACAGACTTCAGAAATATTATTTGACAAGAGAGTTTTCAAAACATGAACAGCTAAACATCTAATGCTATAAATAAACTCTGCTGCATATAAAATTGATGTGGGGTGAATAGAGAACCTGTTTCTGTTCATATTTGAGGGCCATTTTCAATCGAGCCAGGTGCAGCTTCTCGGACTGGCCGTTGGAGTCGTCTTCGTCGGCTTCTGAATCGGAAGAAGAATCGGCGTTCCTACGGTTCAGGACAGCGATGACCTCTTCGGTGCTACGGCACAGATCCAACAAGTCGCACGAGTACTTCTTGCACTGGTTGCTCAGGACGAGGTAGATCTCCTTGAATTCGTTCTCCCTCAGAGCCAGGTGCTCGAGCTCCCAGGACAGCTGTCGGAAAAGAAACAAAAATATCGTCGTCATCATTGGAAAAAACTTGGGAGAGATTTCGCTATTTCTCTTATAAAACACTGGACAACCATGGAAATAGCGCCCGACACGAAGATATGCAATTCCGAATGGTTTTGGCAACATCCCCATCGTGACTTCGGAATTTCATGCCATGATATAATGCGCATGAGCACTTTCTTTCGCGGCATCTTTTTAATTTTTTCATCCTTTTTCAATTTTTTTCATAAATTTCTTTTCTTTCTGTTTCTTTTATTGTCATTTGTTTTGTTCTTATTATTGAATATACAGCCAACCCCCGATTAACGGATGTCTTGGTTTGCGAACAATTTGTCTTACGAACAACAAAAAAATGATTCGGTAACGAACTGATCCCGGTTTACGAACACGCAATACAATCTAAATCCCCGAAGAAGAATATTCCATAAGGGGCCGTTCAAGTATTACGTAAGCAAATTTTTAGCCATTTTTGACCCCCTCTCCCCCCCCCCTTGTCAGCAAAATTTCGTCATCAGATCTGCCCCTCTGAATCCTAACGCATATTTTCATAAAGGATGGTTGATGACGTAACTATTATCTGAACTCCCCTCCCCCACTGTCATCAAAAGTCAGCAAATCAGAAATCCCCCCCCCCATCGATGATGATGTAATACTTGAACGGCCCCTAAGTCTGAGATTACAATTTTTTTCCCCC